>NC_090448.1:444552598-445185605 GCF_031143425.1 Pleurodeles waltl | reverse complement strand
CTATATACTGATTCGGTATTAGGAAGGGGCGTGTCAAGGGCGTCCCTTCCTAATTCCAAATCGCAGAGGTATGTATGATTGTTTTGGGACCGTGAATGCAGTCGCAAAACAATCGCAGTTACCACCAATTTCAAATTGGTGGCAACCCATTCGCAAAGAGGAAAGGGTCCCCAAGGGACCCCATCCGCTTTGTGAATGCATGCAAAAACATTTTTTAAGAGCAGGCAGTGGTCCCATGGACCACTGCCTACTCTTAAAGAATGAGAAGAAAACATTTCATTTTTCATTTTAAAACGCATCCTGCATTAAAAAAAAAAAAAAAAAGATTGCTTTATTGAAAAGCAATCACAGACATGGTGGTCTGCTGAGCCCAGCAGGCCACCATCCCTGTGATTGTGGCCATTCGCAATGGGTAGCAAATTGCGACCTACCTCATGAATAATTAATGAGATAGATCGATTTGCGAGCCCTTGCTAATCGCAGTATAAAACTCCTGGAATTTCATACATTCCAATAGCCATTACTTATTTGCGATTCGCTAAAAATCGCAATTAGGTAATCGCTATAGTGAAGATTGATACATCTGCCCCATAGTCTTAAATTGAAGATTCCGGTTAGCCTGGCAGTTTCAGACACCACTAATAATGCATCAGTCTTTCTGGAGAACTCTGACAGAATATCCCTCGTTCTTCCCGAAGTTTTTGAAACTTAAATATATCCAAAGCCTTTAAGAGTGCACTGAACATGTAGAATGTAGAAATGTTTCTGGAATTGTTTTACCTGTGATTGTGCTATGACTGTTTTACTGCTTTGTGACATGTATAAAAAAGTGCTTGACAAGACACCCCAGGGCTACAACTTGATAGAACTGCAGTCGAAGCTACTCAATAAGCCACAATAAGGAGATCCCTTCCTTTTTTACTTGGTAATTCTGTTCATAGTACAAGATATTCAGGCCCATATTTATACTTTTACATGTTAGCTCAGTTTTGTGTGTAAAAGTACACCTCCGGCTAGCACCATTCCTGGATGCCGGCCGGACGCCATGTTTATGGAATGGCGGTAGCCGGTGGTAATGCCCGGTTAGCTCATTGTAAATGACGCCATCCGGATGGGGGATTCGTAGGGGGAACCAGAGGTTGTGCGCCGAATTATGGCGCTACACTGTTTAAAGGCTAAAAAATGCCTCTAAGCAGAGTAATGCCTTTTCCTGGTCCACAAGACCCACGGACAAGGCTCCTGTCTAGGTAAAGATAGGAATCATGCCCAGGGAACAAATGTCCTCTGGGCCTGGCCATTGGGGCCAGTGCAATGCAGCGGGCCCCAAGTTAGGGCCCCCGAGAGGAAAAAATAAATAAAATAAAATACTTACCGGGACTTATCTGGGATGGTTCCCCCATCAGGTGGTGTCCCTCTGGTGTGGAAGTAGGTGTCCCTGGGGCCAGGGAAGGGCACCTGTGGGCTCTTTCCATTGCCTCTGACCATGGAAACATGCCCACAGGTCCACTAACGCCTGCCCATACCCAGGCGTTAAATTATTGGCACTAAGCAAGCTTAGTGCCATTATTTGAGGCCCTCATCCCCCAGTGCTTGATTTTAGCACGGGGGATCAATGTCGCTAAGGCCATATTGTCATTTTTTGGCTGGGAACGCTTACCCTGCATCTCATTGACTCAATGTAGGTTTCCAAGTCCCAAAAATGACTTTAACTCCATTACTTTGTAAATATGGAGTTAGGTTTGCGCTGAATTAGCCTAAAAAAATGACACAAATTCAGGCAAACTAAGTATAAATATGCCCCTCAGTCCTGTCATGTTTTTATGTTTTATTGACTTTAAACAAAACAAGAAACTAGGGTGAGAATCCTATAGTGTTGCCGAGGTGACAAGGGCCATGTTTGAAAGGAAAAGCATGTTATGCTTGTGATTTTGATTTTAAAAATGAAAGCGAAATGCATTTACAGGAAACAGAACATCAATGCTTTGTATCTGTACCTTTTATTATTGCCTTTCACCTGAGAGCGGGAGAAAATATATAGTTAGGTTGTGTACAGAATTTGTTAAACGTCCTGATAACATTACACTTTTCAAATTAAATAATTACAATATGTGCTATAAATTCATGTAGGATTATAGGCAAATCTTTTGTCAGATAATTATTATTGGGAATATTCTCATTCTGAGTCGCGAGACAAATGCGTTACTACATCTGTGCTTTTCAAATCCAAGGTTTAATCGCCCGTCTCCATTGGAGGAATGCCAGCTATTTTCTCTCATGATTTATTTCTGGAGCCAAGGGTGTTGGATGTAGCAAGTTGCGGTTTAATCACACAGTAAAAACAAAAGGATCAGTACCGTACGTAGTGAAACCCTGCATATTTAAAGTACGGATTCAGCACAGGGTGGTAGAGAATGGATTCCTCCCATTGAGTCGTCCAAGATATTTTTGCATTTGACTACCGGTTTTTGGAGTTTTACAGTGAGTGAACCTCACAATCTGAGTCTCACTCACAGTAAGTTCACGGTAACTGGCCTGAGAGTGCTATAAAAAGCAGAAGCTGCTGCTCTACAGCTAGGGAAAGATGCTCTGGGCTGATTTCAAATGAACACATGAACGCAAACGTGTGCACACATATGCAGGTTTGGTGTATGAGACTACAGTTTAACCCAGCCTAGTACCTATGCAAAGGTACCCTGTCGCAGAAGGTATCCCTAAAGGGTTGGTACTGACGTGGGATAGGACTTATAATGTCAGTGTGAATTTATAGTGTAGCTCTTTAGTGCTTAAGGAAGGTCTCTGGTGCTTACATTGTATTTCACGTTATAGGCGAAACCTGCATTAAAGTAGACTTTAACTTCACTTAGACTTACATAGTCTAGTAAATTATCCATCTTAGTGTAAACATACATCCCAAGTGTAGATTTACAGTCGCTAAATAGTCAAACCTACACTCTTAATGGCACTTTAACGATTGTTGTATTTCCCTGGTTCAGTTCATAATCAGATTCTGGACCTTTTCCCCCCTTTCCTGGGCCAGCAGGAGGGTCACTGGATTGCACATACAATAAAGCCATGAACAGTGTTTAGCCCAGTTTCTTGGAAAGTGATAGGTGGGCAGGAATTCTGCATCTCTTAATTAGCTTGTCACACTCACCTTGGGCTGGGCCAGCTCAGGCCCACATAAACAAAGGAGGAGGCCCAGAATTCTGAAGTCAACATAGGAGGAGTTCACCTTTGAAGTTTTGGTGGGAATGGACCAGACAGTTGTGCTTGGAGCAGAGTTTAAGCTCTCAGGGATGCTTTTCCATATACGACTTGAAGTTTCCACATTGTATTCTCTCACAATGCTGGGCAGGAGGCATGGGACAGGGATGGAGTGATGATGTTGCAACATAGGATTAACCAGGGGTGGCTGGTATTTAGTACTTTCCACCCCACTTAACCCCTCGGGTTCCTGGGGCGAGCTGGTCTCATCCTCGGCCATGGTTGACCAGCTCGTCCTGCACCAGGCCCACGGGGAGAGCTCTAGCGCTCCCCCATGGGCCTCCCACCCACACCTCAAGGATGAAAGGGGAATCGCTTTCTCTTCCACACCGCCTCCCCCCCCCAGTGATGTCTAATGACATCAACATGCAATAGCGCACTGACCTCATCAAAGGTCACCTCCCATCATGCTGGAAACTGATCAAAAGAGAAATGCAAATCATTTCTCTTTTGATTGGGGGGTGGGGGCAGGCAGAAGCATGGAAAGAAAGGAAAGGCCTTTCCTTTCCTTTCCTTTCATGTCTCTTTGAGCATTTCTGCAGGGAGTTTTTTTTTTTTTAAATTTACATGTAAGCGGAGCGACCCCTTGATCAAGGGTCGCTCCCCAGGTAGGCAAATTCTTTTAAGGCCTTTTCTTGATTGTAATTAGGCTGATCTGTCCCAAGTGAGGGGGGAGGCAGAAATCTTTAGACGCCAGGGATTATTTACTTTTTTTTTTTTTTTACAGGAGGCGAGCGACTCCTTAGGCAAGAGTTGTTCCCCTGGGGGGAAATTATTTTAGGCCTTTTCTGCCCCCTTGGGGGCAGATCAGACTATTTTAATTAGGCGGATTTGTCTCCAAACGGGGCAGAACCACTAGGCACAACTGATTTTTTTTTTTAATAGATGGAGAGTGACCCCCTTAGGCAAGGGTCGCTCCCCTGGCGGCCAATTTTATTTTAGGACATTTCTGCCCCACTAGACACCAGGGTTTTTTTCATGCAAGGGGAGCAGGGGAAGCAGGCAGAGACATGAAAGGAAAGGAGAGGCCTTTCCTTTCCTTTAATGTCTCTTTGAGCATTTCTGTAGCTCGAGCGTGAAGCAATCGGGCTGCAGAAATGCCCAATAGACACCAGGGAGTTTTTTTTAAATATTTATATATAAGGGGCGTGACCCCATGAGCAAGGGTCACTCCCCAGGGGGGCAATATTTTTTTAGGTCTTTTCCGGGGGCAGATTGACCTATTGTACTTAGGCTGATCTGCCCCTAGCAGGGGGGGCAGAAACCTCTAGATGCCAGGGATTACTTTCTTTTTATTTTTTTACAGGAGAGGAGTGACCCTTTAGGCAAGGGTTGCTCCCCTAGGGTGCAAATTATTTTTAGACCATTTCTTCCCCCCTTGGGGGCATATCGGCCTATTTTAATTAGGGCAATCTGTCCTAAGTGGGACAGAAACCACTATTCACCAGGGATTTTTTTTCAGGTCAGTTACAGTCAAGGGGACCGACCCCTTAGGCAAGGGTTTCTCCCCTGTGGGACAAATTTATTTTAGGCCATTTCTGTCCCCCTTGGGGGCTGATCGGCCTATTTTTCTAAAGCCAATCTGCCCCCAAGAAACCTCTAGACACCAGGGTTTTATTTTTTTGCACCAACTTCACGCAAGGTGAGCGACCCCTTAGGCAAGTGTCGCTCCCGTGGGCGTAGATTTATTTTAGGTCTTTTCTGCCCCCCTTTGGGGCAGGTTGGCCTATTTCTATTAGGCCGATCTGCCCCCGGGGTGGGGGCAGAAACCACTTAGGCACCAGGGATTGGTATGTGTGTGTGTGTTGTTTTGGGGGGCAGCCCCTTGGGCAAAGGTCACTCCTCATGAGGGCACATTGCTGTTGGCCATTTCTGGCACCCTTGGGGGCAGATCGGCTTATTTTTGGAAGGCACATCTGCCTCCAATGGGAGGCAGAAAGCCCAGCAGAGACCAGAGAGCAGATTTTTTTAAAAAGAGGGTGGAGGTATGGCCATACCCCACCCCCAAAAAATGGGGACAAAGTTGTTCTTCCCACCGGTGGGCAGATGGGGCAATTACCCTCAATCCACTCCCCGGGGGGGCAGAAAGCCTACTAGATGCCAGGGAATTAAAAAAAAAAAAAAGTGGGGTGTGACTACTAACCAGTATGGGCATGGTTATGCCCCCACCCCAACTAAAAGGGGTAACAGTCTTTCAGCTCTCCCCCCGCACACTGAAAGATCTTATCCCAATGGCAAGCAAGAGGAAATTTGATTATTTGGGGTTTTGGTTTTACATTTGGGCCATGAGATCTTGTCTAACTCTCAAAATTGTCCCACTTGAAATGGTGAGGGCTGCTCTTTTTGGACTTTGGGACACTGCCATGTCGAAAAATCTACGGGACCTAGGCACATCTGAAAACTAAACATCTGGGTGAGTCGAGGGTAGTTTGCTTCACATGCACCCACCACAATTTTCCTACCCACAATATCCTGCAAAACTCCAACTTTGCTTGAAATCACACATTTTCCTCACATTTTTGTGATGGACCCTTCCGGAACCTGCTGGAATCCACTTAATTCCTATCACACAACTTTGTCGCATCTATACCGATATAAATTCTGCCCCACTTGTCAGCCTAAAAACTTTTTTTCTAAACTGCCTTTTTGGACCCGCTTTGGTTTCCCATCAAATTTGTCATGTTTTTGGCTCTTCCCTGTCATAGGCACTTGGCCCACCTACACAAGTGAGGTATCATTTTTATCGGGAGAATGAGGGGAATGTTGGGTGGTAGGAAATATTGTGCTGGTGCAGTGATCCCACATAGAAATGTGGAAAAGATTTGATTTTGTAGCTAAATGTGAGGATTGCTTAGGATTCTGGGTAAGAAACACTGGGGGATTCACACAACTCACACATCCCTGGACTCCCTCCGGTGTCTATGTTTTCAGAAATATCTGGGTTTGATAGGTTTCTCGAGAATGCTGCTGAGCCCAGGACCAAAAACTCAGGTGCCCCCGCAAAAGCAGGTAGTTTTATATTTGATAATTTTGATGTGTCCACGTAGTGTTTTGGGGCATTTCCTGTTGCGGGCACTATGCCTACCCACAAAGTGAGGTACCATTTTTAGCAGAAGACCTGGGGGAAGGCTTGGAAGAAGGAAATTTGTGGCTCCCCTCGGATTCCATAACTTCGCAGCACCGAAATGTGAGGAAAAAGTGTTTTTTATGCCAAATTTTGAGGTTTGCTAAGGATTCTGGGTAACAGAACCTGTTGAGAGCACCACTAGTTACCCCATCCTGGGTTCCCCTAGGTTTCTAGTTTTTAGAAATGTCCAGGTTTGCTAGGTTTTCCTAGGTGCTGGATGAGCTAGAGGCCAAAATCCACAGCTAGACACTTTACAAAAAAACAGGTCAGTTTTCTTTGGGAATATATGACATGTCCATGTTGTGTTTTTAGGGCATTTCCTGTCGCGGGCACTAGGCCTACCAACACAAGTGAGGTACCAATTTTATTGAGAGACCTAGGGGAACGCTAGGTGGAAGGACGTTTGCGGCTCCCCTCAGATTCTAGAACTTTCCATCACCGAAAAGTGAGGAAAAAGTGTTTTTTGTAAAATTTTGAGGTTTGCTAGAGATTCTGGGTAACAGAACCTGGTGAGAGTTCTACAAGGTACCCCATCCTGGGTTACCCTAGGTGTCTAGTTTTAAAAAATGCACAGGTTTGGTAGGTCTTCCTAGGTGTCAGCTGAGCTAGAGACCAAAATTCACAGCTAGGCACTTTCCAAAAAACACGTCATTTGTCAATGTAAAAATGTGATGTTTCCTGTAGCGGGCACTAGGCCTCCACACAAGTGAGGTACTATTTTTATTGGGATGCTTAGGGGAATGCTGGGTGGAAGGAAATTCGTGACTCCTCTCAGATTCCAGAACCTTCTATCACCGAAATGTCAGAAAAAAAGTGTTTTTTTGCCACATTTTGAGGTTTGCAAAGGATTCTGGGTAACAGAACCTGGTAAGATCCCCACAAGTCACCCCATTCTGAATTCCCCTAGGTGTCTATTCTTTAAAAATGTGTAGGTTTGCTAGGTTTCCTTTGGTGCCGGCTGAGCCAGAGGCCAAAATCCACAGCTAGGCACTTTGCAAGAAAACACAGTTGAAGTTTTCTTTGGGAAAATGTGATGTGTCCATGTTGTATTTTGGAGCATTGCCTGCTGCGGGCACTAGGCCTACCCACACAATTGAGGTACCATTTTTATTGAGAGACTTGTGGGGATGCTGGGTGGAAGGAAATTTGTGGCTCCTCTCAGATTCCAGAACTTTCTATCACCGAAATGTGAGGAAAAAGTGTTTTTTGTGTGCCAAATTTTGAGGTTTGCAAAGGATTCTGGGTAACATAACCTGGTGAGAGCCCCACAAGTCATCCAATCCTGGATTCCCCTAGGTGTCTGATTTTGAAAAATGCACAGGATTGGTCAGTTTCATTAGGTGCCGGCTGAGGTAGACACTAAAATCGACAGCTACACATTTTCCAAAAAACACGCCAGATTTCAATGTAAAAATGTGATGTGTCCATGTTGTGTTTCTTGTCGCGGGCATTAGACCTACCCAAACAAGTGAGGTACCATTTTTATTGGGAAACATGGGGGAATACAGAATAGCAGAAAAAGTGTTATTGTCCCTTGTCTTTCTCTACATTTTTTGCTTCCAAATGTAAGACAGTGTGCAAAAAAGACATCTATTTGAGAAATGCCCAGTAATTCACAGGTTAATATGGGGACCCCTGAATTCAGAGATGTGCGAATAACCACTGCTTCTCCACACCTTATCTTGTGCCCATTTTGGAAATACAAAGGTGTCCTTCATACCTATTTTACACTCTTGAATTGCTGTATACCCAGTATACAATGAAAACCCATTGTGAGGTGCAGCTCGTTTATGGGCTCTGTGTACCTAGAGTTCTTGATGAACCTACAAGCCTTATATATCCCTGCAACCAGACGAGTCCAGCAGACATAACAATATATTGCTTTTGAAAATCTGACATTGTAGGAAAAAGTTACAGAGTAAAACATGGAGGCAAATTGCTGTTGCTTTCACCTCAATTTCAATATTATTTTATTTCAGCTAGTATTTTCTGTAGGGACATCTTGCAGGATCTACACAAATGACCCCTTGCTGAATTCAGAACTTTGTCTACTCTTTAGAAATGTTTAGCTGTCCAGTATACAGCATAGGTTTTATATCCATTTCTGTCACTAACTGGAAGGAGGCTAAATGGACAAAGAAATAGTAAAAATGGGGAATGTCCCAGTAAAATGCCAAAATTGTGTTGAAAAATGTGGTTTTCTGTTTCAAGTCTGCCTGTTCCTGAAACCTGGGAAAATTGTGATTTTAGCACCGCAAACCCTTTGTTGATGCCATTTTCCGGGAAAAAAACACAAGCTTTCTTCTGCAGCCATTTTCCCATTTTTTTAAAAGAAACAACGTTTTTGCTGTATTTTGGCTAATTTCCGGATACCCCTAGAATCCCTAGGATGTTGGAAAAAAAAGGACGCAAATTTGGTTTGGGTAGCTTATGTGGACAAAAAGTTATGAGGGCCTAAGCGCGAACTACTCCAAATAGCCAGAAAAAGCCTGGCACCTGAGGGGGAAAAGGCCTGGCAGCAAAGGGGTTAAAACTCCTGCACATGGAGGAGACAAATTAGAAGACACAGGCCCTGGGTGCGACAACAGCAAAAGAATACCAAGTTGGAAGAAGAAGTTACCTGATGCCCCTGCAAGGATGGACTTTGAAACTTCGACTCCAGCTGACTCCAGAACTAGGATACATGGTCAGTGGCACTGACCCTTTTATGCTCCCTGAGGACAGTTAGAGGAATGGTCCTACTAGGGTACTTTGGCTTGTTCCCCTGGAACTTCTGTAGACTGGCTTTTGACTCTGTTGATACATAGGTGCCCTTCACATAGCCAGGAGGCTATTGGACCTGGGCAGTGTGCAAAGAGGATGTGCTGTTTGGTGGCTGCAGAGGGGCTGCACAAAACACCCCCACAAGCAGGAGAAGAACACCAGGAGCCACATATTACAGAGTACAGGTTTGTAAACCCAGTTCCCCACACACAATGGCATTTTCAGGCTAGAAGTTCTGAAAAAGTGTCAATGGTGGCTAGGGCTGACCACCAGGAGCAAGATAAGCCTACATGATGGGATTGGCTCTCTGGGCTGAAGATAAAGCCTGATCCCCTGGGGAGGGGCAAAGAGAGAACAAAGTGCATGGATTGTTGGTGGTATCTTAAATTTCCCCCAGGAAGAGCCAAACCCCTGGGGGTTGCCACAGCTATCACCTTTTGTTTGTCTCGAGAAGGGTAAAGCATGGAACCCCCCTTCCTAGACTCACAACCAGCCCTGGGTACCCAGGCCCAGGGGTCAGGCAAATGTATAACTTTCCTGGAGAACAACATTTCCCGGGACTAAAGGGAGAGGAAGGAAGGCTCCTGGGGCTGGCCAGTGCCACAGGCATGCTCTCTGGCCCACTATGGTCATGCCAGGAAGAGGGCTGAGACACCAGTAGGCAGCATGGAGAGCAAATGGGAGAATAAACATGATGGATTTCATGCTGGCACATCCTTTTTAAGCCTACCAGTATCCCATAAACCAAATGAGTGATCAATAATTGGCATTTTGCGCTCTGTGGTGCCCCAGAAGGACCTGGGGCCCTCTCAACATGTTTAGGCTGTGTTGTGAGAGGCTTGAGAGAGTGCAGCAGCCCTCAAGATGTTGTCCTAAAAGGTCACCTCAAGTATCCCCCAGCCTTTGTGGCTTGATAGAAGTAAAAGGGACACTCTGGGACATATGTTTTTGAATATCATGATGTATTAACAATGGTAATGGATGACAATACAATGTTTAGCAAAGTTATGCATGCTATTGATTGTTGGTACTAACACCATTGACTTCAACAGTGATACATAAGGTGATGTATAACATATGGCCACTTTTGCTGATGCTGTGATACCATGACAAAGTCAGTAGTCCTGCCTTTTTTATAATGACACCCCCTTGTATTGTGATGGATGCATCTAGTATGGTTGGATTCATTGTAATTGTATGGTTCAGGAACCACTAGGGATGTAATGTGATGTGAGGCTGTCATCAAAGGTATTTTCATGTACCTGATGGTAGATATTTATACGTTTTTGGGTAGTATTTAGTAGTTCTTGTGTAATAAAAGTACTTTTCCATTTAAAACAAAAAAAACGCTGATTAGATGATGATTTATGGAGTGTTATTGTTGCACACCAGTGACTTGGGATTATTAGCTCACACCAAATTCTTTAAGTAGGCCTTGGACTGCTCTGTTTCACTACCCTGGGATAGTCAAGTGCTAAAATGGGGTAATTGGTTCCAATTTAAAAAGACAATGCTGGTATAATTACTTGTGAAGGACTCACATCCTTCTCACATGGCTATGTAAGGTACCATGAATTTATATGAAATAATCTCTAATTTTAGCTTCTGAAGTGCCTTCCATAACCTCTATGTCTAAATCATGAGAGGAAACAGTTTTCTCTTAAACATCGTTCATCACTCATGATATGTAAAATGATATCAGTGATGTCATCACTCTTGACATCTTATTTATAGAGTTTGAACAAACTTGGACTCAGTGCTTAGTCTCCAGTAAGGCCCTGCACCCAACCCTCTACAAGTATCAACATTTATATACACACAGTTTTCAGCCATATGTAGGACAACACACACTGGGCACAGACTTTGGACATACACAGTAGAGGTTGTCTGAAAGGGGTGATGTCACATTAGACCCTGCATCCAACATGCAATAAGGGCTGGTTGGTGAGCTTGCTCAATGTTTGTACCCTGTGCCCAACACTCTGCATATGGCTAACCCCTACTGTGCATGGCCGTGCATGGCTGGTGGAAGCGTTTGGCCACAGGGGCACCCATGGCCAGACTCTCTACGCATCTGTCAATCTTTTGATGGCCATGTAGCACTCCACTTGCTCAACCTTCCGCCCTTCACAGCAAAGATTGACCAAAGGTCTATTGTTTAATGATGTTCAGCGGCCAGCTCTCCGCAGAAGGTATCCTCCACTACAACCATCCTTTACTGAGTACAAATAAAAAGACAGTAACAACCATCAAACATGCCTCATTTCTGAAATATACAATATATGTATCTTTCATAAAGCTTACTGATAAGTTTTTAATAATTCAGCCATTAATCTAGTTTGTTATATTCTCGTTCACAAAGCCTAGAGCACACTGACAGAATGATTGGTTGATCAAATTAGTAATTTCATCAATGTTGTTCTTGCAATTTAATCAGTGATGCTGCCAATTATGTCATTTAATGTGTCATGGGTGATGTTATATGTGAGGTCATAAGTAGTACATGAAGGGATGGAACTTTATAGTTAGTTCACTAAAATATTACCATCCTACTTCAATGGTTATTGTGTTTTTTAATGTTAACTCATGTCACATTCCAAGACCTAAGTTTAACATCACTTAAGCTTTTGTTTTCTCAGTCAATATACAGTAAATGTCTCCTAGGATCACATCAATAAAACAGTGTGATTGACACTAACAGGAGCAGCAAAGGAATCTTCAAGTACCAGGACACCTACTATTCCTCTATCAACAATAATTCTCATGTTGTCTACTGCAGATACCAGCATGCATTCAGGATCTGTTCAATTAAAAACTGGTATGAAAAAGACAATGGAACATAGTTACTTCAGCATGGCCTTGTAGCTACACACTAATAACTTATTCTATGATGTTAGCTTGGAAAGAAGCCAATAAATTGATCTTGCAGAAACACAACTTTTGTGTGATTATGGTTTCAAAAACAGAATAGCCACTGCCTTTTATAAATCCCTATGAATACTACTCCTGATTTATAGGAAAGCGTGACCCCCTTAAAATGGTGTTAACTTCCATAGCTAATGTATCAGTGCAGGGGATCTCAAAAGAGTCTCTCTAACATCAGATTGATAGCTGGTTACCTAATTCTAATGATGCGGGAAATTAATAATGCACAATGCAATAATGCATTGTTTTTCAAGACCTCATGCAGCTTCAACAAAGAGACAATGGGTTGCATATGCAGTTTCAACATAGAGACATTAGCTAACAATAGAGACAATTTCTGTCTTAAGTGTTCTAATGTTTGGGTTTAAGAAGGATATGGCTCTAGAAAAAAAAGCCTTAAAGACATGCCAGTATTTGAGAATTTTAGGCAGTATCACCCATCAATGCTACTCCAATCAATATATATATAGGCATATACCTGAGGTAAAATGGATAGATATTGTTGTTTGTGTTGGTCTTTAGATACGTCCATCAATATTGCCCTCACTGTGAGTGATGATATGTTGGCGTTCTGTAGAAATTGTCCTGGGCCAAGGTTGAACCACATTCTCACTTCTGGAAAATCAATGAATACACAGTACTTGTATAGATCTCCTGAAAATTGTCAACCTCTCTCCAGGCATCGTTGTATATTCATCTCCACATGTATTTGCCAGAATGGTCACAGCCACCACAGGGGTGGCATCTTTGCATAAGGAGGTCTGCAGAACATGTTTTACTGCTATTTCCCATGCTCCCGCTACTCATTGCAATATGAAGTCTCTTGGCGCATGCAACAACTATGAAAATATTTATATTGTTTTAAGAACTATAATCATCACTTCAGTTTCTGCTTGGTGACTCCAAATGTCTGAAGTAATACAGGATTTCACTGATCTGTAAAAACTTGCACTTCATTATGATATTTCCATACCATAAAAAGATCCCACATGGGTAGAATCTTATAAATAATAGTATATTCTTTCTCTGATGGATTCACTGTGTTTGAATTCTTTGCTGGTTGGCATATTTCTTTAATTGTAGTTGTATCCCTCTGTAGCAGCATAAAACAAATGTACAAACAAAAACATATGTCAATGATATAATGCCTCTAGGGCTAAGGGAGTATCTCAAAATGGATAAAGAAGAGTAGGAGGAATCTGCAATTTTGTATAATCGAAAGGTGCACACATAGAGTATTCAATTTTTCAGTAAGAAAAAACTAGGATCACTTCTGAGCATTGTTCTGAAAAGTAGTGTTAAAAGCTAGCAAAAACCAGAAAGCTTTAAAGTTCCCTTAGTTTCAAAAGGTCAGTAATTCCAGAACTGCCTCTTTCAGCCCATGAATAATATTCATAATCTCCACTCCAGGAGAAGAACTTGAGGGACAAGAATTGTACTGAAAGTTGATGAAAATAAAACTGGAGCATGTGTCTTTTAGTTTATTGAACCTCATTTCTCCAGCACTTCCTTAACATTAAGCTCTTATCTATATATGTAGGAAGAAAATGTCAGAATAGTGTCAAGATGGATTACAGTGTACATGATCATTAAATGCCAGAATGTATAATCCAAAAAGTGATGGGTGGTTGCTGGTGTGCCACAATGCACTAAACCATCAAATATATGATAATGCCCATATGTATACTGAATGGCTGTTTTCTATTCATCATCCTTATTTTTAGTCACAGTGCACACAGCTTTGAGGATTATGTATTTGCATCCATTAGAAGCTGCTTGATGACAATTTGGACAAGTGGTAGAGAATTTCAATGTTTTTGTTGATGTTATTCAGCTATTGATAATGCACAGAGAGTATCAGCTTGGCCTCGTCCCTCTTATGGCTAAAGATTGTCAGGTTATGGAAGATGAAACTGAATGCCCTATGTTGTCTTAAGTATAGATAAAATCCATAGTGTATAACAATACTAGAACTTAGAAAGATCCTTCTGATCCTTCTAACTTAGCGATAGTCTGAGTGAAGGCCATCAGCTACTTTGACATCAAACACATCGAGGTATTCATTATAACAGTCAGGAAAATTGGTATGCATAATAACTGCTCCCTGGTCCTTTCTTAGAGTAGGACAGCGCACAACCAGAAGGAGCACCTAGAGTAACTATAATGTGGAGTTGTAAAAGGAAGTATGATAATGATCTCCAATAATACTGAGAATCTTAGTCCTCCAATCATCTAAGACTGCAATGTGGCTCTTCATTGAAAGAATACCCAGAATATTGTGGACACCACGGGCAGCTAATTTATCAAATAAAGCGATTGCCTATTGATTTTACGAGAATTCACTGTAAGGTTCCATCTGTTTGAAAATGGGACCTGTTAATGTGGACCAATCTGCAGACTAGATTGGTCATAGTTTGTCTTTACCTATCAAAGAAAGGAGATGTTTCATTGCGAATACTAGATCTAGAAAGGTGACTGCCATTAGACAAAAGGGCCATCACTTGCCCCAATGCTTTCCAACACAAACAATTAACCATAACTTAGAAATCAGCATTATTTTTGACAGGGTGGGTAGGTATTATATTTTAGACTCATTACCCGATTCTAAGTTGCTGATGAGTGACTTCATTATCATGTGTAACAGGAAACAGTGATTTATAAATAGTAACAGTATTAACATGGGATCAGTGGTGCAACATTGTGTGATAAGACTGTTTCTATTTGTACCACAGGATGCGCTGTTTCTTGATACAAATAGTCTGCCCCACATTCTTGTATTTCCTTTGGTTTGCATTTGTTTGTGATATGTGTGATTTAATTCACAGGCACATTGGGGTTTATTAGACAAGATAAATATGCAATACTCTTTCCTTACAGAAGTAACATGGATATAAACTATCACTCCCTCCCATTAGTTGTCACAGTGACCCTAATATTTTCAACTACTTATGTTCTGGGACTCTGAGAGGCTCAAAAGGGACACCATTACTATTGGAACAACTTTTTTTAAATTTAAACAATTGTCTCTCCCTTCTCACATGTCATGGACTTTGAGGTGTAAATCTAAGCTGATTTTCTCAGTGATAGTACCCAGTGGGTCAGATACTTGACTTAGTGAGGATTGCATGTCTACACTTTATCCATTGGAGAACACTGTTATTTGTGGGTTGTGCTTCTTTTCTGTTACTGGGATTAAACTCTTCTAACAGGAAGCACGGCGTGGGATGCACCAACTCCCAGCATGTTATCAATGTCTTAATTTCTCAATGATTTCCTGACATTTTTATTGTTTTAAAAATAGTCTGAAGTTATGGAAAAATATTGTATATATTTAGAGTAGCATGGTTAAAATCCATATTAGATGTAGCACTACTGGATGTTAGCTTTTAGATTAATTAAATATTGGTATTTATCAACAGTGTGTAGATATGTGCTACAATTATTCAGGGCTCAGAAGCTTAAATAAATTACTTGGACAAATAAAATGTACCAGTTACTTTGTTTGCCTTTGCGTCAGGATCTCCACCTCCCCCAACCCTCAGGCATGCACTTCTAAATAAAACTATTTCACAAGCTTGAGGAGTATTACCATACATGTTTAGGGGAGACTCTGAAAATGATTGATCAAGATTGGGTCACCGATTATGTATAGGTTTACAACATGATTTTTCCATCAGTGGTGGCTAGTAATTTGAGCAGGGGGGATGGCAGGGCACACACACGCACACACATTCACCCACCATTCACAAGCACATACACACATCAATTCAGAGCATGAACTCACAAATACACATACATTCATACATGAAGACGTGTTTAAAGTGCTACCTAAGTGGGTAGCACAACCAGTGCTGCAGGTCCACTAGTAGCATTTAATTTATAGTCCCTGGGCACGTATAATGCTATGTTACTAGGGACTTAAAATAAATTAAATATGCCTATTGCATATAAGCCAATTCTACCATGCTTCAAGGAGAGAGCACAATCACTTTAGCACTTGTTAGCAGTGGTAAAGTGCACAGAGTATTAAGGCTAGCAAAAACAAATTCAGCAAAAAGTGGAAAGTAAAGGCACAAAGTTTGCAGGTAACCCCACAGAGAGGACTCGGTCTAGCACATCTCCTATTTTAGACATGCCCAGTAGGCCCCACTTCTTGTATCCTTCTATCTTCTATAAGTCTTTCAGTGCCTAAGATTCCCAGAAGGTTGTCTCAAGTGTTAACTTCCTTTCCCATCCTGTGTCTACTCTTGCTCTTTTCCGTAATTTTACTACTATCACCGTTGGGTGTGGTAATGAGCCCTTTCGGTCCCCCCCATACAGGTATTGGAGGTATCCGATTGGGTCAATAGCCCACCTGTCCACTAGTAGGGCAGGGTCTTGCTGGGTTGCATACACCCAGACATTGGCCACCAGTAGCTGAGATGTCCAGTAGTATATTTTTAGTTTTGGAAGAGCTGCTCCCTTGTCATTGGGTTTTCTGGTCAGGGCTGAGATCGCTATCCTACGGGATCCTCCATTGCAAAGGAGCTCTTGCACATCCGTAAAGTACCAGTCAGTTACTTCAAATAGAGCGTTCTGCAATATGTAGAGGAATTTGAGTAAATAAATAATTTTGTTCACGGTGGCCCTGCCCACCAATGAAAGGGGCAGCCTTTGCCAATGCTTGATGGTGTAATATAATTATACTACAAAGATTGTTGGCATAAAACCTATTTTGTTCAGTTGTAACAACAATCCCTAGATACTTAAATACTCTGTGTTTCTATTCCAGTAAATATTCCCATTCATCTCCTGGTTCCCACTTTGTCAGTGGGTAAGCTGCTGATTTAGTCAAGTTTATTCAGTTTCCCGCATGGGCCCTGTTAGACTTGGCATCCTTGGCGTGGTCTCCCCTAACTTTTTGCCTCTGTTTCCCAGGTTGTTGATGTATGCTGGTCTCTGTTTTAGCTGATTTTGTTACTCTGGGCACTTTACCACTGCTATACAGTGCTAAACTGCAAGTGCTCTTATGTAAAATGTATGTGTAATTGGCTTTCCATGATTGGCATATTTGATTTGCTAGTAAGTCCCTAGTACAGTGCACTAGAGGTGCCCAGGGCCTGTAAATCAAATGCTACTACTGGGCCTGCAGCACTGGTTGTGCCACCCACATTAGTACCCTGTAAACATGGCACTGCAGTGTCTGCAGTTTTAAACTACCAATTCAAATTGGCAAGTGTACCCACTTGCCAGGCCTAAGTCTTCTGCTTTTATACATGTAAGGCACCCCTAAGATAGGCCCTAGGTAGCCCCATGGGCAGGGTGCAATGTATGTAAAAGGTGGACATGTACTTATTTGTTTTACATGTCCTAACAGTGAAATACTGCCAAATTCGTTTTTCACTGTTGCAAGGCCTATCTCTCTCATAGGTTAACACGGGGCTGCCTTTAAATATTATTAAAGCACAGATTCCCTTTGGGAGCAGAGCAGATAGACATGTGGAGTTTGGGGTCTCTCACAATTTCAAAATACATATTTTAGTGAAATTGTTTTTTAGATTCTGTGTTTGAAAATGCCACTTTTAGAAAGTAGGCATTTTCGTGCTTAGACCATTCTGTGACTCTACCTCTTTGTGGATTCCCTGTCTGGGTCAGTTTGACAGTTGGGCTGTTTGCACCTCTCTCTACACAGTGACACAAAGGGAGCTGGGGTGTAGCCTGCATATCCTGATGTGCCATCTGTGCTAGGAGGGAGTGGAGGAGTGGTCATTCACACCTGAAAGGGCTGTGCCTGCCCTCACACAATGCAGTCGCCACCCCCCTGGTGTGTGTCTGGGGCCTGGGCAAGGCAGGATCTTACAAACAAGAGAGACTGTCCTTTGAAGTATGCCTACTTCAAAGGCAGAAAGGAGTATACCCTTCTGGAACCAAGAAGAACCTCTGCCAAGGAGAAGAGCTGAAGAGCTGAGGAGAAGTGCTGCCCCTGCCTGTGACTGTGCTTTCTTGGGCTATCCTGCAGTTGCTGCTTCTGCTTGTGAAAGGGGACAAAGACTGGACTTTGTTGTGCATTCCTGCCTGAGAAGAATCTCCAAGGACTTGAACTGAGCTTGCATCCTGTTGTTGACATCTCAGGGCCAACAAATACTTCACCTAACAGCACCTGAAACTCCTGCCCTGCCAAGTGGTGCCCTATTCAGTTCCTGGGCTCTTGAAAGGTGAAATTGGCAGACAAGGACTGCAAATCCACACACATACCGCAGTGGGGGGAAATTTTCAATGTAACATGGCTGATAAAAGACGCGCCGCCAGATTCGCGGCTGAAATCAACGCTCCACCTGCGTCACTGCTGGAAGATCGATGCAACGTGGCTGGAGAAAAAACGTGCAACACCCGCTAGCGGAGGCTGATGTTGCAAACCCCGAGGAGCGTGGTTTTCTGATACCATGTGGCCGGATTTTCTACTCAACATCGCTGGGTGCGGAAAATCAGTGCAAAGCCTGCCCGGACCCGAGGTGCCCCTTCAGGGTCGACGCATCGCTCTCTTGCTGGAGAGAAGAAACAACACACGTCAACCCGACCAGAGGAGGAATGATGCATTGTCTCGCCTGCAAGTGAGAAATCGACGCATCGCTGGCCTTTCTCGTCACACACTCTCCAGTGCAGATTTATTTTGAAGCTACCCAGGTACTTTTGTGAAATATTCTCACTATTTTCTAAGGATTAAGGGGCATATTTATACTCTGTTTGCACCGAATTAGTGCCATTTTTTTTTACTCTAATTCGGTGCAAAACTAACTCCATATTTATACTTTGGTGCTAGACCCAAGTATAAATATGGAGTTAGTTTTGCACTGAATTAGAGTTTTAAAGAAATGACGCTAATTCAGTGCAAACGGAGTATAAATATGCCTCTTAGCATCAAAAAATGATGCTAATCTGGTCAGAATCATTTATTTTGACTCAAAACTGCCTAACGTCATTTTGTTTTTCAGCTAACCTACCCTTTGCACCGGCTTGCACCATTCCATAAATATGGTGCCCAGCTGGTGCTAAAAAATGGTGCAAGCCGGTGCAAAACTTTTTGGGGCAAAACTGCCTCAGTGCAGTTTTGCACCAAAAAGTATAAATAAGGCCCTAAGACTCTTACTCTTTGAAAATTCATAACGTGACTTGTGTATGTTGGATTTTTGTCATTTTGGTTTTGTTTTGTTTAGATAAATATTACCTATTCTTCTAAACTGTGTTGTGTCATTTTGCAGTGTTTTCACTGAGTCACTGTGTGTGTTGGTACAAATACTTTACACATTGCTTCTGAAGATAAGCCTGTCTGCTAGTGCCAATCTACCAATTGGGTGAGCAGGGGTTGACTGAGGGTGATTCTCCTTTACCCTGACTAGAGTGAGGGTCCTTGCTTGGGCAGGGAGTAACCTGACTGCCAACCAAAGACCCCATTTCTCACAGGCCCTGAACACCTCCTTCATTTTTAGGAGGAAGGATGAGGTGTGCAGAGTCCGCCAAATAGAGGAGTATGTCATTTGCATAGAGTGCAAGCATATCCTCACAGTCCAGATCCCATCTCAGGCTCCTGAAGCAGTGCATCTATCTAGATTTATCTGCCCAGTGACTCGATTACCAACTCAAGGATCAATGGGGACAGCAGGCAACCTGCCTAGGTCCTGTACCCAGGTGAAATTCATGTGAAATTGCTCCTTTGACCTGAACCTTTTCCAGCGGTTCTTTATACAGTAGCTTTATCAGCTCCATGAAGGACGGGCCAAAGCCCATCTTGTGTAGGACCGCTCATCGGCATGGCAATTCTGCGGAGTTGAAGACTTCCTCAGTATCTAGGGTTAGGAGTATTGCCGGTTCCAGCACACGATTTCTGTACGCCAAGCAGCCAAATGGTCTACTCCGGTTGTGCTTTGTTGCCCTGTACGGAACACAATTGGATTGATCTTGTGCAATCAGCGTTTCCATTACCTGTATCAAGTGATTGTCCAATATTTTGGTTGAGATCTTAGTTTCATCATTCAGCAGGGAAATCTGTCTATAGGAGGCACACTCATCCCTTGGTTTCCCTTCTTTATGAATGAGCAACATTGTGGAATGCCTTAATGTCTTGTGTAGTACCCCTTATTTTACTGTTTCAATCATGGCCTTAGGATGCTCCATTATTTTAGACTTCACACATTTGTTATATTTGACCGGGAAACCATTGGGGCTTGGGGCTTTGTGGCTATGCAGTTGGATCACTACTTCAGAGATCTCAATTTGTATGATCTCTGCCTCTGGGGGAATTCTCACCTCAGCCCCCCAAATTGGGACAGTGGAAGCCTGTTCACATACTTGATCAGGTCCTCACAGTCCAGCTTTGCCCTTGATTGATACACACTATATATGTGTATATGAGCTATGCCATCCACCATGTCTATAGGAGTCTCATCTCATCCATATGCTCTGTGTACCCACCTCTCTCCTTCATCCCTGGGCTAGCCAGGCCAGGAGCTTCCCAGCTTCCCTACTTTTTATAAGCGAGCCTACTTACTTCGGAAGAGTGCTCTCACCTCTTTAGTTTCAAGGGCCCCTTTCTCCTGATATAAGGCATCTACAAGTCTTGCCCACTCTTCTGTGGGGGTGACTATGTAGTCAGCCTCCTCTCTTGCCATGTTCTCTTCCAATTCCCTCAGGTCTCTCTCATGTTCCTTCTTTTCCAAGTTATATGGGCTATCAAGTGTCCTCTCATGACTGTTTGTATGCTTCCCAAAGGATTGTATTGAAGCTAATAGACCCAGTTGTTTTCCCAGAGATAGTTCTCCATTTACTGGATTATACGTTTCCATGTGTTCCAGTCTGTCAGGTCTCATGGGTCAAGTTCTCACCCCCCTCTGCCTGATTGGGGGGGACCTGAGAATGGTTGTGATGGAAGAGTGGTCTAATATGCCCCTCAGTAGATAGTGTGTGTCCCCACATATTCCCAACTGATGGTTGGGTACTAGCAAATAGTTCAATATGGACAAGGTGCACATTTAATTGAAAGCATGAGTAGTGCCACAGTGTTGGTTAATGTATCTCTCCAAACATCTGCCATGCCTGTCACCTCAAGAAGGTCTGTAGGCATATATCTGGCTTGGGTAGTCTGTTGGATCTGGTTACTCTATTCAAATCCCTGCTGTTGGAGAGGTTGAGATTGTATCTACCCCCAGGGCCACATCAGGTACCTCTGTAACCCACCCCCCTATTTTCTCTAAAGCTTTCATCTGCAAACCCAGAGGGAAATATTATGAGGCCAACTATATATTCATCCCATTCCACTGTCCACAAAACTACTGCAAAACATCCCTGTAGGTCCACCCAGCTTTTATTTCTTTGTAGCAGTATAGATTATTGCTGTCAACCTGAGAACCTGCATTTATTCCCTGCTAAATACGTCTCTTGTAGCAGTATTATATGAGGGTTGTGTCTGTTTAGATATTTTGTCACTATTCTCTTCTTTAGTTTGCTGCTCAGACCGTTTCCATTCCAGGATAACAGCTTGAGGGTCATTCTGTCTATTATGTGGTGTTGCTTGGACACAGCCATAAGATCTGCCTTGGGGTGGTTGTGAGCCCCTCAATTGGTACAGATGTGTTTATGTGTGTTAGCCTGCAGGCCACTATTTCTCCTTTTCCCACAACTCCCTCCTCCCCGCATACTTGTGGTGCAGGTTCAGAATTACCCGCCTCCCTCATGCCTGTGGTGCTTGTCACCCCCTTACATCATACAATCTGAATGTGAAATAGAACACAGTTCTAACAATAAGTGGTATGTTCAGAGGTCATGTGACCAATCTGACAGGGGTGTATTCTCCTTCTACCACCCTGTCTTTCAACTTTCTAGGGTCTGCCCTCAGGAGATCGACATCCTGGACCATCCTATATATCCTCAGTTCAAGGGGCATTTTTGTATCTCTGATGGCCCCAGTTTAGTAACAGTTTGAGTTGCCAAACCTTTGTCGGTTGCCTCTGGAGTTGGGTCTTTTGCTTTTCTCCCATGCTGGGCCATGGTTTTGTCAAGTTGCATGCACTGTTTTTTTGTTTACACCATTGCTGCTGCTCTGACCGGCGGCCAATCTTTGCTTAGTGCCAACTGGGTGGGGGGAGTAGACTGTTAGGTATGAATCCCACCTACACACAGGCAGGGATCTTGAGTGAGCATGAACACCTTTCCCTCTGGTCAGGCCGTCCAAAAACACCACGGACACGAGCATCTCTTCTCCTGCTTTGTTTGGGCCCTGGGATCGGGGGTTCAGTCCTCACCTGTAGTTCTGGAGTTCATGTAGTTTCTTGGTCTGTTGTGGCATTTCATCCCTCCCAAGGATGTCAGGCTGGTTTTGCACCTCCACATTAAAAGACACTCTCTATCCTGTATGTAGTACCACTAGAACCCCTTGGGGGCTAGTGTGGGTAAGCTCTGGGCCCTCCCTGTGTCTCAGGTTGAGGGACTAGGCTGCTATTTTTGATGTGTTCATGGGGCATAGATCGTGATAGCAGTGGTGGGCTCTCTGGTCTTCTCTCAGGAGGGAATCCCTCTTCCCCCATCTGCTGCCTGATTGCATTTGGGGCTTTGCATTTGAGGCTACCGGGTGGAGTAGGATGAATGTCTCTGTGGGCCTGTGGCGCCAGACCTCGGGTTGTAGGTGACCGGCTTCGTGCGTCCTTGGCCCTGCCTCTGACATCTCTTATTTTATGTACAAGATTTCTGCAAACACCCTTTAATAAATAAGGAGGGAAGGACAAATGTAGTGGTATGTCACCTAGGCTTTAGCACGAGTAAGGATTGTGACAAGATATGCAACAATACCATGAACATTATCGGGAATTAATCAATACATATATCAGACAGTCTCCCATTCACAAGCCTGATCTTTTGAGTATGGCTGGGCGGAGCTCACGGAGTTTAACTCTGTGGAATTCCTCAGAGTTACTGATAAACTCCACCTAATTCCGCAGAGTTCCACATGTGGGGGATTTTTGTTCAGCCACACCTTGGGATTTAATCATATATTTAGATGGACTGTGTTGATGTAATATAATTAGAGAAGCTGCCACTTGATGTAATAAGGATGCGTTTATCTACACCAGTGTCTGCCCACATCGTTATTACTGCTGTGGAGCTATTAATGCAACCAGGGAAGGAAGTTATCTACAGCTACCACCCCTTTACTGTGCTTACTGATGTCTGCAATGTGCCTAGGTGAGCTCTGTGCAGGTCATGGCATTTCGGTGCAGCACGCAATCCTTGCATGTTGTTTCGTGGTGGACACACAAGGTGCTGTTGCAAGGATTGGCATGTAGAAAAGCTGCATGCTTCAGTGTACTCTACACATGATGCCTGCTGTTGCCAGCCGTGGATACGTATTTTATCACTGGGCTGCCTTCCACTATTAATGACCTGTTAGCAGTAATTTCCTCCTCTGCAGGGTAGTGTACCATGAAAGACAAGTAGCTTGATGTGGAAAAGGTGTTCTTATTTCAGCTGCCAGTGTGCCCACCACTGTACTCTATGCATTACTGTTAGTGCTTCAGTAAACCTGTCAAGGATCACACTGTGCTTCGGCTTGCAGAGTAACACAAATCTAGTTTCATTAAGACTGGGGTTAATAAGTGGCAGGAGGGAGTGCCCCAATGCGCATCCAGATTCCCAAGCATGTTTTGTATAAAACATAGCTGCACTTTCACTTAACATCCGTGCTGCGCACTAGACTTACCACCCATCGAATCCTCCTTGTAATCGCTCTCACACCAGTATTAGGAGGGGATACCTTCCATCAAGCTTTGACAGGTACCACGCCCCATGGTGACATAGGCAATGATGTAGACAGTGATGTGGGTGCCCCTGCCCTGTGCTGACATTGGCCCTGAGGTAGGTGTAGCTGTGTCACGTGGTTTGTGACATCATGGTGTCACTTGTTAGCCATGTGCCAGGGTCCTAGCCCCTTGTGTCTAGGTCTATGGGTTGTGTAAAATAAGGGCCTTGGTGGTGTGCAACGTGTTTCGGAGCCTAAGAGGACAGGTCTGGACATATCAGACATTCAGGACCAAGTGCCTGCTTGGGGCCTCCTCACAGGGTGGAGCATTGAGAGTGCAGGCCAAACCTCCTCACTGCTGGCTAATAAAAAAAGAGGGGTGGGCAAATGCTGCAAAAGCTGTGACATGTGATAGCACCACGTGTAGACCCAGCAACGTATTAGAGCCAACAAGGAGAGCATGTGACTGCTTTGTGTTGTAGAGGTGTACACCATTTTTGAACCATAGAATACACATAAGCAGTTGGTTAGAGCAGCATGCCAAACCGTGAACCACTGCTAAAATAGATTGTCTAGGCAATATGAAGAGATACAATCCGCTCACTAGAAAAGCCACTGCCTCAGGAGCCCAGAACCCTATCAATAGATACTATTGGACCCTAGCACCTCTTGTGTTGGATGAGAATGCACAGGAGACTGCCCCTAAAGATGTTGGTTCTGACGTTACTGGGTTGCAAGAGGAACTTTGCCAGCAGCTTGAAAAGCTCAGCCTCAAGGATTTGCCACAACTGGTATCCCCGATCAAGGTTGATAGCAGCAACAGCGAAGCCTCGAAAGACTAATTAAGTGATGCAATCAACTTCAATGACACTGAAGATGATGAAGAAAGTGCAGCACCACTAAATTCACCGATCCATGAAGACATGGGCTTTCAGGAGGACCCTGATCCAGAGGCAGTCGTGGTACAGCGACAAATGTTAAATCCAAAGTCACTTATACACCAATGGACCTGTGCAACTCGCAATATTTCAGAGCAGCTGAGTGTAGAAAAAATGCTGAGGTTAGTTAAAACTCTATAGACAATTATCGTGTACACGCCCATATACTTTTAACTAATAGTATGTATTTTGCTTTCTGTTTGAACCGTAGAAAACAACTGTGGAAAGAGATACTATAGAGGGGTCTATGCCAAAGGTTAACAACATAAATCTTTACCGCTTATGCTGTTCCAGACAGTCTGAAAGTAATACAAGCCAGAACAAAGAGCAGTGTAAGAAATGTGTCAGCACTTACAATAGCACCGATTATGAAAAGGAAACACTGGGCGTATCCTATGACGCCATATGCCCTCTTAAAGGTTTTGCTGCGACCGTTTGTCAACAAACATGTTAAACGTGACTATTATAACCTGTGTTATGGGCATAAAATGTATGAGCCACAGCAGGAAGCTCACGACTGTCTACACGAGTCGTACACTGCAAGAACAATTCAGCACACAAGTAGCAGGTTAGACCCACACAAGGTATACAAGTTGGTAAGGGTGGTATACAGGTTGTCAGCTGTTAAGAAAGGTGTCCACATCGATGTGATTAAGGTCTTGGCAGCAGCGGTCAATGAAATCCGATACGCTGCTGAGCCATGCTGAAAACTTGAATACCTATTTTGACAAAAGCTTGATAGATAGGGTCATAGAAAGGTGAATGTGTGTTATTTATTATAAAAATAGTAGAATGAGGTCTTTAGCCTCCCCAAAAAAATCAAAAAAAAAATCAGAGGTCGTGGATAGCAGACCATAACAGTTTTACTTAATGCTACATACTTACTCACTTTTAGGCAGAGAATCAGAGTGTTGCGGGGCAAGATGCCTATGAGTTACACCCAGACTACTCCTGTATCAGGAGATTGATATATGTGCTGGTTAAAGAGAGAATAGCTGAAATACACCCTGTGACTCTGCATTATCTGAACATTACAGAACCTCCGGCTACATTGCAGTGCAACAGCCCTGTGTGTATCAACGCAGATAAATACTGGAGCTCGGCCCAAGACCATGCACGTGAGTTAAGACTTTCACCACTGACTGGGCTACACCATGCTTTGGAACTCCTGACTGACGATTATTTCACAGATAAAGGTCCTGTATTGTCCGACCTAGAACTGTATGAACTGTTGAATGCTGCCAGTATCCTGAGCGTCCAGAGTTCTAAGTGGGGGGAGCGGGAAGTCATGTCTAGAGATATTGAGTGTATAGCTATAAAAATATCAAAGCTTGTGACACTGAGACCTAGTAAAAGAAACTGCTCTGAGTAATATGTGCAACATGTATCGTACTATGTATACATAGTCAAAAGGCCTCAAGGTGTCCAGCAGCAGTCACAGCTATAAGCTATGTACTGCAAAATGTCAAGTACACAGTGTTTATTTTATGTTTAATAAAATGACCTTACACAAAACAAATGTCTTTCATTTCTTGGTTGCTGTGTGTGACAGCATGACGGGGGCTGTTTTAAGGAAGCTTTATTACGATACACAAGGGGTTGGACGCTTCAGAGGCTCCGAAGCTCTATTAGAAGGGCTTGAGTTGAAAATGAATCTGTAAACCGATCATGGGTCACGACTTGGTTAGCGGGGTAAGAGGCGAATTCACTTCACAAACCAGCCAGGACAAGTTTTAAGAGGAGGGCCACAGTTGTTAGCTTGCAGCTAGATTATCAGTGGCAGGCGGACATAATCAGTCTTAAAAGATCTAACAAAACATAACAGCGTAATGTATATATTAACAGTCATAGACGTATTGTCCAAGTACGCCTATGAGGAGGTGTTAAACAATAAAAGTGGTACCAGCATCACCGCCGCCTTTAAAGAAATCTTCGCGAGAGGTTGAGTACCTCAAAAACTACAAACAGACGCTGGAAAGGAATTTTTAAACAAATCTTTTCAGAAATTATTAAAGCAGCACGCTGTTCAGCATTTTGCAACGCACACCGAGGTAAAAATGGCAGTTGTAGAGTGTTTTAACAGAGTAGGCGTCTTCACCAAGGGCTACCAACAGACATTTAGCGATGAGATATTCATTGTGGAAAGTGTGGAGCTTAAAGAAGGGGTATATATGTTACAAGTTGAAGGACTACGATGGGGAAAGGGTAATGGGTGTCTTTTACAACAAAGAGTTACAAAAGGTGCACTACGATCCGAAAAGGGTGTACAGGGTTGAAAAGGTTCTGAAAAGGAAAGGCACCGGAGCTATGAGACAGGCGCGGGTCAAATGGCGGGGTGGCCTGAGGAATTTAACAGTTGGGTTTAGGCCAGCTCGCTGCACAGTGTGTGAGGTCGTGCTGTAAGCGCAGAGATGGCTACCTCACCTTTTTATATTACGCTACCATCCAATGTCTCAAAGGACATGTTCCCCGACAATCAGACTTCTAATTATACGGTGAACTGGCTAAACCGGTGGACCTGAAAGGGTCCTGGGAGGTGGCCCTAATGGAGATACAGTACCCTCGAACATGGAATACATTTACAAAGCATAAGGCTAAATTTTATATAAAGCGCTCTCAGGACTTCTTGAGTTTCCCCATGAGTTTCCCACACGGGTAGTACACCACTGTAGTGGCGATGGTCAACACAATCAACAGAGCCATAGCCGGCATTGAAGAGTGTGCGACTATACATCTGGTGTTGGATAACGTTAGAAGAAAAGTGTTTCTTAAAGCCCCCGAGCTCGATACCAGGTTTACTTGTACCAGTAAATTACACATGGTTTTAGGGACTGTACAACATGGGAAAAGACAGGTGGATCCAGACCCTACGTGCCCTGATATTAACGGCAGATTTTATAAACTCGACATTGTAGAACCTCAGAGGATAGAGGATAGTTATTCGCCGTTGTTGAGATGGGTAGCGGTGAAAGGCAAAAATAGCACAATGGTTCATATACAACATCACAAACACGACTTCATGGCAATTTCCAAAAACAGTTTTGACACTATAACCATCATAATCTACGACGATCAGTCAGAGCCAGTGGCCTTTAAATATGGGAAAGTTGTTGTTAAGCTTCATTTAAGGCCATGCTGCGACGGTGACTAATAGGAAATTGCAATGGTCATTATGAAAACATACAGGGATCCCACTATTTACAGGGACTATTACAGAGTTCAGGTTGGTTATGGAGGACCGCCGTCCTACTTTCAAGGGGCCCCAGTTATCTACGGGGCCGGATTGGGAGGTTTCTTTCAGAGTTTGTTTAGAAGAGCCATGGCATTCTTGAGAAGAGGATACGAAATTGCAAAACCTCATGTTAAAGCGGCTGCTACAAACATAGCCCATGATGTCGTGGGCTCTGTAACGTCGGCTGTCGCCAAGCGCATGAACAAACAGCCCCAGGAAGGAGCTGGGTTGTTGTACAAGGTGCGTGCGGGTATTAATCGGAAGCAAAGGGCTTCAAGGCGTAGGGGCCTACCAATGCCTTATAAAAAACAAAGGACTTCTTAAAAAAGGCCCACACAAAAGAAGAGTCGTAAGACGGAGGAGATCTTCCAGAGAAGAGACCATGCTCTAGTATGAATATTTTTAAAATCCGCTATAATGGCCTTCATACACTGCGCCCCTGGTGAATGCGTCAAATCTGAGCTAGATTTGTTTTCTCTTAAACCCACACAGAACAACATCGAGAACAGTTTTTTCATGGAAGTATCTCCTCTAGCAGCTCTGACGCCTCAGGCGCCAACAGAGTTTTATGTGTCAGGGTCCATGTATATGTATTTGGATCTCAACAACACTCTGCTACACCTCGTCTGCAAAATAACCAAAGCGAACAGCACCAAGATCGAGGCTGATGCTAAAGTGGCGCAAATTGACTACCCCATCGCAACCATGTTTAATCAGGTGGATATTAACCTGGGCGATCGACTAGTCACGCAGAGTAATAACATGTACGCCTACAGGGCCTACATAGAGAGTATTCTAAATTACAGTTGTGAAGCCCTGGACACACAGCTTTCAGTGGGACTCTTGTACAAAGATACTGAAGCGCAATTTGAGGACACGGCGTTAGATGGGGGTAACAATGATTTAAAAAAAAAAGAGATAGCTTTGATGCTGGCAGTAGGCAGTTTGACCTCCTGGGGCGCATACATTCAGAACCTTTCTTCCAAGATAAGCTTCTAGTCAACGGTACAGATCTTAAGATCAAACTCAACTGCAGCAAGGATGCATTCTGTCTCATCAGCGGTGATGCGGAGCAGTATAAACTGGTTATATTGTCCGCAAGGCTGTTTGTAAAGAGAGTGAAAGTGTCACCGAGTGTTTGACTGGCCCACGCTGAAACTTTACAACTATCGAATGCAAAGTACGCCATTGAAAGAGTAGCTCTGAAGAAATTCAGCATCCCAGCCTGTACTAGTTTAACGCAGCAGCAGAATCTATTTCTGTGGCAACTACCGAAACTCGTCATCGTAGGGTTTGTGCACAATACAGGTTTTAGCGGGTTCTATACCACTAACCCTTTCAACTTCAAACACTACAACATCAACTACGCCGCCCTGGTCCATGAGGGAGCTGTTATCCCTGCAAAACCGTTTACTCCAAGTTTTGGAACATCAATTTTGTCAAGGATCTGGCACACCTTCTTTGGTGAGTAGTAGAGAGAACCACCTGTCATATGGAGGCACCGGAACCTGGCCTTCAGGAGGCCGAAGGTCCTTTCCATCACTCTCCTAGTTCGCCCATGTGCCTCATTGTAGTTTTTCTTCTGCCCTTGTCCTGGGATTTCTCACTGGGGTCAGTAGCCATGACAGGTTGGGGTACCCAGAGTCACCTGCAAATGTCGAGGGACAACTGTTGCACACACACTAACCCTTAGGGACAACCCCAGACCCAGACAATCATTCACACGGTATAGGGTCCTTGTCCTCACCTATTAGCCACACACAGTGCCTCTGGAGTTGCCCCATCACATAAGGGATGCTGCTATTCTTCAAAATGTAAGCGTCATGCACTGAGCCTGGAAACTTGGCATTCACATGAGAGATGTACTGGTCGGCCAAACACACCATCTACACATTCATAGAATGGTAGCTCTTCTGGTTTCTGTACACGTGTTCACTCCTGCGGGGGGTACCAAGGCCACATGTGTCCCATCAATGACACCTATGATGTTGGGGATATGTCCCAGGGCATAGAAGTCACCTTCCACTGTGGGCAAATGCTCCACCTGAGGGAAAACGATGTAGCTGCGCATGTGTTTCAGCAGGGCAGACAACACTATGGACAACATGTTGGAGAACATAGACTGGGACATCCCTGATGCAAAGGCCACTGTTGTTTGAAAAGACCCACTTGCCAGGAAATGGAATACTGACAGGGCCTGCCCAAGAGTGGGATTCCTGTGGGATGGCAGATAGCTGAAATCAGGTCTGGCTCCAACTGGGCACACAGTTCCTGGATTGTGGCACAATCAAGTCTGTAAGTGATAATGATGTGTCTGTCTTCCATTGTCGCCAGGTCCACCAGTGGTCAGTACACGGGAGGATGCCGCCATCTCCTCACCTGCCCCAGCGGACGTGCCCTATGGACGAGAACAGCGAGCACAGAGTGAGCCAACACTGAGGTATTAAAAAAAGAATTTATTGCATACATTTGTCAATCCGCAATCTGCCTGTCATTGTGTGTATCCAAGGCTTAGGTAGGTGTGACGCATATAAAATTAATGCCATGTGGCCACTTGAAATGACGGCTGCCTGACCTGTAAGGTGGGACAAGGGGATATGAGGTAACTGCGCTGGCATTCTTCACCGTCGTGGTAGGCGGTCGAAGAGCGCGACGCAATCCTGCATTGGTTAACATTGGACCCTATGGGTCCCAGGAGCCAATGACGATGTACGCCGGCGGTGACGGTACGCACCGCCGTGGACGTGACCGCCATTTTCTCTCTGTTCACTCACTTGATACCTGACTTTCGACAGGAGAGGTCCTACACTGCAAGTACTGCTGTGACCTCAGTCTGGAAGCAACGATGGCTCGTGTCTGGGGAAAGGGCCCCTGCCTTCATTTCGAAGGAGTTGGAGAAGTTAGTGGATGGGGTCCTCCCACAGTACACGCTACTCTACGGTCCTCCAGACAAACAGGTGAGTACACTGTGAGCATGCTGTATGGGCAATGTTTGGAGTGGTGTGGATGGAAGATACGGGAGGGAATGGGGCCTGCATGAGCGAACAGTGAGTGTATGTGCGTCAGGGCAAGGGTGGGAACGTGGGCCAATGACTGTGATGGTGCGGACGGTTAAAGATCATCCTTTTCCCCTGTACTATTCCTCTAGGTCAGCGCCCATCAGAAGAAGGATATTTGGCGTGCCACTGCCAAATACGTCCGGACCCTGGGGTCCACCAAAGATGGAGCACCCACTGCGGGAAAAGATGGGAGGACATTCGCCACTGTAACAAGAAGATGGCGGAGGCCCAGCTGGGGATGGCCTCCCAACATGGGAGGGGTGCCCGTCGCACCATGACCCCCCTGATGTTCCGGATCCTGGCCGTGGCGTATCCGGAGTTGGATGGGCGCTTGAGGGCATCACAGCAGCCACAAGGGGGTGAGTACCATCACATCCATCTGACTCTGCGCGCATTACGAGGTGTCTGGGTGGGGGAGGTGGGCAGTGGGTTACCCTAGGCCAGGGTGTGCTTTGTAGGCAAGGACCCTTTGTGAGGCAGGCTATGTGGCACCCCAACCCCACCAGTGGTAAGAGCCATCTACACCTAGTCATGCTCCTGTGACTTCCATGTGTGCAGCACTCGGGCATAGGCCTTGTACCCCATGTCCCTGTGATTAATTAGGGAACTGTCAGTGCATGGCGTAGTGCAGAGGGCTGATGTGTCTGTAGTGTCCGCCAACGGTAGCGGTATTACATGCACTGAACATGTCTTTCTTCTTTCTCCCCCCCTTTTTGTGGTCTCCCTGTTCTTGTGTACATTAGCATCATCAGGCGGAGGAGCAGGGCCACCGGAGCAGGAGGGAGCTGCACCCCACATGGCCGTCGAGGGTGAGACAACGTAGTCTGAAGTCACCAGTGGGACGGAGGGCGAGGGGAGTTCCACGGCGGGGACAGGAGCAGAGACCAGCGACACCGACTCCTCCTCTGATGGGAGGTCCCTTGCAGTGGCGGGCCCCTCTGCGCCTCCCGCATCTACAGGTACAGCCGCCACCCCCCCTACCAGCACTGCCCTCCCAGCAGCCCCTCAGCGTGTGTCCTGTTGCCGCTCACCCAGGACGGTGGGCATCTCCTTCGCCCCAGGCACCTCAGGCCCTGCCCCAGTCAGCCCTGCTGCCCTCAGTGAGGAGGCTATTGACCTCCTGAGATCCCTCACTGTTGGGCAGTCTGCCATTTGGAATGCCATCCAGGGGTAGAAAGGCAGTTGCAACAAACAAATGCATACCTGGAGGGCATTCATTCTGGCCAGGCAGCCCAACAGCGAGCATTTCAGGCTCTGGCCTCTGCACTGAAGGCAGCCATTGTCCCTGTGTCCAGCCTCCCCCCTCCAACCTCCTCCACCCAGACCCAATCCCCTGTACCTCAGCCTATTCCAAGCACACCATCAGACCAGCATGCACACACATAAACACACAAGGGTGGCTCTGGCAAACATAAGCACCACACATCCCTCAGGCACTCACAAAAGCACCATCCCCATGCAGACACAGCAACATCCACAGCCTCCACTGTGTCCCCCTCCTCCACGTCCTCCTCCTCCCTCCCTGTCTCATCCCCACTCACACCTGCATGCACTACATCCTCAGCCAATACCTCCATCACCAGCACGCCCATCACAACACACCGCTCAAGTGCACTCACCACCCCCACTACCATTCACACATCCCCTGTGTCCTCTCCCAGTGTGTGTGTAACCCCTTCTCCCAAAGTACACAAACGCAGTCACACACCCACTCACTAGCCATCCACCTCACAACAGCCTCCAGCCCATGCACCTTCACCCAAAGTCAGCAAACGAACACCTCCTACAACCACTACCTCTTCCTCCACTCCCAAACCCCCTCCATCTACCCGTTCCAGTGTGTCAAAAAAGCTTTTCTTATTAAATGTTGACCACTTCCCTACACCTCCCCCCGTCCGTCCCCTAGGGCCCGCCTTTCCAGCTCCCAACCCAGCACCTCAGCCACCACATCACCAGGCCCAGTGGTGCCAGAAATAGCGGGATTTTGGAGTGCACCAAGCAACAGGGCTGCCAGTGTCCCAAGGAGCGAGGGCAAGGACATTCCGCCACCTCCAAAACTAAAAAAGTTGCCCACATCCCAGAGGGAGAAGGCGAAAACACCTGCCACCAAGGGCTCAGGCAAGACAAAAGTGGAAAGTGGCAAGACAACTGCACCACCATCCAAGGTGGGGAAGGTCCAGAAAATCAAAGGCAGGTCCACGTCGACACCAACCTGCACGGCGGACAAGACCACCACTGGCACCGCCACCTGCACCGCCGTCACAGACACCGCCTCCAGCACCGCAGACACTGAGCCCGCCGCCAGCACCGCAGACACTGAGCCCACAGCCAGCACCACAGACACTGAGACCGCAACCAGCACCGCAGACACTGAGCTTGCCGCCAGCACCGCAGACACTGAGCCTGCCACCAGCACCGCAGACACTGAGCCCGCCACCAGCACCGTTTCCACAGAGCCCACCACCAGCACCGTTTCCACAGAACCCCCCACCAGCACCGTTTCCACAGAGCCCGCCGCCAGCACCGATGCAACAGAGCCCACCGCCAGCACCGATGCCACGGAGCCCGCCACCAGCACCGATGCCACAGAGTCCACCGCAGCCATTGCCACTACTGACAACGCCGCCAGCACCGCCAGCGGCCCGTGGCATCCTGAGCCTGTGGCATCACCGCAGACATGGCTGCCATCCCCAGTGGTCAGTCGTACAAGTCTGGGGGTCAGTTCCAGGAGCCTGGCCAGCTTGCATGTTGCACCACCGTCAGTGGAGTGTCACATCCACTACCTCAGTCCTTGGCAGGATGAAGCACTCTGGGCAGAAAGCCCCCTCCAGAACCAGTGGAGAAGGGCATCCACTACCTCAGTCCTTGGCAGGATGAAGCACTCTGGGCACAAAGTCCCCTCCAGAACCAGTGGAGATTCACATCCACTACCTCAGCCCTTGGCAGGATGAAGCACTCTGGGTACAAAGCTCCCTCCAGAACCAGTGGAGAAAGGCATCCGCTACCTCAGTCCTTGGCAGGATGAAGCACTCTGGGCACAAAGCCCCCTCCAGGACCAGTGGAGATTCACATCCACTACCTCAGTCCTTGGCAGGATGAAGCACTCTGGGCACAAAGCCCCCTCCAGAACCAGTGGAGATTCACATCCATTACCTCAGTCCTTGGCAGGATGAAGCACTCTGGGTACAAAGTCCCCTCCAGAACCAGTGGAGATTCACATTCACTACCTCAGTCCTTGGCAGGATGAAGCACTCTGGGCACAAAGCCCCCTCCAGAACAGTTGGAGATTCACATCCACTACCTCAGTCCTTGGCAGGACGAAGCACTCTGGGCACAAAGCCCCCTCCAGAACCAGTGCAGAAAGGCATCCACTACCTCAGTCCTTGGCAGGATGAAGCACTCTGGGCACAAAGTCCCCTCCAGAACCAGTGGAGATTCACATCCACTACTTCAGTCCTTGACAGGATGAAGCACTCTGGGCACAAGGCCCCCTCCAGAACCAGTGGAGACTGTTATCCACTTGAGAGACTGTGGTTTTGTTCTCCCCAGGATAAAGCAGTGGGCAAACCAACCACTGGAGAGACTTGAGAGACTGTGGCTTTGCACTCCCCAGGATAAAGCAGTGGGCAAACCACCCACTGAAAAGACTTGAGAGACTGTGGCTTTGCACTCCCCAGATTAAAGCAGTGGGCAAACCACCCACTGGAGAGACTTGAGAGACTGTGGCTTTGCACTCCCCAGGATAAAGCAGTGGGCAAACCACCCACTGGAAAGACTTGAGAGACTGCGGCTTTGCACTCCCCAGGATTCATCAATGGGCATGGAGCCCCCACGTGGAGCTGGCGTCATGTACTCATCCGGCTGAGGTGCCCCCCCTTCCCTTCCCCCTGAGGTGCCTCTTTCATTTCCATCTGATGCCCCAGCAGTGTTCTCTCCGTTTGAAGTCTGGTTTCGAGTGTGGGCCTAGCCCATGCATTTTGGGCCCAGTGGTCCATGGACTATGAATGGTGCACTATCCGGACTTGTATAGTTGGTGTACATAATTGTTTATACTGTATTTAAAGTTTTGACTAATGGATTTTACATGATTACAATCTTACAATCATTTCCTTTTGTCATTGCGTTCTTCCCGGGGGTGTTGTGGGGTGTAAATGTAATGTTGCAGAATGTATTGGTGTGTGTGTTGTTGTGGGTGAGGGCGGGGTGGGGGTGTTGCGTGTTGCGTGTGTATGTCACTCTCTTTTCCCTCCCCTGTGTTGTAGGTGCAGTATTCACCGTGGTCGTCGCCGCCGTCTATCGTGCTCCTGGTAGAGGAGCAGGAATACTATCGCAGGGAGGATTTGGAGTTCTGGCTCCATGCCCTCCTGGTTCCTCGTGGGTTGTGTAGCGGTGAGTGTTTCCACTTCCAAGTCCTGTTTCCGCCGTGTTTTTGTTCACGTTGGTTCCGCCCCGGAAAAGGTGGCGGATTGGCCTCTCATAATAGTGTGGGCAGTACATTGTCTTCCGCCTGTCTGTTGGCGGTGACCACCATGCTGTTTGTTTGTACCGCCATGGCGGTCGGAGTGTTAAAGTGGCTGTCTATGTTGGCGGTTACCGCCATGGTCGTAATCCAATTTTTTTTACCGCCGGCCTGTTGGCGGTCTTACCGTCACTTTGCCACCAACCGCCAGGGTAGTAATGAGGGCCATTATTTCCATCTGCCTCTGTAACAGTACGTGCCAGTAGCTCACAGCCTCCTACGACTGCAGCCACCATGGCTCACTGCAGCTTGGTCCCCTGAGCCCTGCTGTGCACTGCTTCTCCGCAACACACGTGCATCAGTGGCAGACACACTACTCACCGTGGAGCCCTCTTCACTGTCCTGCAGGGTATTCCCGAAGCCCCTTGCAGCCTGTCTGGTCTCCAGCAGATCCACCACATGGCTGATGGGGCCAAGCCCTCGTGCCACATCTCCTGCAAAATGCCCCAGTTCCACCTGCAGGCTGACAGTGCGCATTGACAGGCAGGTTGTATTGGTTGCCAGGCACCCTATGGACACACCTAGCCTGTCTAAACGGGCAGCAGTGTGGCGCTCCCTGCACCATGCCTGTGCCCTGTCAGTCACCAGTTCCCTGACCAAATTGTCTATGGAGGTAGTCAGGTTACCCAAGTGAGTGTTTATTGTTGTGAACTGGTTGTCCACATTTGCCAGCCCATGCGTGATAGTGGTCTGCAGTCATTAACCTCATTTGTCTAATTTGCAGGCACTGACTCTGCAATAAGGATGCCTCAATTCCCACAAAATCTTCATCGGACACATCAAATCAAATCAAATCATTAATATTTATAAAGCGCGCTACTCACCCGTGCGGGTCTCAAGGCGCTAGGGGAAAAAAAAGGGGGGGGGGTAACTGCTGCTCGAAGAGCCAGGTTTTTAGGAGTCTCCGGAATGCGGAGTGGTCCTGGGTGGTCCTGAGGCTGGTGGGGAGGGAGTTCCAGGTCTTGGCTGCCAGGAAGGAGAAGGACCTCCCACCCGCCGTGGAGCGGCAGATGCGAGGGACGGCAACGAGCGCGAGGCCCGAGGAACGGAGGAGACGGGTGGGGGCGTAGAAGCTGAGGCGACGGTTGAGGTAATCCGGTCCCTTGTTGTGGAGGGCTTTGTGTGCGTGGGTGAGAAGTCGGAAGGTGATCCTTTTGCTGACTGGGAGCCAATGCAGGTGTCTCAGGTGTGCGGAGATGTGGCTGTTGCGGGGTACGTCGAGGATGAGGCGGGCCGAGGCGTTTTGAATATGTTGCAGGCGTTTTTGGAGCTTGGCGGTGGTCCCAGCATAGAGGGTGTTGCCGTAGTCCAGGCGGCTCGTGACAAGGGCGTGGGTCACGGTTTTTCTAGTGTTGGCGGGGATCCAGCGGAAGATCTTGCGGAGCATGCGGAGGGTGAGGAAGCAGGCGGAGGACACGGCGTTGACTTGCTTGGTCATGGTGAGAAGAGGGTCCAAGATGAAGCCGAGGTTGCGGGCGTGGTTTGCGGGGGTCGGTGCGGTGCCGAGGGCCGTGACCCACCAGGAGTCGTCCCAAGCGGACGGGGTGTTGCCGAGGATGAGGACTTCCGTTTTGTCAGAGTTCAGCTTTAGGCGGCTGAGCCTCATCCAATCTGCGACGTCCTTCATGCCCTCTTGTAGGTTGGTCTTGGTGCTGGCGGGGTCCTTGGTGAGGGAGAGTATAAGTTGGGTGTCGTCGGCGTAGGAGGTGATCATGATGTCGTGCTTGTGTACGATGTCGGCGAGGGGGCTCATGTAGACATTGAAGAGTGTCGGGCTGAGTGATGAGCCTTGAGGTACGCCGCAGATGATCTCGGTGGGGTCTGAGCGAAACTGAGGGAGGTAGACTCTTTGGGATCGGTTTGAGAGGAAGGAGGCGATCCAGTCCAGGGCCTGGCCTTGGATCCCGGTGGAGCGGAGGCGGGTGATTAGGGTGCAGTGACAGACGGTGTCGAAGGCAGCCGAGAGGTCGAGGAGGATGAGGGCGACTGTTTCACCGTTGTCCATCAGGGTTCTGATGTCGTCTGTGACTGAGATGAGGGCGGTTTCAGTGCTGTGGTTGGTTCAGAATCCGGTTTGTGAAGGGTCGAGCAGGTTGTTGTCTTCCAGGAAGGTGGTCAGCTGTTTGTTGACGGCCTTCTCTATTACCTTGGCGGGGAAGGAGAGGAGCGAGATGGGGCGGACGTTTTTCAGGTCGCTCGGGTCAGCCGTAGGTTTCTTTAGTAGTGCATTGACTTCGGCGTGTTTCCAGCATTCGGGGAAGGTAGCAGAAGAAAAAGAGGAGTTGATGACGGCCTGGAGGTGCGGGGCGATGATGTCATCGGCTTTATTGAAGATGAAGTGAGGGCAGGGGTCGATGGAGCGCCGGAGTGGATCGAGTTCATGGTGGTTTTGGTTTCTTCGGTGTTGATTTGGGTCCAGTCGTTGAGGGTGATGGTCGGAGGTGTGGGTTCGGTGATGCTTGGTTGGGTCTGGTGTCCGAAGCTGTCGTGGAGGTCGCTGATCTTGCGATGGAAGAAGATGGCGAGGGAGTTGCACAGATCTTGTGAGGGCGTGACGGCGTTGGCGTTGGGGTTGGATAACTCCTTGACAATGCTAAAAAGTTCTCTGCTGTTGTGGCTGTTTTTGTCCAGTCTGTCAGTAAAAAAATTCCTTTTGGCAGCACGGATCAGGTGGTGGTGTTCGCGGGTAGCATTCTTGAGGGCGGTCATATTGTCAGCGGTGTGGTCCTTGCACCAGGCCTTCTCGAGTGCGCAACAAATTTTCTTCGATTCTTTGAGGGTGTCAGAGAACCAGAGAGGTTTTTTGGTGTTGGCCTGTCGATGCGTGCGTTTGAGGGGAGCAAGGTTGTCTGTGCAGTTGGAGATCCAGTTAGTGAGGCTGAGGGCTGCGTCGTTGGGGTCGTTGGGGTCGGTGGTGAGGGTGGGTTGGTTGGCGGCGAGTGCGGAGAAGAGTTGCTCTTCGAGGATTTTGTTCCACTGTCGACGAGGGATGGGTTGAGTGCGGAGGTGGCGGGTCTCGCGTCGGAATGTGAAATGTACACAGCTGTGGTCGGTCCAGTGTAGAGCGGAGGTGTGGCTGAAGAAGACGTGTTTGCTGGCAGAGAAGATGGGGTCAAGCGTGTGTCCGGCGATGTGGGTGGCGGTGTTCACCAGTTGCTTGAGGCCGAGGTTGGCGAGGTTGTCGAGCAGGGTGGTGGTGTTGGGGTCGTTGTTTTGTTCCAGATGGAAGTTGAGGTCGCCTAGGAGGATGTAGTCCGGCGAGGCGAGGGCGTGCGGGGAGATGAAGTCGGCGATGGTGTCGCTGAAAGGGGCGCGCGGTCCGGGAGGACAGTAGACGAGGGATCCTCTGAGGGTGGTCCTGGGGTCGGTGCGAATCTGAAAATGCAGGTGTTCAGCGGCGAGAGGGGTGTCTTCGGTGGAGGTGGTGACGCTGATGGAGTCTTTGAAGACGATTGCGATACCTCCTACTACTTGGTTGGTGCGGTCTTTTCTGGAGCTCTTGTAGCCTTCGGGGATGGCGGTGGCGATGTCTGGAGCAGAGGAGGCGTTCATCCAGGTCTCCGTGATGAAGGCGACGTCCGGTGCTGTGGAGTCCAGGCGGTCCCAGAGTTCAACGGCATGCTTGTGGATGGAACGAGCGTTGACCAGGATGCACTTGAGGTGGTTGATGGCGCGTGGGCTTGTGGTCGTGGTAGTTGCGTGGTGGAAGATGCGTTTGCAGGAGTTGCAGGCGAAGGGTCCATGGGTGCGTTTGGGTGAGCTTGGAAGCAGGTGTTGGAGCGCCCTGGGTTGAAGGCGTGGAGGGTGGTGGGGTCGTAGCGGATCAGCGGGGCTTGGGAGAGCTGGCGACCAGGGGACGTGGCACTGGGCGCGGGCCAGGCGCGGACGGGCGCAGACGGGCTTGCCTCTGGCGCGCCTCCGGCACGCCAGCGGCGCGGTCGCGCAGCGGCCGCCATATGAGGTAGGAGGTGGGGGGGAGGGGTCCGCTGGGGTCGAATGGGAGCTGGGGGTCGGGGCATGCAGGAGGTCGCGGCGGGAAAGCGCGAGGGGGGGACAGGTAGAGTGAGAGGAGCTGGGAGAGGGGGGTTTAAGGGTGGAGGGGGGTGAGTGTTAGGAGGTTTAGGAGATTAGGGAGAGAGATAGGAGTAGGGTTGTGAAGATAGGGGAGGGGGGGTTGTAGAGGTGGGTGAGGGTGAGAGGTAGAGTGAGAGGATAGGAAGATAGGTAATAGAGGGGTTGGCTGGAAGGGGGGAGAGATAGAGAAATAGATAGAGAAAGTAGATAGATAGAGAAATAGATAGATAGAGAAATAGATAGATAGAGAGATCGAGGTGGAGAGTGAGGGAGTTAGATAGTGAGATAGAGAGATCGAGAGATAGGTAGATAGGAGGAGTGAGGGAGGTAGATGGTGAACGGGGTAGGTAGGGGTGATAGAGAGGGGGAGGCGAGTGAGGGAGGGGGATGAGGAAGGAGCAGGAGGGCAGGCGCGGGAGAAGAAGACAGAGGAGGCAGAGGAGCCGAAGACAGAAGATAGAAGACAGAAGACAGAAGAACAGAAGACCGGAAGAACAGAAGAACAGAAGACCGGAAGAACAGAAGAACAGGAGAACAGAAGACCGGAAGAACAGAAGAACAGAAGAACAGAAGAAACAGAAGAAACAGAAGAACAGAAGAACAGGAGTCCAGAAGATCACAGATGAAGATACGAAGAACAGAAGGCAGAAGACAGGCAGAAGACCACAAAAGAAGAAGAAGAGAGGCGAACAGGAGAGGCAGAGAAGCACCCAGAAGAAGAGAGCAGACGGGGAAAAGAAGAGTACAGAAGAAGATTACAGAGGAGGAGCGAGGAGGAAGAACAGAGAAGAAGAAAAGAAGAAAAGAAGCAGGAGAGAGGGTGAGTAGCGCGGGGCAGGGCGAGGGGCAGGGAGGTGGGGGTACTTACTGTGAGGTGGGTCTCAGGAACTCAGGAACCTGGAGGAGCTGGAGGAGCTGCAGCGGCAGGGGGAGCGTCCTACCCTTGGGTCATGGGTCGCTACCACTGTCGCGCAGCGGCCGCCATATGAGGTAGGAGGGGGGGAGGGGTCAGCTGGGGTCGAATGGGAGCTGGGGGGTGGGGGCGTGCAGGAGGTCACGGCGGGAAAGCGCGAGGGAGGGGGGGACAGGTAGAGTGAGAAGAGCTGGGGGAGGGGGGTTTAAGGATGGAGGGGGGTGAGTGTTAGGAGGTTTAGGAGATTAGGGAGAGAGATAGGAGTAGGGTTGTGAAGATAGGGGGGGGTTGTAGAGGTGGGTGAGGGTGAGAGGTAGAGTGAGAGGATAGGAAGATAGGTAATAGAGGGGGTGGCAGGAAGGGAGGGAGAGATAGAGAAATAGATAGAGAAAGTAGATAGATAGAGAAATAGATAGATAGAGAGATAGGTGGATAGAGAGATAGGTAGATAGGAGGAGGTGGAGAGTGAGGGAGTTAGATAGTGAGATAGAGAGATAGAGAGATAGAGAGATAGGTAGATAGGAGGAGTGAGGAATGTAGATAGCGAACGGGGTAGGTAGGGGTGATAGAGAGGGGGAGGCGAGTAAGGGAGGGGGATGAGGCAGGAGCAGGAGGGCAGGCGCGGGGAGAAGAAGACGGAGGAGGCAGAGGAGCCGAAGACAGAAGATAGAAGACAGAAGACAGAAGAACAGAAGACCGGAAGAACAGAAGAACAGAAGAACAGAAGACCGGAAGAACAGAAGAACAGGAGAACAGGAGAACAGAAGAACAGGAGAACAGGAGAAACAGAAGAACAGAAGAACAGAAGATCACAGATGAAGATTCGAAGAACAGAAGGCAGAAGACAGGCAGAAGACCACAGAAGAAGATGAAGAAGAAGAGAGGCGAACAGGAGAGGCAGAGAAGCACCCAGAAGAAGAGAGCAGACGGGGAAAAGAAGAGTACAGAAGAAGATTACAGAGGAGGAGCGAGGAGGAAGAACAGAGAAGAAGAAAAGAAGAAAAGAAGCAGGAGCAGGAGAGAGGGTGAGTAGCGCGGGGCAGGGCGAGGGGCAGGGAGGTGGGGGGTACTTACTGTGAGGTGGGTCTCAGGAACTCAGGAACCTGGAGGAGCTGCAGTGGCAGCGACCTACCCTTGGGTCAAGGGTCGCTACCACTGTCGCGCAGCGGCCGCCAAATGAGGTAGGGGGGGAGGGGTCAGCTGGGGTCGAATGGGAGCTGGGGGGCGGGGGCGTGCAGGAGGTCGCGGCGGGAAAGCGCGAGGGAGGGGGGACAGGTAGAGTGAGCAGAGCTGGGGGATGGGGGTTTAAGGGTGGAGGGGGGTGAGTGTTAGGAGGTTTAGGAGATTAGGGAGAGAGATAGGAGTAGGGTTGTGAAGATAGGGGAGGGAGGTTGTAGAGGTGGGTGAGGGTGAGAGGTAGAGTGAAAGGATAGGAAGATAGGTAATAGAGGGGGGGCCAGGAAGGGGGGGAGAGATAGAGAAATAGAGAAAGTAGATAGATAGAGAAATAGATAGATAGAGAAATAGATAGATAGAGAGATAGGTAGATAGAGAGATAGGTAGATAGGAGGAGGTGGAGAGTGAGGGAGTTAGATAGTGAGATAGAGAGATAGAGAGATAGGTAGATAGGAGGAGTGAGGGAGGTAGATGGCGAACGGGGTAGGTAGGGGTGATAGAGAGGGGGAGGCGAGTGAGGGAGGGGATGAGGCAGGAGCAGGAGGGCAGGCGCAGGGAGAAGAAGACTGAGGAGGCAGAGGAGCCGAAGACAGAAGATAGAAGACAGAAGACAGAAGAACAGAAGACCGGAAGAACAGAAGAACAGGAGAACAGAAGACCGGAAGAACAGAAGAACAGAAGAAACAGAAGAAACAGAAGAACAGAAGAACAAGAGTCCAGAAGATCACAGATGAAGATACGAAGAACAGAAGGCAGAAGACAGGCTGAAGACCACAGAAGAAGATGAAGAAGAAGAGAGGCGAACAGGAGAGGCAGAGAAGCACCCAGAAGAAGAGAGCAGACGGGGAAAAGAAGAGTACAGAAGAAGATTACAGAGGAGGAGTGAGAAGGAAGAACAGAGAAGAAGAAAAGAAGAAAAGAAGCAGGAGAGAGGGTGAGTAGCGCGGGGCAGGGCGAGGGGCAGGGAGGTGGGGGGTACTTACTGTGAGGTGGGTCTCAGGAACTCAGGAACCTGGAGGAGCTGGAGGAGCTGCAGCGGCAGGGGGAGCGACCTGCCCTCCTCCCTACACGCAGACTGTATTGTGCGGCGGCATCTAGGCACCGCGCATGATGATCCATGAGTTTGCCTTTCAATAGGCATTGGCCCTGGTGTCCCAATAGCTGCCTCCATACCCAGAGCAGGATCGTCCATGCTCTCCTGTGACAATTCCATGGGTGGTGTTGTCCTGCACTCCCCTGTGGTGTCTGTGGCAGCCTCCTCCTGTGTGTCTGTGCCATGTTCCTCTCCCTGCACAGTGGCGCTGATGGGGGGGCCTTGTGGGAGACCTGTGGGACATAGGGGATACACTGTCAGTATCGCACATATGTTTGATGTCTCAAAATAAACATTTGCCTATATTTTGACTACTGTACTACATTGCCCGTAATGCACTATTCTATAGGTTGCAAAACTGTGAATGGAGCTACTCTGGAGGTGCCTGCTGATGTGTACTGGGATTGTGTGTGTAGTGCATATGAGGGTGTTAATGCATTTATTTTGGTACTTACTTTTTGATGTTCCTGGTGCAGAACTGTCTACGTCTCCAATGCCCAGTACAGCCTCCAGCTCAAGAATTGTCTCCACCATGCTTTCGATTGCTGTAGGGGGTGGAACAGTAGATGGCCCTCCTCCAGTGCCATGCATCTCCCTCATGTGCTCCGCCACCCTCTCCTTGGTCCTGGAGCGAAGGTCATACCACCTTTTGCGGATTTCATCCAGGGTGCGGTGGCTGACACCAATGGCATTGATCTTCTTCTGGATGTCCTGCCAGATCGTCTTTTTTTGGGTGTCAGGGACACTCATTGCTGCCTTGCCAAATAATTCTTCATGGTGCAGGCAGCACTCCTCGGTCAGCACCTCCAACTCCTTGTCAGAAAACTTTTGCGTTTTCTGCCTCCACTGGATGTCTCCTTGTCCTGTGTAGCCATTGTTGCTGCAGCTCCTCTCACCTGGGTGTGGCTCTGCATTTTGGGCTGGGTGGGCTCCTCCCTCCTCCCTGTTCCATGTGGTTACCTCCTGGTGCTGATGTCATCACTCAGAACCAGGAAGTGGGTATTTCAAAAGTTAAATTCCACCTGCATGCAATTTGCGAGTCAGTCACAATTTGCAACACCGGACCACACCCTTCGTGCAATTTGCGACCTCGCTTTTTGCGAGGTCGCAAATTGCGACCTCGCTAAAAGCAAGCTCGCAAAATGCGGTGCGACTCCGCTGCTACTCACTATTTGGAATAGCGATTTTTGCTAGAATATTGTTTTGCGAGTCGGAAATGGCGATTCGCATGGAGTCGCTACTTCGACTCGCAAATTTTTGCGTTCCTACATCTGGCCCTATGTCCTTTACCAGCTTTATATTATCATTTTCGGTCATCAGACACTCTCATTTTACTGAGCTGTCACCACCTGGGGTGTCTTTGCGGTGCCATGGTGTGGTGTGGATGATGTGTGAGGTGGTGTGTGTTGTGATGTGTGATGGGATGTGTTTGTGTGTGTTATGTGAGGTGCGTGGATGTTTTGTGAGTGATGGTGTTGTGTGCCTGTGGATGCTAGTTTGTTGATGGTGGTGTCTCTCTCTGTGCTTCATCTCAATTTTTGTCGTAGGGGTTTGTGGGTGATGTGGGTGTGTGTTATATATTGGTTTGGGTGCGTGGGTGTGGTGTGTGTATGTGTATCAGGTGTGTGTATTTCGAATTGTCCAATGTGGTTGTGTTTTGTATGTGTGTGTGTATTTTGAGCGTGGTGGTGTGTACCGCCAATGGAAAACCGCGGTTGAAAGACCACCGCATGGATTCGTGGGTCGTTATAGTGTGGGCGTATTCCTGTTGGCGTGACGGTGGAGGTTTTGTTATCGCCAGTTTATCACTGACCTTTGGTGTGGCAGACTTGTGTGGTGTCTAGATTTTGGCGGATTCCGGCCTGTGGGTCGTAATAGCTGTAGTGGATTTCCACAGGCGCAGCGGTGTGCTGGCGGTCTTCTGCATGGCAGTAAGCAGGATTTACCACCAGTGTTGTAATGAGGGCCAATGTGTCAGATTAGGCTTGCTTTTTCCATACTGTAGTATAGTTCACCATGATTTCAACATTATAGTCCTGCAATAAAAGGGTTAGTTTGTTTGACTACACAACTGGGAAATGTGTGTCTTACATTAGTGAGTGTTGTCACGGTTGCTATGTACCTGCCAAAGTAATGGGTTGCAATGTGGTTCCGTCTCCGTCTGCCCTCCATTGCGATGCTTCTATCCCCAGGCTGTAGGTGTGGTAGCTCTTGCTCCTCATCCTCCTTATCTGTGTCTTCAGGGGTGAGATATAGCCCGCGTCTGGTGGCAATGTTGTGTAGTTTGGCACAGGTGGCAACTATCTTGCAAGCTGTTTCTGGGGCATAATGAAGTGTTCCTCCACTTTTGTGGAGGCATCATAATCTTGACTTCAACAAGCCAAACGTCCCCTCGACTACAGTTCTGGTCCGCTGATATGCAATGTTGTATCGCCTCTCATTCTGACTGCCAGGTGTTAGGTATGGGGTGAGTATCCATGGTCTCAAGGCATATGCACTGTCACCTGTTTGACAAAAGAGGCAAATTTAGCAGGGCATCACAGGGTTATGCACTGACATGTATGTAAGGCTTCAGAGTGTACTCGCCGGTACCTAATAAATAACCTTCTCCAAACTCCCAACGTTCTAGGCGTTGGTGTATCCAACTGTGCCTGAATATGTATGCATCATGTGTACTCCCTGGATATTTAGCCACAATGTCATAATGACATTATGGGCGTCATATACCACCTGGATGTTTAGTGAGTGGGTACATTTCCTATTGCGGAACACATATTCCAGATTTGCTGGTGGGCAAATTGGTATATGTGTCCCGTCCAAACACCCTATTACATGGGGAAAGTTGGCAATTCTGTAGAAGTCCAACTTGGTGCTGTTCATTTCTGCCTCATTTCTGGGAAGGTATATATATCTGGACATGTGTGCCAGTATGGCATCTAGGAAACGTCTGAAGAATCGTGAGAGTGCACTTTGGGATACCCCACCTGCCACAGCAATCACCCCCTGATAGCTACCCAAGGCCAAGAGGTGCAGTGAGCATAGCACTTGCACATGTGTGGGGATGGTGCTGCTGCGCATTGTCTGGTGTTCAAGCTGAGGTTTCAGCAGTTCAATTATCTCAAAGATAACAGCACTGCTCAGTCTGTATTTATCATAAATCTCTTCCTCAGTTTGTTGAAATAGTGTCTGCCTGGTTCGGTATATCATCTCCTGTCTCTGCCTCCTCCTCCTCAGCAGGGCAGCCTGGACTCTCCTCCTCCATGCAATCACGTATAGTGCAGCCATTTTGAGTAGCCCAGATGCCTTCTGGGTCTCCTTTTATACTCTGGTTCTGGTTACCACCTGCTCTGAATCAGTGGTAATCTGGGTGTGCAAAACGGACTTTTTGCGACTAGTCGCAATTTGTGACTGGCTTTTGCATACGGTTTGTGACTCGCAATTTGTGACTTCCTAATTGTGGGTCGCAAAATCAGGTCACAATTTTTGCGAGTCGGTAATGGGTAGCATCGCTATTTGGTACTCCGAAATGGGATTTGAACATCCCATTTCTCATTTTGCGGGGTCGCAAATAGCGCTGCGAGCCGTTTGCGACTCGCAAACATTTGCTACATCTGGCCCTTAGTTACTTTGCACAAATCTGGAGAACCTAATAAATGAATGTTGTCTCCCATGACGATTAAAGGAGCTCTGATGGCCTTTTTCTAGCAGAGCATAGTGTCAACATCTCACCAAATTGCACTGATCCAGAGAAGGGCACAAATTTGAACACTGGTACACTCTGGACTCAGTTTAACAATGGCTAAACTATTGAAAAATGGGCTATTAAGCTTTGAAGCAAAAAGAGTGCCCTTAAGTGCAGCCAAGATTACAAAATGCATCTAATATGTCAAACAGCCCTGCTGGAATGGAGGAGAGAATCCAAATTTTTTCCCCAAAAAAGAAGAAAACAAATCAGAGTCTGAAGTTTTGGGCTCTGAGATTGAATATCCGGGATTTTTTCAATTGAGTGCCAAAGAAGCAGGCAATTCTGCAACAATTAGTGGTGATAGGGACATCACATCTACTCAAGACATGGCACCCCTTGAGATTAGGTAAGACGTCTCAGAAGCCTGTTATAATGCAATTGAAAAAACATTTTTCAACTGATTAAGGCTCAAATAAGCAAGACACTTACACATTCCACAGAAGTCAAATTTGAAAAACTGAAGATTTAGCATTTGTTGGAAGTATTAAACAGTACTAATCACTCTCTTAGAGAATGAATTAGTGAGCTGGAGAAACACATGGCTGAGACAAAAACATCTCCACTCAAACTTCATTGACTTCCCTACTCAGGAGTGACACTTAAAGGATGCACAGTGGCAGATCAAAGACTTATAAAATTGCCAGGGATGAGATTGTGTATTATGAATTCAGTGGGAAGCGGGATGTGGAGAAGTGATCCTTGACAGTATATTTGTCCTGATGAAGAATGAATCCACTTATTCAATGACAGCTCTATCTCCCTCTTACCATACTGCAAAAGATCTTAGAGAAACAAATCAACTGATGTCACACCTCAGCAACTACCATTCCCTACACACTATGTAGTCAGTATTCAGGCCCAACTACAATACAGAAACAGCATTCATTGCTGCCACAGACAACATCTACATGATACTTGACACAGGAGGCACTGCAGCCTTTATTCTTCTGAACCTGACTGCAGTATTTGACTGCATTAATTAGCACCCAAAGATCGCTTCTCCTCTGGATCTGATCCTTCTTTCTTTATAGCATAGTTTACTGGCATTTCAAACATAATAATATTGATAATTCACTGCCCAGTAATGTAAAAATAATTCAATACATTTACATCCCGATTGCCACCTTGATCAGAAAGCAAAAGGAAATTGACTGCCGTATGGCACTGCCCCATCTCCCCAGAAAGTTGAGAGTCCCCAAGTCACGCCACCCAGTACGAGAGTGTGTGGTGGTCCACTTCGTCTAGCCTCATAGGTCTGCTATTCATCATCTAATGACCTAGAGAGAGTAGAGTGTGTCATGAGTATGATCCCCTGGTAAGGGGCCCAATTCCCCTAAACCATCCGGTGTTTCTGTGGCCAGCCTGTAGATGCCTAGACGATCTGCTCCTTCCCAACAGGTAGAACTGTCTGCCTGGCACCTTACTCCTAGAAAGTTCACAAACTCATCTCTAGTGTGCCTCAAGCTTCCTCGCTCAGCCTTACCCTCTTCAATACATTCATGATCCCTCTGGCCAATGTTATATGCGTACACAACATCAACATCCTCCCCTATGCCTGTAACACTCAACTCATACTCTCCCTCCCAGACAATATCCTCAGAACTGGGAACAAGTTCACCACTTGCATGACCGAAGAGGCTAACTGGATGAAAGCCAACTGTTTCAAGCGCAACACAAACAAAACAGAAGGAATGATCTTCAACAAGAACTCCTCACCATGGGGCTCCAACTGTTGGTCTTCGAACTGGGACCCAACTCCGATGTCCGGAATCTTGCAATCATCATTGACAGCAAATTGGAAATGACTGCACAAGTCAGTGCCATCACTGTATCCTGCTTCCACACCCCCAAGATGCTGAGAAAAATCTTCAAATGTCTTCCAAGCAACACTAGAAAAATCTTTACTAACCCCCAGTCACCAGAAACTTGGACTACAGGAACACCCTCTATGCCGGGATCACAAACAAATCACCAGAAGACTATAAACCATCCAGAACTCAGCAACCAGGCTCATCCTCAACCTTCCACACAGAACTCCCATCACACCAATCACACCACACCTCAAAGAGATCCACTAGCTCCACATACACAAACGTGTTTACTTCAAACTCCTCACACACACACATTGAAGACAGTACACAACGTAGGCTCCACCTACCTGAACAATCACATGTCCTTGCACCAACCACTCAAACACCTCCACTCTGCAGGACTCCAAATTGCATATACCCCACACATACACAGAACCAGATCAGGAGGACGAGAATGATCTTTTGCTCCTAAAGGGAGGAATTACCTCCCTCTACACATCAGAGCCTACTGCTCTCTTCTTGAAATCTGCAAGAAGCTGAAGAATTGGCTTTTCAATTAACCAATCTACCTTAGACTGGGCTAGGCACACATCACTGCTCATAGCCAAGATACCCTTGTGGGTGATAGTGCACTTTACAAATACACATAAGATAATGGACTTCAGGGAATGACATTGAAGGAAATTAGCTTAATTCTTTACAATTACTGTGTGGGTGGCTGATGGGAGGAGGCAAGCAAGCAGTGCTGTTTTAGACACCAACAGTGAAAAGTGTGATAATTATTCCCATGTGTGAGGTCGGGTGGGGTCATGGGTTGGTTGAGTGTATGGGTGATGATTATTGTGTTGGTCAATTACACAGCTTTTGTACTCACAGAGATAAAAGTTAAAAAAGTAAAGAAAGAGCTGAGTGTATATTCAACTCAAGGTTCGTTGGATACTGTTATGGAAGGAAGCAGAAGTTTAAATGGGGATTTATTTGCTCACAGAGATGCCACCAATAGGATGAGATGGTAAATAGGAAGCTGATGTGCTTGAATGTGTGTGAACTAAGTAGCCCTTAGAAAGATTACTTATTCAGTGTTAATAAAACTGTGGTTTGTTGCCAACTAGGTGGTTGTGAGACAATTTGTGGTGGAACCAAGAAGTAAATTAAGATGCCTTTAAATTCTGCATTTATCTTGTCACCTTTGCTGTACTTCAAAGACAGTGGGTAAATGTCAGCCTACGTTTTCTGCTGCCTACTATGTTAATTTGAGGACTGGTGTTTATAAACTCCTCTCACATTACATTCAGAAAAAGAAAAATAATGTGAATTATTTGACCATTATGCTGTCGTACATAAAGTGTGAAAGGAAAACTGTAGAGTGCCATTGTTTCATAACTGTACATTTTTCAGCAGTAAGGAAAGTAAAAATGAAGCAATTTTTTGCAGTAATTCTGAGGTGTGATGGAAACTCAGATTTTAATAGGATCAGAACAAATCAGGACACTTTACTTTGTCATGGAGAAGTAATATTAATTGAAAACTGTTTTCCACACGTTATCGGTAAAACTATATGTCTGTGCAATTTTTGGAAAATTTCTATGCAAAATGCTCTGTCTATAAATAACAATGTACATCCTCATGATGTTTTGGTTAGTTAAAAAAACAACTGCCTAATGTCCATTAAAATTAGGTGAGTCACAAACATTTGTTGTACTAAAATGTGGGGCATGGTTCTAAAAACTTTGGGAATTATTGGTCTAGTTAAATAAGAGGTAATTATGAACAATGTTGGAAAGTGGGTTATTGGTGAGGGCAGTTAGGTACCTATACTTAGTAATAGGCCACAAACCCCTAAGAGGTCCAGTGAAGGTCTCAGTAAATTAATATTTGCTCAACCCTTGGTAGCTTGGCCCACGAGCAGTTAGACTTAACTTAGGAGACAGGTGTGTAAAGTGTTTAGTATCAATAAAATAATAAATAAGTAAAAAACAACACAAAATAGAAATCCAACACCACCTTATAAACAAGGGAAATATATTCATCTTTAAAAATGGCAACAAAATGACAGTAATCCAATGTAGGGAACCGGAGAAATTAATTTTTAAAGATTAAATGAAAGAAAGCTTGGACAGGGGCTAAATCAAAAGCTGAGGCTGACCAAGATGGAGCCCTGCTAGGATACACTGAGTGGGAGGCCTCGGTCAAAGTTTTACTTTTACACTTGGAAACGTTTCTGGAGCTTTTGTTCATTAACCTTGTGTGGTCCTCCTCAGCAAGCCGATTTTGATTCAATGACGTGGGATTGCCTTTCCACGAGCCCCTGCTCAAATCCTGGGAGTATGGAGCTCCTTATCTTTCAGTATGACAAACATGAAATTCAGGCCAGGTTGCAGTTGAAGGTAGCTGACTGGGCTCTTCTTGCAGGACTTGATGCAGGGGACTCTGGTTAGCTCCTTTGTACCTGTAGCTTACCAGGAGTCCACTCCTGGAGTTGCAGAAGTAAGGTGAAGTCCTTTTGTTGGTGAAGCCCAAAGTGTGCAACTGGTGCAGTCCTTGTGAGTGCAGTCTCCAGGTGCTGGCCAGGGGTTCAGCACTGCAACCCTTTTTCTCCAGTATCTTCTTCCAGCAGGGATCTGAATTGTGGTGCAGCTCTGCCACATTTATCCACCTTGAGTGGGAAGCAGGGGGTTGCTCCTGTCCAATGTGGTGTAGGCAAACGCCCTCTGGGGTGGCCACTTCCTGAAATAAAATCAGGCTGAGTCCACCCACTGGTGGCTCCATCTCCCTTAACATACCCCTTTCAGCCCGTCTCCTAATCTAATCAGTTGGGTTCCCATCTCTCCTGGAGAGCAGGAAATGGAGGAGGTCCAGTTTCTGTCCCAAGTAGCTTTTCTTCCTTTAAAGACTAGTTTGGCTTCTCTTCCACCACCCTGCTTTGTCATCTGCTGGAGCAGTTCTCCACCTACCAGATGCTTCCTTTGTCTTAGCCCAGGCCACTTCACATCTCATTAAGGTAGCCTGGCTCAGGCTACCAGAGGCAGACCAATCAGGAAAGGGTATACTACAGGGCTGAGTTTGGTAACTTTCAGAAAGAGTTCTAAAACACTTTTCCTCGGCTAGTTATATTAAATTCAACATTGGCAAGTTGTTGGATTTTGTTATAACATTTAATTTGGTATCAAATGTGCTATATTTAGCTCTTCTCTATTGGAAATAAGACTTTATTATTTTAAAATAAAGTCTCTCAGTGTTAGCCTGTGGAGCCCTTTGACTACAATAGAGGAAACAAATTTGGCTGCTAGTCCCTCACCAGGGCATGTAAAACCTCATATATAAAGTCCCTAGTTATATTTTCATGGCACCCAACCCAGGAAGCACCCATGGCAGATACTAGGGGTGACTTATATGCAAAAATAAGGTAGTTTAAGCCTTTGAAACTACTTTCTACATGAAAGCCAAAATTAGGTTAATAGTAGCTTAAAAGCAGTCAGCACGGCAGGCCTGCCTTTCCAATTACATCAGGGACCACAACAGTGCAGCCAGGGCTGCCCTATCAACCCAGGGGTCCCTAAACCTACACACCCTACCATATAATAGGGACTTATAGGTAGGTTGTCAGAGCGAATTATAATTAGGTCTAGTTTGCATATACCATTTTGACAGAGCACTGGCCCTGGGACAGTAACCAGTAACCACCAGTATTAGTCAAAAGGTTTGGGGGTGATCAGGGCAAAAAGGATGACTTACTCACACTGCTCCCTCCCAGAGCAAAGGTGATGGGTACTAACCTACACCCTGGTAGTCTTAATCAGTTAATTGGAAAAACCTGGAAAGTCCATCTGCATTGGCATGGGCATTCACAGGTCTGTGTTCCACTGTAAAGTCCATCACTCTGTAGGGAAATGAACAAACTCAAAAGATTTGGGGGCTCCCCCCTCGCCAGCATGAGCCATCAGAGATGTCTGTGGTTAGTTTGAACACGGAAGTGACTGCCAAACAGGTATGACCTCACCTTCTTTAGGGGGCAGCCCACGGCAAAGGCCTCCCTCTCAATGACACTCCATTTTTGCTTTCTGGGGAGTAGTCACCTGCTGATGAAGGCAACTAGTTGATCCTGGCCCCCCTCAATCACTTGTGCCAATAATGCCCCAATCCCTGTCTCTGAAGTATCTTTTTGCACAATAAATTGTTTTATTGTAGTCAGGGGTCAGTAGCACTGGTGCTGAACACATATCCTCCTTAAGAGCGTCAAAGGCCTTCTGACACTCTAGGGTCCAAATGTCCATTTTGGGCTTTTTTCTGGATGCAGATCTGTCAGAAGGCCACAATGGTCCCATAATTCTGGACATATCTCCTATAATAACCAGTCAGGACAAGAATGGCCCTGACCTAAGTCTGTGTTTTAGGAGCTTTCCAATCTAGGATGGTCTGGATTTTGGGCGGGAGAGGTTATACATGGCTTCCACCTACAAGGTGGCCCAGGCACACCATTGAGTTCTGCCTTATCTGGCATTAGCCTGCTTTGATAGTCAGGTCTCCCTGGAGCAGGGCCTGAAGCAATTCCCTCAGGTGGACCATTGATCCTCCAAGGTGGAACTGAATACAGCTATATCATCAAGATAAGCTGCACTAAAGGATTCCAACTCAGGTACGGCTCTGTGTACTGATCTTTGGAAGGTAGCAGGAGCATTTTTCAACCCAAAGGGCATTAGTATGAATTGAAAATGGCCCTCTGGGATGGAAAATGTTGACCTTTCCTTAGCTCCTGGGCTTAGGGCATTCTGACAGTAACCTGAGGTAAGATCAAATGTGCTCAGGAACTTAGCAGCCCCTAACCTATCAACAAGCTCATCAGCTCTAGGTATGGAGTGAACATCAGTCTTAGTGACTGGATTTAAATCTCTGCAGTCTGCACAGAATCTCAACTCTTCCCTCTTACCTTGAGGGTTAGGTACAGGTACCAGCACCACTGGACTGGTCCAAGGACTATCAGGGGGCTCAATTACTCTTAGTTCCAATACCTTAGCTACCTCAGCCTTGATGTTGGCTCTGACCTGGGCTGACAACCTGCACAAATTGTTTTTGACAGGTAAGCTGTTTTCTGATGTGCTGTGCTGTCAGCTTGGAAGAGACTACCACTCCCTCCACTGATCCAACTTGAACCTTGGCAGAGAGGAGCTCTGGCAGAGGTTCACTCTCCTCTTCCTTTCCTTCATCTGTGACCATAAGCATGATCATGTTTGCCCTGTCTTGGTGGGGTTTAAGTCTGTTGACATGCAAGCTCCTATGGTGATTTCTGGGGGTGACAAGGTCCACAAGGTAGGTGACCTCACCCTTTTTCTCTAGAATGGGGAAGGGCCCAGTCCACTTGGCATAGAGGGCCCTGGGAGCCAAAGGCTCCAGAACCCACACCAACTGACCTGGATGGTTCTCAGGCATAGTAGCCTTCTAGTCATGCCATAACTTCATGAGTTCTTGCTGGCCTCTAGGTCGCTGTTTGCCTTCTTCATGCTCTCTGCCATGACAGACTGCAGGCCTAGCACATAGTCAAGCACATTCTGCTTGGGCTCCTTGAGAGGCTTCTCCCAAGACTCTCTCAAGCACAATGGGCCTTTCACAGGGTGCCCAAATAGTAACTCAAAGGAGTAGAACCCAATCCCCTTTTGGGGTACTTCTCTATACGCAAAGAACAGGCATGGGAGGAAAACATCCCATCTCCTTCTTAGTTTGTCAGACAAACCCATAATCATGACCTTCAGGGTCTTATTAAATCTTTTGACCAGACCATTAGTCTGGGGATGATATGGGTGGTGATATGGGGTTCCACATTCCTCCCACATCGCCTTTAGATAGGCAGACATAAAGTTTGTGCCCCTGTCTGAGGCCACCTCCTTAAAGAAACTCACTCTGGTGAACATACCAAGTAGGACCCTAGCCTCTGTGGGAGCAGTGACTATCTTGAGGGGTATTGCCTCTGGATACATGGTGGCATAGTCCACTACCACCAAAATGTATCTATTGCCAGGCTCAGTTTGTGGGTCTAGGGGACCAACAGTACTAATCCCCATCCTCACAAAGGGAGTCCCAATCACTGGCAGCGGTATTAAGGGAGCATATGGCTTGCCCCATGTCTTGCCAATGGCCTGACAGGTGACACTGGAGCTATATAACTCCTTCACTTTTGCTGAAATGTTGGCTAATAGAAAAGATTGAGCAGCCTATTCCAGGTCTTGGGTTACCCCAAATGTACTGCCAAAAGGATATCATGGCTTAAGGTTAGGAGGAATTCTGTGCATGGGGGACCAACACTCCCCTGTTTGCCCCTGGTTTGGGACCCCTTGCCTCAGTATAGAGGGCACCATACTCCCAGTAAACCCTGCGGGATCCACTTACATCACCCTATTCTTGGCTGGAGGCATTCTGCCTCAGGTTCTTAAGAGTGAGACACCCTCTTTGCCCCTTCTCTGGTGGGTTCACCTACCCCTTGCAATTCTGCTAAGTTAGGTGAGCTTGCAGGGGGATCCCTTCCTCAGAGGTCAGTTCCCCCCCCTCAGGATTGGATTTGTCCTGCAACTCTATAGTTCCTTGGGCTGGCAAGCCAGACCTTGTTCCCTTTCTCTTGCTTCTGGAGGCATAGCCCATTGTTCCAGGGTCCAAGTGTCCAGCACTTCCCTGTTGTGCAGCCAGTGACCTGGTCACAGCACACACCCATTCAGGGAGGTCCAGCATCTGTGCATTGGTCCTTCTCTCCAACTCTGACCACTTGGATTGTTCAAGATCATTTCCCAGTAGACACTCTACTGGGAGGGAAGAGGCACAACTACCTTCTTAGGGCCAGTCACACCTCCCCATTCCAAGCTCACCATGTCCATGGGATGGAACTTGGTTCCTCTGTCTGCATAAGTTATGTGGTGGAATACACCAGGTAGGACCTGCTCTGGAGAAACCAGTTTCTCTATGACCATAGTCACACTGGCTCCTGTATCTCTCAGACCCTCTACCTCAGTCCCGTCGACTTTAGGCCTTTGCCTGTACTTCTCCATGCTTGGAGGTAAGGTTGCCAAGGCTGCAACAACCACCCCTCCCACGGACACTAAGGTAACCTCTGTATATCCCGACCCCATCGATGGGCCAACTTCCACCCGCACACCTACACTAGCAATCCCATGGCACTGACCACCAGTGCGGTGCTTCTTGGAGCAGACAGCATCTCTTTTTTTGTGTCCTGGCTGGTGACAGTCAAAACACTTACCTCCCTTTCCAAGTTCCTGTAATTTAACTGCCTTAACTGCGTCAAAATACTTACCCTGATTCTCCCTCCCCTTGAAAGTAGCATGGCTCGGGGCTCCCCCTCCCTGTGAAGGTTTTGGGGACTCTTGTGAGGACTTTTTTGATTTTTTATCTTCCTTCCCCTGGGCTTTCCCCTAGGTGGGCCCCTGTCCTCCTTCTTCTGATCAGCCCCTAGGGGTTTGCTGGAAACTCTAGTTGTTAACCATTCATCAGATGCCTCCCCCAGGTCCCTGGGTTTGGAAAACGTAGAGTCCACCTGATACTGGCTTAACTTCTCTGAGATACAATTATTCATTATGTGCTCCTTCATGATAAAATATTATAACCCCTCATTAGTATTTACCTTGTTACCCTGTATCCAGCCCTCCAGTGCCTTAATTAAGGTGTCCACAAAGTCAACCCAGGACTGGGTATTGACCTTCTGGATGTCTCTAAACCTTATCCTGTACTTCTTTGAGGTATGACCAAACTTCAGGATGAGGCACCTCTTCATATTGGGATAGGACTCTGTCTCAACCTCCCCTAGGGTCAGGAGCGTATCCCTGCCAGATACTGGGATCAGTTCCTATAACAGTAAACCCCGTTACTGAGGCCTAACTTTCCTCATCCTGAGAGCCTTCTCAAAGGCTGTCAGCCTCTTGTCAATGTCATCCCTCTCTTAATAGTTAGAGACAATCCCCTTGGGTAGCCTGGGGCAATGCCCACCACCCCTGAACACCTCAAACTCTATTTTGCTGCCACCATCTATCTGTTCTTCTCTTGCCCACTTTTTCTTTTCTAGGGCCAACGTCTTTGCCTAAAGAGCTATATAGGCCAGCTCTTTCCCTGAGGGTCAGATTTGCTACTTCGCCCCATCTCCCCCATTCTAACTCTACTCCGGGCCCTGGTCACAGTGTAGAGGGATGACCCCTTTTTCTTCCCCATTACTGAGATGTAGAAGTTCTCCCTCCCCTGAGAGGTTAGAACAGGCATCCTCCCCCTACTCTCCCTCTGGAGCCTCCTCTGTGCCTATGTCCTGGGCTTTTGTGAAGGCCCTAAGCCTTCCTGATGTTAGCGGTTGCTGGCAACCCCCTTACGGTACACAACACCCTAAGCTGGACTACAGGGACTGTGGGTAGGTTAGCCAGATCAAGCTCCATCGTATTCCTAGGTTTGGTTTCACTTAGAAAAAAACTTTGCAAAAATTGAATCATGAATTTTATAAATTCACAATAGTTAATTAATTGAAATTAGTCCAAATTAAAAAATCAAAAACAATGTTTCTACTAGGACAATTTAGAGGATTATGAATTAGCTTTACTAAAACACTAGTACTGGATCCCACCACTGCACAACAACAATGTTGGAAAGTGGGTTATTCTTAAGGGCCGGTAGGTACCAACACTTAGCAATACGTCACAAACCCCCAACAGGTGCAGACAAAGTCTCTGTAAATTAATCCTTGCTCAGCCCTTGGTAGCTTGGCCCATGAGCAGTAAGCTTAACTTCAGAGACATGTGTGTAAAGCATTAAATAGCAACAAAACAGCAAATTATTAAATCACAACACACAATAAAAAACAAACACCAATTTATAAACATAGGTAACAATTTTATCTTTAAAATGACACCTACATGACAAAAATCCATTGTAGGGAACTGGAGATATGAATTTATAAAGACTAAATGAAAAAAAAAATGCTTTCTAGCTCCTAAAAAACAAAAGTGCCGACCTCAGACATCTGGTCACACTCGACCAGCGCAACGTAAAAAGTTTAGGCTGACCGGGATGAAGCCCTGCTCAGATACACTGAGCGGGACCCCTTGGTCAAGGTTTTACTTTTGTACTTTTCTAGAGCTTTTCTTCTTCGACATCATGCGGTCTCCCTCAGTAAGCCGATTTCAATGCAATATCATTGGATTGCGTTTCTGCGAGCCCCCAGTCAAATCGTGGAACTCTGCAGCTTTCAGCAGGACAAAGCTGAAATTCAGGCCAGGTCGCAGTTGAGGGTTGCCAGCTTGATACTCAATGTAAGGTCGGTCCACTTGGAGCTTTTTTTCAAATTTGTTCCAAACTTCTGGATCTTCTTCCAGAAGTCCTTTTTGGGTTCTTGAAGCGTCCACAAACCTTATCCAAAGTTCCAGAAGCTCTGAGTTGCTCCTTGCAAGTTGTGACTACAGTTCCCAGAATGCACCTGGTCAGAATCATCAAATGGCCATTGGATGCTAGTCAGCTGTGCTCTTCTTGCAGGACTTGATGCAGGGGACTCTGGTCAGCTCCTTTGTACCTGATCCTAAATGGATTCCACTCCTGGAGTTGCAGAAGCAAGACAAAGGGGGTCATTACAACATAGGCGGTAAAAGCCGCTTACCGCTGTGCAGAAGACTACCAACACACCACCGTGGCCGCGGAATTCCGCCACAGCTATTATGACCCACATCTCGAGATCCAACAAAATTCAGACACCCACACAAGTCCGCCACACCACAGGTCAGTGATAAACTGGCGAAAATAAAACCTCCACCGTCACGCCAACAGAAATACACCCACGCTATCACGACGCACGAATCGAAGCGGCGGTCTTTCAACCGTGGTATTCCATTGGCGGTACACGCCGTCGTGCTCAAAATACACACACACATACAAAACACCGCCACATTGGACAATTTGAAATACACACACCTGAAACACATACACACACCACACCCACACACCCAATACAATATAAAACACACCCATTTCACCCACAAACCCCTACTACCAAAAATTCAGAAAGAAGGCCAGAGAGAGACACCACCATCCACAAACTAGCAGCCACAGGCACTCAACACCATCACTCACACAACTTCCACGCACAAAACACCACACACCACTACATATCACCACACACACCACCCCACACATCACCCACACCACCCCATGGCACAGCAAAGACACCCCAGGTTCTCGGAGGAGGAGCTCAGGGTCATGGTGGAGGAAATTCACCGGGTAGAGCCACAGCTATTTGGAGCACAGGTACAGCACACCTCCATAGCTAGGAAGATGGAGCTATGGCGAAGAATAGTCAACAGGGTCAACGCAGTGGGACAGCACCCAAGAAATCGGGACGACATCAGGAAGAGGTGGAACGACCTGCGGGGGAAAGTGCGTTCCGTGGTCTCAAGACACCACCTGGCGGTACAGCGCACTGGCGGCGGACCCCCACCTCCTCCCCCACAACTAACAACATGGGAGGAGCAGGTCTTGGCGATTCTGCATCCTGAGGGCCTCGCAGGAGTCGGTGGAGAAATGGACTCTGGTAAGTCAAACCTTTAACTATCATATCCCCCACCCTACCTGCATGCTATCAGAGACCCCCACCCTCGCCCCCTCCCCTATCCCTCCAACTCCTCACAAATGTACTAATAACACAAACCACACATCCCAACACCAAGCCCTGCATGACACAACAAAGCATGGACACCTATCACTAAAGCATGTCCACTGCACATACCCATAACACCTCCCTCAACCATCATCACACAAGCCCCCACACAGGAATGCTAGCACTGGGATACACGGTCACCCACCCATTGCACACCATGACACACACAGATGCAATAATAATGCTTTTACACCCCTGCAGGACCACTACCCAACGTCACCAGACAGGAGGGTCCAGACATCTCCACCCCACCCACAGAAGAGGCCCACAGTGATGACAGCAGCTCTGTCCAACTGGATCCAGATGACCAGCCCGGACCATCATGGGCCTCGGGACAGTCGGTTCCCCTCACACAGGCACAGCCCACCACAGACCTTCCACCCTCTGGTAACACCAGCACAGCACCCACCCACTGGGCCCATACCTCCGTGCCCAGGACACGTCAATCAGCTGTGTGTCCACCACTACAGGGAACCCCGGATAACCCACCACCCCAACAACAACAGGGACCTTGGGGGCAGTGGCAGTGGGCACACGGTCCAGGGGACGGAGGCCCAGGAACACAGGGGAACTGGGAGGGCTGCCGTGCGACAGGAGGTGGACAGGCCAAGGGAACCCACTCTCCACAAGGCCCTCTCCTCCATCATGGGAGCATACCACCACTCCCAGGAGACAATGGCAACGGTCCTGGCCAAGTTTCAGGAGACCCAGCGCATGCAGGAGGAACAGTATTTGGGGTTCAGGGAGGAACTCAGAACCATCAGCTCCGCCCTGGGCACCATCATAGGGGTGCTGAAGGAAATACTTAGCACCAGGAGGGACACTGTGGCACTACACGGGGCCCCTGACACTAGCATGGACGATGAACCGCCCACCACCTCCGCCGGCGCTAGTGGACAGGAGGCACCGCCACAGGACCACCACACCAGCACCCCCCCTGCAGACGGAGAACCACCCCGCAAGCGGTCCCTGAGATCCAGGGACAAGACAGAGCACGATGCCAAGACCCCCGCCAAGAAATGAGACCACCCTGATTGTCAAACCACTGTCCCACTTTGTGACCCTGTCTATATTGGAACTGCCCCAGCTCCACTTCCTATGCCCATATGGGCAATGCATCTGTGAGACTAATTGACTGGACTCTGCCATGGACATTCCTCCACCATCCCCCCTCACCATTTTACAAACCCCTCCAATATTGAGCACTTCAATAAACACCCTTGAAGCACAAAACAATCTGGAGTCAGTCTGTAATTTCGAAATTGTGTATTAGCAATGACAGTGACAAAATGCTTTTTCAAATGTAATGTCAACATACCTATGTCACACATCTCAAGTCCATGAGTAATCTAAGCAGATGACACACGTTGGAAACCACACCTGTGAAACTGTAAGGGAAAATGACAACTCAGTGACCATACACTGGTTGAAATCGACAGACAGGATAGAGGTAGAAGTGTTAAAGTACTTGTACTAGGCAGGAATGTTTTCTCACCTGTGTGTCACTGGAAATATTGCTGGATCACTGAGTCCCTGTTGTCAATGTCTTCTTCCTCTGCTTCCTCCTCACCACTGTCCACAGGCTCCACAGCTGTCACAACACCGCCATCTGGACCATCCTCCTGCAGAAAAGGCACCTGTCGTCGCAAAGCCAAAATGTGAAGCATACAGCAGGCCACGATGATCTGGCACACCTTCTTTGGTGAGTAGAATAGGGATCCACCTGTCATATGGAGGCACCTGAACCTGGCCTTCAGGAGGCCGAAGGTGCGTTCGATCACCCTCCTAGTCCGCCCATGGGCCTCATTGTAGCGTTCCTCTGCCCTGGTCCTGGGATTCCTCACTGGGTCAGTAGCCATGACAGGTTGGGGTAACCAGAGTCCCCTAATAGCCACACCCGGTGCCTCTGGAGTTGACCCATCACATAAGGGATGCTGCTATTCCGCAGGATGTAGGCGTCATGCACAGAGCCAGGGAACATGGCATTTACCTGGGACATGTACTGGTCTGCCAAACATACCATCTGTACATTCATGGAATGATAACTCTTCCGGTTCCTGTACACCTATTCACTCCTGTGAGGGGGGTCAATGGCACTATGAAGGACAACAGCGACCACAGAGTCACACAACTCAGAGGTATGTACCCACAGTCTACACAGAACACCATTCATACACAAAATGTGGCCTGTATTTGTGTTGTGAGACAAGGCCTAGTTATGTGTGACGCAGTTGGTAATTAGGCCACGTGGGCCCCTGAAATGGCGGCTGCCTGACCTCTAAACTGGGACAATGGGATGTGAGGTAACTGCGCTGGCGTACACCATTGCGGTAGGTGGTCGAAGACCGCGGCACAATGCTGCATTGGTTAACATTGGACCCTGTGGGTCCCAGGAGCCAATGACAATGTACGCCGGCGGTGATGGTACGCACCGCCGTGGACGTGACCGCCATTTTCTATCTGTTGAATCACTTGATACCTGATCTTTGACAGGAGAGGACCTACACTGCAAGTGCTGCTGTGACCTTGGTCTGGAAGAGACAATGGCTCGTGCGTCTGGGGAAAGGGTCCCTGCCTTCACTGCAGAGGAGTTGGAGAAGCTCGTCGACTGGGTCCTCCACTAGTACACGCTACTCTACGGTCCTCCAGACCAACAGGTAAGTACACAGGGAGCATGTTGTATGGGCTATGCCTTTGTGGAGAGGGCTGGTTGTAAGAAGGAAGGGGGCACAGTTCTGCATGCATGAAGGACTGTGAATGCATGTGCCACATGGCAAGGGTAGGGATGTGGGCCACTCACTTTGACGGTGCAGTTGGTAATGACTTCTCTTCTTCCCCTGTACATGTCATGTAGGTCAGCGCCCACCAGAAGAAGGATATTTGGCATGCCATCGCCAATGACGTCCGGACCCTGGGGGTCCACCACAGACGGAGCACCCACTGCCCTAAAAGATGGGAGGACATTCGCCGCTGGAGCAAGAAGATGGCGGAGGCTCAGCTGGGGATGGCCTCCCAACGTGGGAGGGGTGCCGGTCGAACCTTGACCCCCCTGATGTTCCGGATCCTGGCGGTGGCCTACCCTGAGTTGGATGGGCGCTTGAGGGCATCACAGCAGACACAAGGGGCTGAGTACACTATCATTCAGCGGAGTTTGCGCGCAGTGATGGTGTCTGGGTGGGGGAGGAGGGCTGTGGGTTTCCCTGAGCCAAGGTGAGTTCCGTATGCTAGGCCCTTCCGTAAGGCAGGCCATGTGGCACCCTACCTCACCTCTGTAGAGTGCCAAGTACAGGTATTCATGCCCCTGTGTCATCTGTGTGTGCAGATGTCGTCCATAGCCTTGTAGGCCATTTCCCAAGAATTGCATCTGTAGAACCCAACAGCGCGACGTAGTGCAGGGGGCTGCTGTGTCTGTATTGTCTGCCAACTGTAGCGGTAAGCCATACACTCAACCTGTCTTTCTTCTGTCATCGTCCCCCTTTTTGTGGTCTCCCTGTTCTTGTGTGCATTAGCATCATCAGGCGGAGGTACAGTGGCACCGGAGCACGAGGGAGCTGCATCCCACATGGCCATGGAAGGCCACACTAAGGACTCAGAATACAACAGTGGGACGGAGGGCGCGGGGAGCATCTCTGCGGGCAGGGAAACAGAGGAAACCTGTCCTTGCAGCAAGGGAGAGCTGTTTGACAGATCTTCTTGCTGTGAGCAAAGTGTTTGCTGTGCTGTGGAAACGGTGCCAAAGATATAGGCAAGTCAAAAAACACTTTTTCTACTACAGAATTATGGTCCTAACTATAACTACCTAGTGGCGATCTCCACTATATTCTCTCCACTGTCTTGTAGTGAATTCTAGTTTGTTTTAATTGGATAACAGGAGTTAGCTTAGCCTGTGGCTTGCAGACCCGGGCCCCCATCACCTAGTGACTTTTAACCTACTTAGCTTGCTCTGTCTTAGCCCATTTATTGACTTAATTCTTCTAAGATGGCTGCCGTGTTTAAAGTTAGGCCATTTGTTTAAGTTTATGCTATCAGTGCCACCGCGCTAAGGCATCAAATCAAGCGACAAAGACAAACAAACTCTAGGTGTTCACATTAGTACTTTCCCTCTTCACGCTTTTGAGGGAATTGTTTATATTAATTGCCGTCCCAAGCATGCTGTGTTATCCATTGTTTAGGAACAACCTACATCAGGGGTCCAAGTAGATCTGTATAAATACACCTCACTTTAGACAGATAATGAGAGAGATTCCGAACAGATACCGTTGTTGCTATTGATGCTGCACGTCGCCTTGACGCTGACCCGAACTTCGTGTTCCTACAGAGTCTGAGCTAGAGACCTCATTCCAAGGTAGAATGGCATTGGTAGATTAGGTTAAACATACCCAGCTCTCCTTTAGGGAGAAGGATAGAACTATCAGAGTAGGCTATTAAGACATATTATACACTCTATGTCTTTCTATGTTACTGCAAGATGGTGGGGGTCTTTAAAATCATGACTCTTGTTTTCACCATTCCTTCTCTTGCACTGTTCATTATCCTAATCATTGCAGCCCATGCAATTTACTGCAGATTGTGTTGAATAAAAAGTATTGAAATCTTACTGCATCTTTGTTATTGCCTATGTTTGGTTGAGACATGATGTATCTGTGAAAAAGGGATAATCTCTGTTTAACCACAACACCCCCTGAGATGTCATATTCTTGAGTCCATGCGCAAAGGCTGCCACAAATCACCTTTAACTGTTTGGGTTTTTGGTGAGGTACTGCTAGTGAGCCAGAAGGGTTGGGACTGCAGTTGCAACTTGTTGTAGGACAGGCATAGTCACCTACAAACATAAGTACTGTCATCCTAAAACCAGCAGTCTTGCCTAGAGCAAGAGTCTAACTACGACATTCTCTCCACTGTATCTTTGAGAAAGGCACCAACAGTATTGCTGCCTATCTGAAAGACACTGGAGAGGATGCTGATGTAATTTATGAGTTGGCAGTCTACCACAATCATCTAACACAACCTTTAATCAGACGCATGGAGGCAATCAAATGTAACTACTGCAAAAGTAACATTTAAAAATATATACACTTATCTAAATAATGTTAATAGATAGAATTTCATCCAGGATATGTCTGCAGTCAGTATTTTTGTACTTTATGTAAGGAGCATGTAAAGTTCAATTTTATTGTCATCAATATTTTTTCTTCATTTCTTTTGTATGACTATGTTTTTGTGGTTGGGCAGACCATCATTGTTGTAATGGCATTGCCAAACTGTCTCCGCCTCTGGAAAGTTTATTCTAAAGGGTAGATGCAGTAGGGGTGGTCAGAGTAATAACATCAGTGCCTTCACAGAAGCGCTGTAGGAAATTGGGTTACTGGTTGAGGAGGGTAAAAACTCTACTCAAACATTAAGCACAGGTTACTATGAGGTTTGCTTTTGTTTTACACTGACAAGAAAACTTCTTGTCATGGTAAAACACAAGATAACCCCAAATTAATCTATGCTTAACTATTTGGTAGATTTGAACATAAGCGGACAGGCTTAAGCTAAAGGCAAGGTGCAAAGTATTTATACAGCACACAAAGAGTAATACATCAGAAACACAACACAAGACAAATCACACACAATTTAGAAAACTAAAGTAAAATTTAGTAATTTATTTGACATCAAAATGACAAATATCAAATTAGTAGAACCAAAGATATGCAATAAGTAATTTTAAGCCTTTGTGAAAAAAAGTGCCAAGAAACAAAGGGGCAGATTTAAGAGCCCCTATCGCCTCCTTATGCCACATTAGTGTCATTTTTTTACGCTAATGTGGCCCAATGAGGCCAAAATCACTGAGCCAAGTTTGCAGTCACCACTTTGTAACCCTTTGTGCTGCATTATGCCTGCGGCAGGCATAATGTATGCAAAGGTAGCGCTCCCCGTTAGGGAGGCTGAAAATTAGCATCATTCTTTTCAGCACTTTTAACACCTGCACAGAGCTGGCGTTAAAAGGAGGCACACCATTGTTTACAATGGGCCTCAATGGGCTTTGCAGGATTAGCATCAACATTTTGTACGCTAAACCTGCAAAGCTCCGAACTAGGGTAAAAAATTATGATGCTAGTTCCCTAACTACAGTCATGGTGCACCATATATTTAATACTGTGCACACATGGTGGCATTAAGGGGCTGCTAAGGGGCGCCAGAAATGTGGGCCTGCACTAGGTGGAGGGCCACTTTTGATAAATCTGCCCCAAAAAGCGCTAACCCAGGTTATCTAGTTGAGGTAGACTGGGTCCAAATCACAAGTTTAGATTGACTGCATGTCAGAGTCACCAGATCCTCGGGGTCCGTGCACGTTCCCAACACTTCCACCACAAGACAGCTCCAATACTCTGATTAGATTTATCACAGAGTCTAAGAGAGTCCAAGTGGGGAAAAGGGGATTAGGACGGGAACAGCTGGGAAGGAGACCTGTAGGAAGCAAAAGGTTAAAACACAACATCTCATGAAATCAGTACCATGCTAAAACATGAACAACCCTGGAATAATCCTAAAACTGACTAGGCTTTAGATGACCGAATACCTGAGGAGGAAACAGGAAAAGTTAAATAGGACTTTCAGATTCAAGTACTTTCTTTAGCATGAGAATCAGGAAACACTCTGAGCAATTTCTAAACAACCATATGAATCTCCTTTTATGAATACATATCAGGAACACACAGCATTACATCTAGAACTTTGGTATTGTTGTCTTCATTTCAGAAAAAACATTTGGAAGTAAATTGCGCACATTGCAGATTTTTATATGAGTATTAAACACCATAAAGGTTTGTGCACCATGAAATCACACAACGTAGATTCAAGGAATAAATCACGTGACTTGTCAACTTGAAATGCTACCAAGAAAATGTCTTAGAATGGAAGCGCACAATAACTTACATTATTTATACACGAGGAAAGAATTGTGCGTCTTGCCGATTCAAATGCCACCATACAAATGCCAAGAAATAGTAGCACACAATGAACAACATGAAAAGCACTCAGGGAAAGAATCGCGCGTCTTGTCGATTCAAATGCCACCATACAAATGCCAAGAAATGGTAGCGCATAATGAATAACATAAAAAAAACACTCAAGGAAAGAATTGCGCGTGTTTTCGATTCAAATGCCACCATGTAAATGCCAGAAAATGGTAGCGCACAATGAATAACATGAAAAAACACTCAAGGAAAGAATTGCGCGTGTTGCCGATTCGAATGCCACCATGTAAATGCCAGAAAATGGTAGAGCACAATGAACAGCATGAATTACACACGAGAAGTGAATTGCGCGTTTCGCCGATTCGAATGCCACCATGTAAATGTCAAGAAAAGATAGCGCGCAATGAACAACAAAGTTAAATGCTCATGAAACGAGTTGCACGTCTTGCCAACTCGTAAAACATCATGTAAATGTCAAGAAATATCAGCGCGCAATGAACAATAATGTAATAACGAAGTCAAATCTTTATGGAATAAATTGCGCGTCCTCTCTATTTGCAAAACACTATACCAATGTCAAAAAATTGCAGTACACAAATAATCTGTTATTCATTTAAGAATTAAAAGCAAGAATATGAAGATTCTCAATTACGGTGTTGGGAAATGTCCAAACACCGTCTTACCGCCTGGAAACAGTGAATACCAATGAGAGATAAGTGCAGAAGACTGGAAAATACAAATGGGCCGCCGGGACAGGAGTTCAGGAAGAAGCTGCTGCTCTGCACCGGGACCTCTGAATAGTGAGCACTGGAAGTTGGGCTGACTCTCTTTTATAGAGTCTTGGCCCAGCCTAGAACCACGCCCAGGCATGTTGCAGGGAAAGTCTCCAGAAGGCCCTGGAAAGGGACCACACCCTAACACACTCTGAATGTCTGCAGCAATACATTGTAAATGTACAGTATTTATAAGCACCTTAAAAATGAATCTTTTGGATGGAATTCTGCAATGCAAAAGGTTAAACAATAACATATCATCACAATGCATAAATTACTTTATCTTGCAAGTGTTGGGTTTTTGCATTCTAGATGCCCGTAGAGCGCGCACTGTCCTGGTGTTGACAGTACTCCCCTCTCCCAGGCGTGCTCTAGGGCCTGGTTTATCTGGATTGAGACGATGAAAGCGTCTCACAAGTACTGGAGCATGAACATCAGATGCGGAAACCCATGAATAGCTTTCAGGGCCATAACCTTTCCATGAGATTAAGTACCATAGATTACGCCCTCTCAGTTTAGAGTCCAACACTTTCTTGACTTCATATTCTTCTTCCCCCTGTACTAGAACAGGAGCTGGATGAGGGCAGACCTTTTGGACTGCCTTCTTTAAGAGGGAAGTATGGAACACTGGATGAATCCGTAATGATTTTGGCAATTGTAGTTTATAGGTCACAGGATTGATTTGCTGAAGAACAGTGTAAGGACCTATAAATTTGGGGTTGAACATGTGCTTCGTCTTGAAGTCTATATGTTTTGTGGAAAGCCACACTTTGTCACCAGGTTGATACTGCGGTCCCTCACAATGTTTCTTGTCATAATGCTTTTTGTATTTTTGTTTGGCTTTTTCTAAATGTTGTTGAATCGATTTCTGAGTTTGATGCAAATGTTGAATGATTTCTGACACAGCTGGAGTGAGAAAGCTTTCTTGAGGAATTGTGATGGGCAAGGTGTCAGGATGATAGCCAAACAAACCAAAGAAGAGTGTAACACCAGTAGAAGTGTGGAAGGAGTTGTTGTAGGCTAACTCAGCTAACCAGAGCATTGATGTCCATGAATTAAGTGCTTTTTCAGCGTAAGCACGTAGGTATTGCTTCAAAGCCTGATTTAGTCTCTCCGTTCGACCATCTGTTTGAGGATGGTGGCTAGTAGATAGGGTAGATGTCACTTGGAGTGTTTTACACCATGTCTTCCAGAAGTTGGAGGCAAATTGCGTTCCCCGATCAGAGAGGATCACTTTTGGCAGTCCATGATAACGAACCACTCTATTCAGTAAGATAGTTGCCAGTTCACTAGAGGTGGGTAATTTCTTACAGGCAATGAAATGTCCATATTTCGTGAGACTATCTACTACCACCAAAATTACTGAATGCTGTTGAACCACTGGCAGACCTGTAATAAAGTCTAAAGAGATGTGTTCCCACGGACGACTTGGGGTTGGGAGTGGGTGTAACAACCCTTTCGGTTTTGAATGACTTGTTTTAGTGCGAGCACAGACTTCGCAGTTGTTTACCATTGTTGTTACATCCTTTGTTAAGGTAGGCCACCACAAATAGCGTTGGATTAATTCAAGAGTTTTAGGAGTACCAGGTGACCTGCTGTAGGTATAACATGCAACCAATGAAACACTATCTTGCGAAGTTTGGTGGTGGGCACGAACAAACGAGCATCGTAAAAGGGTAATCCTTGCTTGATTGATCTTTTCGGATCTGCTTGGGCCCACGCCTGCCATTTTTCAACAGTGAATGAAGTGCGGATGTCTTCAAAGAAATCTTCTGTTTTCATGATACATAGAACCTTGTCAGGAGCAATGATAGCTCTGGAGGTTTGAACTGCAGGCAATGTGGTAGACTCTTGGCGGGACAAGGCGTCAGCTTTGCGATTATCTTTACCAGGCCGGAAGGTTACCATAAAATCAAACTCGGCAAAAAACAGCATCCAGCGTAATTGCCGAGGAGTCAAAAGTCTGGCAGAACTCATGAATTGAAGATTGCGATGATCAGTATATACTGTGGCAGTATATTTAGCTCCCAATAAATGATGTCTCCATTCTTTAAAGGCATCACGAATCGCCAGAAGTTCTTTTTTAGCAATGACATAGTTCTGTTCGGCTTCGTTCAACTTCCGAGACATGTAAGCTACAGGATGAAGCTGACCAGTGTCTTTGTTTCGTTGTGAGAAGACTGCTCCTATCGCCACATCTGAAGCATCAGCTTCCACTATGAAAGGTCGATCCGCATCTGGATGAGTCAAGACTGGGGCAGTGGAGAAAGCTTCTTTCAAAGTTGAAAAGGCTTGGTCTGCTTCTGGGGAACATACAAATTTTTCTTTCTTTCTTAATAACTTAGTAATTGGAGTTACTGTCTGGGAGAAATGATTGATGAACCTCCGGTAAAAATGTGCAAAGCCCAGGAAACATTGTACATCACGAACAGTCTTTGGGATGGGCCATTCAGATACAGCTTTTACTTTCCTTTCTGCCATCACCAGACCTTGAGGGGCAAGGATAACCCCTAAAAACTCAACTGTGGTAACATGAAACTCACACTTGGTTAGCTTGCAATATAAATGGTGTTTACTAAGGGCTGTCAATATTTTCTTGACATGTTGAACATGTTCATTCTCATTGTCTGAGTAGATCAAAATGTCATCAATGTAAACTATGGCAAAGATATTGAGGTACTCTCTAAGAACGTCATTTAAGAAAAATTGAAATGCTGCTGGAGCATTGCACAGACTTCGCAGTTGTTTACCATTGTTGTTACATCCTTTGTTAAGGTAGGCCACCACAAATAGCGTTGGATTAATTCAAGAGTTTTAGGAGTACCAGGTGACCTGCTGTAGGTATAACATGCAACCAATGAAACACTATCTTGCGAAGTTTGGTGGTGGGCACGAACAAACGAGCATCGTAAAAGGGTAATCCTTGCTTGATTGATCTTTTCGGATCTGCTTGGGCCCACGCCTGCCATTTTTCAACAGTGAATGAAGTGCGGATGTCTTCAAAGAAATCTTCTGTTTTTATGATACATAGAACCTTGTCAGGAGCAATGATAGCTCTGGAGGTTTGAACTGCAGGCAATGTGGTAGACTCTTGGCGGGACAAGGCGTCAGCTTTGCGATTATCTTTACCAGGCCGGAAGGTTACCATAAAATCAAACTCGGCAAAAAACAGCATCCAGCGTAATTGCCGAGGAGTCAAAAGTCTGGCAGAACTCATGAATTGAAGATTGCGATGATCAGTATATACTGTGGCAGTATATTTAGCTCCCAATAAATGATGTCTCCATTCTTTAAAGGCATCACGAATCGCCAGAAGTTCTTTTTTAGCAATGACATAGTTCTGTTCGGCTTCGTTCAACTTCCGAGACATGTAAGCTACAGGATGAAGCTGACCAGTGTCTTTGTTTCGTTGTGAGAAGACTGCTCCTATCGCCACATCTGAAGCATCAGCTTCCACTATGAAAGGTCGATCCGCATCTGGATGAGTCAAGACTGGGGCAGTGGAGAAAGCTTCTTTCAAAGTTGAAAAGGCTTGGTCTGCTTCTGGGGAACGTACAAATTTTTCTTTCTTTCTTAATAACTTTGTAATTGGAGTTACTGTCTGGGAGAAATGATTGATGAACCTCCGGTAAAAATGTGCAAAGCCCAGGAAACATTGTACATCACGAACAGTCTTTGGGATGGGCCATTCAGATACAGCTTTTACTTTCCTTTCTGCCATCACCATACCTTGAGGGGCAAGGATAACCTTAAAAACTCAACTGTGGTAACATGAAACTCACACTTGGTTAGCTTGCAATATAAATGGTGTTTACTAAGGGCTGTCAATATTTTCTTGACATGTTGAACATGTTCATTCTCATTGTCTGAGTAGATCAAAATGTCATCAATGTAAACTATGGCAAAGATATTGAGGTACTCTCTAAGAACGTCATTTAAGAAAAATTGAAATGCTGCTGGAGCATTGCACAGACCAAAAGGCATGACGGTGTATTGAAAAAGGCCATATCTTGTTTTGAATGCCGTTTTCCATTCGTCACCCTCTCTCATTCTGACCAAATGGTAAGCACTTTGAAGATCAAGCTTTGTGTAGATTTTTGCTTTCTTTACTTGTTCCAGTAAGACCGGAATTAGAGGCAAAGGATATTTGTTCTTGATGGTGATTTTATTCAAGCCCCTATAGTCGATACAAGTTCGAAGCTCTCCGTTCGCTTTTGGAACAAAAAACAAAGGAGAAGCTGTGGGAGACTTAGAGGGGCGGATGAAACCATTCTCTAAGAATTTATCCACGTATTTTCGTAAATGTTGATTTTCAAATTCTGACAGGGCATACACACAACAGTTGGGAAGTATCCCCCCTGGGACTAGATCAATTTGACAGTCATAAGATCTATGAGGAGGTAAGTTCTCTGCTTCCTTCTCATCAAATACATCTTCATAAGACGAATACTGTTTGGGCAACTGAACTTCTTTCTCTGCGGCGGTAGCTATGTAAGAATGGTGAACTTCCGATTCTTGAGTCCTTTGGAGACAATGGGGGTTATTACAACTTTGGAGGAGGTGTTAATCCGTCCCAAAAGTGACGGTAAAGTGACGGATATACCACCAGCCGTATTACAAGTCCTTTATATCCTATGGAACTCGTAATACGGCTGGTGGTATATCCGTCACTTTACCGTCACTTTTGGGACGGATTAACACCTCCTCCAAATTTGTAATAACCCCCAATGTTCTTTACATAGCACTGATGAAAACATGATCTTTCGTTCAGCCCAATTAATCTCTGGATTGTGATGAGTTAACCATGGCAAGCCAAGGATGATCCCATACTGGGGAGCATGGATCACTTCAAGGATGAGTTCCTCTTTATGTTTCTTTCTTTGATTTTTACCTTCACAAATTATTGTCAAGGGGACAGTCTGAAGAGTTATCGGACCTCCAGTCAAGAGTTTTCCATCAACTGCCTGGACGGTTTCTGGAGTCTTCTTTTCAATACATGAGATCCCCCATGCACGAACCAATTGAGCGTCAACAAAGTTTCCGGTAGCCCAAGAGTCGACTAGAGCCTTCTTGAAATAGGTCTTTTTCTTGACCTGAACTCTTATTCCCAATTTTAGATGTTTGGATTGTGAAGGATCCACGGTGACACCCAAGAGCAACCCTTCTCTGCAACTTGGGTGCTTTAGATTTTCCAACTCGACTGATGCATTGGTTGCAACTTTCTGAACTGGGCCTCGCTTGCTCTTTGTTTTGATTGGACAATCTTTGGCGAAATTACCTTTCCGCCCACAATAGAGACATTGCCCATTTTTTCTGCGTAGGTCCTTTTCGACTTTGGTCAAAGGTCTCCTGATGGTTCCAATTTCCATTGGTTCCGGCGTTCTTTCTCTCAGAGTTCTTGAGTCTTTGTTATTATGAGCATGCCAAGAATGTTGTTCAGGCTTTTTACGCGTTCCTTTTCGTTCATTTAAACGATGATCAAGCCTCAAGACAAGGTTTATTAAATCTTGACAGTTTGCAGGTTGTGGGTCGATTTGCGCTAAGATGTCTTTTAGCTCCTCTTTGAGTCCCCTGTAAAACAAGGCCGCTTGTTTTTCTTCAGGCCAGGATGTCTCAGCGACCAGCCAATTAAAGTTGGCTAAATATGACACTAAGCCCTGATTCCCTTGGCGTAAGTCTAATAATTCACGATCTGCTGACTGTGTTACAGTTCTACGATCGAAAACTCTCTCAAATTCACGAACAAATTTTTTCCAGTTGTACAACAGGGGACTATTTTTACGCACAAGAGGAATAGCCCAGGAAGCTGCATCTCCAGACAGATATGAAAGCAAGAAAGCTACTTTAGACTGGTCATCGGGGAAGGTAAGTGGTCTGCAGGTGAAGTGAATTTCCACTTGAACCAGAAACGATTGCGCTTTCAAGGGATCACCTGAGAAGCGTTCTGGGGGAGCTAAAGGAATGGCTGAAGGAACATTGAGGGAAATGTTAGTCGGACTACCTCCAGAAGTCTGAGAAGAAGTACCTGGCCAAGACACACCTGTGGGACTTTGTTCTTTCTTCTCAACCTTATTCTGTAACTGACTCACTCTCTCAGCTAGACTATTTGTCAAATCCTTTGATGATACCACTTCTGACTGGAGCTGGGTGATAGCCTTGACTAGCTCGTCCAGTGTGGCCATGCTGAGAACATACACAAACCAGGAGGATAATAATTCGTGGGCTCACTATTCTGTCAGAGTCACCAGCTCCTCGGGGTCCGTGCACGTTCCCAACACTTCCACCACAAGACAGCTCCAATACTCTGATTAGATTTATCACAGAGTCTAAGAGAGTCCAAGTGGGGAAAAGGGGATTAGGACGGGAACAGCTGGGAAGGAGACCTGTAGGAAGCAAAAGGTTAAAACACAACATCTCATGAAATCAGTACCATGCTAAAACATGAACAACCCTGGAATAATCCTAAAACTGACTAGGCTTTAGATGACCGAATACCTGAGGAGGAAACAGGAAAAGTTAAATAGGACTTTCAGATTCAAGTACTTTCTTTAGCATGAGAATCAGGAAACACTCTGAGCAATTTCTAAACAACCATATGAATCTCCTTTTATGAATACATATCAGGAACACACAGCATTACATCTAGAACTTTGGTATTGTTGTGTTCATTTCAGAAAAAACATTTGGAAGTAAATTGCGCACATTGCAGATTTTTATATGAGTATTAAACACCATAAAGGTTTGTGCACCATGAAATCACACAACGTAGATTCAAGGAATAAATCACGCGACGTGTCAACTTGAAATGCTACCAAGAAAATGTCTTAGAATGGAAGCGCACAGTAACTTACATTATTTATACACGAGGAAAGAATTGCGCGTCTTGCCGATTCAAATGCCACCATACAAATGCCAAGAAATAGTAGCACACAATGAACAACATGAAAAGCACTCAGGGAAAGAATTGCGCGTCTTGTCGATTCAAGTGCCACCATACTAATGCCAAGAAATGGTAGCGCACAATGAATAACATAAAAAAAAACACTCAAGGAAAGAATCGCGCGTGTTGCCGATTCGAATGCCACCATGTAAATGCCAGAAAAGGGTAGCGCACAATGAATAACATGAAAAAACACTCAAGGAAAGAATCGCGCGTGTTGCCGATTCGAATGCCACCATGTAAATGCCAGAAAATGGTAGCGCACAATGAACAGCATGAATTACACACGAGAAGTGAATCGCGCGTTTCGCCGATTCAAATGCCACCATGTAAATGTCAAGAAAATGAACAACAAAGTTAAATGCTCATGAAACGAGTTGCACGTCTTGCCAACTTGTAAAACATCATGTAAATGTCAAGAAATATCAGCGCGCAATGAACAATAATGTAATAACAAAGTCAAATCTTTATGGAATAAATTGCGCGTCCTCCCTATTTGCAAAACACTATACAAATGTCAAAAAATGGCAGTACACAAATAATCTGTTATTCATTTAAGAATTAAAAGCAAGAATATGAAGATTGTCAATTACGATGTTGGGAAATGTCCAAACACCGTCTTACCGCCTGGAAACAGTGATCACCAATGAGAGATGAGTGCAGAAGACTGGAAAATCCAAATAGGCCACCCGGACAGGAGTTCAGGAAGAAGTTGCTGCTCTGCACCGGGACCTCTGAATAGTGAGCACTGGAAGTTGGGCTGACTCTCTTTTATAGAGTCTTGGCCTAGCCTAGAACCACGCCCAGGCATGTTGCAGGGAAAGTCTCCAGAAGGCCCTGGAAAGGGACCACACCCTAACACACTCTGAATGTCTGCAGCAATACATTGAAAATGTACAGTATTTATAAGCACCTTAAAAATGAATCTTTTGGATGGAATTCTGCAATGCAAAAGGTTAAACAATAACATATCATCACAATGCATAAATTACTTTATCTTGCAAGTGTTGGGTTTTTGCATTCTAGATGCCCGTAGAGCGCGCACTGTCCTGGTGTTGACACTGCAATGGAGCTTGGGCCGGATACAGGACTGAGTTCAGTCCACTGAAAAGTACCTTGTGGGCCTTGGCATTGAGAGGCGAGGCCCTTCTGTTGACTACAAGGGCCGTCACTGAGGAGCCGTTGACAAAGAGCTGTGATGTGAGGTCCTGCGTTTTAATTGAGGAAGACTGTGGGGCTTATGGAGATGTGCACTGCGATGTGCCAGTGTAGGGGATGAGATATGCTGAGCATGGTCAATGTCAGCATCTGGCTGCATCAGTGTCGAAGAAGCCACCAGTGCTTGGAAGGACTTGCGTGGAGATGCATCCGCATGGAGGACAAGCTGTGCTGTGGTTGGCCAGAGTTCATGGCAGGCAGCATCATGCTACATTGAGATGTGTGAAGTAGCATCAACATCCAACAAGCCTGTTATGTCTCTGTGACTTGAACAGGAAGTCAGACAACTTACCCTTGGAGATTCCTTGGAGTCCTTGGTCCACATAGGCAGGTTGGGTTCAGCAAGGCAGCTTGCAGCAGCAAAAAAGTCCTAGTGCAGCAACAGCAGGCCTTGGGCAGCAAAGCAGTCCCTGGTCAGCAAGCAGGTCAGCAGGCCAGATCCCACAGCTGGTCAGTCCATCTTCCTGGCAGAGTCCACAGGTCACAGGTCACCAGAAGTGATCTGAGGCCCACTAAGAAGTGGAAAAAGCATCTAGAGTCCTTGCCCTAGTGAGGTGTCTGGAATTTGCTCCCTCCGTGCCCTGACCCCAGCTTGTCTGGGGGCAAAAAAGACCAGTATAAAAACCTTTGTTAGTATACTGAGACATAATGTGCAGGTATGGCAGTTGACAGACCCTCCCTCTCATTCTGACAGAGATGGCCCATCCTGACACATCTATTCCCTCTTTGTCCTACTGTCTGAGAGTAATCCACAAAGACCAACTGCCAGGTACACCTAGATATGTGACCCAGGATAAAGGCTGCAGGCATCAAACAGTGAGGTCAAGAAAATGGCAACTTTCTGAAAGTGGCATTTTCAGAATTTTGACGTGAAATCCAACTTGACCATGAAAGGGGTTTTTAAATTGCAATTCTTTAGACACCAACCTTGACATGCCTACCTGCTCCCAATTGGAAGTGTCACTTAATAAATGTAATAAGACAACCTAATGTTATCCTATGGGAGAGGTCAACCTTGAAATAGTGAAAAACAAATCTAAGAGTTTCTCACTACTAAGACATGTAAAAGTAAAAGGTACATGCCCAACCTTTTAAATACACTGCACCATGACTGATGGGTTGTTAAAGTCATGCTTTGGTGTGACTTATATGTGTTAAAAAGGAAGGGTTAGGCCTGACAAAAGGTTTATTTTGCCAGGTCAAAACAGCAGTTTAAAACTGCACAACCAGGCTGCAGTGACAGGTTTGGGGCATGTTTACAGTGCTACTTAAGTCGGTGGCACAATTAGCGCTACAGACCCTATAGTGGCATTTAATTTGCAGACCCCAGGCACAAGCAGTACCACATTACTAGGGTCTTAAAGGTAAATTAAATGTGCCAATTGTGTGGAAGCCAATGTTACCATGTTTTAGGGAGACAGCACTTTGACACTGGTAGCAGTGGTAAAGTGTGCAGGGCTCTACCGCCAGCAAAAAAAAAGTCAGCAAAAACTGAAGACAAAAAATTGATGAAACCCACCCCTAGGGTATCAGGTCCAACAATCACCATGACTCCTCTGAAGGCACTGAGATCACTACTGGGCTGATGGTAATCTCAAAATATGGCATGGCAGAGAGGTGGACCACTGACCAAACTTCAAACAGTCCCTTCAATTATATTTTGCAAGCATTAGAGTTGCGCAATGGATTTTAAGGACTAAGGGGGTCATTATGACCCCAGCGGTCTGCGGAACTATGGAGGAAAGTACTGCCAACAAGCTGGCGGTACATTCCTCCATATTATGACATTGGCGGTTTGTCTCCAGCCAAACTTCCAATGTACCACACCGACCGCCAAGGTGGTAACGGCAGCCGGGCTGGAGACTTCAATCTCCAGCTCGGCAGCTGTCACCTGGCCACCTGCAGGTTTATGACCCCTCTACCGCCATGGTTTTTGTGGCATCCTTACGCCACGAAAAACATGGCGGTAGGCACTATCTTCCCCGCACCCCTCCCCTCCACAATTTTCCCCCACCCCGTTCCTCTCCAAACCCCCTGCAAACACACCCCTCCCTTCACACACGCACATACGCATACACACACCCATTCCAACATTCATCCACGCATGCATATATCCCTTCACACACACATCCACACACATTTACATACATACACGCACACATGCATTCACACAACTCAACATACACGCACTCACACCCCCAAACATGCGCACGCATGCAAAACACAACACACACCCTCATTCAAACATGCACAGACATACACACACACCCCCAAACACACACAACACCTCCCTCCCCTGTCAGAGCACCCGACTTAACTGTAGTCAGGGGATCCTCCGGCAGGAGACGGGACTGGGCGCTGCTGCCAACAGCAGCATCCGCCAGCAGAACATTGCCAAGCCGTATTATTCTTATAATACGGCCGGTGGCGGTCTACTGGCGTCACCTTACTGCCATCCGCTGGCATGGCCATATTTTAACACAAACAGTCTGAACAAACCTCCGGTGACACACTCAGCTGCTGGTGCTAGTGACGGAGGAGACCACCCTCAAAATAGCAATTGTAGCAATTATATCAAAGGTAATTCACCACACTCCAAAAAGTCCCAAAATAATCTCTTGATTTAAATGTTTCAGCAACCACCAACGCGTTTCTACTCATTGAGTATGAACAAGACTCACCGTACGACAGTCACCAACAATCCTTTATTCAAAATCCAATAAACAATAAAGGACCCGCTGTTTGCTGCATGCAGTTGCCAACCAAACTTGTATTTAATCTTGTGTTGACTAACCCATTAAATGGATTTAGGCTACCTGCATAGCCTTGTTCACTGACGCTGATGTGCCATTTTTAGTTCCTATTTACACCAATACTAGTGCATGACATCACAATCAAATGAAAAACAGACTCAAATGACATAAACACACTATAAGTTTGTCATACAATTTTCAACATTAAATTGTTTTCTAATGAAGAAATAGCTCATACATTAAAGAGCTCTTTAGTGATTTAGTTGGTAACACAGTTCATTTATTAGGTTAAAAAAAAATTGTAATCACAATGCAGTCGTCCATTCCTACAAAAGTGCTCTGTGGCCATGAATATCAGGCCAGACCGCCGATACCCACAAACATATCGAATATTGCCCAAGTGGGCTAATGATGCCGACCTTATTTTGAATAAATACTGAAACAAACCATTTTACAATGTTAGTACATCTATAAAATGAATCCCTCCATTCTGTTACTGACTTGCAACAATAAATGAATAAATACATAAAGTCCCTATTGCACAATTTCCAGCACCCATGGAAGTAAACTCTGTTAAAATCCTATAAATTAAAATCACACATGGCTAAATAACTAATACGGCTGTAAAGACTTATTCTGCACATCCATGGGTATAGTAACATACTCAGTTATGCAACAGGCTGTACCAATTTACTCATAAAGTGCATAGTGCTAAAGAATTTATTACCAAATTAACCCGCCATGCCTTATCATAGTGTCACCATCACCAAGGCTAAGCGCTCATACTCTAGAAATAAGCAGTCCCATCCAAGTGGACTGATATTTCTTGACAATTGTCAACTGCCCAACCCCTGCTCAGCTATTCTTAATGCCAACATTAACAAAATGTTTAATTTGCTCTAAAAAATATTTTAAAACCGCCCACTAGTGAGACTATAAAACAATAAGAACCACAACTTCATGAATCCAGAAAGGGAAGCTTTTTTTCTTACAATTGTGTATACATATCTTCTTTGATATTAAGACCATTGGGGATTTTCATATTTAATTCAATGATGTACCGTGATTAAAAAAAAATAAAAGCTTTCTCCCTGTCACCTCCTCTCATATTCAGCTGGGTTTTATGACAAAACCTCTCATACATTTACCCCGCATCCCTTTACAACACAGTACCTACCACGACTGCAACGTTACCATGCATCACTTTACCATACAAGTCATTACAACAACTTGCCTTAGGGGCTGCTGGACTTTGGAACAGTATCATTTACTATTCTAATTCCAGGCAACGCAACAGTTGGGAAGGTGTTGGACTTAAAAATCCAACACCAGTGCAACAACGCACCCTCTAAGGTAAGTTGTTGTAACGACTTGCATGGTAAAGTAATGCACAGTAATGACTGCGTTATAAAAGCAGGTCATTGTTCAGACTGCGGGGTAAAGGATGCTTCACATTCAGCTGGACTGAATAAATTCCAAAATATGCAAGACCATTGACATCACTGCGATGGAACTCCTCAATATACCTGGTTACAGGATATGTCTTGTTTTGATTGCGAATGGCCTGCAGATGTTGTAAAATCCTCTTATGTATAGGGAGTGTTGTACTGCCTACACAGAGCAGATCACTGGGACGTCTCAAAACATAAATCACATGATTGGATAGCTGCTACATATTGTTTTGTTCTTTTGGTATTGACACCATTCCTACAGACTTTACATTTGCTACATTTTCTAAAGCCTGGATTTTGGTCTAGCCAAGCTTTTTTTGTCTTAGGCCAAGTTTCTGGACTACTTCTTACATGGCTATCCCTCAATGATTTGGCCCTCCCGAAGGTAACTCCAGGTTATGAGGCACTACCTTTCTAATCACTGGATTACTTTGGATAAGGTGTCAGTGTTTCGGCAAAATAGACCTGACTATATTATTGTAGGTGGTTACAAATCTGAAATGCGGATCTATTTTATCACCCTTACACTGCCTTCTGCTGAACAGTATCTACTCCCTTGATTACATTTTTACTTTTCTCTGAACTTCTTCAATGGGGGTCTTGGGGTTGTAGAATTTCCTCAGAACCCTCAATCAACAAAAGCCAGAACCCATCCAGCTGCAGTGAAATAAAGAAGAATTTATTAACGTGACACAGGGACAGCTGACTCCAAAGCCAAATGTTCAAATTGCAGAACTACAACAGCATCTTTTATTACTGTAAACCTCAATTGGTGGTCTAATCAATTCTCCTAGAAGAATTGAGTACATGGTCATTTCTCAGCAATCAGAGACTGGTACATAACATGTCCAGTAATCTCCAGGCAAGATTGCATAACATTTATATATTATATTCAATCAAATCACAGAACAATAGTGCATTATAAGCAGATATATAACAATAGTCATGTGTTCCCCATAACATCAGTTAGGGACTTTTCGAGAATGAGAAATACTTTAGTCAATAGCAGGTGTCTGGATTCAATAATAAAACATTAATGCTGAGGTAGCATGCTGTGGTACATCATGAGAACAGTCTCTTGAGCAAGCCTTGCAACATATTGCGCTTCAAGCTTATACATATATAAATATGAAGAACAATATCCATCATGTCAATCAATCAATTAATCAGTGTTTTTAAAGTGCAGCTACTCACCCGTTAGGGTCTCAAAGCGCTGGTGGGGGGGGGGAGTATAGCGTATACCAGTGAGGTGGTTTAGTAAAGCCATGTCTTCAGTTCCTTCGTGAAGCTGAGGAAGGAGGTGGTTTGTCTGATGTGGATTGGTAGGGCGTTCAAGGCAGTGGCTGCAAGGTAGGAGAAAGAGCGTCCTCCTGTTCTGGTTTTCCTGATGCAGGGTATTTCTATGAGAGAGAGAGGGCTGAGCGTGTGGCCCTGTGGGGGTACATGGGGTATGTGGAAGTTGAGTTGCTGTTTCAGGTAAGCTGGTCCGGTGTTGTGGAGGGCTTTGTGTGCGTGGGTGAGGATCTTGAAAGTGATTCTTTTCCCTATGGGGAGCCAGGGCAGTGTATGTAGGTGTTGCGAGATGTGGCAGTGTCAGGGTAGCTCGAGGACCAGTCTGGCAGCGGCGTTTTGGATGGTTGCAATTTGCGGGTGAGCTTTTTGTTGATTCCGGCATAGAGTGCCCATGATGAGTACTTCTGTCTTGTTTGTGTTGAGTTGAAGGCAGCTGTTTCTCATCCAGTTGGTGACTTCTTTCGTGCCTTCATGGTAGTTGTGTCTGGCTTTGTCGGGTTCGTTGGAGAGGGAGAGCATGAGTTGAGTGTCGTCGGCGTAGGAGATTATGTTTATTCCGTAGCTTCTGATGAGGGTGGCTAGCAGGGCTATATAGACATTGAACAGCGTGGGGCTGAGGGAGGATCCCTGGCGCACTCCGCAGGTGGTGGGTGTGGGATCTGCAAGAACAGGGAGAGTCTCACTCTGCCAGAGAGGAAGGATTGGATGCAGTCAAGGGCCTTGTCTCTGATGCCGGCTTCGTGGAGTCTTCTTATCAGGGTGTGATGGGAAACTGTGTTGAAAGACAAAGAGAGATCTAGTAGGATGAGTGCCGCCATCTCTCCCCGGTCCAGTAGGGAGCATATGTTGTCTGTTGGGGCCAGGAGGGCTGTGGTTTGACCTGAATCCGGATTGGGAGATGTCGAGGATGTTGTGGTCTTCTATAAACATGGTGAGTTGGCTGTTGACTGCTTTTTCAATTACTTTTGCAGGAAATGGAAGTAGGGAGATGGGCCTGAAGTTTTTGAAGTAAGTGGGGTCTGCCGAGGGTTTCATGAGGAGGGGGTTGATCTTGGTGTGTTTCCAGTCATCAAGGAAGGTGGCAGCAGCTAGTGAGAGGTTGATGGTGAGACGGAGCTTGGGGGCGATGGTGTCTGCAGCTCTGTTGAAGATATGATGGGGGCACGGGTCTGTGGGGGCCCCGGAGTGTATGGACTTCATTGTTTTCAGTGTATCTTCGGTGGAGAGGGGTGTCCAGGTGGAGATTGTTGGTTTGTTGGTGTCAGGGTTTGGTAAATGGGGGTCTGCATGTAGGTTGTCCTTGTTGAAACTGTAGTAGATGGTCTTGATTTTGTGGTGGAAGTAGGTGTTGAGTCTTTCACAGAGGTCTTGTGAGGGTGGGATGTCCGTTGTTTCACTGTTGGGTTGAGCGACCTCCTTGATGATGCTGAAGAGTTTCTTGTTGTTGTGTGCTTGTGAGGAGATTCTGGGGGTCATTACGACCACGGTGGTCTGTGGTATAGTGGCGGTAGTGCCAACAACAGTCTGGCGGTACATACCGCCATATAATGACATTGGTGGTTTGGCTAAAGCCAAACTGTCAATTTACCCCACCAACCGCCAGGGAGGTAACGACCGCCAGGCTGGAGACTCCTGACAGAGGTCAGGGTTCAGAGACAGAAGGGCTTCACTTGCCAGTGGAGCTACGAGGTGGCAGAACAGTTCACTGATCAGGTCATGTGCTTCAACAACAAGCAATATTATCACTGAGTATCATGGGACTGAGGAACACAAGATGGATTCCATATCATATAAGAACATTTGAGATTCCACAGGGTACCCCTCGCTACAAACCCATCAGAAAGGCCTTTTAATGCTCAAGTCTTCTCTGCTTGTTCACTACATTTCCATTTAACTCTCAAACTTTCACCATATGGGATACTCTGAATCAACTTACTGGGATGGAAGCTAGTAGCCTGGAACAAAGTATTGCCCACAGTTGGCTTCCTAACAAGCTTAATTTCCAACTACTGTTCTTAACATACACAGTGAGGTCCATGAAATGTAACTCTGTTTTGTGGATAGTGCTCGTAAACTGCAAGTTAAGTCTCTCTGCACTATCACTGGTACCTTTCCACACGACAAACAAATCATCAATGTACCTACTCCGATGTACACTATGTGCATATCACACCTGGTGGCATTCAACTCTGACCACGTGCTTCTCGCACCAGCCCATATGCAAATTTGCATAGCTGGGGGTGAAGCAGGTGCCCATTGCCATTTAGCAATATTGTTAATAACAATAGCAATGGGTACAAAGCAGGGATAGAAACACTTTTTCAGAGGTCCCAAGAGGTGTATCTAATTAAAAAATTTGATATCATATCACTAATATATTTACTGATGACCTATAGGTCCAGCTGCCTGAACGTCACAACAAATCATACATTTGGAGGAATATGCTGAAATATTGAAACATTACAACTTTCCATCATTACTTTACAGCCTTGAAAGAGACATAGGAATTTGTGAAGTGGTCCATCCAGAGCTACACTATGTTTATATTTTTCTTGCCTTTCATAGTTCACTGGCATGACCTCACCAGGACAATAGGGACAGGGAAATGCAGAATTCTCTCTAACCACAATCATTTAGTTGCAACTCTGGGTTGCACACATCTTAGTAAAATAGAGTTGTCTCTAGGCTTGTTTAGAGATTGGAGGACAGGGTACTCTGTTGCAATTGTGATGGAGTACCCTGCCGCCTAAACTCATGGTCTGCTTGTCCGATTTTGAGTCTGGTAGACTGCAAATTTTAATCCAATTGAGTAAAATGTACTCATTGGGTGTAAAACATCCACCAATGCCCTAGTGGAGTATGAGCCATCAGAGGTAAGCTATCTGCCCATCCTATTTATAGTCAGTGGGTGGATTACTTTTTTTAACTGTCCGTCATCACATGGTATATCCTGGCTGTGAGGAACAGTAAAAAAAATAAAAATTACCCCACACCATGGTGGAAACCTCTGAAAACCTTTGACAGCTACTGCCTGTCATACTTTTGCTACATTGGCAGGAACTGTCATGAGAACGGTTCCTGCCAATGTATAGAGTTGTTCACGGGGCTGGCAGAAACCTGTAAATTTACCATGAATAGTAACAGGGTAGCTGAAGTCCTCTGCCACCCTGTCTCCCTTTACTCTATCTGCAAACCCTAAATGAGGTCCTCTGCCTAGAGTGGTACAGTGGGCAAAGAACAATGGGTTTGAATGCTATCCCTAGTAATTGCCAGTGGTTAGACTGTTCGCAAACATTGGTCCTATCACCATTTGAGTGTTTGATGGCTAGTAGTATGCAGGGAAACCTGAGATTGGGGAAGCTTTCCACGCCTACCACTGCCAATACTTGTGCATTCCAAAAAGTAGTACACTTGCATCCATTTAAGAATTATTTATATGTGCGTAAATGTACTACTGTTTTTTAAAACTGGTCACTATATATCTTTACTTTAGTAATCTAAAAAGTAAACAAGCTTCTTGAATTCAGGGTGACAAGAAAAGCCGTCACAGACATAGGAGTCCCAACTACCAAGTAAGAATACATTTATTTGGGATTGTCACATCCCAAACACCCTCTGAAGCTATGTCCCTGAATACAAACTCCTATGCCTATGTAAACTTGGAAGGGTTCCAGCCATTGAATATGTACTGTGCACTGCAGCAGACATGCAGTGTGTTTTTTATGAGAAATCAAAACATTACTTCTGTTTGCATCTGCTCCAAGTAGGCATTTGTTTTTGATCATAGACTGGGTCTGGTTATTTTGGTAGACCAAGCCTAACATCAAAAACAATGGATTTTTATGATGATCTGCCCAGTAATGTGACTTTGAAAAAAATGCACCTTACAGCTGTTTTTGAGCTATGAAAAGTTTTCCTTTCCGATGCAAAACACCTTTTCCACTGGACAGTAAATAGTATGCAGTGTTAGCTGTGTGGACCAGGCACATGTATGTACTTGGTGAGCATTGATCTTTTCAGTAATATTGCCACAGATAGATTTCACGTATAATGCTGGTGTTCTTGGGAGCAGTATTCAAAACACTTTGAGCCTGATTACGAGTTTGGCATTCATACCGCCATCCCGCCACAGCAGCGATCCCAGGTACTTCGTTGAGTCGGTTGTCTTTCGCCTGCTCCATTGTTATGCATGCAGCCTAAGTTGCTTACAGCATTGATGGAGTATATCCCGGCAGCTAAGAAGCAGCAGCATACTGCAATGTTATCTATTCTTACTCCATTACCGCCAGGGCAAGGGTTCCCACTGAGCAGATTACAAAAACACTGTAGCGCTGGCTGTCCCCTCGCAGCGGTTCCTTGATGGTGGTAGGCCTTCGCAGTATGTGCTCAAGCAAGAACCATAAATGTGGCCATTGGATGGATACAAATACAACACACCTGATGTCCATTGGACAATTGGATACACCTGCCAATCACACTATAAAGCACACCCAATTTCAGACCATTATCCTTTGCCATTCAAGTGTTGCACAGCAATTCAAAGACAACATATAGGTGAGAGAAGGCAGGCCTTTTTCCCTACCCCCATTACCACCCAACACACACCTTGCCAACATATTTTCTTATCATTCCTTTGTGTATTTTTGTTGCACTGTCACTGACTTTAATTTGCAAATATGTCATGACCAAAAAATCAAAAATGTTCAAAGGCAGAGTTGGCAGTCATGGTCGATGAAATCAAAATAGTAGAGAAACAAATGTTTGGAGCCCAACGTACCACTATTAGTCAGAAAAGTGACATGTTGTTCAGAATAGTAGACAGAGTGATTGCTACATGTACCATTTTGTGCACACAGGAGGAAATTATGAAGAGGTAGCACAACCTGAGGGGGAAGGTGCATTCCTTGGCCTTGAAGCAACACCTGGAGGCAAATAGGACTCGTAATGGTCCTCCCAGAGCCCAAATCAAATGGTTTCAATTGGAGGAGAAGGTTTGCAGATTCTAAATCCTGAAGGCGTGACAGGAGAACCTGGAGGAGTAGATTCTGATTACATCTCACTAACTGTCACAATACCTTAATGTCATGTTTCCTCCTAATTCAGCATTTGCTATTGCGTTGTCTACCTAGTTTCCTTACATCCAAATCCCAAAACATCAGAGATGTAGATTTTTCTGTGGCAATGTGTATTGTTGCATTTAATATCACATTTATAAATCATCACCACATGTTGGAATGGTATCTATAAGTGTAGTCCTACACAAATCTAATTTCAGGACTCATGATATGTGTCAATACGTAAATATATGGCCCATTCCAACTGCATTTTGTGAACAGCTATGTTACACTAACCCTTTTGTAAATCTTAGCAAGTAGAGATTGAAATTACTACATCTACCATGATGCCCTGTTTTGCAACTCAAAACAAAATGAAAATGTGATTTTGCCCATTGTCACTCATCTAACATATCACAACTGATGTTCATTTCTTATGGAGTGCGCAATCTACATACAATGCTCTACTCAGGGACATTTCTGCCTACTTTGCTTTATGCTGTCTTGGTCTCCTCAACTAAAACAATTGATGGAATGAGTGACACCATCACAAGTGTGTGGCCCAAATATTTTCAAGGCATGAAGTTAACTCAGCAGATTAGACATTGCAGGTGACCCTTTGACTCAGCACTGTTCACATGATTACTAATGCGGAAATATCCAACCAAGTTGTGTGATTGCCTGTTTTGTACACAGGTAGACCTTGCAATGGTTATCCCTTAATCCAACAAAACAACATCTCAGGACTGCTTATCAGCTGCTTAAAGCATATGTATTTAACAACTACAAATATCTTGTCAACACGTTTAATACCACTGAAGTATATCACAATAGAAATCTCCACATATTTTGTCTTATTCTAGGTTTATTCTTACTGTGTCACAAAAGCTAAGGATGTAGATACCCCACTTCTACCAATAACAATGTTCTCTATGTCACAACAGGTCTATCTGACAGAGCCTCTGCCAAGAGCTTAGACACAGAACGGACTCCAACTGCACCCCAGGACAAAGCCTTCAGGGATGACAAAACTACTGGTGATGTGGATGAGGATGATGGTGCTAGCCCATCTGGTCAGCCTGGGCAGACGGCAACAGTGAATGTCACTGGACCCACAAAGCACCTCCCACCCCAGCTATAACACCTTAGCCACTGGGGCAACTTACACCCAGGACACCATCAACCAACTCTCAATCATAAGTCCCAAGGCGTGATGGGTCAGGTATTCACCGAAATATGGAAAAATGAAGCAGCTGCAGAGGGACCTACACCATCAGATGGAGGCCCATAACTCAAACATGGCCCCCCTAATTGGGGTGCTGCAGGACACACACACCTGTGCAGGGCTTTACTAGCATCATCTACTTCTTCTTGTGGTCCAACTACATCAGGGCCATCACCATCTGCTACAGCCACAGGAATGGAGGTACCTTTCTGATGCCAGTAGTATTTTGGATAATGGACTCCAAAAATGTTGCATCTATAACCATGGATTAATTCATCTTGACTGAATTCTTCACTTTGCAGTTTTCCTGTTTGTTTTTCACAATGTTTCTTTTCTCCTTGTTCACTAAAATAAATCCACTAGTCTGAAATTCATTGTCTGCTGTAGTACATCTTACATCTAGCAATGTATTTATGTACTTCCATATGAACTTGACAATGGCATAAATATGCACTTGTATAAGGATGGATATGTTGGATGTACACAATGTTTAGCTCAGGAACACAACCATGTCTCACCAAAACATACATACAAATGTGTTCTCATATATGATCTTCATTCTATTGCACCAACAATAGACTGGCCTTATGTCAGAAACATACCAAATCATACATGACACCAATAATATGTGCCAGTGTTTACAATTTTATTGGCAAACCATAACAACATGGAAGGAGGGGATACATCTGAACATTTCCTATTGAATAGGCAAAATACAATTGGTCTTTTTCATCAGTTGGAGCCCTACTGGCTAGCCAAAGAAGTGAATCCCTCATCAATAACACCAATAGACACATGGCCGTACTACAATTTCTGAACACAGGATCATTCAAATCCATATTTCCAGTCTCTGATCGAATGTCACCAACAAATATCTTTGTTGTGCCACAAGCAGTTTGCCCCACAATTAGGAGACACATAACTGCTACTTGCACTTTACACACAATGAGGGTTTAGCCAATGTGAAGCGAGAATAGCATGATTTGCCTCCATAAAAACATTTTGTTGGAGCACATGATGGCACACATTTAGCATTTTGACCACTACATGACAAGGAACAAGTCTCATGGAGTCCTCATAACTTCAATCCTATCACTGTGCAAGCTGTCTTGGCACAAAATGTGTACACCCAAAGTCTGTATCTGTCATACCCACAAAAAAGCCATGCCCCCATTGTACTTCCAAATAGCATCATATACCTGCAAGTGTCACTAATCTGAAATGTCCAAATGATGATACATGGGGAAGGTACCTAAAACCGACAAGAACAAGAAAATTAGCTGTCAAACCATACATATAAGGCAATTCACATAATTAACTCCTGGAGAACACAGTCCATGACAAAAATACGAGCAAATCAACACAAACAAAATGACAATGTGTCATAACCTTGTTCAACATAGACCTTTCACCTAGATTACCCAGTGTTTGCCCTCTCTGACATTTTCCCCTAACCTACTCCTCTCATCATCACAACAAGATTTACTGTAACAGTCAAAGTTGTGACATGTGCAAAAATACTTATACTCATGAGAAGACGTTGTTGATGAGATCTTGGTGCAAGTAAGCTCTTTTCTCTTCACCACTATCATCATCATTTGGCATTCCAGGATCCTCACCAGGTGGCACTTCATGGTCTCCATCCTCTGTGATATAAGGGGTGTTTAGTCTCAGGGCTAGGTTGTGGAGCATGCAGCAGGCCACGGAGATCTGACATACCTTTCAGAGTGAGTAGAGGAGGGCTCCGCCAGTTTTGTCCAGACATCTAAATCTGGCCTTCAGAAGGCCAAAATTACACTCAACTGGCCACCTTGTCCTTCCATGGGCCTCATTGATGCATGCTTCCCCTGGCGTTGTTGGATTCCTCAGCGGGGTCAACAATCATGGCCGGTTGGGATAGTCTGAGTCTCCTAGTTGGAACACAGACATGAGTGTAACAATAAATTGCATTTTCCTGATTATATTACCTGACATTACCCACACAAAGTCAGGACAGATCATACTTACCAACAAGCCAGGCCCTCTCCGGTAGTAGTTTTGGCATCAGCTGGGGTACGCTGCTGTTCCACTTGACAAAGGAATCATGGGCCAATCCAGGTAATCAGGCACAGACATTTGAAATACACAAATTGGACAAGCAGGCAATAGAATGAAAGTTCTTCCTCTTAGGGTACACTTGTTTCCTAGCTTCAAGTGGTACTAAGGCAATTTGGGTGCTATCAATGGCTCCAACTACACATGGTAGCTGTGCTAATCCATGGAATCCAACCTTCACATTGGTTAAAGGCTCATTCATGGGGATCTGGATGTAGCTGTCCAGGTGTCTCATCATTGTGGAAAGCACATATTTTAGTACACAACAGAACACTGGTTGTGCAATACCACCACATATTGTCACTGTATGTTGGAAGGAACCTGTTGCCAGAAAATGCAATACTGCCATAACCTTCACAATTGGTGTGATACATATGGGATTACTGTTTTGAGGCACGAGATCAGACTTCAACTCATGACATAAATCCAGTATGGTTTGCATATTCAAATAAAACTTCCGGATGATATCCCTTTCTTGCATGGTTTAAAGGTCTGGAAATGAGCGGTACACTGGAGGCTGTTGTCTTCTCCCTCTCCCGGGGTACTTATGTGTGAATTGAAAACAGTATCTGAAAATTGTTCACAATGTCCACAGTAAGAAATCTGAAATGTAAACTAGAACTCATGTGGCAGGTCATAACTGTTTCATATAGCAATATACACAAATTACTTCTAAAGACTGTTTTGTGCAACATCCCTCACCAATTTCAATTGTGGTTTCAACCTGTGTCTGGAACATTACTGTGCAAATAATACAGAATGGATGTATTATTTGCACCTCTTTTTCTTATAAACATTTCTTTTGGATAAAACACTGGGTGGTGTTCACTGCGCCCTGCTAATCTGGCCTGTTGGACCTAACAGCCTTGGGGTGGTCATCCCCCAACTTTTTGCCAACCTTCTTTCACTTTTCTGACACTGTTTTTGCTGCTGGTTTTAGGACTCTATATACTTCCCCACTGCTATCCAGTGCTAAAGTGCATTAGCTTTCTTCCTTAAATATGGTAGCATTGTTTTTTCCCCAATTGGCATACTTGATTTACTTATAAGTCCCTAGTAAAGTACATTACATGTGCCCAGGGCCTGTAAATTAAATGCTATTAGTGAGTCTGCAGCGCTGATTGTGCCACCCACATAAGTAGCCCATTAACCATGTTTCAGGCCTGCCATTGCAAGGCCTGTGTGTGCAGTTTCACTGCCACTTCGACTTGGCATTTAAAAGTACTTGCCAAGCCTTAAATTCCCCTTTTCTACATATAAGTCACTCCTTAGGTAGGCCCTAGGCAACTCATAGGGCAGGGTGCTATGTAGGTAAAAGGCAGGACATGTAGATTTGTGTTTTATATGTCCTGGTAGTGAAAAACACCTAAATTAATTTTCCACTACTGGGAGGCCTGCACCTTTCATAGACTAGCATTAGGACTACCCTCGTATACTTTGTGAGTGGTAGATTCTGATCTGAAAGTGGTAACCAGGTCATATTTATTATGGCCAGAATGGTAATAGAAAATCCTACTTATTGGGGAGGTTGGATTTAATATTACTGTTTTTGAAATGTCACTTTTAGAAAGTGGGCATTTCTCTGCACTTAAAACCATCTGTGCCTTACAGCCTGTCTTCAATCAACGTCTGGTCTGTGCTGGTTGACAGCTCCTTTGTGCATTTCACCCAGATAACCACAAACACAGGACACTCATTTACATCTGCATTCATCTGCATCCTGAATGGGTCTTCCTCGGCTGAAAGGGTGGAGGGCTTGACACTTACATTTCAAAGGCCAAGTGGCCTGGCCGCTCACAATGGACTGATAACCCCCCACTGGGACCCTGGCAGACAGGACTGGGCTGTGCACTTCAAAAGCACTCTTTGAAGTCTCCCCTACTTCAAAAGTATTTTTGGGTATGAAAAGTGGGTCTCTGACTCCACCAACACAGACACTTTCTGGACCTGCACCTGAACTCTGTCAGAAGACCTCCCTGGCTGCCCAAAGGACTCACTGGACTGTCTTGCTGCAAAGAACTGCTGCCCTGTTGTTGTTCCACTGCCCTGTTGGCCCATGACTGTGCTGAAACGAATCTACCTTCCCCCAAAAGTGCTCTCCAAGGGCTTAGATTGAGCTTCCCTCTTGTTTTGGGGTCTCAGGGACTACAAAGACCTCCACTGCTAGCTTTTTGCTAGTACACCGACTTCAGCAACTTCAGAACAATTTCAGCGACGTCAGTGATGCCGCAGCCTGCTCCCGCTCCATGGACCTCACTGCACGCAACAACCGTGGCCTGCAACGCAAGTCTGACGTTGCCACTGACTCCAGCGATGCCTCTCTCCGACTCCGTGCAGCACACTTGTTCTTCGTTTGCTTCTTCACATTGTGCTGTACCTGGAGGTCAGTGCAACTCTGTGACAGGCACTGGTGGTGTCGGATTGTTGGGAACGACTCCATTAGCGACGCTGTGATAGCAACAGTTGGAGCTATTGTGTCTTCTCAGTACTATACTTGGAGTTCAACCTCAAAGAACTCATAATTTGATTACTGTACATTGATTTTGCATCATTTTATCATTAATTTAACTAGATGAATATATATTTCTCCATACCTGTTTGGTGTCTTTTTGTGGTGTTTTCAATGTGTTATTGTATACATTTCTGCACAAATACTTTACACATTGCCCTCTAAGCTAAGCTTGACTACTGAGTGCCAATTTACCAGAGGGTGGGCACAGGATAATTTGGATTGTGTTGTGACTTACCCTGACTAGGATTGTGGTCCCTACTTGGAGAAGGGTGTATTCCTCTGCCAACTCGAGACCCCATTTCAAACATAGCCTATATGCACATTAACTGACTAGACAATGAAAAGTGGCATCAAATGTAAATGTCAATGAATTTGTACTTATTTACACATATAACCCTTATTTGGAGTGGTGGCAATACAGTTAACAGTCACCAATAAATAATTTCACCTGCAAAAATGGTGGCTGTCTGACCTCACATATTGGACATTGTGCAACTGACGCCACCGGTGGAAGTCGATTGCCCAATGGGCTGTTGAGTCCATAACGGACACAGCCACAGGCTAACATTGGTGATTGTGATGGTAGATGGCCAGTGGCTGTATACTGATGACCCCGTACATAACGTACATGTATGCTGCAGCTCTAAAAATACCTCACTTGCCTCCTGACACTGCTGTTTTTAGCACCTCCTCCGTTTTCGGCTGCTGTCTGCCAACTCTGGTAGCAACCCTGGCAGACAAAGCAGATGCAAGGGCCCCTGCCTTCTCTGCAGATGAGCTGGAGATGCTGGCTGATAAGGTTCTTTCCCGGTATGGCCAGCTTTCTGGTTCACTAGAGGAACAGGTATCTATCTTGCATACTTTACTTTGTTTTACTCCATAATTTCATACCTGGATGCTACAATGTGCTTCTGCATTAAAGTGTTAACTCAAATCAAATCAATCTTTATTCGGATATTACTCCATAAAAGATATACAATCCATTTAAAAAAAGACATAATACACAATCAAAACTTGAATCATTATTTATAAATAATTAAAATTCTTCATTACAATTAATTAGACCATTATTCCTTCTCATAACAGAGGGCTTCTAGATGCATCCGTTTTTTTCCTCTGTTCTATTGCATGTAAAATGAATTTTATCACTGCATCACATTTCTTGTTAGTGTCCAGTTTACCTAAATAATTTAAAGCTTCTCTGCAAAAAAATAATTTGTGAGTAATAAATATAGGTTTTAAAAATGTTTTCCTAATGTCATGATAAAATCTACAGGGTATAATAAAGTGCATTGTGGATTGTGCAAACCGTCCCACACAGGGGCAATTCGGTAAACTTTTACTCCATATCCTCATCTTTGGAAAAGCTACAAGAAAGTGCAATGTCCTAAAATGCATCCGGTTAAATAGAATCAATCTTGAATATTTTTAACTGTCAATAGATAATTTTGAGTTGTATCGTTGGATTCCATCATATAAAATGCTACTGTCAATGTCCTACTTTCTCTATTTACTCTATCACTATCCCTCCGTTCCATTAATTGTTTTTTCAATTCTTTTTGCTAAATTGAAGAACAATACCCAGATTATCTAAGTGTGGATCTAGGATTATGCTTTTCAACAGATCTTTTAAATGCATGAACCATGGGATTTTATCACAGTATTCTAATGTGGGGCAATCCTTTATGATCTTTTTTGTAAATCTAGTCCCTTCATTAGACCAAATACTGTGCCAAACCAATAGGGCTCTGGTATATATCGTTCTTCCACATAGGGACTATCCAGTTCCCCATGTACCATAAAAGGTAGACATAGTGTTTGGTACTGCTAGTAGTCTGCAGAGGAATTTATTTTCTAGAACTTGCAATGACTGTATCTCAGGCATTAGGCCCCAAAGGGCAGAACCATACATGATGCTATTGATTGTCTTACTTTTATAAATTCGTAGCATTTCCCTAAGGGGTTTATTGCCAATTTTTTTTTAAAATCTAAAGATAGCCTCTGTTGACCTGATATACTTCATCTTAGTTATTTCCAGGTGTTGTTTCCAGTGGCCCGTATTAGAATATTGTACACCCATGTATGTAAATCTATTTACCTCTTCACATTTATGGCCCTCTTAAAATAAGTTTTCTTACTAGCCTTTCCCTGGCCACAAGTCATAACGACTGTTTTATTCAGATTCAGACACATGTCTTTACCCTCCATAAATTCTACAAAACCCTCAATCAACCGCTGTAAACCATTTGCGGTTCGTGACATTAATACTGCATTGTCTGCTTAGTAGCACCGGGACAGGACATTCCCCTATTTTGGGTGTATCAATTGCCATGTTTTTTAGATAGGCGTCTACCCCATTGATATAAAGAGAAAATAAAATGGGAGCTAAGACACAGCCTTGACGTATGCCTCTCCCGATCCTAAAACCTGGGGTGCATTCACCATTTCTTCCATATCTTACTCGTGCTGTTAAGTGGTTATACAGTTGTGCCAGGAAACTGATTATATCTAGAGGCGCACCCAATTGTATTAGAACTTTCCACAGCTTTACATGATTCACAAAATCAAAGGCACTGCTAAGATCTGCAAAGCAGAGAAACACATGACCCTTTTTTGTTATTGTGTATTTACTTATTACTAAATTAAGATTTATGCACTGTTCCAAAGTACCAACCTCGGGTCTAAATTCTAATTGGGCCTCCATAAGTATATGTTTATCTATTGCCCAAGACACTAATCTTTCTAGTAATACTCTTCTTAGTAGTTTGACTGAAGAGTCTAAAATGGATATAGGTCAGTAGCATTTAGGATCACCTCTGTTTCCCTTTTTAAAGATATGAACAATAACACTTTCAGTCTGTGAAGTTGGAATATACCCCCTTGCCGCACACAGAAAGACTTGGGTCAGACTAGGGCACCATAGATCCAGAAATTTCAAGTAAACATCTACTGGCACCCCATCAGGGCCTGGTGCCTTCCCTTTCGAACATTTTCCCATGACAGATCTCACTTCCTCAAGACTCATTACTTCCAAAGAAGCTGGCTTGATCTCAATTATCCCTTTTATCAAAGTGGGCATGATCAAGCAATCTGGGTTAAATATTGTACCAAAATGGGAGAGCCAATCCGCTGATGAGACATGTACAGTAATCTGAAGTGCATCTCTATTTTTTAGGAATGGTTGATTAATAGTTTTCCAGAATAAGGCGCTATCTCTCAATGCTGCTGCTTGCTCAAGATAATCCCATGCCCTGGCTCTCAAATGTGCCTTCCTGCTCTCCAGTGCGTGTTTATAATTGAATGTTTATTAATTACTTCGTCCCTATTTCTCAGTCGAGCCTGCAAGGCTCTCTCAAGCTCCTGGCTTAGAGAGACTGTGATGACAGTGCAAAATTAGATTTAGTTGTCTGTCTACTTCTCTTTTTCTTCAGTGTCGGAGAGGTTAGATCATCTGTTTTATTCAAGGACTGCTCTGTTGCCGCTAAGGAGTCTGGGGCTTGTAGTTTCAGGCTCCCTCCAAGTGGAAAGAGAGTTCATCCTGCAAAGCAGGTTAGCAGCATCCTTTTCACCACATCTCCGGGCGCACAATAGCAACAGGCAGCTCTGTTGCCGCTAAGGAGTCTGGGGCTTGTAGTTTCAGACTCCCCCTAGGTGGAAAGAGTTTTCGTCCCCCGGAGTGGGTTAGCAGCGTCCTGTTCACTGTGCCTCCGGGCGCAAAATGGCAACCGGCAGCTCTGTTGCCGCTAAGGAGTCTGGGGCTTGTAGTTTTAGGCTCCCCCCAGGTGGAAAGAGAGTTCGTCCCGCGGAGGTGTGGAAAGCCCTAGATTCAATTTGTGGTTGATGTAGACATCTATGCATGTATACATTTTATCGTACCTATGATATATTTAATTTTCAGATCACGCTAACTGTGCAAACACATGTATGGCCTTTACAGCATGAGCTGTGAATGTATTCTGTACAAAGCAGTCGAGGATGATATTAGGTAGGTGTAAATACCCACATATCACTTGTTAGGTTTTTCATCCTTGGCGTGGTCTACCCTAACTTTTTGCCTCTGTTTCCCAGGTTGCTGATGTGTGCTGGACTCTGTTTTTGCTGTTTTAGTTACTCTGGGCCCTTTACCAATGCTATCTAGTGCTAAAGTGTAAGTGCTCCTATATAAAATGTATGTGTAATTGGATTTCCATGATTGGCATATTTGATTTACTGGTAAGTCCCTAGTACAGTGCACTAGAGGTGCACATGGCCTGTAAATCAAATGCTACTAGTGGGCCTGCGGCACTGGTTGTGCCATCCACATTAGTAGCCCAGTAAACTTGGCTCAGAGCTGCCACTGCAGTGCCTGTGTGTGCAGATTTAAACTGCCAATCCGACTTGGCAAGGGTACCCACTTGCCAGGCCTAAACCTTCCCTTTTCTTACATGTAAGACACCACTAAGGTAGGCCCTAAGTAGCCCTGTGGGCAGGGTGCAGTGTATGTTTAAGGTAGGACATGTACTAATGTGTTTTATATGTCCTGACAGTGAAATACTGCCAAATTCGTTTTTCACTGTTGCAAGGCCTGTCTCTCTCATAGGTTAACATGAGTGCTACCTTTAAAAATGATTAAAGCGTAGATTCCCTTTGGGAGACGGTAGACATGTTGAGTTTGGGAACTCTGAGCTCACAATTAAAAAATACATCTTTTAGTAAAGTTGGTTTTAAGATTGTATGTTTGAAAATGCCACTTTTAGAAAGTGGGCATTTTCTTGCTTAAACTATTCTGTGGGTCTGCCTGTTTGTGGATTCCCTGTCTGGGTCAGTTTGACAGTTGGGCTATTTGCAACTCTCTCTAGACGGTGACACAGAGGAAGCTGGGGTATTGCCCTGCATATCCAGATGAGCCATCTGTGCTAGGAGGGAGGGGAGAAGTGGTCACTTACACTTGAAAGGGCTGTGCCTGCCCTCACATAATTCAGTCTCCAACGCCTGGTGTGTGTCTGGGACCTGGCCTGGGCAAGGCAGGATTTTACAAACAAGAGAGGCTTTCCTTTGAAGTAAGCCTACTTCAAAGGCCAAAATGGATATAAGAAGAGCACCCAAAACCACAGACTTTAGATCACTTCTGGACATCAAGAGGAATGTCTGCCTGGAGAAGAGCTGAAGAACTGAGGAGAAGTGCTTCCCTGCCTGAGACTGTGCTTTGTTTGGCTATCCTGCAGTTGCTGCTTCTGCCTGTGCAAGAGGACAAAGTCTGGACTTTGTGTGCATTCCTGCTTGTAAAGAAATCTCCAAGGGCTTGTCCTGAGCTTGCCTCCTGCTTTTGAAGTCTCAGGGCCATCAAAGACTTCTCCTGCCAGCACCTGGACTCTCTGCTTAGACTCCTGCCCTGCAAACTGGTGCCCTATCCAGTTCCTGGGGCCTTGGAAGGTGAAGCTGAAAATCCACACACAGACGCCATGCTGTGAAAATATTGATGCACCTTCCGAGACCTGGCTGAAAAACGACGCCACCTTTGCGGCAGAAATCGATGCTCCACCGGCATCGCGGCTGGAAAATCGACGCACGTAGCTGGAAGAATGACACGTAAGACCCTCTGACGGAGGCTGTTAAGATTGCACCCCACATTGCGCGGTTTTGTTGATACTGTGCAGCAGGATTTTTGACGCAAACCTTGTTGGGTATGGAAAAACAACGCCACGCCTGCCCGGACCAGAGTGCTGCCCGGATTGAAGCATTGTTCCCCTGCAGGGAGGGAAAACAACGCACGCCACCCCAGCTGGAGAAGGAGAAACGATGCACGGTCTAGCTTGCGGTGAGAAATCGACGCACCGCATACCTTTTTTGACATACACTCGCCGGTGCGTGTTATTTTGACGCTACCCAGGTACTTTTCAACGCTAACAGTGTTTTACCTGTTTTCTCAAGGATTTAAAACTCTTTTTGCTTTTTAACTAATAACTTGACTTGTGTATGTTGGATTTTTGTTGTTTTGGTCTTGTTTTGTTTAGATGAATATTTTCTTTTTTACCAAACCTGTGTTGTGTCATTTGTAGTGTTTTCATTAAGTTACTGTGTGTGTTGGTACAAATACTTTACACCTAGCACTCTAAAGTTAAGCCTGCTTGCTCGTGCCAAGGTACCAAGGGGGTGAGTGGGAGTCAGCTGAGGGTGATTCTCCTTTACCCTGACTAGTGTGAGGGTCCTTGCTTGGACAGGGGGTAACCTGACTGCCAACCAAAGACCCCATTTCTAACATTTCTCAGAGTGAATCAGGGCTCACCAAACTGCCATTGGTGAGCTAGCAATGGCTCATCAAACTCTTCAGAGGGCCACAAAGCCTTGAGCATATGTTTTAGACGGCCACAAACTGCAATTTAAGATGTTGCAAATGTGATGTTCAGTTGGGATTAGTATGCCAGGCTGGGGCAGAGGTTGTGTGGCAATACAACTGAACTGAGTAACATCCCTGTAGATCTGTGGATCCTCGGATGATCACTAAAATAATTAAAAAAAACAATAGTATCCCTGATTGGTTTTACATGGAATACATTTGGAATGGTGACTGAGGGAACCCCTTTTGACTGATACTTCACTCCATTGTCCCACATTGTCAATTTGTCTCATTCAATAATGACAGGCCCCTTACAACTACAGAGGTGATTTCAATTTCCCATAATTAAGGCTTGCACTCTACAGGCCTATTACACATGTGACACATTAACAGTGCAGGTAGTTGACTCAGAAGAGGTTTTGATATATGAATTATTAAAAAAAGGTGTCTCTAGTTGGCAGTCAGTTTACACCCTGTCCAAGTAGGGACCTTCATTCTAGTCAGGTTAAGGGAGTCACACACCTAATATTACCCCTGCTCACCCCTTTGGTAGCTTGGCACGAGCAGTCAGGCTTATCTCAGAGGCAATGCGTATTTGCACCCACACACAGTAACACAGTGAAAACACTACAAAGGGACACCACACAAATTTAGAAAAATAGTCAATATTTATCTAAGTAAAACAAGACAAAAATGACAAAAATCCAACATACACAAGAAAAATATGAATTTTGATATTGGCGGTAAATCCCACTTACCGCCATGCCGATTGCCGCCAACATAACACCGCGGCAGCGGATAACCACCAACCATATTATGACACACACATACCAATCTGTCACTATACAGCCACACACACAAGTCCGCCAGCCCAAAGGTCAGTGATAAACTGGCAGTAGCAAAACCCACACCTTTACGCTAATAGAACTACGCCCACAACATTATGACCCATGAATCACCATGGCAGACATTCATTGGCGGTAAACCATTGGCAGTACATTCCGTTGCGCTCACAATACACACACTCAAACAAAACTACACCACATTGGACAAGCCACACTACACACACCTGGCATACATACACACACCACACCCACACCAATATAAAACACACACCCACACTACCCACAACCCTTTATGACTAGAAATAATTGCCATCAGAGAGAGACAGCAAGAGCACCCACACAGCCAGAGCCACATACCACTGTCACCTATACACCATCCACGCACCTTAAATGACACACCCCAACACATCATCCCACACACCCTCACCCACACCACTCACACTACACCCATGGCACCACAACGACACCCCAGATTCTCTGAGGAGGAGCTGAGGGTCATGGTGCAGGAAATCATCCAGGTAGAGCCACAGCTATTTGGAGTACAGGTGAAGCAGACATCCATTGCTAGGAAGATGGAGCTATGACGGAGAATCGTGGACAGGGTCAACGCTGTGGGACAGCACCCCAGAACAAGGGATGACATCAGGAAGAGGTGGAATGACCTACGGGGGAAGGAATGTTCCACAGCAGCAAGACACCAACGTGCTGTACAGAGGACTGGCGGTGGACCCCCACCTCCTCCCCCACAAGTAACAACATTGGAGCAAGTCCTGGCAATCATGCATTCTGAGGGCATGGCAGGAGAAGCAGGAGGACTGGACTCCAGTAAGTCAAATCTCTATTACTATAACCCCCCACCTGCATGCCATTACAAACCCCACCCGTACCCTCACTCCGATCACTTCACCACCTCCCACATACCCCACCATCACTACCCACTAAATCCCAATACCAAGCCCTGCATGTAAGACCAATGCATGGACACCCCTCACAGACCTGCATGGACACCTATCACCGCAGAATGCACACTGGAGAGAATCACCTAGGCCACCAAATAGCTACTCACTCAAAGGCAAATCTGCCCAGGCAACAACAACCATAGAGGGCAACACACCCATGCACATGATGTCACACTCAGAAACATTAACACTGCATTTAGATACCCATAGGTCCCCCAGCCAATGTCACCGGAGAAGAGGTGCCAGCAACATCCAGTCCCCCCTCCCCCCCAGTAGAGACCCACAGTGATGACAGCAGCTCTGGTCGCCTGGATCTGGATGACCAACCTGGCCCATCAGGGATCTCCGGACAGTCGGTTACTCAGGCACACTCTCACACCACCACAGAGCCTCCCCCCTCAGGAAACACCACCACAGCACCCACCCAGCGGGCCATACCTATGTCCCCAGGACAAGTCAATCAGCAGTGTGTCCACCACTGTCAGTGACAGTGGCACACGGTTCAGGGGACAGAGGCACAGGAAAACAGGGAAGCTGGGAGGACTGCTGTGCAACAGGGGGAGGACAGGCTTAGGGAACCGACTCTCCAGGAGGCACTCACCGTGATCATGGGAGCATACCACGGTTCCCAGGAGAAGATGGGACAGATACTGGACAAGTTGCAGGAGAACATGCGGCTGAGGAGGGACAGTAGCTGGGGATCAGGGAGGACTTGAAGGACATCAACACCACCCTGGTCTCCATTGCAGGGGTGCTGGCAGACATGGCCAACACTATGAGGGAGGCAGTGGCACTCCACCGGGCCTCTGCCACTACCCAAACCGATGAACAGCCCTCCATCTCCGCTGCTGCTAGTGGACAGGAGGCCCCACCACAGGACCAACAGGCCACCAGCACCCCTCCCCCTGCAGAAAGTGAACCACCCCACAAACGTTCCCTGCGATCCAGGCAGAAGCCAGAGACTATTGACAAGACCCCCGCCAGGAAATAAGACTCTTCTGATTGTCACCCTTGTGTCCCACTCTGTCACCCTGTCCACCTTAGGCTGCCATTGCTCCCCTTCCTATGCCCCCTTGGACAATGCACCTGTGATCCAAACAGACTGAACTCCAACCTGGACTTTCCTCCATCATCCCCTCAGATCATTGCACATCCCCCCTCTACCTCTTATCACTTAAATAAACATCCTTTGAAAAAATACAAGTATGGAGATGTCAAATGATTTAAGTATGTATTGGTTTAACAAGGTTTACACATTGAAAATCAACTGTACAGAAAGGTACACATAGGAATGACCTGTAGTTGGCTGCAGTCAACACACCAGGAGCAATAGTAGGGCATGAATATCTGCAGATAGAGATGCCAAAGGCTGCAGTGAGTGGCCATAGAAGTGGGAAAATCAGCCTGCCAGTGACAATGTCAAACACAAAACTGTGAATTAAATGTGAAGTTACACTGTCTTACCTGTGTGTCATTTGAAGTATTGATGAATTATTGCACTTCTGTTGTTCTCATCCCTATCCTCTGCATCCTCATGTTCACTGTCCACAGGGTCCACTGCTACCACACGGCCATCTCCAGCCTCATCTTCCTGCAGAAAAGGCACCTGGCGACGTAAGGCAAGGTTGTGCAACATACAGCATGCCACGATGCTCTGGCAGACCTTCTTGGGTGAGTAGTACAGGGATCAACCTGTTAGCTGGAGGCAATGAAACCTGGCCTTCAGGAGGCCAAAGGTCCTCTCTATAATTCTTCTTGTTCACCCATGTGCCTCATTGTAACGTTCATCTGCCCTGGGAGTCCTCACAGGGGTCAGTAGCAATGAGAGGGTGGGGTAACCAGAGTCACCTGCAAATATCGAGGGACAACTGGTAGCCACACCCCAACCCTTAGGGCCCACACAATACCCATACACCAACATCCACTAGGTAGGAACCAAGGCTCACCTATTACCCTGTGCCTCTAGAGTTGAGCCATCACATATGGGATGCTGTTATAGCTCAGAATAAAGGCATCATGCACAGACCCTGGATATTTTGCTTTGACGTGGGAGATGTACTGGTCCGCCAGGCATACCATCTGCACATTCATGGAGTGAAAGCTCTTTCGATCTCTGAACACCTGGCAGTCATCGCCGGGGGGAACAAATGCTATATGTGTACCATAAATTGCCCCAATAATGTTGGGGATATGTCCCATTGCATAGAAATCAGCTTTCACTGTGGCCAAATTCTCCTCCTGGGGAAAATGATGTAGCTGCACGTGTGTTTAATCAGGGCAGACAACACTCTGGTCAGCACTATTGAGATCATTGGCTGAGACATTTCTGCTGCCAAGCCCACTGTCACTTGGAAGGAGCCAGTTGCCAGGAAACGGAGCACTGATAGCACTTGCACAAGAGGGGGGATCCCAGTGGGGTGACGGATAGCAGAGATTAGGTCAGACTCCAGCTGGGCACACAGCTCGGCGATTGTGACCCTGTCCAGTCTATAGGTGAGGATAGTGTGCCTGTCCTCCATTGCTGCCAAGTCCACCAGAGGTCTGTACACGGGGGTATGTCTCCATCTCCTATTCATCCGCAGCGGTTGCAATCTATGGGGCAAAATGGTGAGCAGCTGGTCAGTATCTCTTATTTCCAACCAATACACTTCAATGCGTGTCATGATTGTAACAGTATTTTGTTGGTGAGGTCCAAATGGTGCATAAGTGTACTGTGACGCAGTAAGGAGCCATGGCCTGCACCCTCCCTGAAATGGCGTCCGCCTGTCCTGTTTGGAGGGAGAGGTGTAAGTGAGGTAATTCCGCTGACGTTGTGTGCCATTGTGGGAGGCGGTCGAAAACCACAGTGCAACTCCTTATTAGTTAACAATGGGCCCTGTGAGGTACAGTGGCCAATGGTGATGTACGCCGGTGGTGATGGTATGCACCGCCATGGACCTGACCGCCATTTTCTGTCTGTTCAGTCACTTGCTACCTGACCTTCAACAGGAGAGGACCTACACTGCAAGTACAATCCCCTAGTCCCATCCCCGTCCAAAGAAAACAACATTTGTACACACCCACTCATACAGACCCAAGCAGCAGATCCACACATAAGCACAAACGCAAGAAAAATTCACGCATCCAAACAAACAGACACCATACCCAACATCACACCCACAGACACTCCCACCACCATCACATCCACAACCAAAACTGACAATATCACACCCACATACTCACACTACTCCTCCATCACATCATCAAACAGCACAGATGACTGTGCACATGCATGCACACACCACACCACCACAGCCAGCACAGACAACACCACACCCACATGCACTCCACACCCACCATCACATCTATTCACACACCACACACAACCCCACTCTCTGTCACCATCTCATTAACATCCACAACACCCGCACTCAGCACGTCAATTGCATCAACATCCACAGATCCACCATTTCCTAAGCACAGGCCTAAGAAACACATGCGCCTGCACCCCAACAGACCTGCACCCAGATCAGCCACTCCCTCTCCCTCCAAGACCCCACTCCTTTCCATTCCATGTACCTGACCGATTTCCATTTAATTTTAGTTACTATTTATTCAGATGAACAATTGGGAAATAGTTAAAGCCTGCCTGTAAACTTTATTTAATCATGTTTTAAAGGTGACATCACTTCATCGTTTATTGATGTACAAGAGCAAACTTTAGCACTAAAAAAACCTCCTAATAGAACATTGGAATGTTGGGAGCTCCATTGAAATAAAATGTATGGCCTTCTGTTTATCCCTTTTTGATTTTAAAACATTTTGCACTCAGTGGGTATCAATCTTCTAATAGTATTGTAGCCCCTTTGCCTTGTGCTAAATCAATTGTTGATCGCTTGGGTCTATATCTCAGGTTCATGTCTTTTAACAATCAGTACATCCCTCGGTAGTGGGCTATAATGCAAAATTATATGCCTCCATTTTTCCAAGAACTTTAAAACTTAATTTTCCATTAGTGTAGAAAATATTACCTTTAAAATAGCTCAGTAGATTAGGTAGCAGATTTATCATTGTTTTTTGTGGCCCTTGTGCCATACAAGGCTACGAAAGGTAACAAATATAGAATCAGATATACCAAGTCACACAAGACGACCCTGCATGGCCCTGTGTAGATTTTTAAATCTGGTGTAATGTAGGGCATCACAAGTTACACTGTGTGGTGGAGACATTACATTGTGGGAGCATGCATGTTCCCACACATCCACCCATGCATTCTGACGCATTCCCATACCAACACTGTTAGACCTGGGAATGAGTCAGTCTTGTAAGCCTTCCCAACAGAGGTGAAACATGGAGAAACATCTTTATTGTGCCTCATTATTTCCCTCTTTCTGAGAGTGCAGGAAATTGCTTCTAAGGATTGTTTTTGTGCAGGAAAGTGCCCCATCATGCACAAAAACAATATTGCCTGCAACACAGGCACCCTTGCACTATGACACAAAGGTTCTCACATTGGCGCTGGATGTACTGAGTGCACAAGCTCCTGGAGAGGACCAGAATTCACCATATAACATTAAATATGGTGCATTCCTACCCTCACCCTTTCACAATGCCTTGCATTGCATCAAAATGATATGGGCCTATGGCCCGTATTCAAATTTTTCTAGCACCGCATGTGTGTCATTTTTTTATGCTAAAGCGATGCAAAGTTACAAAATTTGATTATGTTTTGTAAGTTCGCAACGGTTTTGCATAAAAAAATAACACAAACGCGGCGCTAAAAAAGTATAAATATGGGCCTATGTGTCTGCATGATCTGTAGGCCACATGATCAAACACTCAGGGGGTCATTCTGACCCTGGCGGTCACCGACCGCCAGGGCCAACGACCGCGGAAGCACCGCCAACAGGCTGGCGGTGCTTCCTGGGCCATTCTGACCGCGGCGGTAAAGCCGCGGTCAGAAAAGGGGAACTGGCGGTTTCCCGCCGGTTTTCCCCTGGCCCAGGGAATCCTCCATGGCGGCGCTGCTTGCAGCGCCGCCATGGGGATTCCGACCCCCTTCCCGCCATCCTGTTCCTGGCGGTTTTTACCGCCAGGAACAGGATGGCGGGAACGGGTGTCGTGGGGCCCGTGCACTGCCCATGCCACTGGCATGGGCAGTGCAGGGGCCACCTAACAGGGCCCCATAATGATTTTCAGTGTCTGCTTTGCAGACACTGAAAATCGCGACGGGTGCCACTGCACCCGTCGCACCCCAGCAACTCCGCCGGCTCCATTCGGAGCCGGCATCATCGTTGCTGGGTCTTTCCCGCTGGAGGCCTTTTGGCGGTCGCCCGCTGGCCCAGCGGGAAAGCCAGAATGGCCGCCGCGGTCTTTTGACCATGGTGCGGTCATTCGGCGGTTCCCGCCAGGTGGAATGACCGCCTCAGTCATTTGAGTTTTCTTGACACTTTTAATATTTGTTGCTCTTGATCTCCGCAATGGGACTTTCATAACATTAACTAAATTCTAACAAGTATCACTGTCAGTATACAGTTTGCCTGATGACGCACACGCGCAATATGGCTTGGCACCTGCTAGCTTTCAAGGATCATCACTAAAATGGCGGAATATTGTGAACCCATGTGCATTGGCTTTGTGCATATTATGTGACCCTGATACATATCGATCAGTTATCTAGGTTGCAGACAATACTCTGCAGAAATGCCTCAGGAAAAAAAAAAATTCTATTGGACTTCAAAAGTAATTGGTAGCTCTCTGAAAGAAAAACATTGATGCTTTCCTCTGTGCTTCAGTCTATTCTGCGGGGTCTGCATTACATTTCACCTTTACCTTTGATTCCACCATTTTGCTCCTCATACTCCTCATGTCTTCAGTCTTTCCTTGAAGATAATCTGACAGATACTATTACCTTGAAAATGGAGCCAACTTTCTTGCTATCTTGTCGGATTTATACTCTAAAAATATACTGGAAGTGTAAGATTTGTTATATCCATCACAGTGTATCAACCTCAAGGGAAAACAAATAGTCAGGTGGGAAAATTAAGTTTTAAAGCTGACTGTCAGGTCAATGTCACTTTTTTATGCACTGCATTCCCATTTCACCTAACTTGACATTAGCCCCAGGAAATACTATATTATTCAATGCCTCTGATTATTATTGTTCATTGTCCGTCGGGCCATAACATCAACCTAAAAGATTCTAGATGGTGTCTTTACTTTGCAGAATACCTGCATGAAATTCAAAATACTCTGATAGGAAGAGCCTGAGCTGCGTCAACATTTTCTTCACAGCATGAGAGCACAACCAATAAATAAAGCACAATATTTTAATTGAAAAGCCAGAAAGTGCATTATTTTTTAGATAAATGTTACTCAAAGCTTTCCCAAACAGGAAAGAGGAATTCTAGATGATTTGCAATACTTCTGAAAAATAAAAGATGAACACTTGGGGCCATATTTATACTTTTCGACGCACAACTGCGCCAACGCAGTTGTGCGTCAAAAAATCTAACGCCGGCTAACGCCATTCTGAAGCGCCATGCGGGCGCCGTATTTATTCAATGACGTTAGCCGGCGTTAGCCGCAGGTGCTGCCTGGTGTGCGTAAAAAAAAATGACGTACACCAGGCAGCGCCGGCTTAGGGGAATATGGAGCTTGGGCGCCAAAAAATGGGGCAAGTCAGGCTGAGGCAAAAATATCGCCTCAACCCGATTTGCGCCCTTTTTTTTGACTCCCAACCCCCATTGAAATGACTCCTGTCTTAGCAAAGACAGGAGTCATGCCCCCTTGCCCAATGGCCATGCCTTCTGTCCCCTGGGCATGGTCATTGGGCATAGTGGCATGTAGGGGGGCACAAATCAGGCCCCCCTATGCCACAACAAAAAAAAAAAACTTACCTGAACTTACCTTATGTTCCCTGGGATGGGTCCCTCCATCCTTAGGCGTCCTCCTGGGGTGGGCAAGGGTGACAGGGGGTGTCCCTGGGGGCATGGGAAGGCACCTCTGGGCTCCTTCCGAGCCCACAGGTCCCTTAACGCCTGCCCTGACCAGGCGCTAAAAAACTACGCAAAAGCGGCTGGACGTCATTTTTTTTGCCCCGCCCACTCCCGGGCGTGATTTTTGCCCGGGAGTGTTAATACGGCGCACATGCCTCGGAGTCACTTTTTTAGACGGGAACGCCTACCTTGCATATCATTAACGCAAAGTAGGTGTCCACGCAAAAAAATGACGCAAACTCCATGGACTTTGGCGCTAGACGCGTCTAACGCCAAAGTATAAATATGGAGTTAGTTTTGCGCCGGAATTGCGTCAAAAAAAACGACGCAATTCCGGCGCAAACAGAGTATAAATATGCCCCTTAAATGGGTATAAGAAGGGCACCCAAATCTACAGACTTTAGAAACACTTCTGGAACCAAGAGGAACCTCTGCCTGGAGAAGAGCTGATAGCTGAGGAAGAAGTGCTGCCCTGCCTGTGCTTTGTGGAGCTTTCCTGCAGTGCTGCTTCTGCCAGAGTAAGAGGGCAAAGACTGGACTTTGTGTGCCTTCCATCTTGTGAAGAAATCTCCAAGGGCTTGATTTAGAACTTGCCTCCTGTTGTTTGAAGTCTCAGGGACAGCAAAGACTTCTCTCTGCCAACACCTGGAATCTCTGGAGAGACTCCTGCTCTGACAAGTGGTGCCCGATTCAGTCCCTGGGCCCTTGAAAGGAAAGCTGGTGGAAATCCAAGGAAATCGACTTCGGACGACTCTGGACCGAAGCCGCTTCTGAATCTGGTAACGCCGCCTGCACCTGACGCCGTGACCTTCGCTGGAACGCGACGCTCTTCGCAGGCCCGACGCCGCTGCAACCCCGCTAAAGTTCGCGACTCCATGGAAGTCGCTGCACCACGTCGTGACTGACGCCGCACGAAGTGCACAGATTCAACGTTTCGCACAGACGCCGTGATCCCCGACTTCGCGCATCGGCTTGTTTTCACTCTTCACCAAAGGTACTGTACTTGGGGGTCTACACGACTCCGTGTCCGGCGCCGCTGGTGTCGGCTTGTTGGGAACGACCCCGTCACGACGCCGTGTTAACATCTCATTGAAACATTTTTGGTTTCTAAGCACTATTTTTGAGTTTAATCGTTAAAAATTCATAACTTGACTTGTGCATGTCGGATTTTTGTCGTTTTGGTCTTGTTTTGTTTAGATAAATATTTCCTATTTTTCTAAACTGGTGTTGTGTCATTCTGTAGTGTTTTCATTAATTGACTGTGTGTGTTGGTACAAATACTTTACACCTAGCGCTCTGAAGTTAAGCCTACTGCTCTGCCAAGCTACCAAGGGGGTAAGCAGGGGTTAGCTGAGGGTGATTCTCTTTTACCCTGACTTGAGTGAGGGTCCTTGCTTGAACAGGGGGTAACCTGACTGTCAACCAAATACCCCATTTCTAACAAAGCCCAACTCAGGCAACAACAACAATTCTTGTCCATGTGAACCACAAATGTCACTAAATTAACTTGTGCATTAATCCTCTGGTAGCTTAACACAAAAGCAGTCAGGCTTAAGTCAGAGGTAACATGTAAAGTATTATGCAGCACATATAAAATAATAAAGTGAAAGCACAACACAAAAAGATCCCAAACAAATGTAGAACAAATATAGACTACATTTTAATAAATAAAATCATACCATAATGACAAATATCCAATAGGTAGAAGGGGAGATGTTCAATTTGAAAGTTGTGAGTGAAAATAGTGCTAAAAGCACAAAATGCCACTCAAGGCCATCTGATTGTACTAAACCAGGAGAAAGTTACAAGTTCAGTTCAACTGCGATGAAGCACAGATTGGATACAAGGACCAAGTTAGTCCCACTGAAGAGTTACCTTCTGAATCCCCACCACAAACTTTAATTTGCAGTGGAGGATGCTGAGAGTAGTAAGTAGATTGTTGTGGATGGGTGTTGCTGTAGCACAAACAGCAGGCCGGGTGCCACAGGATGCCATTACTAAAGCATGAAGAGCCCATCAGGCATTGTGAATGGTCGTTGCTATAGCTTTACATTGATGGTCCACTGCGGCTGCCATTGCTGTAGCGTAAAGTGTGGCTCCTGCCTTTCTAATCGTCTCACCAGGGCTTCACATTTAGTGGTTGTCACAAACTGCAAAGTCTTGGTGTAAACAGGCTCATTTGCAGTCGCAAAAGATCAAACACCAGGATGTTCACCTTTATTTGCAGAGGAGTACACTCTGATGCCAGCCAAGGGTCCAGGACATGGAGGGCACCACTTGGGGATTAGGAACGAACTCCTCAGAGGTCAGCAGGGCTCAGGCAGGCCAAGTTGCAATTCCAGGCAGGTCCAGTTGCAACAGGTCAGATAGGCAGTTGCAGGAAGGCCTATAGAGCTTGTTGAGTTCCTGAAGTGCATACAGGAGGTCGGACAACTGATTTTTGGAGTCTCTCAGGTTAGCCTGGGAGGAAGGTAAGCAGGTCCAGTCTTCCTTCTCAGACAACAAGGCTGTCCTCAAGCAACAGGGAAGTCCTCTGGCAGCAGTCCAGTTCTTCTGTAATGTCCACAGGTCCAGAAGGGTTCTGCCGAGTGACTCTGTAGTACCAATATTTATACCTGGTGCAAGCCTTTGTGTCTGATGTCTCCCAGTCCTTACTCTCACATCTGTTTCTGGAAACCTCATCCCCTTCCCCTGTCAAGGCTCCAAGCTGTTTCGGATGACTGAAAAAAGGGCAGGCCGGGTGTCGGATTCCTTTATGTGTGTAGGAGGCAAAGCCCTTTGAGGTTTAAGTGGGGCTAGGTACAGTCCATTCCTGTGATCCTGCAAGGATGTCCCATCTGTCCACACCTAAGCTCCCTTTATGTTACCATCTGGAATCAATACATAAACCCCAACAACCAAGCTATTCACAGTCATGTGACTCAGGAAACTGGTAGAAGGCTAAATGGTTAAAACAAGAAGATAGCAACTTTCTGAAAGTGGTTGTAACAGGATGTCAAATATGACTCAAACCACAGGGTAATGTTCTGAAGTATTTAGTAGGGAACACATCATGAATATTCAGAAAATGTCACATAGACATTCCCAGGGTTTCGTGGGTTGCTGTTAAGACTCTCCTAGATGCCTCTGTCTCTTCTTCACTTTGATCTCCCCCTCGAGGAAGCAAAAGGGAGGCTATAGTTTAGTCCTGGGCAGAGTGAATGGAGTCCGGCTTTGCAGAATTCCACAAAGTTGAAAAAAAACTCTGTGGAATTCCATGAAGCTGGAGTTCCCTGCCCCCCCTCCGAGTCCTCTGAATGCGCCCAACCCTTCTTCACGCTTCTGAGATGAGCGCATGCAGGAGGACCCATCTGAGAAACCTTTTTCAGGCCTCTTGTACACAGGCCTGTCCCGTGTGCAATGGACATGGGGCAGGCTGGTGCACAAGAGGCCTGTAATGGCAGCTTTCTTTCAGTGCCAACAGCTCTGGCCTGAATTCAGGCCAGGGCCGTAGGCAGTGAAAGCTGCCAGGACTGTTGTGCACTGGCCTGCCCGTGTAGTGTGCAGTGCACATGGGGCAGACCAGTGCACAAGAGGTCGGAAACAGCAGCTTTCACTGCCTATGGCCCGGGCCTGATTTCAGCCAGGGCCATAGGCGGTGAAAGCTGCCAGGCCTGTTGTGCTCCTGCCTGCCCCATGTGCACTTCACACAATGTAGGCCAGTGCACAAGAGGTGTGAAATGGCAGTTTTCACTGCCTATGGCCCTGGCCTGAATTCAGGCCAGGGACGCATGCAGCGAAAGCTGCTAGGTCTGTTCTGCACCGGCCTGCCCCATGTAGTGTGCTGTGCACATGGGAAAGGCTGGTGCACAAGAGGCCTGAAAAGGCAGCTTTTACTACCTATGGCCCTGGCCTGTATTCAGGTCAGGGCCGTAGGCAGCAAAAGCTGCCAGGCCTGTTGTGCACCGGCCTGTCCCATGTGCACTGCACACAATGTAGGCTGGTGCACAAGAGGACTCAAATGGCAGCTTGCACTGCCTACGGCCCTGGCCTGAATTCAGGGCTGCAGACAGCGACAAACAACAACAAACAAACAAAGAGATGAGGACTTTCCTGGGTCTTCCCAGGGGTCCTCCTCTCCTCGTTGTCCATCTGCGATGAGTCTTCAGTGGCTGCCTCTTGTGCTCTGGTGTACGCTGCAGCCCAGTTATGGGCTGCATAATGCAGACTGTCTGCTCTTGCACTGTGTAGCCCGTACTGGGCTGCAGTGTGCACCGGTTGAGGTCTGCTCCGCCTGTGGGGCTAGGGGAGTTTTTTGGATAACCCTGTTAGCTCCGCCAGCGGAGCGGAGTTCCCCGGACACCACTATTACAGTTATCAGGTCAACCAATCAGGAAACAACTCCTGTTACCTGCACTAAGTAGTGAGTAGTAGAAAATGCCCTAGGTTTTTCCAGGTTAAAGTGTGAGTCACTGTGATAAGAATAGGTCAGCAACCAAAACCGATTTACACATTCCCCATCCGTTTTATCTATGCCTGGCTAAACACATGTATAATAGTAGGTAAATTGACAAACTGGGAAACCTGCCCCAAGTGCCCCCCTCCCACATGTTATATGCCTATCAAATATCCCTGTGTGCCCACCCACCAAACCACATTTTGTGTGCCCCATTTGGTGACTTGCCTGAAGCCATGACTCTGGGTCATCTGCTGCAGCAGCGTCAACCTTGTGCCTTTCTCTGGGGTGAAGGACGCATCACCTTCTTCCTCCACTTCAGACTCTGACTCCCCCTTCTCTGGGAGGGATGATTGGGGCTGGTTCCTCCCCTATGCTCATCGCATCTCTTCCTCTGATTGCTGGGTCCCACTGACATCCTCATTGGTATATGGCTTCTTTTCTAGGTTGCGTAGGGCTTCTCAGTCATTTTCCTCCTCCCCAACTCCTGATCCGGTCTTCAGTGCAGCTTCCTCCTCCTTCCTATCATGGTGAACCCCATGTGTCACTTCGCACTGGACATACGATGGGCGGTGTCCCAGTCAATGACTGGAACACAAGTCAGCCATATTCTGGTGCCCCCGGGGTCCACGCCAAAGTTGCTTTTGCCCGTATCTCCAACCACCTGGCCACAGTGGTATTTTCGGAATCGTGCCATGAAAAACAAGTTTACCTTCAAAGAAGCCTCTAAACTACAATTGGTTTGACTGGAAATACCAAGGGGGTCATTACAACATTGGCGGTAAAAGGCGCTTACCGCTGTGCAGAAGCCCGCCAACACACCGCGCGGAATTCCGCCACGGTCATTATGACCCACAGCTCGGAATCCGCCAAAATCCAGACACCCACACAAGTCCGCCACACCAAAGGTCAGTGATAAACTGGCGATAACAAAACGTCCACCGTCACACCAACAGGAATACGCCCACACTATCACGACCCATGAATCCACGCGGTGGTCTTTCAACCGCGGTATTCCATTGGCGGTACACACCGCCGCGCTCAAAATACACACACATTTACAAAACACATCCACATTGGACAATTTGAAATACACACACCTGATACACATACACACACCACTCCCACACATCCAATACAATATAAAACACACACCCACATCACCCACAAACCCTTACGTCAACAATTGCAACAGAAGGCAGAGAGAGACACCACCTGAAAGAACAATAGCATCCACAGGTACCCTACACCATCACTCACACAACATCCAAGCACCTCACACAACACACCTCTGAATATCACCCCACACATCACAACACACACCACCCCACACATCACCCACACCACCCCATGGCCCCGCAAAGACACCCCAGGTTCTCTGAGGAGGAGCTCAGAGTCATGGTGGAGGAAATCATCCGGGTAGAGCCACAGCTATTCGGATCACAGGTGCAGCACACCACCATAGCTAGGAAGAAGGAGCTATGGCGAAGAATCGTGGACAGGGTCAATGCAGTGGGACAGCACCCAAGAACACGGGATGACATCAGAAAGAGGTTCAACGACCTACGGGGGAAGGTGCGTTCCGTGGTCTCAAGACACCACCATGCGGTTCAGAGGACTGGCGGCGAACCCCCACCTCCTCCCCCAGAACTCACTACATGGGAGGAGCGGGTCTTGGCTATACTGCATCCTGAGGGCCTCGCAGGAGTAGCTGGAGGAATGGACTCTGGTAAGGCAAATCTTTCACTACTTCATCCCCCACCCACTTGCATGCTATCATATACCCCCATCCTCCCCCTCACTCCCATCACTCCAACTCCTCACGTATGCTCCAATATCACAAACCACACATCCCAAACCCAAGCCCTGCATGTAACACCAAAGCATTGACACCCATCACCAAAGCATGTCCACTGCCCATACCCATACATCCCCCTAAACCATTATCACACAAGGTCCTACAGAGGAATGCAAGCACTGGGGTACAGGGTCACCCACCCATTGCACACCATGGCACACACAGATGCAATAATCATTCCTTTACACCCTGGCAGGACCCCTACCCAACGTCACCGGACAGGAGGGTCCAGACATGTCCACTCCACCCACAGAAGAGGCCCACAGTGATGACAGCAGCTCTGTCCAACTGGATCGAGATGACCAGCCCGGCCCATCCGGGACCTCAGGACAGTCGGTTCCCCTCACACTAGCACAGGCCACTACAGAGCTTCCCCCCTCTGGAAACACCAGCACAACACCCACCCAGCGGGCCCATACCTCTGTCCCCAGGACACGTCAATCAGCAGTGTGTCCACCACTACAGGGAACCCAGGCTCACCCACCACCCCAACAACACCAGAGACCTGGGGGCAGTGGCAGTGGGCACACGGTTCAGGGGACAGAGGCCCACTAACACAGGGGAACTGGGAGGGCTGCTGTGCGACAGGGGGAGGACAGGCCCAAGGGACCCACTCTCCACGAGGCCCTCTCCAACATCATGGGAGCCTACCACCATTCCCAGGAGACGATGGCAACAGTACTGGCCAAGTTTCAGGAGACCCAGCGGCTGCTGGAGGAACAGTATCTGGGCTTCAGGGAGGAACTAAAATCCATCAATTCTACCCTGGGCACCATTGTTGGGGTGCTGAAGGAACTTGTCAACACCAGGAGGTACACTGTGGCACAACAAGGGGCCCATGACACTAGCCTGGATGATGAACTGCCCACCACCTCCGCCGGCGCTAGTGGAGAGGAGGCACCACCACAAGACCACCACACAGTACCCCACCCCCTGCAGATGGAGAACCACCCCGCAAGCGATCCCTGAGATCCAGGACAAAGACAGAGAACAATGCCAAGACCCCGCCAAGAAATGAGACCACCCTGAATGTCATCCTTCTGTCCCACTTTGTCACCCTGTTCATCCTTAAACTGCCCCAGCTCCACTTCCTATGCCCCTTTGGACAATGCACCTGTGAGACTAATAGACTGGACTCTGCCATGGACATTCCTCCACGATCACCCCTGACTATTTTACAACCCCCTCCACTATTTAGCACTTAAATAAACACCCTTAAATCACAAAACAATCTGGTGTCAGTCTGTGCTTTCACAATTGTGTATTTGCAATAACTGAGAGAAATAGCAATGTCCATTGTATTGTCAACAAACCTATGTCACACAGCTCTAGTCCATGCGGAAACAAAGCAGATGTCACACAGTGGGACCCACATCTGTGAAATCGTAAGGGAAAGTGACAACTCAGTGACCATACGCTGGGTGAAAATGACAGACAGATGAGAGGTAGTAGCATTAAATCAGATGTGGCAGGCAGTGTTGTCTTCTTACCAGTGTCTAACTGGAAGTATTGGTGGATCACCGTGTTTCTGTTGTCTATGTCCTCTTCTTCTGCTTCCTCGTCTTCACTGTCCATAGGCTCCACAGCTACCACAACACCTCCATCTGGACCATCCTTCTGTAGAAAAGGCACCTGTCATCGCAAAGCCAAGTTGTGAAGCATACAGCAGGCATCGATGCTCTGGCATACCGTCTTTGGTGAGTAGAATAGGGAACCACCCGTCATATGGAGGCACCTGAACCGGGCCTTCAGGAGGCCGAAGGTCCACTCTATAATCCTCCTAATTCGCCCATGGGCCTCATTGTAGCGTTCCTCTGCCCTTGTCCTGGGATTCCTCACATGGGTCAGTAGCCATGACAGGTTGGGGTAACCAGAGTCACCTGCAAATGGCGAGGGACAACTGTTAGAGACACTAACTCATAGGGACATTCCCAGACACCAATTCACACTGTATAGGGTCCATGTCCTCACCTAATAGCCACACACGGTGCCTCTGGAGTTGCCCCATCACATAAGGGATCCTGCTATGCCTCAGAATGTAAGCGTCATTGTTAGAAATGGGGTTTCTGGTTGGCTAGGGTATGCACCTCAGCCAGGCAGAACCTACCCACTCTAGTTAGGGCTTGGGAGTTAAACGTCCAAGATAACCCCTGCTCACCCCCTTGGTAGCTTGGCACGAGCAGTCAGGCTTAACCTGGAGGAAATGTGTAAAGCGTTCGCACAACACACAACACACATGACGCAAAATGTACACCGCAAAGTAAACACAACACGGAGCTACGTAAAAATAATCTGTATTGCACAAAACATAATTAGACCAACATTACACGTAAGTAATACCCTGCTACCTTAGCAGTTGTGAGAAGGTTACACAAGTTATCAATACTCTGCAATAATTTGCAGTTGTCACATTAGAACACGTAAGTACTCAGGATTCTGCAACCTAAGCAGTAGTCAGAAATTATAGTAAGAGATATATGCACTTGTCATGAACAATTCCTAAATACCCATAAAAGGAACATTAGAGAATATACCACAAGTCATATAAATACATATCAGCCAGACATGCCTAGAAAAGGAACATTAGCACATATATGTATCACCAATACACAGGTAGGAAATAGCAAATCTCTGCAAGTCTGTGTTTAGGCTCCTAGAGCCTAAATTTCCTAAAGAGTACCTGAATTATGGTGGAAGAGGCACTTCCAGTGCCTAACGACGGGCCTGGGGGCCCCCAGCACTCCAGTGCACAACACGGGGACCATGCGGTGTCTGTGGGGGAGAGGGGCAATCAGCACCCTCTCTCTTGCATTTGCGACAGGTCCCTCCGGAGATCCGTGATCTTTGGGGGTCAAAAAGCCAAAGTTCTAGTGTCGTCGGGGCGATCGCGCCCTTAGCGCAGTGACCGGGGGGAGGGAACTCCCTTCCCTCCCCGCGTCCTGCTCAGTGGGGAGGCAGCCGCCCTTGTCCGTGGCGCGGCTGCCAAATAGAAGGGAGAGGAGCAGGGGCCGCTCCTTGACGCGGCCGCACCCGATCTGGTGCGCGCGCTGCAGTCAAGCCTGACCTGGACTGTCCGTGGGTCAGGCACCAAGGATGGGGCCTGCCGGTGCCCCGGGGGCACGTCAAAAAGCGCGCTTCGCCCCGGGGGCATGTTTGGAGCGTAGTCGCTCCGGTCTTGCCTTCAGGAAGTGCCCCGGTGGCACTGTAAGCAGCGCGAACCTCGCACCTCCGTCCAAATGGGGCGCCCGGGCTGCGGCGGTGATTCTCAGAGGCAGAGACTCCAGGGAGAGCGCTAAGGGCTCAAAACAAAGCGCTTCACCCAGCGCTAGTGTCAATCAGCAGCCTGGGCTGTGGCGGTGAATTTTCTTTTTGAATTAAAAGCAGCAACTTTGAAAACAATGCTGGAGGCAAAGTTGTAGAGAGGGTTTGCTGGGGTGAGGGGCCACAGCGCCCTGCCCCTGGGATCAAACCCAAACAAGAAGGTGCACAGGGCTGGTGGGCCCAGCTACAGGCCAGCACAAGGGGTGCAGATGGTGGCAGTTCCTCCTAGTGACCAGGCCGGTCACAGGTCAGCACAACAGCAGCAGTCCAAGGTGGTTTCCTGGTGAGTCCATTCATCAGTGTTCTGTGTAGTTTCAAGTTCCAAGGATGTTCAAATTGTGGGGAAAATTCCCCTGTACTTATAGTCAGTATTTACAGTGTTTCACAATGGTAGGGAGAGGAGGTTCCAGCCAGTTACAACTGGTTCTGGGAGTGCCCCCTCTCTCCGTTCAGCACAGGCTCTAAACATCAGTGGGGGGTTAACAACCCTATTGTGTGAAGCCAGGGCACAGTCTTTACAAATGCAGGTGTGCCCCGCCTCTCCCTTCTCTTAGCCCAGGAAGGCTTTACAATATGTAGATGCACCTCTGTGTCACCTCCACCCTCCCTGTGTTCAGGCTGTCTGAGAAGTATGCACAAAGCCCCAACTGTCAGTCTGCCCAGACGTTGATTGGAGACAAGCTGCAAAACACCAAAGTTATAAGCACAGATAAATGCGCACTTTCTAGAAGTGGCATTTCTGTGATAGTAATAAAAAATACACCTACACCAGTAAGTAGCATTTCTTACCACTGTCACAACCATACCAAACATGCCTAAGCTATCCCTCATAAATCAGACAATACCCCTTACACATAAGGCAGGGCATTTCCAATGCAATCCTATGAGAGGGTAGCACTCACAGTAGTGAGACACCAAGTTAGGCTGTTTGCCACTACCAGGTCAGGCCACGCAACATGGCACATTTCCTGCCTTCTACATACATGGCACCCTGCCCAGAGGGCTAGCTAGGGCGTACCTTAGGGGTGACTTACATGTGGTAAAAGGGGAGTTCTGGGCCTGGCAAGTAAATTTAGATGCCAGGTCCCTGTGGCAGGAAACTGCACACACAGGCTCTGAGCTAGCAGGCCTTAGATAGGTTTGACAGGCTACTTCAGAGGGTGGCGCAAGCAGAGCTGCAGGCCCACTAGTAGCATTTAATTTACAGGCCCTTGGTATAGGGATACCACTTTACAAGGGACTTGTAGGTAAAATAAATATGCCAATCAGGTATAATCCAATCATACCAAATTTGTAAGAGAGAGCACATGCACTTTAGCACTGGTTAGCAGTGAACAAGTGCTCAGAGTCAAAACGTCAGCCAACAAAGGTCAGAAAAATAAGGAGGCAAAAGCAAAAAGTCCGGGGAATGACCCTGTAAAAGGGCCAGGTACAACATGACCCCCTACCAACCCAAAGCCAGGGGAGAACAATCAATACCTTGATGGACTTCCCTGATTAGGGCAATAGAACCAGGACCCTGGCCCGCAACTGCAGGGACATGATACAGTTCTACGCCAATCTGAACCAAGTTGAATTCCTCTGTCTATGCTCCCAAGACAATCTAAGCTAACCCAGGGAGGCGTCCTAGTTGTCTGTGGCCAGAGCCAGGTCCCAGGCAAGCCCGGGGCCACTGGCCTCTGAAACCTTTCAGAGTGGGGGGCGGGAGCCCCAGGTGCATAGCATCCTATTTCCACTCTCCTTCCCACCAGTTCAGGAGTTACCCCCTGCCACTGGTCTTCTAGCCTAGGGACTGGTCCCATAGCCTGAATAGGGCCCAGTGGAGAATCTCTCCTCCTGCCCCTCCTTCTAGGGTTCTGCCTCCTCCGAGAAGGAGTTGTACCCCCAGAATCCAGAACTGCCAGTGCGCTTGTTACAGTCGTCCAGGTCAGCTCACCCATCAGTTCAGAGGATACCCCCTGTAACTGGTCTCCCAACCCAGGGTCCTAACCCCCTGGCTGAGCTGGGGTCAGGAAAGAGCCTTTCCTCCTCCTGCCCCTCCTTCTAGAGTTCCGCACCATCCCATCAGGAGTGATACCCCCAGAAGTAAAATGTTTGCAAATCAACATATGTCTGTATTAGTGTTTAAGCAAGGCCTAGATATGTGTGACGCAGTCCAAAATAATGCCATGTGGGCCCCTGAAATGGCGGCTGCCTGACCTGTAAAGTGGAACAAGGGGATATGAGGTAACTGCGCTGGCGTTGTACACCGTCGCGGTAGGCGGTCGAAGACCGCGGCGCAATCCTTCATTGGTTAACATTGGACCCTATGGGTCCCAGGAGCCAATGACGATGTACGCCGGAAGTGACGGTATGCACCGCCGCGGACGTGACCACCATTTTCTCTCTGTTCAATATCTTGATACCTGATCTTCGACAGGAGAGGACCTACACTGCAAGTGATGCTGTGACCTCATTCTGGAAGAGACAATGGCTCGTGTGTCTGGGGAATGGGCCCCCGCCTTCAGCATGGAGGAGTTGGAGAAACTAGTGGATGGGGTCCTTCCCAGGTAAACGCTACTCTACGGTCCTCCAGACAAACAGGTAAGTACACTATGAGCATGCTGTATGGGCAATGGCTGTTTGGAGTGGTGTGGATGAAAGATGGGGGGGAGAATGAGGCGTGCATGAAACAACGGTAAGTGCATGTGTGTCATGGCAAGGGTAGGGATGCGGGCCAATGTCTGTGACGGTGCGGACGGTTATATCTTCTCCTTTTCCCCTGTACTTTTCCTGTAGGTCAGCGCCCACCAGAAGAAGGATATTTGGCATGCCATCCCCAAGGAAGTCTGGACCCTGGGGGTCTACCACAGACAGAGCACCCACTGCTGGAAAAGATGGGAGGACATTCGCCGCTGGAGCAAGAATACGGCGGAGCTCCAGCTGGGGATGGCCTCCCAACGTGGGAGGGTTGCCCGTCGCACCATGACCCCCTGATGTTCCAGATCCTGGCGGTGGCGTACCCGGAGTTGGATGGGCGCTTGAGGGCATCACAGCAGCCACAAGGGGGTGAGTACACTCTCATTCAGCTGATTCAGTGCGCATTGTAGGTGTCTGGGTGGGGGAGGTGGGCTGTGGGTTCCCCTAGGCCAGGGCGAGTTTAGTAGGCAAGGTCCCTTCTGAAGGCAGGCCATGTGGCACCCCACCCCACCTGTGTACAGAGCCAACTACACCTAGTCAGGCTCTTGTGACATCCATGTGTGCAGCAATCGGGCATAGCCTTGTAACCCATGTCCCTGTGATTGATTAGGGGACTCCAAGTGCACGGCGTAGTGCAGGGGGCTTCTGTGTCTGCAGTGTCCGCCAACAGTAGCGGTATTGCATGCACTCAACATGTCTTTCTTCTGTCTCCCCCCCCCCCTTTTTGTGGTCTCCCTGTTCTTGTGTGCATTAGCATCATCAGGCGGAGGAGCAGTGGCACCGGAGCAGGAGGGAGCTGCATCCCACATGGCCCTGGAGGGCGACACAACGGAGTCTGAATTCACCAGTGGGACGGAGGGCGAGGGGAGCTCCACTGCGGGGACAGGAGCAGAGACCAGCGATACGGACTCCTCCTCTGAAGGGAGCTCCCTTGCGGTGGCGGGCCCATCTGTGTCCCCCGCATCTACAGGTACAGCCGCCACCCCCCCTACCAGCACCACCCTCCCAACAGCCCCTCAGCGTTTGCCCCATGGCCTCTCACCCAGGAGGGTGGGCATCTCCTTCGCCCCAGGCACCTCAGGCCCTGCCCCTGTCACCCCTGCTGCCCTCAGTGAGGAGGCCATTGACCTCCTCAGATCCCTCACTGTTGGGCAGTCTACCATTTTGAATGCCATCCAGGGTGTAGAGAGGCAGTTGCATCAAACCAATGCATACCTGGAGGGCATACATTCTGGTCAGGCAGCCCAACAGCGAGCTTTTCAGACTCTGGCCTCAGCACTGATGGCAGCCATTGTCCCTGTCTCTAGCCTCCCCACTCCAGCTTCCTCCACCCAGACCCAAACTCCTGTACCCCAGCCTATCCCAAGCTCACCATCAAACCAGCATGCACACACCTCAACACACAAGGGAAGCTCAGGCAAACATAAGGACCACACATCCCACAGGCACTCACTCAAGCATCATACACATGCAGATCTACCAACATCCACTGCCTCCACTGTGTCTCCCTCCTCCTCGTCTCCCTCCTCCCTCCCTGCCTCGTCTCCACTCACACCTGCATGCACTATATCGTCAGCCACTACCTCCATCACCAGCACACCCACCACCACACCCCGCTCACGTGTACTCACCACCCCCACTACCATTCACACATCCCCTGTGTCCTCTCCCAGTGTGTCTGTTAGCCCACCTCCCAAGTTACACAAACGCAGCCACACACCCACCCAACAGCCATCCACCTCACGACAGCCTCCAGCCCATGCACCTTCACCCAAAGTCAGCTAACGTACACCTCCTACAACCACTACCTCTTCCTCCACTCCCAAATCCCCTCCATCTACCCATCCCAGTGTGCCCAAAAAACTTATACTGTCCAACCTTGACCTCTTTCCCTCACCTCCCCCACCCCTTCAGTCTCCTAGGGACCGCCTCTCCAGGTCTCAATCCAGCGCCTTAGCCACAACATCTGCGGGAACAGTGGTGCCAGTAGTAACCGGCTTCTGGAGTGCGCCAGGCAGCAGGGCAGCCAGTGTGGCAAGGAGCCAGAGCACGGACAGTCCCCCACCTCAAAAGCATAAAAAGTTGGCCAGTGCCCGGCGGGAGAGAGGAAAAAATCTGCCACCAAAGCCACTCCCAGGGGTACAGTTGGGAGTGTGGAGACAGCTACGCCACCATCCAAGATGGGGAAGGGGCACAGTAAAGCTGGCAAGTCTGGGAAAACCTGCATGGCGGACAAGACCACAACAAGCACCGCTGCCATGGACACCGCCGCCACCAGCACCGCTGCCAAGGACAGAGCCGCCACCAGCACCGCTGCCAAGGACACCGCTGCCACCAGCACCGCTGAACAGGACACCGCTGCCACCAGCACTGCTGCCAAGGACACCGCCGCCACCAGCACCGCTGCCAAGGACACCGCCACCACCAGCACCACTGAACAGGACACTGTTGCCACCAGGACAACTGAACGGGACACCGCTGCCACCTGCACCGCTGCCAAGGACACCGCCGCCACCAGCACCACTGAACAGGACACCGCCGACACCAGCACCCCTGCCAAGGACACCGCCGCCACCAGCACCGCTGAACAGGACACCGCCGCAACAAGCACCGCAGGCCAGTGAGCGCCAAAGATTCCAACGCTACTGAGGAAGCCACGAGCAGGATGAAGCACTCTGGCCACAAAGCACCCTCCAGAACCAGTGGAGAAAGGCATCCACTACCTCAGTCCTTGACAGGATGAAGCACTCTGGTCAGGCATCCACTACCTCATTCGTTGGCAGGATGAAGCACTCTGGGCACAAAGCCCCCTCCAGAACAAGTGGAGAGATCCATCCACTACCGCAGGCCTTGGCAGGATGAAGCACTCTGGGCACAAAGCCCCCTTCAGAACCATTGGAGAATGACATCCACTACCTCAGTCCTTGGCAGGATGAAGCACTCTGGGCAAAAAGCCCCCTCCAGAACCAGTGGAGAAAGGCATCCACTACCTCAGTCCTTGGCAGGATGAAGCACTCTGGGCACAAAGCCCCCTCCAGAACCAGTGGAGACTGTTATCCACTTGAGAGACTGTGGCTTTGCACTCCCCAGGATAAAGCAGTGGGCCACCCAGCCACTGGAGAGACTTGATAAACTGTGGCTTTGCACTCCCCAGGCTGTAGCAGTGGGCAACCCACCCACTGTAAAGACTTGAGAGACTGTGGCTTTGCACTCCCCAGGATAAAGGAGTGGACAACCCACCCACTGTAGAGACTTGAGAGACTGTGGCTTTGCACTCCCCAGGATAAAGCAGTGGGCATGGAGCCCCCTCGTGGATCTGGCGTCATGCACTCATCCGGCTGAGGTGCCCCCCCTTCCCTTCCCCCTGAGGTGTCTGTTTTATTTCTATCTGATGCCCCAGCAGTGTTCTCTCCATCTTGTTCGGGTACTGAGTGCAGGCCTCGCCCATGCATTTTGGGCCCAGTGGTCCACGGACTATGATGGTGGAATCCCTTGGACTTGTATTCTTGGTGTATATATTTGTTTATAGTGTGAAAATCTTTATATATGTATATATTTTTGATTCATGTATTTGAATATATTACAATCATTCGACTCATTTCCTTTTGTCCTTGCATTCTTCCAGGGGAGGGTTGGGGGGTATAACTGTAATGTATCATGATGTATTAGTGTGTGTGTTGTCGTGGGTGAGGGTGGGGGTGTTGCATGTTGCGTGTGTGTGTCACTCTCTTTTCCCTCCCCCCTCCCCTGTGTCGTAGGTGCAGTACTCACCGTGGTCTTCGCCGCCGTCTTTGTTGTTCCTGGTAGAGAAGCAGGAAGATAAAGGCTGGCAGTATCTGGAGCTCGGGTTCCATGGCGTCCTGATTCCTTGTGGGGTGTGTAGAGGTGAGCGTTTTCCCTTCCAAGTCCTGTTTCCGCCGTGTTTTTGTTTGCGGTGAATCCGCCCCGGAAAAGGTGGCGGATTGGACTGTTGTAATTCTGTGGGCGGTACATTGTCCTCCGCCTGTCTGTTGGCGGTTACCGCCGCGGTGTTTGTTTGTACCGCCTTGGCGGTCGGAGTGTTAAAGTGGCTGTCTATGTTGGCGGTATCCGCCACGGTCGTGATTCCAATTTTTTTTCCGCCGCTTTAACACTGACCGTAGGGTTGTAATGACCACCCATATCTCTTTCTGTTTCCAACCCAAACTTATCTCTTATTACAGATAGTTAGTTAACCCAGTGTTAGTTAATAGGAGAGACAGGCTTCACAACCGTGAAAAATGACTTAAGGAGTTTGTCACTGTCAAGACATGTAAAACTTAAGCATGCATGTCTTACTTTTCAAATATAATGCACCCTGCTCTATGAGCCTTTAAGGCCTACCTTAAGGGGGGCATAAGTATTAAAAAGGAAGGTTTAGGACTGGCAAAGGGTTTATTTTTCTGGGTCGAAATGGCAGTTAAAATTGAACTAACAGACATGTGGCATGTTTTATATGGCTCCCATAGTGCATGACACAATGAGTGCTGCAGGCCCACTAGTAGCATTTATTTTACAGGCCCTGGGTAGATGCAGTTCAATTTACTAGGGACGTACACATAAAATAAATGTTCAACTTAGGTTTAGGCCAGTTTTACCGTGTTTGAAGGAGAGAGTACAAGAACTTCTGAACTGGTAAGCAGTGGTAAAGTGTACAGAGTCCTAATTCCAACAAAAATGAATTATGCAAAACAGGAGGGATGAAGGCAAAATGTTTGAGGGAATACCACACTGAGGATGTCATCTTTAACACATGTGAATATTTTAATCCCAGAATGTTTTCTTAATTTTAGTCTTAATGGGATATTTTTGCTTTCAGAAGTCCTAGTTACAAGTGATTGGCAAATGAACCCTTAACTCTGCTTCCACTGGAACTACTATTACTTGGCTTACTGCTGGCTCTATAGTATGAAGTTAATGAGCAATGATAGGTTTTACGTTTTGGGGATCCCTCAGAAGGGAAGCGTTAGTGGTGAATCTGTAATTCTGCACTCAATTCCACTTGGTAATTCCTATTTTTAAATGGTGTTACTTGAAGAGATTTCACATTCAGGGAAGAAGTCACCTGATCAGCAATAAAACTGCAGCATCAGAATGAGCAAGTCATTCAAAAAGAATGGTTAACTTTGCCTAGCCTGACGCATAGCAAACTGCATTTGGTTGCACATTGACAGATTTACATATACTATAGGCTTGGTGAAGACTGAATTTGAGAGGCTTTTTAACCTGAACTTAAAATTTAAATACCGAATGCAGTATATATGGAAAGAGGAAATAACAAGGAGAAATAAAGATATTTCTCCTTGTTACATCTCACTAGGGAAGGTGTAGCATTTTGACTCATTTCCACGTTTACAAATCTTTGTAAATCCATGCATGTGCCAAAATCTGTGGGTGGATCCATGGGAATGCCCATGCACCTCCCATGGAATGCCTTCCCAATATAAGATAACACAAGACAGTGCTATGAGCTGCCTTGTGTTACTTTGTACTTACAAAGCCACAAAAGCCTACAATCCCAGATAAAGACTTGCACTGCTTTGCAAGAACATTTGTTGTGAAAGTTCCTTATTAAATATAGGCCCAGATTTGAAGCTCTTTCATATGAAAGAGAGTGCATGTTTGAAAAATGTGAAGGATAAAAATAAAATTAATAGTGCAAAATTAAAACATCAAAAATGCTGTCATATACTTGTTGCAAAAAGATATTCGAATCAGAGCAATAGAAGTCAGTTTATTTTTTATTTTTTAAAAGCTGGTGTTGCTTAGAATGTGTGGAAACTTGCAGAAAGGGATCAATGACAGAATATTGGAGCCAAAAATATTGTGTGGACAGAATATTGTGTCAAAAATATCTAGGACCATATTACTGAAGAGGTAAGTGCAAATTGGTAAGTATAGATTTACTATTCTTAACACCACAACTACGTTCCTATATATCGTCTAGGTACATATATGTAGAGTTTATATAGTAAACTTTACTTACCTGTAGAAAATTGCCTTCATTATATTTTTGCCCTCAATATTATTGACACAATATTTTGCAGGGGCAGAGGACAGAAATGCATTGTATGTTGTAGATACAGCACATTTCTGCCCTTTCTCGGAGACGCAGGGAGGTGCAACAAGGCACTTGCTGTGCCGCACTATGACACAGAGCCTTGTAAATGAGGCCCTGATTTTCTTCCATCTGTAATTCTCGATGGCCCTGTAGCCCCAAATTTCACACCCATACAGCACTTTTGACGTGCACTTGGCCTGGTAAATATTTATTAGGGCCTTTAGTGGTCTTCTACCCAATCTTGTGGCACAACTAAATATGGCACCTATGGTCTTCCCAAGGTCCTGCCTTTTGTCCACTACCAGTGGTTTCCAGCTCAGCTTGTTATTGAGCAGAACCCCAAAGTAAGAGAAGCTCTAGACTTTTGTCAACAGGCGATGAGTTAACAAAAAGGTATTAGTTCTAATTGACTTTGACTCCACCATCATACTCTAAGATTTAGGGCCATATGTACAAACCCTTTTTCCCATAGACACAGAATGAGGAAAAACCTTTGCTACATCTGGCCCTTAGTGAGGTTCACAGAGAAATCCAGTCCCCCCATGAAGGACTCAAAGGCATTCGGCAGACTTTGCAACCCGTTGGCTGTTCTTGCCTTTAAGACTGCATCATCTGCTAGAGAAGAACCGATTGGGAACGTGTACCAATTGAAGGGCAATCAGAATTAGTTGCGATCAAAGCCGGTACTAAACCATTTACATAAAGGGAAAATAAAAATGGGGCCAAAATGCATTCTTGACGGACCCCCCGGCTTGTCCTAAAGCTCTTAGTACATGCTGCATCACTTTTATATCTAACAGGTGCCGTAGTGTTTTCATGGAGGTCCCATCGAAAATAGACTATATCGGCATCCATCCCCAAACCACGTGAGAATCTTTCACAGCTTGTCGCGATTAACACGACAAATGCAGCCATGAGGTTCATGAAGGTTAGGTGGAAGGACTCTGAGCGGGAAGTAGCATATTTGCTAACCACCATATTTAGATTCAAGCACTGGGCAATATGGATTTGCTAGACTGGATGCGATATTGAGAATTAGAGATTATATTATTCTCCTCCGCCCAGCCTTTAAGTCTGTCTAATATCACATGGCCCACAACCTTAACTGAATCTATAAGCGAAATGGGCCTATAGCACTGAAGATTCTCTTTGTCACTCTCTTTAAAAATGGGCAGAATACCAGCCAATGACCAAGACAGAGGATGGCCTTCTCACCTCTATATTAAGGGTCAAGGTCAACAGCGGGGCACAGAACTCAATGCTATTAATAAGCAAATCTGGGGAACGTCATCTGGTTTAGGGGATTATTGTTTTGTGAGGCCCTTTATAGTATGTATATATTATCTCTTCTAAAGTGAAGGTAAGTTCAGATCGCTCAACAATTTAATTCCCTATTTTTTAGAAGCTATAAACCCTGCATCATTATAGATGCCCTCAAAATGGTTGACCCAGTTGCACGCTGCTTTATGATGACACATAGAGTATGCAATCTCCTGGGCTAAATAAGACTGATTGATAATACGCCAGAATGCTACATTATTTCTCTCTGTACAAGCTTGCACCAAATCTTTCCATGCTGACACCCTCAAGGTTTTCTTTCTTCTCTTCAGTTCTAATTTTTATTTTCTCAAACAGGATGCTATCAGCAAAATATTTTTGGGCAGGTTTTAAGTGCACGTTTTAGGTTGCCAGGGCCTGTGAGCATCCAGAGTCAAACCACCAAGGGACTATTGAGGCAAGTTTTACCCGTGGTGCAAGTGAAAGTTCTGCCACCTCCTCTGCAATGTGGCCAAATGCCAAAATAAGTAAATCATGGGGGGAGGTAGAATCTAACCACATAGTAATTTCCCCTTCACAACTATGAAACAAAGAGTGCATGAGGTGCACAGGTTCTATCATAGCCCACCTTAATCGTATTCCTTGAGAGTGTATTTGAAACTTATTATGTGAACTCATAATACACCCCTGGCTCGTATGCATCCCTTTTATTGCTAAGCTGAAGTTGTTATTGTCACTAAATACTTGTGGGGAAATACTAAATTCAAAAATCAAACTATATAACTGGGCTGTGACGAATATAAAATCTATGATAGAGCCTCGTCCCCTACCCATATAAGTTGGGGCCCGATCCGCCCCTGATGATTTCACCATTTTGCCCATGGTAAAAATTAGATTAAAGTTGTTTAATAGGGTAGTCAAGTTAGTCCCCTCTTTAATGTGCTCCATATGCCACCCTTTAGGCAGGAACACCTGTGTATCGAAGCTTTCTTCATTTTTGCACACAAATAAATATTTAAATCCCCTGTTAAAACAAACTTTGCCTGTGCTTTCTTATTCGGATCAGACTGATGCATAGAAAGCACCAGGATATGGATATCCGGAGTGTTCTGAGACCATGGTATTGAGTTATAAATATTTACCACAACAAGAGAAAACAATTAATTGACTGTTAACTTGAGGGCTTGTATAGTTGAGACCCCTGAGTTCAAACCTACTGCTCTACCTGCTAAATCCAAAGAAAGAAAGACAATCATCCCACCTTTTGCCCTGCCAGATGTTAGATGAATGGCTGGGACAAATAAGGTTTGATAATCCTCCAGGAAAAAGTTGTCACTGACCTCCGAGGTGTCCTGCAAACAGGTAATTTGAAAACCCTTAACCTATTTCAACCTAAAGAGATCAGAAAATTTGTAAACCAATCCAGCAATGTTCGCAATCACAAACCACAAGCAGATGTTGGTTGAACATAAGCCAGGAAATCCCTAATTTTATCTGGATTAGCAAGACTTTAGCTAAGGTAGGTGAGGACGAATGTGGCAACAGTCATAATCATAAATCTAAAAGATTTAGCAAAGAAAATCTGTTGGCTGCCCCCACTAATGGAGAAGAGATTTGCAGGGTAGGGCCTGTCAATTTATGACCCACTTTGTAAGATTGATTAAAGTGAACTATGATACAATCTCCTTCCCACGACTTCAAGGCCGGGCCCATCCAACTCACTCTCCTCACCATATTTATGTGATTATACAGAGCTGGCCCAAATTCAGGGTGGCACCCATCCAGTGGGTCACTTTGTTTACCCCTTTGAGGTGTTGCATTACTGAAATCTACGACAGAGGGGCTGATTCTGGGGGCAGGATAACTACTGGCCCATGCGCCAAACTCAGATTATCTCCCCACTCCCCCATCCCCCATCTAGCATTTGGAGCCATAGTTTATTTTGCTGGTAACACACCTGTGGGGTTGCTGCCACTAGAGGAGCCCAGGTTGACCGGTGCCCATGCCTGCCCCCCAGATGGACTGGAAGCAGCAGTAGGAACCACTTTTGGTCAACATCCACTGCGCTAGGCCCACCCCACCATACCCCACCTGCAATCATGCCTTCCCCAATTGAGTCCAACAATAAAGAAGCAGGGCCCTGCTCAATACCCATCTTCAGTTTCCCAATGGCTTGTTCAATGGTAGAGCAACATTTCTCCAGTGGGAGAAACAGTCTTTGGATCAGTTGTTCCAGTCTCAATAAAGAGAATATATATAGCTCTGTAATAGAAAAATAACAAAATTCTCTATTATTGAGCTCAAGGCAGCATCCTTGCCTTGCCAGGGTGAGCCATGGCAGCCTTTCTATCCTTTTTCATGCTTCTTCTTATGGTTGTGGGACAGTGGAAGTGTATCGGCCAGGATCCCTGCATCACTGTTGGTAGTATGAGATAGGCTGGCACAAGGTGGAGGGTTCGAGCAATTAACTTGTGCTTGGGTGATAAGGATTGTCTCAGTAGGTAAGCCTTCCCTGGGTACAAAAGCCTTCATGGCTATAATCTGTCCTTCACCCCTCCACACTGAGCCTGATCGCCCTCCACTGTTGTAATTCCCTTTTCCAAGCCACCAACTGCAGAGGACTAAAAGGAAAGAATGTTCTCATTCCTAGTTCGCGTTTTTTAGGGTAATCAACTCTTTACCAGTCATGTGGCACCCATTGATGTTTGCCCATCAGTGGAAACTAGCTACATCAGTACAAGTGCTTCTGCTGGATTAGCACAATTTGAACATGAAAATACAGTTGATAAATAATAAAATCATCCAGGTGCCCCAAAAAATTAGACCAGCATGAGCAACGGTATCAGGTGAAAGATGTGACACCCTTAAACAAAAAGACCAAGTCAAGACTCCAACATCCAAGCGGGCTGGCCAGCTAACATTGCTATCAGTGGGTGTGCACATGTCCAAGCAAACCCAAAACCAACATGCGATCTCACACTTTAAACAGGGTGGGGTGAAGACCACTACTGGCACTAGCAGCAGTCCAAAGGCAGGTCCAATGGAGGTGGCCCTGCCCTGAATCTTCCTGGTGCTGATGAGGGCAGGACGGGCCTGCCCTTAGCCCGTACTTCACCTGGGTCCATGCCAGACCCTCCTTCACTGTTGGATATGGTAGAGTGCATTATAGCACTTGCTGGTGATACTAATTGCCCATGGGCTGCCTTCGGGGCTGTGCTGATGCCAGTAAATGAAGTACTGATGCCTTGAGACAAGAAAGTCTGTGCCAGATCCACCTGCACTGCGGAATGCAGTGGAGCACTTTATGGAGCTTGTAGGTGTTGTTAATTACCTATGGGCCACATCCTGGGGTGTGGGAATGCTGGTAGATGAAGTACTGATGTTGTGGGACAAGACTGTCTGTGCCAAAACCTACAGCGCTGCGGGCTGTGACAGAACGCTTTATAGCACTTGCAGGTGTTGCTAATTGCCCACGAGCCACCTCCTGGGGCCACAAGAATGTTGGTAGATTAAATACTGATGCCACAGGTCAAGAAAGTCTGTGCCAGAACCTCCCCTATTTGCTAAGTATTTTGTTGTGTGGCTGTAGGTCTGAGTATTATAAGGTATACAGTATTGTCTCCATAAATAGGCAGAGCAGGTCTCAATAAATTTTGGGGGTCATTACAACATTGGCGGTAAAAGCCGCTTACCACCGGGCAGAAGACCGCCAATTACACCGCCGCGGCCGCGGAATTCCGCCACAGCTATTATGACCCACATCTCGGAATCCGCCGTAATTCAGACACCCACACAAGTCTGCCACACCAAAGGTCAGTGTTAAACTGGCAAAAACAATTCCTCCACCATCACGCCAACAGAAAGACGCCCATGCTATCACGACCCACGAATCCAACCGCGGTATTCCATTGGCGGTACACACCGCTGCGCTCAAAATACACACACATATACAAAACACAGCCACATTGGACAATTCCAAATACACACACCTGATACACATACAACCACCACTCCCACACACCCAACACAATATAAAACACACACCCACATCACCCACAAACCCCTACGACCAGAAATTTTGAGGAAGCCGAGATACAGAGAGCACAGCAATTGAGAACCAAACCACACAGAGGCACACAACACCATCACCCATACAATATTCCACGCACAAAACAACACACACCACTACACATCACCACACACTCCAACACATACACCACCCCACACATCACCCACACCACCCCATGTCACGCCAAAGACACCCCAGGTTTTCCGAGGAGCAGCTCAGGGTCATGGTGGAGGAAATCCTACGGGTAGAGCCACAGCTATCTGGTTCACAGGCGCAGCACACCTCCATAGCCAGGAAGATGGAGCTATGGTGCAGAATCATGGACAGCATCAAAGAAATCGGGAGAACATCAGGAAGAGGTGGAACGACCTACGGGGGAAGGTGCGTTCTGTGGTCTCCAGGCACAACATCGCGGTACAGCGGACTGGTGGCGGACCCCCACCTCCTCCCCCACAACTAACAACATGGGAGGAGCAAGTCTTGACCATCATGCATCCAGAGGGCCTCGGAGGATCGGTGGAGGAATGGACACTGGTAAGTCAAATCTTAACTATCATATCCCCCACCCTACCTGCATGCTATCACACACCCCCACCCTCACCCCCTCCCCTATCACTCCAAATCCTCACTAATGTACTAATAACACAAACCACTCATCCCAACACCAAGCCCTGCATGTCACAACTAAGCATGGTCACCCCTCACCAAAGCATGCTCAATGCACATACCCAGAACAACCCCCTAACTGTCATCACACAAACCCACACACAGGAATGCTTGCACTGGGGTACACGCACACCCACCCATTGCACACCATTACACACACAGATGCAATAATCATGCTCTTATATCCCTGCAGGACCACTATGGAACATCACCATACAGGAGGGTCCAGACATCTCCATTCCACCCACAGAAGAGGCCCACAGTGACGACAGCAGCTCTGGCCAACTGGATCCTGATGACCAGCCCGGACCATTGTGGGCCTCGGGACAGTCGGTTCCCCTTGCACAGGCACAGCCCAACACTGACCTTCCACCCGCTGGTAACAACACCACAGCACCCACCCAGCGGGCCCATACCTCTGTACCCAGGACACGTCAATCAGCGGTGTGTCCACCACTACAGGGAACCCAGGATAACCCACCACCCCAACAACAACAGGGACCTGGGGGCAGTGGCAGTGGGCACACGGTCCAGGGGACGGAGGCACAGGAACACAGGGGAACTGGGAGGGCTGCTGTGCGACAGGGGCGGACAGGCCAAGGGAACCCACTCTCCACGAGGTCCTCTCCTCCATAATGGAAGCATACCACCACTCCTAGGAGACAATGGCGACGGTCCTGGCCAAGTTCCAGGAGACCCAGCGCCTGCAGGAGGAGCTCAGAACCATCAGCTTCGCCCTGGGCACCATCATAGGAGTGCTGAAGGACATACAGAACACCATGAGGGACACCGTGGCACTCCAAGGGGCCCCTGATACTAGCATGGACGATGAACTGCCCACCACCTCCGCCGGCGCTAGTGGACAGGACGCCCCGCCACAGGACCACCACACCAGCACCCCACCCCCTGCAGATGGAGAACCACCCCGCAAGCGGTCCTTGAGATCCAGGAACAGGACAGAGCAAGATGGCAAGACCCCCGCCAGGAAATGAGACCACACTGATTGTCCTCCCACTGTCCCACTTTGTTACCCTGTCCATACTTAAACTGCCCCAGCTCCACTTACTATGCCCATATGGGCAGTGCACCTGTGTGACCAATAGACTGGACTCTGCCATGGTCATTCCTCCACCATCCCCCATCACCATTTTACAACCCCCCTCCATTTTTGAGCACTGAAATAAACACCCTTGAAGCACAAAACTATCTGGAGTCAGTCTGTGATTTGGTAAATTTGTATTATCAATGACAGTGTCAAAATGCGTTTTCAATTGTAATGCCAACATACCTATGTCACACATCAAAAGTAAATGAAGGATGCAAGCAGATGACACACCTGTGAAACCGTAATGGAAAGGTACAACTCAGTTATCAAATACTGCTACTAAATGACAGACAGGATGGAGGTAGAAGTGTGAAAGTGAATGTAATAGTAAAAAAAAATTTTCTCACTTGTGTGTCACTGGAAATATTGCTGTATGACTGACTCCCTGTTGTCTATGTCTTCTTCCTCAGCTTCCTCCTCATCACTGTCCACAGGCTCCACAGCTGCCACAACACCGCCATCTGGACCATCCTCCTGCAGAAAAGGCACCTGGCGTCGCAAAGCAAGATTTTGAAGCATTGAGCAGGCGATGATGATCTGGCACACCTTCTTTGGTGAGTAGAATAGGGAACCACCTGTCATATGGAGGCACCTGAACCTGGCCTTCAGGAGGCCGAAGGTGCGTTCGATCACCCTCCTAGTCCGCCCATGAGCCTCATTGTAGCGTTCTTCTGCCCTGGCCCCTGGGATTCCTCACTGGGGTCAATAGCCATGACAGGTTAGGGTAACCAGAGTCCCCTAATAGCCACACACGGTGCCTCTGGAGTTGACCCATCACATACGGGATACTGATATTCCGCAGGATGTAGGCGTCATGCACAGAGCCAGGGAACATAGCATTTACCTGGGAGATGTACTGGTCTGGCAAACATACCATCTGTACATTCATCGAATGATAACTCTTCCGGTTCCTGTACACCTGTTCACTCCTGCGGGGGAGACCAGAGCTACTTGGTTCCCATCAATAGCACCTATGATGTTGGGGATATGTCCAAGGCCATAGAAGTCACCTTTCACTGTAGCCAAATCCTCCACCTGAGGGAAAACGATGTAGCTCCTTACGTGTTTCAGAAGGGCAGACAACACTCTGGACAACACGTTGGAAAACATAGGCTGGGACATCCCTGATGCCATGGCCACTGTTGTCTGAAAAGACCCACTTGCAAGGAAATGGAGCACTGACAGCACCTGCACGTCAGGGGGGATTCCTGTGGGATGGCGGATTGGTGACATCAGGTCTGGGTCGAACTGGGTACATAGTTCCTGGATAGTGGCACGGTCAAACCTGTAGGTAATGATTAAATGTCGCTCCTCCATTGTCAACAGGTCCACCAGCGGTTGGTACACCGGAGTATTCCGCCATCTTCTCAAATGTCCCAGCTGACGGTGCCTAGGAAGGACAACAGCGACCACAGAGTCAGCAAATTCACAGGTATGTACCCACAGATACACAGAACACGACACCAAACACAAAACTCTTCCTGTATGTGTGTTGAGTGTAGGCCTAGGTATGTGTGACACAGTAGTAAATGAAGCCATGTGGGCCCCTGAAATGGCGGCTGCCTGACCTCTAAACTGGGACAATGGGATGTGAGGTATCTGCGCTGGCGTTGTACACCCTGACACTAGCATGGACGATGAACTGCCCACCACCTCCGCCGGCGCTAGTGGACAGGACGCCCCGCCACAGGACCACCACACCAGCACCCCACCCCCTGCAGATGGAGAACCACCCCGCATGTGGTCCCTGAGATCCAGGAACAGGACAGAGCAAGATGGCAAGACCCCCGCCAGGAAATGAGACCACGCTGATTGTCCTCCCACTGTCCCACTTTGTTACCCTGTCCATACTTAAACTGCCCCAGCTCCACTTCCTATGCCCATATGGGCAGTGCACCTGTGTGACCAATAGACTGGACTCTGCCATGGACATTCCTCCACCATCCCCCATCACCATTTTACAACCCCCCCTCCATTTTTGAGCACTGAAATAAACACCCTTGAAGCACAAAACTATCTGGAGTCAGTCTGTGATTTGGTAAATTTGTATTATCAATGACAGTGTCAAAATGCGTTTTCAATTGTAATGCCAACATACCTATGTCACACATCAAAAGTAAATGAAGGATGCAAGCAGATGACACACCTGTGAAACCGTAATGGAAAGGTACAACTCAGTTATCAAATACTGCTACTAAATGACAGACAGGATAGAGGTAGAAGTGTGAAAGTGAATGTAATAGTAAAAAAAAATGTTCTCACCTGTGTGTCACTGGAAATATTGCTGTATGACTGACTCCCTGTTGTCTATGTCTTCTACCTCAGCTTCCTCCTCATCACTGTCCACAGGCTCCACAGCTGCCACAACACCGCCATCTGGACCATCCTCCTGCAGAAAAGGCACCTGGCATCGCAAAGCAAGATTTTGAAGCATCGAGCAGGCGATGATGATCTGGCACACCTTCTTTGGTAAGTAGAATAGGGAACCACCTGTCATATGGAGGCACCTGAACCTGGCCTTCAGGAGGCCGAAGGTTCGTTCGATCACCCTCCTAGTCCGCCCATGAGCCTCATTGTAGCGTTCCTCTGCCCTGGTCCTGGGATTCCTCACTGGGGTCAATAGCCATGACAGGTTAGGGTAACCAGAGTCCCCTAATAGCCACACACACAGTGCCTCTGGAGTTGACCCATCACATACGGGATACTGCTATTCCGCAGGATGTAGGCGTCATGCACAGAGCCAGGGAACATAGCATTTACCTGGGAGATGTACTGGTCTGCCAAACATACCATCTGTACATTCATCGAATGATAACTCTTCCGGTTCCTGTACACCTGTTCACTCCTGCGGGGGAGACCAGAGCTACATGGGTCCCATCAATAGCACCTATGATGTTGGGGATATGTCCAAGGGCATAGAAGTCACCTTTCACTGTAGCCAAATCCTCCACCTGAGGGAAAACGATGTAGCTCCTTAAGTGTTTCAGCAGGGCAGACAACACTCTGGACAACACGTTGGAAAACATAGGCTGGGACATCCCTGATGCCATGGCCACTGTTGTCTGAAAAGACCCACTTGCAAGGAAATGGAGCACTGACAGCACCTGCACGTCAGGGGGGATTCCTGTGGGATGGCGGATTGGTGACATCAGGTCTGGGTCGACCTGGGTACATAGTTCCTGGATAGTGGCACGGTCAAACCTGTAGGTAATGATTAAATGTCGCTCCTCCATTGTCAACAGGTCCACCAGCGGTCGGTACACCGGAGTATTCCGCCATCTTCTCAAATGTCCCAGCTGACGGTGCCTATGAAGGACAACAGCGACCAAAGAGTCAGCAAATTCACAGGTATGTACCCACAGATACACAGAACACAACACCAAACACAAAACTCTTCCTGTATGTGTGTTGAGTGTAGGCCTAGGTATGTGTGACACAGTAGTAAATGAAGCCATGTGGGCCCCTGAAATGGCGGCTGCCTGACCTCTAAACTGGGACAATGGGATGTGAGGTATCTTGGCTGGCGTTGTACACCGTCGCAGTAGGCGGTCGTAGACCGCGGAGCAATGCTGCATTGGTTTACATTGGACCCTATGGGTCCCAGGAGCCAATGATGAAGTGCGCCGGCGGTGATAATACGCACCGCTGCGGATGTCACTGCCGCGGACGTGACCGCCATTTTCTATCTGTTTAATCACTCGATACCTGATCTTGGACAGGAGAGGACCTACACTGCAAGTGCTGCTGTGACCTCGGTCTGGAAGAGATAATGGCTGCTGCGTCTGGGGAAAGGGCCCCTGCCTTCACTGCTCAGGAGTTGGAGAAGCTCGTGGACGGGGTCCTCCCCCAGTACACGCTACTCTATGGTCCTCCAGACCAACAGGTAAGTACACAGGGAGCACATTGTATGGGCTATGCCTTGGTGGAGAGGGCTGGATGTTAGTTGGAAGGGGGCAGAGTTCAGGGAACATGAAGGACTGTGAATGCATGTGCCACATGGCAAGGGTAGGGATGGGGGCCACTCACTTAGACGGTGCAGTTGGTAATGACTTCTCTTCTTCCCCTGTACATGTCATGTAGGTCAGCGCCCACCAGAAGAAGGACATTTGGCGTGCCATCGCCAAGGACGTCCGGACCCTGGGGGTCCACCAGAGATGGGGCACCCACTGCCAGAAAAGATGGGAAGACATTCGCCGCTGGAGCAAGAAGACAGCGGAGGCTCAGCTGGGGATGGCCTCCCAACGTGGGAGGGGTGCCCATCGCACCATGATCCCCCTGATTTCCGGATCCTGGCGGTGGCCTACCCTGAGTTGGATGGGCGCTTGAGGGCATCACAGCAGACACAAGGGGGTGAGTACACTCTCATGCTGCTGATTTAGCGCGCAGTGGAGGGGTCTGGGTGGGGGAGGAGGGCTGTGGGTTTCCCTAGGCCAGGGCGAGTTCCGTAGGCTAGGCCCCTCCGTAATGCAGGACATGTGGCACTCCACCCCACCTCAGTAGAGTGCCAAGTACAGGTATACATGCCCCTGTGGCATCTATGTGTGCAGATGTCCACCATAGCCATGTAGGCCATATCCCAGGAATTGCATCTGTAGAGGCCAAGAGCACGGCGTAGTGCAGGGGGCTGGTGTGTCTGTATTGTCCGCCAACGGTAGCGGTAAGCCATGCACTCAACCTGTCTTTCTTCTGTCGTCCCCCCCCCCCCTTTTTGTGCTCTCCCTGTTATTTTGTGCATCAGCATCATCAGGCGGAGGTACACTGGCACCAGAGCACGAGGGAGCTGCATCCCACATGGCCATGGAGGGCCACACCACAGACTCTGAATACACCAGTGGGACGGAGGGCGAGGGGAGCTTCACGTCAGTCACTGGATCACCAAACAGCGACACGGACTCGTCCGCCGATGGGAGCTCCCTTGTGGTGGTGGCACCATCTGTGCCCCCCACTTCTACAGGTACAGCCGCCACCTCCCCTACCAGCACTGCCCTCCCAGCAGCCCCTCAGCCTTGCCCCGTGCCCGCTCAACCAGGAGGGTGGGCATCACTTTCGCCCCAGGCACCTCAGTCCCTGCCCCTGTCACCCCTGCTGCCCTCAGTGAGGAGGCCATTGACCTCCTCAGGTCACTCACTGTTGGGCAGTCTACCATTGTGAATGCCATCCAGGGTGTAGAAAGGGAGTTGCAACACGGTAATGCATTCCTGGAAGGCATTCATTCTGGTCAGGCTGCCCTTCATCGAACCCTGCAATCTCTGGCCGAAGCACTGATGGCAGCCATTGTCCCTGTGTCTAGCCTCCCCCCTCCAACTTCCTCCACCCAGACCCAATCCCCTGTACCCCAGCCTATCCCACGCACACCATCAGACAAGCATGCATACACCTCAACACACAAAAGTAGCTCAGGCAAACATAAGCACCACACAACCCACAGGCACTCACACAAGCATCACCCACATACAGACACAGCAACATCCACTGCCTCCACTGTGTCCCCCTCCTCGTCGTCTCCCTCCTCCCTCCCAGTGTCGTCTACACTCTCACCTGCATGCACTACATCTACAGGCACTAGGACTTGCACCAGAACACCCAGAACCACACCCCGCTCACCTGCACTCACCACCCCTACTACCATTTACACGTCCCCTGTGTCCACTCCCAGTGTGTCTGTGACGCCCCCTCCCAAAGTACACAAACGCCGGCACCCACACACCCAACATCCATCCACCTCACGACAGCCTCCAGTACCTGCACCTGCACCCAAATAACCTAAAGTTACACCTCCTACAACCACCTCCTCTTCCTCCACTCCCAGACCCCCTCCAGCTACCCATCCCAGTCTTCATCAGCAACTTTCCTCAGCAACGTTGACCTCTTTGCCCCCACCCCTCCAATTGATAGGTCCCGTAGTAGCACCTCAGCCAAAAAAAGTCCAGTACCAGTGGTTCGTGTTAAAGGTGTGTGGAGTGCCCCGGCCACCAGGTTAGCCAGTGTGACACGGAGCCAAAGCACTGCCAGTCCACCCCCTGTAAAGCACCTTAAGTTGGAAAGTGGCCGAAGAGACAGGGTGAAGACTCCTGGCGGCAAAACTGCTCACAAGGGTCCCAGGGGGAGTGCAGAGTCAGCTGTGACTCCTCCAAAGGTGGTGAAGGGCCAGAAGAAGTCTGCACAGTCTGGTAAGAGCAGCACGGCGGAGAAGGGCGCCATCCTCCCCGGCGGCCGGGACGCCACCGCCAGCACAGTCGTCACTGGTCCGGAGACCACCGCCAGAGTCTGTGCCCAGGAGGGCCGCACAATCGTCACTGGTCCGGAGACCACCACCAGAGTCAGTGCCCAGGAGGGCAGCACAATCGTCCCTGGTCCGGAGACCACCGCCAGAGTCAGTGCCCAGGAGGAGACCACCGCCAGAGTCAGTGCCCTGGAGGGCCCCGGCAGCCACAGCCCCGCTGGGCAATGAGGGACCGTCATGCCACACACCAATGTACAGGTCAGACAGCAAAGGCAAGCACCGCTGAACAGGTCAGAGACCGCCATGGCAAAGCACCGCTGAACAGGGAAAAGACCGACATGGTGAAGACCGCTGAACAGGGCAAAGCACCGCTGAACAGGGCACAGACCACCATGGCAAAGCACCGCTGAACAGGGCACAGACCGCCATGGCAAAGCACCGCTGAACATGGCAAAGCACCGCTGAACAGGGCACAGACCGCCATGGCAAAGCACCGCTGAACAGGGCACAGACCGCCATGGCAAAGCACCGCTGAACATGGCAAAGCACCGCTGAACAGGGCACAGACCGCCATGGCAAAGCACCGCTGAACAGGGCACAGACCGCCATGGCAAAGCACCGCTGAACAGGGAAAACACCGCCATGGTGAAGACCGCTGAACAGGGCAAAGCACAGCTGAACAGGGTAAAGCACCGCTGAACAGGGAAAAGACCGCCATGGTGAAGACCGCTGAACAGGGCAAAGCACCGCTGAACAGGGCAAAGACCAACATGGAAAAAACCGCCAAATCCAGCATCGTCAGCCCATGTGCAGCCGGGACAGTGACGGAACAGGAACCGTCACGGGGAGCCTGATGCAGTCTGGGCACCAGTCCCCCTCCAGAACCAGTGGAGACTGTTATCCACTTGAGAGACTGTGGCTTTGCACTCCCCAGGATTGAACAGTGGGCAATCCACCCACTGTAGAGACTTGAGAGACTGTGGCTTTGCACTCCCCAGGATTGAACAGTGGGCTACCCACCCACTGTAGAGACTTGAGAGACTGTGGCTTTGCACTCCCCAGGATGGTACTTTGGGCAACCCACCCACTCTAGAGACTTGAGAGACTGTGGCTTTGCACTCCCCAGGATGGTACAGTGGGCAATCCACCAACTGTAGAGACTTGAGAGACTGTGGCTTTGCACTCCCCAGGATACATCAATGGGCATGGAGCCCCGTCGTGGATCTGGGGTGGTCCTGTAGTCCGGCTGAGGTGCCCCCCTTCCCTTCCCCGAGGTGCCTGTTGTATTTCTATCTGATGCCCCTGCAGTGTTCTCTCCGTTTGTGGACAGGTATCTAGTGTGGGCCTCGCCCATGCATTTTGGGCCCAGTGGTGCACGGACATTGATATGTGCATACCTGCACTACTTATTGTAATGTATAAAATCTGGAATGTGTATATATATCTGTATATATTTGGTTACTGTATTTTGATACATTACAATGTTTGAACTGATTTCCTTTTGTCTTTGCATTCTTCCGGGGGGGGGGGGGTTGTTACTGGGCTGTTTGGACATGCATTGGTGTGTGTGTTGTAGTGGGTGAGGGTCGGGTTGGGGGTGGGGGTGTTGCGTGTGTGTCCCCCTGACTTTTGCCTCTCCCCTCCCCTATGTCATAGGTGCAGTACTCACCGTTGTCTTCGGCACCTATGTAGATGTTGATCGTAGAGGAGCAGAAAGACAAGTGCAGGGAGTATTTGTAGTTCGGGCTCTATGGTGGCCTCCTTCCTCGTGGAGTGTGTTCAGGTGAGTGTTTTCCCATTGCAATAGCTGTTTCCGCCGTGTTTTTATCCACGGTGAATCCGCCTCGTAAAAGGTGGCGGATTGGCGGGTTGTGATACTGTGGGCGGTACATTGTCTTCCACCTGTCTGTTGGCGGTGACCGCCGCGCTGCTTGTCTGTACCGCCGTGGCGGTCGGAGTGTTAAAGTGGCTGTCTATGTTGGCGGTTTCCGCCACGGTCATAATTCCCTTTTTTGTCCGCCGGCCTGTTTGCGGTATTACCGCACCTTTAACACCATCCGCCAGGGTTGTAATGACCCCCATTATGTCCTAAATATCATTAACAAAATATCATGCCATTAGGTACAGATTTTTGGTTATATACTCCAACGGGGTAATCATTTTAGAAATGTTATTTAGGACACCGTATTTCTATCACACGGTATTCTATGATATTCTGGTACTAAACTCTCTGTGTAGAGCCTTGTAGGTGAGGGAAGCAGCCATGCATGTGCTTCATGTCTCTACGGTCTCCCATTTTAGAGATGCCCGGAATTCGGAGATGTGTCAAATTTCCTTGTGCTGTAGGTGAGATCAGCAAAGAGTGCAGGACTGTTTTTATGAAGGTAAATCAGGACCTGGAAGGAACTGTGTATAACACATTGATGCATTTGATTTTGGAAAGTAGTTGTTTCTCGAGCTAGCATCTACTTTTTTATTGGGAGAGTATCAAAGAGTAAAAACATTTGTGCACAACTCTATAAAGAGATACATCATAAATACGTAGACATTAAAAGTCATTATATAGTATGTGTCCTGCAATAGGTGGCAATAGTACAGAGTTAATTTGAATACATTCATCATTGAAACCACATATTTTTTGGGGCATAACCAGTAAAGATTTGGATCAGCCATTACATAACTAGATGCCAGATTTGTTTGAGGTTCTACCATCCGGGACTAGTTTGATTCATTGAAATATCACAATCACAAAGAGAAACAAAATCCTGCCACTAGGGTTTCTGATCTGCCTGATCCCAGAATCTTCAATTCTCATCTAGGAAGAACATATCTGTTCTTATTTACATCTTTCATATGGTAATTAATCCTTTTTGCTACTGCTTTTATAAAAGTAACAAGTTTAAAATTGGAGTTTAAAATAATAGTGAGTGTTTTAGGAAAAGAGATTTTTTGGGATCAAGACTCATCAACAGTTTGATTGTAATTTATAATAAAGTTAAAAAAAGGATGGGGACCAATAAAGAGCCTTGCAGTACTCTAAAACTTGAGGTCATGCATTTTTTAGGTTGACTACATAATTTTGAATTGTTGAGTTAAGATCAAGAAGTAGGAATGGAACCACCTAGGATCAATGTCCTCAAAGCCGATGTGGTCTGAATAAGGATGATGACATAATCAGTCATGCAAACAATGAGGATAGGTTTAGTAGCAGCGTTCCTTTTAGGAAGGAGCCATCAATGCCCTTGATGAGTTTTGTTTCAGTGCATATTGGGCTCTAACACTTGTTTAGAAAGGCCTAGGACTTTATTGTTTATGGAATATGAGGTCAATTAAAAGGCAACACATTTTCCGACTAATTTCACCAACAACGGAAGCGAATGATTGATCTAAAGTTAACTGGCCAAGGTCAGCATCTGTCATTTTTGGTAGAGGATGCACATGTCTGAATTTGAGAGGGTCATGTACACCACTATTGTGGCAAAGGCATTTATGCAGCTTAGCCAACAAGGATTGTTGGGATCCCAGTATTCCTTTGTCATTGATTGAAGGATGGCATCTTCTCAGTCTTTTCGCTTATAGTTTTTTTAATACTCAGTTAACTGATTGGATTTCAAGTGTTGTAAGAGGCCAAAATGTTTGTCAGAAAGCTTTAATTGATGTTTGTGTAGAACTATTTTTTCAGAGTGAGCTGATTTCCTTTGAAAAAATGGTAGCAAACAATTTCCCCCTGCATTCATGAATGTGAAAGGAGAGAGTAGAATATTGTTGTCTGGAGATGTTTAGTTCTTTAATGCAATTCCTTCCTTAATTTACTTTAGTATGAGGAACATGTGCTTATCTTCAAATAGTAGTGTCCTATGGGTTTGTCTTGTGGTCCTGAGGTTATTTGGCAGGGTCATCAGATAAATAGTTCCCTATTTATATTTAACTCATCTCGTAGTTTAACTTTGGATATTTATTTAGGAGGAGTATAAGTTGGAGGTTTAATTGCTTTATTTCCATTTGGTGACAGAATTGGCAAAATATTACAGGTAATGTCTCAAACTCTAGTTGGTTTATTGATGGAGGAATAAGGAGTCCATGCAGATAGAATTATAATTATGCCTGTGTGTGTGTTGTGTGGATGTGAGTATATGTGTACTGTTAGACCTGACAGCCTTAGGGTGATATTCCCCAAACTTTTTGCCTGTCCGCTCTGTGCGCCTTACTACTGCTAACCAGTGCTAAAGTGCTTGTGCTCTTTCTCCTAAACATAGTAACATTGGCTCCTACCAAATTGGCATATTTAATCTACCTATAAGTCCCTAGTAAAGTGCACTATATGTGCCCAGGGGCTGTAAATTAAATGCTACTAGTGAGCCTGCAGCACTGATTGTGCCACCCACATAAGTAGCTCCTTAACCATGTCTCAGGTCTGTCTTTGCAAGGCCTGTGTGTGCAGATTCACGGCCACTTTGACTCGGCATTTAAAACTACTTGTCAAGCCATTAACTCCCCTTTCATTACAAATATGTCACCCTTAAAATAATCCCAAGTTAGCCCACAGGGCAGGGAGCTATGTTAGTAAAAGGCAGGACATATACTGGTAAGTTATACATTTTTGACTACTGTGAAGCCTGCTTCTCTCATAGGCCAGCATCAGAGATTTCTTTAGATGATTTTAAGTGGTAATTTCTGATCTGGAAGGAGTGGCATTGTCATGTTTGGTATGGTTGAAATGGTAGTGAGAAATCCTGCTTACTGGTGAAGTTGAATTTAACATTACTATTTTAAAAATGTCACTTTTAGAAAATATGCATTTCTCTGCACTTACTGCTCTCTGTGTCTTACAGTCTGTCTCCAATCCACATCTGGTCTGTGCTGTTTGACAGCTTCTCATGCCCATTCCACCCAGACAACCATTAACACAGGACACTTAGCTGAATCTGCATTCATCTGCGTATTGATGGGTCTTCCTGGGCAGGATGGGTGGAGGGGCTCTCACTTACACTTCAAATGCTGATGGACTGCCCTCGTACAAAGGACTGATAACCCACCACAGATCTCTTAGCAGACAAGATTGGGTTCAAAGTGGAATGGGTGGACTTCATAACCACTGGGAATTTTTTCTCCAACTCAAAGGCACATTTGGGTATATATAATGGTATATATACTGGGTCTTTGACCCCATCTAATCAGACACTTCTGGACCAACAACTTGGCTCTGTCAGAGAGGCCACTGTGCTGCCGAAAGGAGTCATCTGGACTCCTTTTCTGGAAGGGCTGCTCTCCTACTTGTTGCATTGCTGCCTGCTAGACCCTGACTTTGCTGGAAGGACTCTGCCTTCCCCCACAAGTGCTCGCCAAGGGCTTGGACTGAGTTTGCCCCCTGTTCTGAAGTACTAAGACCATCAAAGACTTCATCTGAATGAGAAAATCTGCAGCACTGGAAAGACCGACACAACGGCTGCAAGATTCGATGCAACTCCTGCAGAATCGACTTAGCTCCTGTCCCACAGCCGGAACATTTCTGCATTGCTTGCCAGATCTACACAGCACCTGTTTTCTCTTCACAATGCAGTTTGGATTTTGCACACCTCATCACTGCACATCAAAATTTCCCTGTATCACAGTGAGGAACCAAGGCTGTGTGTCTGAAAATCGACGCATCACCTTGCTGCGTGGAATGAAATGATGCACTACCTCCACTACACTGGAAAAACTGATGCATCACTTCATTTTCCAATGCATCTCCTCCTCTGTGGCCCTCTGTTTCATTATTTTTTATGCATCCCAGGTACTGTGTGTTAAAAGGATACAAAAATGTATTCTTAAGGACTGAGACTCATTTGAACCTTTAAAAAGTGATATCGTACCTTGTGCATACTGGATTTTTGTAGTTTGTGGTCTTATTTTATTCAGATAAAAAATTATCTACTTTCCTATACTGATGTGGAGTACTTTTTGAGGTGTTTTCCCTGTGTTATTATATGAGTTGTTGCACAAATACTTTACACATTGACTTCTAAGTTAAGCCTGCCTGCTCTGTGCCAAGTTGCCCGTGGGTGAGCACAGGATAATTTAGGTTGTGTTGTGACTTACCCTGACTAGGATTGTGGTCCCTACTTGAACAAGGTGCATGCCTCTGCAAACTAGAGACCCAATTTCTAAAATATATGTATATATATCTTACCCAGTGGCCATTGCCACTGGGTAGTTATAGTTAAGACCATCTTTCCATTAGAAAAGGATTGTTTGGTTTGCATATAGTTTTGGCGCTGTTTGACAAATATCCACAAAACGTTCCAAAATATGATCATCCATCTCTGCTTGTCCTGGATAGTTTTAAGGTGCTCTGTCAAGGAGGAGAGCGAGTATAAGGTGGTGGAATGCATTTTACCCATGCAATTTTTCATAGGAAAAGTGAAAGCAATACTGCAAAAACTACTGAACGGAATTACATTAAATTAGGCAGAAAGCTACCTCTTGGTTCAGCAAGCATGGGTTTTGTAATTTGGTGTAAATATGTTCTGAAGTTTTTGAGAAATTAGGTTTCAAAATGTATGTATAGATTTTGCTGCAGAGGATCCACAAATCCAACAGATCAAAAGGTAAGATCTGATTGGCGGGCATTACATCAACAAGGGTGCGGCAGCAGTCATTTAAGGACTCGTTTACTCAGTCCCATGTCTTGCAAGAAGATTAAAAAAATTATAGGTTAGGGATGACCTTTACCCCTAGGCTAGGCTGGGAACCCCTCTTGGGCCCAAGATTTAATTTTTGATAAAAATGTTAATGCAAATTCGCAGAAGATGGCCCTGAAGTAAATTATTTTTCTAAAAAGACAAGTTATTTGAAGCATGTCCCCCACAGTGGATCAGGGCCCATTTGGTCATCTTAATCTTCTTTCTAGGATGAAGGGGGTGCGTGGGCACTCCCTCTCCAAGCTTTCTAGAGGCCCCAGGGACCCAATTCTGCAGTGCTGGTAGGTGAATTTATGGGGAATGGGCATACTGCCCCCCTCCCAGAGTTTTTAAAATGCCCCAGGAACCCTAAAACCTGGACTGATATCATGAATTTAGGATTGAGAGTGTGTTGTTACCCTACCCGAGGGATCTTGAAGCCCTGAGACCTCAACTTGCAGTTTTACTTTCTATGGGGAGAAGGCATGTGGATCTCCTCCCCGATCCATAACACGGACCCAGGGACCCCATTTCCAGGCCAAAGGAACTTAGAGTTTCTGTGGGTGCCCTTGTTCTGCCCTGGACACCCACATCAATTGCAGCCCTTAGTAAACTAGCAAACCCACTGTAACTATAACTTGTGCTCTAAAGAAACTGTAGCTTGCACCTCACCATGCACTGTGAATTACCTCACGTATTACATCATACATAATACGATCTATGACTTAATTGATAACATCACTGTAATATCTCAACTGACATCACTGATAACAACACTGGCATTGCGGGCTGTGATTTATAGCTCTAGGGGTGAGTTAGAGTTACACAACATAACTATAACTGATGAATTTCAGTGGCTTTGTTTGTTTAAAGCAGTGGCCCTCATTATGACATTGGCGGTAAATGCTGCCTACTGCCACAATGTCGGCCACCAACATACCGCCGCTGTGACGAATATTCGTTCGCCATATTATGACATGCACACCAATCTGACAGAACACAGCCACATACACAAATCCGGCAGCCCAAAGGTCAGTGATAAACTGGCAGACCCAAAACCCATATCATTACGCCAACAAAACAACGCCCACCACATTATGACCCACGAATCACCACGGCAGACATTCAATGGCAGTACATATCGCCGCACTCAGAATGGACACCCACATACAAAACAACACCACATTGGTCAATACTAAAAACACACACCTGACACCGATACACACACCACACCCACACCACTATAAAACACCCACCCACATTACCCACAACCCTTTACGAATACAAATCATAGCCATCAGACTGACACCAAGACCATTTAGACAACTTCATAACATAATGTATCGCGGCACACCGCCAGATAGTCAAAAGTCCAGTCCTTAGTTGCGCTGTGAAGAATTGTGTAACACCGAATGTAGTTCATCAAAGAGAATTTAATTCATTGATTTTCAAACAACTCCAATATCAACCACAGGTATTCCATGTGAACAAAGCATCCTTCAAATGAAAATACAGCCGACACGTGTTTTGTCGAAAATACTTTTTCAAGGCTGTAAAGCAAATACATATAAATCAACAATACATATCATTATACCAACACTGGTATGTAATATGAGTAAAAATAAAGATAAGTAGACTTCCGTCATAGAGGAGCCATATAGATATCAGAAGGGAAATTGCAAATGAAACCAAAACACAAAGGGGTCTCTCTCGTAAGAAGAAGACAGAAGAGGAAACGAAGATAAAATTGAAGACCGTGTGCGGGAAGTGAAAAACACATAGTGCATATAATAGAATCCTTAAGCCCTCAATACTATATCACCTAACATAAAAAACCAGAAAGCCCTGCTGGGCCACCGAATGCAACGTACTCCCAAGAGGCGGGTGCGTCCGTAGTGCGCAAACTAATACGTGAGCAATCCAACCCAAAGTGAGCATAAGTATAACCTACCAAGATGATCTGAATTCACGCCCGTCAAAATACATAAAAGTAGTTTCCAGTGTCCTACAAAGTGCTATGATGCCACAAACGTGTCACTTAAAATAGCATGAAGTATGCAGTCATATCGACGACCTTGATAAGTCTGGAGGAAATGAAGATGATATGTAAAATCACGTAAAAATGTAGAGAGAAATAGATTTACCTCAGACAAAACAACAGGAAAGGAATAAAGTGTCTAAATTATGCTGTGAAAGGGAGGGAGAAAAGTTTTTCTTATCTATACCAAACTCTATTAAGTATTTCCTTCCAAACCCATGGCATAAGTGCAAACCCATATATAAAATGCTATATGGGCCGAAGACTATAAGCAATGGCTGCATGAGAAAAATATATATACCGCAATCGGTTCAAATCCAAGCTAACGTGCATTGCATTGAGAGCCGCCACTGGCATAACGTGCTGGATGTAGGCTCGCCAAAGAATCAAAATAAATTACTGACGATCAAAGCCCATAAACCTACATGCCCACTCACAATGAATATCTGTACAACAGTCCTGATTAGAAAGTGGAAGGAACCGGCAATCTCGCATGTCCACCATTTTTAAAAGGTGGACAGTGCGTGTCGTAACCATTGACATAGAAAACGGACAAAGTCCACTGCAATATCCGAAAGGAGCGACATACCTTCAGTCACCATTTTGAAATGTACACCACAGTGATAGAAAGATAACAAGAACAGAAAAAACGCACATTTAGCAGTTCTTCCAGTGAAACCCATGGGTGCATTGGATAAATTCGGGCCAAACCGTCAATATTACACCCATAACGAGCACGTAAGAAATTATGGCTGTAAGGTGATCATAAAAAGGCACGTATATATTTATGATTCAGCATTCAAAACATTTAGACAACTAGACACACACCGCTTACACCCTTACATCCCTCACACACCCCACATTACACACCCCACCAAATCACTCAACACGTTCTCACCAACACACACCACACAATACCCATGCCACCACAAAGGCAGCCCCGTTTCACTGAGGAGGAGTTAAGGGCCATGGTGGAGGAAATTGTCAGGGTAGAGCCACAGCTGTTTGGAGCACAGGTACAGCAAATATCCATTGTAAGGAAGATGGAGCTATGGCGGAGGATTGTGGATAGGGTGAACGCCGTGGGATAGCATGCAAGAAAAAGAGATGACATAAGGAAGAGGTGGAACGATCTACGGGGGAAGGTACGTTCCATTGCAGCAAGGCATCAGCATGCCATACAGAGGACTGGCGGTGTACCCCCACCTCCTCCCCCACGGCTCACAGCATGGGAGGAGCAAGTACTGGCAATACTGAATCATGAGGGACTCGCTGGAGTAGCTGGAGGACTGGTCACTGGTAAGTCAATATTTACTACTCATCACCCCCAAACCTGCATACCATCTCACACCCTCACTCCCATTACTCCACTCCATCCCACACACTGCACCTACACGTATGAATAACCACAATGCCAGGCCCTGCATGCCATACCAATACATGGACAGTCCACCCAGCCCTGCATGAACATCCATCACTAAAGCATGCACAGCATAGGGAAATGAACAATCCCACAATACATCACCATACAGAAGCAAAAGGTGGCAGGGCAACACCAACGATGGAGGGGAAGCCAGGGATGTACAAATGTCATACACATGAAGCATAATACATCACTTACATCCCCACATGTACCCCAGCCAATGTCAGTGGAGAGGAGGTGCCACTACAAACCAGTCCCCCAAAAGAAGATGCCCACAGTGATGACATTAACTCTAGACTTGTGGATCTGGATGACCTACCTGGCCCATCAGGGACCACTGTACAGCCAGTCACCCAAGCCAACTCACAGACCACAGAGCCTCCCCCATCAGGATCCAATGCCACAGCACCCACCCAGCGTACCCACACCTCTGTCCACAGGACACGTCAATCAGCAGTGTGCCTACCTGTACAGGGACCCCAGGCCACACCTCATACCCAAGAGAATAAGGGACCTGGGGTCAGTGGCAGGGGGCACACCATTCAGGGGACAGAGTCACAGGGGAACAGGGACACTATGAGGACTGCTGTGCGCCAGGGGGAGGACAGGACCAGGGAACCGACTCTCCATGAAGCACTCTCCGAGATCCTGGGAGCCTTCCAACATTCACAGGACACGATGGGCCAGATCCTTGACAACGTGCAGGAGAATAGGCAGCTGCAGGAGGGACAGTATCAGGGGATCAGGGAGGACTTGTAGGCCATTAACACCACCCTCATCTCCATAGCAGGAGTGCTGGCAGGCATGGCCCACATCATGAGGGAGGCAACAGCACACCAGCGGGCCCCTACCCCTAGCCAGTCCATTGACCAGCCCTGCCCTTCCCCTGCCACTAGTGGGCAGGAGGCCCTGCCACAGGACCCACAGGCCACCAGCATCCCTCCCCCTGCAGAAGGTGAACCACCCCACAAACGTTCCCTGTGACCCAGAAAGAAGCCAGAGGCACTTGCCAAGACCACCGCCAGGAAATGAGACTCTCCTGATTGTCCCCTTGTGTCCCACTCAGTCACCTTGTCCACCTTGAACTGCCGTTGCTCCCCTTCCTATGGCCACTTGGACACTGCACCTGTGCTACAAACAGACTGGACCAATACCTTGGACATTCCTCAACCATCACCCCATTCCATTGCACTTTTCCCTCAATTTGGTAGCACTAAAATAAACACCCTTAAACACAACTCGACTACTTGTATGTCATTTGTTAAATATGTGTATTTATGGAAAAAATTACATCCATTGCAAATGAACTGTACATTGTGAGAGCATAGAAATAATGACATGTAGCTGGCTGTAGTCAGCACATCAGTAGACAGTTGTCATAGCACCAACATCTATAAAATGATAAACCATAGGTGACAGTGAGTAGAGGTAAAAGGAAGTTGATGCCATCATGCCGCAGCCACACATAATACACCAATAGTCATAGAAATGTGAAGTTGCACTGTCTCACTTGTGTGTCATTGGAAGTACTGATGGATAACTGATGTTCTGTTGTCCTCATCCTCAGCCTCTTCATCCTCACTGCCATCAGGGTATACTGCAGCCACAGGGGCATCTCCGGTCTCCTCTTGCAGAAAAGGTACATGACGTCTGAGGGCCAGGTTGTGTACCATGCAGCATGCCATTACTATCTGGCAGACCTTCTTGGGTGAGTAGCACAGGGATCCAACTGTCAGATGGAGGCTCCTGAACCTGGCCTTCAGGAGACTGAAGGTATGGTTCATCCATGTGCCTCATAATAACGTTCTTCAGCCCTTGTCCTGGCATTCTTCACAGGGGTCAACAGCCACAATAGAAATGGGTAGCCAGAGTCACCTGCAGGTATTGAGGAACAACATTTAGCCACACACAATCCTATGGGGTCCACAGCAGAGGCATACGCTAACATACAGTGGGTGGGGACCATGGCTCACCTATTAGCCACACCCTGTGCCTCTGTAGTTGGGCCATCACATTTGGGATGCAGCTATTCCTCAATACAAAGGCATCATGCACCGACCCAGGATACGTAACATTGACGTGGAGATGTACTGGTCCACCAGGCACACCATCTGCACATTCAGTGAGTGGAAAATCTTACGATTTCTGAACACCTGTTCATTCTGGCAGTGGGACAAACGCAATATGTGCCGCATCAATCTCCCTAATAATTTTGGGGATATGTCCCATTGCATACAATCCAGCATTCACAGTGGCCGAATCTTCCACCTGGGGGAAAGCAATTTAGCTGCACATGTTTTTTATCAGGGCAGACAACACTCTTGCCAGTACAATTGAGAACATTGCCTGTGACATTCCTGCTGCCTAGCCCACTGTCACTTGGAAAGAACCTGTCACCAGGAAATGGAGCATTGATAGCACTTGCACAAGAGGGGGGATCCCAGTCGGATGACTGATAGATGAGATCAGGTCTGGCTCCAACTGGGCACACAGCTCTGTGATTGTGGCCCTGTCCAGTCTATAGGTGAGTATAATGTGCCTGTCCTCCAGTGTAGCTAAGTCCACAAGGTGTTTGTACACGGGGTATGTCACCACCTCCTATTAATCTGCAGTGGTAGGTATCTAAGGGACACAAGAGTGAGTAGGCTGTCACAACTGGAACAACAAAACCACAACTGCAGTCCACATGGTGCACTTATGTATTGGGACAGTGTTAATGGTGAACAATGTGAGAATCTAATCTGTGACGCAGTAATTGTCGATTTGGCTGTTCCCCCCCTGAAATGACAATGGCCTGTCTTGTATGTAGGGACGGGTAGAAGTGAGGTAGCTCTGCCGACATTGGGTGTCATGGCGGAAGGCGCTCTTGCACCTCCGTGCAATTCCTCATTGGATGATATGGGGCTCTATGGAGTACATTGGCCAATGGGGATGTATGCCGGCGGTGACGGTGTGCACCGCCGCGGACGTGACTGCCATTTTCTACCTCAATCCTCCCTTGTTTCCTGACCTTCAACAGGAGAACACCTACACTGCATGTGCTGCTGTGACCTGTGTCTGGAACCTACCATGGCCCGTGTACCTGGGAAAGGGCCCCTGCCTTCACTTCGGAGGAGTTGGAGCAACTGGTGGATGGAGTCCTACCCCAGTACGGACAGCTGTATGGGCCCCCGGACCAACAGGTGAGTACAAGTACACTTTGGCCACAATGCATGTGGCAAGGATGCATGGAGATGTGGGTGAAAGCATTGTGTAAGGGTGGGTGGGGGGATTGTCTGTTGGTGGTGTACATGTTGTGCGCTGTTCTATGTGTGTGCCAATGGTGATGGAAACGGGTATGGTGGGCCATTTGTGTGACAGGCTGGACTGTTTGTTTAATGGTGTTCTCCTGTCTGTATTGCCTCTGCAGTTCAGTGTCCATAAAAAGAAGGGAATATGGCCAGCCATCACCAAGGACGTGTGGATCCTGGGGATCTATGGTAGGTGGAGCACCCACTGTCGGAAACAGTGGGAGGACCTGAAACACTGGGCACAGAAGACCGCGGAGGCCCAGCTTGGAATGACCTCCCAATGAAGAAGGGGTGCCCATCGGACCCTGACCCCCCTGATGGCCCGCATACGCCAGTGGCCAGTGGCCTACCCTGAGCTGGATGGGCTCTTGAGGGCATCACAGCAGCCACAAGGGGGTAAGTGCAGTCAGTATCAATACATATGTTGGCTGGTTGGGTGGTATCTGGGTGGTGGATGTGTGTTAGTGGGTGACCCTAAGGCCAGGCCAGACATTGTAGCGTAGGTCATCTGAAGGGTAATGGGTGTATGGCAAATACAGGTAATGTAGCTTGTTAGCAGTCCATTTTAGGCAGTACATCGTGGGACCCAGGAGTTCTGCTGTTGGCTGTGTGTGGTCCTCATCTTGCCTTAGTGACTAGCCACATCACTGGTAGTGCAATGCATAGTGCTTAATCTTGTTCCCTGTGTGTGACAGTGATGTGTATGCCAACTGTGGTGTTGGTGCAGTCATTGACCCAGTGTATCCTTTGTCTCTCTCCCCCCTTTCTTGTTTTGTCATCCTGTCCTTGTGTGCATTAGCATCATCTGGTGGGGGAGCAGGGGCACCAACGACAGAGGGAGCTGCATTTCAAATGACCCAGCAGGCAGAATCCACCAACACCGAGGGAACTAGTGGGATGGAGGGCGAGGGGAGCACCATGGAGGAGACCGGAGGAGACAACACAGACTCAGATACCTCCTCCGATGGGAGCTCCCTGGTGGTGGCGGACACCTCTGTGATCACCCAAGCTGCAGGTACATCTGTCACCCCCGTACCAGCACTGCCCTCCCAGGAGCCCCTCAGCAAGTTTACTGTGCCCGCTCACCCAGGAGGATGGGTATCTCCTTCACCCCAGGCACCTCAGGCCCTGTCCCAATGAGACCTGCTGCCCTGAGTGAGGAGGCTATTGACCTCCTGAGATCCATCTCTGTAGGGCAGTCAAACATTGTGAATGCCATCCAGGGGCTGGCATCCCAGATGCAGCAATGTAATGCATTCCTGTAGGGCATTCACAATGGACTGGCGGCCCAACAGAGATCGATTCAGGCTCTGGCCTCTTCACTGATTGCAGCCATTGTCCCTGTTTCTACCGTCCCCCCTCCAATTACCACTTCCCAGTCCCATTCTCCTCAACCCCAACCCATCCCAGGCACACATACAGACGAGCATGCACACAACAAAACACCCAAGAGTGGCACAAGCAAACACAAGCTCCACACTTCATCCCACAAGCACTCACGCAAACACCATACAGTTGCAAACACAACAACATCCACTGCCTCCACTGTCTCCCCCTCCTCCTCCACCACCTCCTTCCCAGTCACATCCACACTCACACCTGCATGCACTACATCAAACACCAATACCAGCACCACCACAACAAGCAGAACACACACCTCACTGGCAGACACCTCCCCAACAGCCATGCACGCATCCGCCAGTAAAGGGCTCTGCAATCCAGCTGAAGAGCATACAGCTGCAGCTCAGAGTGAATTACAAAAATATGGAAAGATCTTCTGGGTTCATGGACTGAATGCTCGAGGAGACTTAGGCCCATATTTATACTTTTTTAGTGCCACCATTGTATTTTATAAGTTTGCGCTGCTTTTGTGTCACAAAGTGGCGCAAATGCAGCGCTAAAAAAGTATAACCGTGGGCCTTACTGTGTTTTTTTAATATTGTTGGGGAGCTGCTGCTTTCCTTGCAACTTAAACTGGCATCTCTTCTGGACAGGGAGCCAGTGGAGGTTCTTGAGGTGGTGGGTGATGTGGGTCCATTTGGGGAGGTTGAAGATTAGTCCGTACTCTGCATTTTGTATGGTCTGGATTCTCTTGAGCAGTTGGGTGGTGGTTTGGGTATAGAGTGCGTTTCCATAGTCTAGCAGGATGGTGATGGGGGCATGCATGATCACTTTCCTGGTGTTACTGGGGCATGTGAAGGGTATGGAAGCAGGTGAAGTAGACTGCGTTGACCTGGAGCTTCATGGTGAGCTTGCTCTCCAGGATGATGCTGAGGTTGCAGGTGTGAAAATAACAAACAAAGGACTCTTGAGGGATAAAAGTGAATATTTAGTCAACAATACTATATCAGTTATTATTGGACCAATGGTTTTTATTTGCCATATTACATTTTATTAATTTGAGTTGTATCAACCACTACTAGAGCATAGGATCACTTATTATTCATACAACAAGATTATGGGTCTCAAGAAGGAACAAGGAGGAAATTAAACTACTAAAGGAAAGTGAATGTAATCTACAAGAGAAATTGGAATATTTGGAAAATTCTTCAAGGAATAATAATTTAAGAATTTTAAATGTGCCAGAAGGTGTGGAAGGAGATGACCTAAAAAATATGTAGTTTCTCTTATAAAAAAAACAATGTCAGTGGAGGAATGTGAAGCTGAGATCATGAAGAACATTCAGAGGATCCACAGAGATACGTTTAGGAGGATCCTAATAAGAAGAAGCTGCAGAAGATTTTGGTTAATTTTCAGACAAATCAGTTGAAAGAGAATATATTGGTGAAGGCGTTGGGGCTGGGATCCTTGAAAGTTGAGGAGTTTTCATTCGAGATCAGGTCCGATCTATCCAGTGTAACATTAAATAGACAGTGGGAGTTGGGAAAATGATTGGAAGAATTTTAAAGTGTAGGTGCAGTAGCCCAACTTAAATTTCCAGCAACTCTTCATGTAATGCATAATAATAGAATGCACAATATTAGGGACCCAGCCTTAGCAGATGAAGTATTAGAAGGAATATAGAAGGGTGACACTGTGCAGGCCACGGTGGGGAGCTCAAAGGGGCTCTAAATGAGACCTAAGGCTCTGTCAGTAATATGGGGGGACTAGGGTCGGGGAGATCGGGGTTGCACGGACGGGGCGTTGGTTGGGAGGAAGCTATAAAATATCCTTATGCACCTCAGGCTACTCACGTATAATTGTATAGGGCTGTAGGGTGTCAGGGAGACGGGCGAGATTATTTCAAATAATGTCTTGGAATGTTAATGGTTAAAGGGTGAAGGCTAGGGCTAGTAAAATGTTGCTGTTTCTCAGGGAATATCCAGCACATATAATAATACTGCAAGAGATGCACTTAACTAAAGAGGAAACTTTAAGTTTGATTAAAGGTCACAGATGGATTCAATGTTATGTTTGTACAGACCATAACTTTAATACCAGGGGGGTAGCAATTCTAGTTAAGGGGCATGTAAAATCCATCATTGGTAAGAGCCAAAACGGAGTAGTTAGGTAGATGGGTTGTTGTTACTCTCCTGCTGGAAGGGAGGAAATTCACATTGGTAGGGTTTATGGCCCAAATTGTGATGATATAGAACCTCTGCAAAGGGTTTCTTGGATTCACAGATTCTGTTATCATGGTTGGGGATTTCAATGTGGGTCTAGATAATAAATTGAATAGGTCAGCTAGATCTAGGTCAGTGGGTACGCCGAAATGCCAACAGTATCTTAAATTAATGATGAAAGCTTTTCAATTATGTGATCTGAGGAGACTAAGAGCAGGTGAGGAGCGGGGATTTTCTTTTCACAACAGAAAGTACATTCACGTGTCACAAATTCATTATTTTTTGGTTTGCTAAGTCTGTGTGTGGCTTAGTAAAGGATATTACTTATTCACCCGTACTTTCATCCGATCATGCAGCAGTGACCTTAAGAATGAATTGTCCCCAGGAGGTGGGCGGGAGAAGGTGGACTTCGGATAGGACCTTGTTATTAGAAGAAGATATTATAGGCCAACTTCGTAAAGACACCAAGGAGTTCTTTAGGACTAATCTTGGATCAGCATCTATAAGTATAGTGGGGGATACTTTTAAGGCGGTAATGAGGGGAAGGATTATAAGTGTTGCTAGCTATAAAGGTAGGCAGTGCAGGGAGCAATTGGAGGGGATAGAGAGACAAATTCGGTTATGTAATTCTGATTTGGAGAAGGGAGGTGATGAGGAGTATTTGAATAACAAGAGAAGGAACTTGCGGCAGCAGCTGGAATCAGCTTTATAAGTAAAAATAGAGAAGATATGGGAGGAAAATAGGCAGGCCCAATTTGAGATTGGAGATAACATGGGGAAATTACTGGCCTGGAAGACCAAGCAAGATCAGGTTCGGGGTAATATGGAGGAACTTGTGGATAGTTATTCGGGGGTCACATTGACATCCCCTGATGATATAAACAAGGCTTTTCCTAAAAAATGTTGTATCTCTTTATAGGGAGGATGGGGCAGTAGAGGTCAAGGCAGAGGAGAACTGGTTAGATATGGATGCTCTCCCCACCTCACGCAGGACAAGCAGTCATATTTAATTAGACCTATTACGGAGGAGGAAATAGGAGTTGTCCTAAAAAAGAGTAGTAAAGGGAAGGCGGCAGGACCAGATGGTATCCCAGTAGAATTTTATCAGGTTTTGGGTGACTCTTAAATTCCTCCAATGGCTCAATTGTTTTTTGAGGAGGGCACCTCGTCTCCAGTCTCTTAGCGCAAAGCTACCATTTCTCTTATTTTAAAACCAGGAAAATCTCCAGTAAGGTGTGAATCTTATAGGCCAATATCTTTATTAAATAGTGATTATAAAATCTATGCTAAGGTTTTGGCAAATAGGTTGAGTGGAGTAATTGGTGAATTAATTCATCCAGATCAGAAAGGTTTTCCATGGAATCGGTTTATGTATAAGCAAACATTCAACCTAATTGGTGCTATCGACTTAGCTACCACATATCAAGAACCGTTAGCAGTTATAACATTGGATGCTATGAAAGCATTCGATAGGGTTAGTTGGAAGTATTTAACTTTAGTTCTTGAATGGAATAACTTGGGTAGTAAATTTTATCGAGCAATTCAATCGATTTACCAGGCACCAGAGGCTAGGGTTTTGGTGAATGGGAGGCTCACAGACTCTATTGAGATCACTAGGGGTACTAGACAGGGTTATCCCCTTTGCCCCTTATTGTTTGACTTGTATATAGACCCTTTTGTGAGGAGGATCAGGCGAGATTAGAACATTTCTCCCTTTAGTAGTAAAAGGTGGGTGAAGAAAGTTGCCTTATTCGCTGACGATCTTTTAGTGTACACTTCAAATCTATCAGATTCTCTTCCTGCATTATTGAGCCTAGCAAATGGATTCAGGAGGATTTTGGGTTACCATATTAATCCGGAAAAAACAGAGATAATGGTATGGAATCTCGAGGTTGATGATTGCCGCACGACAAAATCTATGATGTACCTAGGGTTGTTAATCGATTAGGAGGTGGAACGAATCGCAGAGATTAATATTAGGTCTGTAGTAACAGAATGTAGTAAGTTAATGTTTGGGTGGGCACAACTTCCTCCTACATTAATTGGAAGGGTACATTTGGTAAAATGACCAATGCTGCAAGTGGACATCTCCTTTCCCCCTTCATACACATATTGGTTTGATGCATTCTTGGGATCTCTAGGCAGGAGGTGACAACTAATGACCTAAATAGGGGAAGGAAGTTGGAAATATGGTCACGGCTATGGACAATGGTCTACAAGAGAGCACTGTTTAATGGGGAACCACTATCTAATGTAAATATTGTCCGATGATTAGAGGCCAGGTCAACTTTATCCTTAATGTAAACTTGTGTGTAGAGGTTAAGTGAGAGAGACCCGGGGCCCCTGGCATTATGTATCTCCATATATGAGTGAGGCCTTCTGTTCCTTTGGACGATATGGAGTCAATTCAATCAGGGGTGTGTGGGGACAATAAAAATAAAAAATAAATAAAAAAAAGGATTATGGCCCTCATTACAACCCTGGTGGTCGGTGATAAAGCAGTAATACTGCCAACAGGCCGGCGGTATTTTTTTTTTAATTATGACCACGACGGAAACCGCCAACACAGACAGCCACTTTAACACTCATACCGCCTCGTCGGTAGCAACAAGCAAAGTGGCGGTAACTGCCAACAGCCAGGCGGAAGACAATGTACCGCCCACAGTATTACAAGAGGCCAATCCGCCACCTTCTCCGAGGCGGTACCAACGCTATCAGAAGCACAGCAGAAACAGTACACTGAAGGGAAAAGACTCACCTCTCGGCGCTCAAGGAAGAACCACAGCGCCATGGAGCCCGAACTGCACATATTTCCAATGCTGGTGTACCTCCACCAGGAACACGAACGCCGGCGAAGACAACCATGGTGAGTACTGCACCTAGCACACAAGGGAGGGGGGAGGAAAAAGAGAGTGACAAACACACACACGCAACACGCAACACCCTCACCCCCACCCCCAACACCATACACACAAACAAATGCAACAACATTACATATACACCCCGTAACCCTCAGGAATACCGCAAAGACAAAACAAATGGAGTAAAATGAGTGTGATAGTACAATTTAAGATAAATACATCCTTAAATCAATAAATAGTATGTACAATATATACAAAAGGAGGAACAATGCCCACTCCAAAATGTCCATGGGGCCATAACACATAGGCCAAGGCCACACTTGACTCTTGTCTCAATACGGAGAGAACACTGTAGGGATATCAGGTCGAAAACACACAGGCACTGCAGGGGGACAGGGAATGGGGGGGCACCTCAGCCGGAAGATGGTACAACGCCACTGACCATGGAGGGGGCCACATGTCCTCTGCGATGTCTTGGGGAGTACAAGGCCACAGTCTCTTTAGGGGGTGGTTTGCCTACTGCTTGGTCCTGGGGAGTGCAAAGCCACAGTCTCTCTAGTGGATGGTTTGCCAACTGCTTGGCCTGGGAGTTCAAGGCCACAGTCTCTCAAGTGGGTGGTGTGCCCACTGCTTGGTCCTGGGGAGTGCAAAGCCACAGTCTCTCTAGTGGGTGGTTTGCCCACTGCTTGGTCCCGAGGAGTGCAAAGCTACAGTCTCTAGAGTGGATGGCTTCTCCACTGGTTCTGGAGGTGGCTTTGTGCCCAGTGTGCTTCATCCTGCCAAGGAGGGGGTGAGTGGATACCTTCTTCCACTGGTTCTGGTGGGGGGTTTGTGCCCAATGTGCTTCATCCTGTCAAGGAGGGGGTGAGCGTATGCCTTCTTCCACTGGTTTCGGAGGGGGCTTTGTGCCCAGTGTGCTTCATCCTGCCAAGGAGGGGGTGAGCGGATGCCTTCTTCCACTGATTCTGGAGGGGGCGTTTTGCCCAGTGTGCTTCATCCTGGATGGTGCAAGGTCACAGACTCTCACCTGGGTGTCACACCTATAAGTATTGCAGGGACCAGAACACACTGCAGCACATGTAGGCACGACTACACACAGCACGCCAGCGGTGATGGCTGCTCAGTGGATGTCATTTGCGGTGCAGGTGGCAGTGCTGTCAGTGGTGTTGGGAGGCTCCTGCCCTACCCCTGCAGCCTCGGACGGCTGCCCACTAGGGCTGCTGCTGCTGGCAGTTGCTGCTTCTGGCGGTGCGGTTTTGGTGCTGGCCACAGTGCAGGTGGCGGTGCTGTCAGTGGTGGGGGAGGCTCCAGCCCTTTCCCTGCAGCCCTCAGACAGCTGCCCACTGGGGCTGCTGCTGCTGGCAGTGGTGCTGCTAGCGGTGCAGGTGGCGGTGCTGGCGGTGGTGCAGGTGGTGGTGATGGCCACAGGGCAGGTGGTTGTGCTGGCCGCAGTACAGGTGGCAGTGCTGTCAGTGGTGGGGGGAGGCTCCAGCCCTTCCACTGCAGCTTCAGACAGCTGCAGTGCCATGGATGGTGGTGCCTCCTTGTTTCTGCCAGCTGGTGTTCCCTTCTTGCCCTTGCTGGCTGGTGGTGCTTCCTTCCCCTTGCTGGCTGGTGTCCCATTCTTGCCCTTGCTAGGTGGCGGCCCCTTCTTGCCCTTGGCAGGTGGCGCAGGCACACTGGCTATACTGACGGGTGCCTCCTTGGAGCCTCTCACACCAGCAAAAGCTGCAAAAACTACAGTGGCCGGGGACTGGGTGGCTGAGGTGCTGGGCTGGGTTCTGGCCACCCTGGCCCGAAGTGAAGGACGGGGGAGGGGCAGAGAATAGGTCAATGGTGGCGAGGAAAAGGTTCTTAGGGACACTGGGGCTGCTGCTGCTGGCAGTGGTGCTGCTAGCGGTGCAGTTGGCGGTGCTGGCAGTGGTGCAGGTGGTGGTGCTGGCCGCGGGACAGGTGGTGGTGCTGGCCACGGGACAGGTGGCGGTGCTGGCCGCAGTACACGGGGTAGTGCTGTCAGTGGTGGGGGGAGGCTCCAGCCCTTCCCCTGCAGCCTCGGACAGCTGCAGTGCCATGCATGGTGTTGTGTGCCCCTTCCTGTCCTTGGCAGATGGTGGTGTCTCCTTGCTTCTTCCAGCTGGTGTTCTCTTCCTGCCCTTGCTGCCTGGTGGTGCCTCCTTCCCCTTGCTGGCTGGTGTCCCCTTCTTGCCCTTGCTTGGTGGCGGCCCCTTCTTGCCCTTGGCAGGTGGTGCAGGCACACTGGCTGTTCTGACAGGGGCCTCCTTGGAGCACCTCAGACCAGCAAAATCTGCGGAAACTGCAGTGGCCGTGGACTGGGTGGCTGAGGTGCTGGGCTTGGTTCTGGCCACCCTGGCCCGAAGTGAAGGACGGGGGGGAGGTGCAGGGAATAGGTCAATGGTGGTGAGGAAAAGCTTCTTAGGGACACTGGGGCAGGAAGAGGGTGAAGGTTTAGGAGTGGAGGAAGAGGGACTGGTTGTAGGAGGTGTCTGCTGCGTTTTGGTGCAGGAGCATGGGCTGGATGCTGTTGTGAGGTGGATGGCTGTTGGGTGTCTGAGTGCCTGCGTTGGTGTACTTTGGGAGGAGGGGTCACAGACACAGTGGGAGAAGACACAGGGGACGTGTGCATGTGTGGGTGGTGACTGCCAGTGAGGGGCATGTTGTGATAGGTGTGCTGGTGATGGAGGTAGTGGATGAGGATGTAGAGCATGCAGGTGTGAGTGGAGAAGCTACTGGGAGGGAGGTGGACAAGTAGGTGGAGGGGGACACAGTGGAGGCAGTGGATGTTGGTGTGCCTGCATCTGGATGGTGCTTGTGGGAGTGCCTGTGGGATGAAGGGTGGTGCTTGCGTTTGCCTGAGCCACTTCTGTGTGTTGATTTGCGTGCATACAGGTCTGAAGGTGTGCTTGAGATAGGCTGGGGTTGAGGTGATTGGGACTGGGTAGAGGGGGAGGCTGGAGACATGGACAATGACTGCCATAAGTGAGTTGGCCAGAGCCTGGAATACTCTCTGTTGGGCCGCCACGCCAGAGTGAATGCCCTCCAGGTATGCATTTGTTTGTTGCATTCAGTATGGTTGACTGCCAATCAGAGAGGGATCTCAGTAGGTCAATAGCCTCCTCACTGAGGGAAGCATGGCTGACTGGAGCAGGGCCTGAGGTGCCTGATGCGAATGAGATGCCCACCCTCCTGGGTGAGCAGGCATGGGAAACACGCTGAGGGGCTGCTGAGGGGGCAATGCTGGTATAGGGGTGGTGACTGTATCTGTAGTTTGGGTGGGCACAGAGGTGTCCGCCACTGCCAAGGTGCTTCCATCGGAGGAGGAGTCGCTGTCAGTACTGTCCCCTCCTGTCTCCGTCATGGCGCTCCCCTTGCCCTCAATCCCACTGGTGCCCTCACCTTCAGTGGATTCAGCCTCCAGACCCATTGGGGATGCAGCTCCCTCCGTTTCCGGTGTCTCTGCTCCTCCGCCAGATGATGCTGATGCACACAAGGACAGGGTAACAAAACAAAAAGGGGGGGAAGAGACAGAGGATACACTTGGTCAATGCCAGAAAAAACACTACCATTGGCGTACACAACTCACAGGGTACAGCCCTATGCACTAGGCCATGCACTACCAGTTCCAATGCTAGTCACCAGGCCATGGGATACAGTCCCTAACACCATTAGCGGCACACCTGAAACCCACAGGACCCTGCCCAGTAGTAGATGCTCACTAACATTATTGGGGTTGGAGTGCATCTGAGCTTGCCCATCATGGAACCTACCCTGCCATGTTCGCCCTGGCCCACATCCCCCACCCAGGTAACACCTTAACACGGGCAAAGCAATGAATCTGAATCTGTACTCACCCTCTTGTGGCTGCTGTGATGCCTTCGAGTGCCCATCCAACTCCAGATAGGCCACCGCCAGGATGAGGAACATCAGGGGGGTCAGGGTATGATGGGCACCCCTTCCTCATTGGGAGGCCAGCCCCAGCTGGGCCTCCGCTGTCTTCCTTGCCCTGCAGTGCAGGTCCTCTCACCGTTTATGGCAGTGGGTGCTCCACCTGTCAAAGACCCCCAGGGTCCACACCTCCTTGGGAATGGCACGCCAAATACACTTTTTCTGATGGGTGCTGACCTGCAGAAAAAAATACAGCAGAAAAGGTATTATTAATATCGTCCGGACTGTCATACTCATGGCCCAACATATCCCTCCCATCCTTTACGCACATATATTGACCACCATACATGCAGCACTCTGCCCAGGACCCCTCAGCCTCCCCCACCTACACAAGGCTTACACACACAGCACTCCATGCATTCATGCCCCATGCATCGGGCTCACAGTGTACTCACCTGTTGGTCTGGAGGACCATAAAGTAAACAGTACTGGGGTAGGACCCCATCCACCAGTCTCTCCAACTCCTCGAAAGTGAAGGCAGGGGCCCTTTCCCCAGACACTCGAGCCATGGTTGCTTCCAGACACAGGTCACAACAGCACTTGCAGTGTAGGTCCTCTCCTGTTGAAGGTCAGGTAGCAAGTGAGTGAACAGATTGAAAATGGCAGTCACGTCCTAAAGGTGAGTGTCTGGCTAACAGGTATCCCTCTATATTTGCAGGTGACTCTGGTTACCCCAATCTCTCATGGCTACTCACCCCAGTGAGGAATGCAAGGACAAAGGCAGAGGAACGTTAAAATGAGGCCCATGGGCATACAAGGAGAATCATTGAGGCCAGATTCCGGTGCCTCCATCTGACAGGTGGATCCCTGTACTACTCACCCAAGAAGGTGTGCAAGATCATCGTTCCATATTGCATGTTGCACAACCTGGCCTTGAGACGCCATGTGCCTTTTCTGCAGGAGGATGAGCCTGGACAAAGAGGAGGCAGAGGAAGAGGATGTGGACAACAGAACTGCTATAATTCAATAGTACTTCCATTGACACACAGATAAGACACTGTAACTTCACCTTCCATTGCAGTTTTATGTTGGACATTGTACATGGCAGCCTGATCTCCCTATTTCTATGTCCACTTACTGTACCCTTTGGTATCTCTATTTTCAGATATCTGTGCCCCACTCTGGCTCCTGGTTTGTTTACTGCTGCCCACTACAGGTCATACCTATGTAAATATAACTGTACATTTGAATTGCAATGTTTACAGCTTGTTAAACTAATACATATTTCAATCAATTGACAGACTCCATACTTGTATTAGTTCCAACTGTGGTTATTTCTGTGATAATAAGTGTAGGGGGGTATTGCAATGGGCTGGGTTGATGGTGGAGAAATGTCCAGTATAGAGTCCAGTTTATTGGTATCATAGATGCATTGTCCAAAGGGGCATAGGAAGTGGGGCAATGGCAGTTCAAGGTGGACAGGGTGACAGAGTGGGACATAAGGGTGACATTTAGGGGAGTCTTATTTCCTGGCAGGGGTCTTGGCAATGTTCTCTGGCTTCTGCCTGGATCACAGGGACCTTTTGCGTGGTGGTTCTCTTTCTGCAGGGGGTGGGGTGCTGGTGGCCTGTTGTTCCTGTGGCGGGGCCTTATGTCCACTTTCGCCGGCGGAGATGGAGGGCTGTTCTTCAGTGTAGCTAGTGTCAGGGGCCCGTTGGTGTGCCACTGCCTCCCTCATGGTGTTGGCCATGTCTGCCAGCACCCCTGCAATGGTGATTAGGGTGGTGTGGATGTCTTTCAGGTCCTCCCCAATCCCCAGGTACTGTCCCTCCTGCAGCCGCTGGGTCTCCTGCAACTTGGCCAGTATCTGGCCCATGATCTCCTAGGAATGGTGGTATGCTCCCAGGATCCCTGCAAGTGCCTCGTGGAGAGTCGGTTCCCTGGGCCTGTCCTCACCCTGTCACACACAGTCCTTCCAGCTTCCCTGTTGTCCTGTGCCTCTGTACCCTGAACCGTGTGCTCACTGCCATTGACCCCAGGTCCCTAATCGTCATGTGTTTGTGGTGTTACCTGGGGTCCCTGTAGTGGTGGACACACTGCTGATTGACGAGTGCTGGGGACAGAGGGATGGGCCTGCAGGGTGGGTGCTGTGCTGGTGTTTCCTGATGGGGAGGCTCTGTGGTGGTTTGTGAATGTATCTGGGTCACCGACTGTCCAGAGGTCCTTGATGGGCCAGGTTGGTCATCCTGATCCAGGCATGCAGAGCTGCTGTCATCACTGTGGGCCTCTTCTGGGGGGGCTGGATGTGGCTGGCAACTCCTCTCTGGTAACATTGTGTGGGGGTCCTGTGGGGATGTAAATGAAGTGTTATTGTTTCTGCATGTCTCATCTTGTGCATGGGTATGTTCCCCTCTATGGTTGCTTTAGCAAGGCAGATTTGGCTTGTGAGATTTGTGATTTGGTTGGCCAAGTGATTGTCACTAGTGTGCATGCTGTGGTGATGGGTGTCCATGCAGGTCTGTGATGGGGGTCCATGCATTGGTGTAGCATGCAGGGCTTGGTATTGGGATGGGTGGGTTGTGATGGTGGGGTGTATGTGAGGTGGTGGAGTGATGGGGGTGAGGGTAGGGGTAGGAGTTTGTGATGACATTCAGGTAGGGGGGGATAAATTAGTAATGATTTGATATACCAAAGTCCAGTCCTCCTGCTACTCCTGCCAGGCCCTCAGGATGCAAGATCGCCAAGACTTGCTCCTCCCATGTTTTTAGTTGTGGGGGAGGAGGTAGAGTTCCACCTCCAGTCCTCTGTACAGCTATCTGGTGTCTTGCAACCACAGAATGCACCTTCCCCTGTATGTCGTTCCACCTCCCCCCGTATGTTGTTCCACCTCTTCCTGATGTCATCCCTTGTTCTGGGTGCTATCCCACAGCGTTGACCCTGTCTACGCTCTCCGCTATAGCTCCATCTTCCTAGCAAAAAATGTCTACTGCACCTGTGATCCGAATAGCTGTGGCTCTACCAGGATGATTTCCACCACCATGACCCTTAGCTCCTCTTTGCCATTCGCTGGAAAAGGCTTGTAGCTGGAAGTGAGTCAGAGAGAGCAGGCACTCCCTCTCAGTAGGATTGATAAAGCTTACGAAGGTTGTGGGCGTGGTCAGCTAGATTGGCTGTGGGTCCAAGTTCAGTGGGCACCAGGTAATGTCCCATGAGGAGGTTTTTTTCTGAAGATCAACACTTCCCTCTTGTCCGTGTTCTGCTTCAGGCAGTTGGCCCTCATCCAGTCGGAGACGTTTATCATGGTGTTGCAGAAGTTTGTACTGGAGATTGCAGGGTCTTTCATGAGGAACAGGATGACTTGGCCATCATCTGCATATGCATAGGATACAATGTTGAGTCCATGGGTTCTGATTATGTCAACCAGGGGTGTCATGCAGGTCTTAAACCAGGTGGGACTGAGAGAGGAGCCTTGCGGGACACCACATATGATGCTCTCGGGTTCAGAGGTGAATGGTGGTAGACAGATTCACTGGTTGCGACCTGTGAGGAAAAATGCGATGCATTTGAGAGTGTCTCCCTGGACGCCGACGTAGTGGAGTCTTCTGATGTGGATGTGGTAGGATATTGAATTGAATGCTACTGAGAGGTTGAGGAGAATGAAGGCTGATGTTTTGCCCTGGTCGAGGATGCTTCTGATGTTGTCACTGGCCACAATCAGGATGATCTCGGTGTTGTGGTTGACATGGAAACCTGATTGGGAGGCGTTGAATAGGTTGTTTCTTTCTAGGTGTTCAGTGAGCTAGTGGTTGATGGTCTTCTCCAGGGCTTTGCAGGGAATGGGAGCAGCGAGATAGAGTGGTAGTTTTTGACTTCGCTGGGGTTGGTTTAGGGTTTCATCAGAAGGAGTCTGACCTCTGTGTGTTTCCATGCATTGGGAAAGGCTGCCATGGTAATGGATGCTTTGAGAATGGAGGTAAGGGAACTGCTGATTTCTTTGTGTCCGAGGTTGAAGATGTAGTGCGGGCAGTGGTCTGTGGGTGCTCCTGAGTGGCTAGAGGTCATGATGACTGTGGTGTTTTACATGGTGAGTAGGTTAGAGATGGTGAGCAGGTATAATGAGGTTGTTGTAGTCAGTGGGATGGGGATCAAAGTTGCTATAGGTGGCTGATATCTTTTTGTGGAAGTAGTTTGATAGTATGTCTCAGAGTTCTTGGGAAGGGTAGACCAGGTTCTCTGTAGCTCAAGGGCAGGAAAGCTCTCTGAAGATGCTGAAGAGTTCCTTGGTGAGGTTGCTGCTTACCTCGATGTGGTCCGTCAAGGTGTCTCTTTATGTGTCCTTAAGGTGTTTGTGGTATTTTTGTTGGAGTGCCATTGTCATTTTATTTGCTTGCATCCGTGTTTGATGGTCCGGAGTTCTGGTGTGTACCAACTGTAATGTTTAGTGGATCTGCTGGTATTGGCAGGCTTCTTTGGGGTGACTCTGTCAGTGCTGTTGGAGATCTAGGTAGAGAAGTCCTGGACGGCCTGTTCCAGGTAGATTGTGGTGGTAGGCTGGGTGGTGTTGAGGGTATCTGTCCATTGGGTCTCTGTTACTTTGTTCCAGTTGCAGTGGGAGGCTCTCGGGGCTTGGTGGTGGTGCCCGAGGACCCTGTGATTATGAAGTGGACAATGGTGTGGTCGGCCCTGATAAGTTTGGTGACAAGGCTGTACTTGACTCTTTTACTGGCAGTGAAGATTAGGTTCAATATGTATCCTGCATTGTTTATGGGGCTGGTGACCAGCTGGGTGAGGGCGATGCTTCCCCAGACCCCTGCAGCTACTACGAATGCTCCTGGCCGGAGCCAATAAATTTATAAATTGTTGATGAATGCTCCAGTACCCACTCTGGGCACCTACATGATATTTTTCATTGGGGGATGCAGGGGTAGCCCCAGGGCCCCCGTGGTCCCAGCCGACTCCCGGCCAGCACCATACTGGGTGCCTCCAGGAGCCAGCTCAGTAACTTTGCTCCTGGGTGGGAACAGCTGTTTTCACTGTTTCCTTCAGGTGGAAGCAAAGATGTGCCTTCTGAGATTGTGGGCAGAAAACAGCAGTGTCTTGGGGGATGGGGTCTCTAGGACACTACTTTGAGCTGGTCCTGCCAGAGGTGATGAGATTTACAGGGTCAATGTATGGCATGGGAAGAGGGGCTGCATGTACCTCCCCTTATTGACAACATTTGTCCCAAGGTATGGTGTCTCCAAGGCATCGTAGAGTCTTGGGGAGGGGGCCCACACAACACCCTCCCCCATTAAACTTAATTGGTCCTTCTCTAATTTGTAAGGCCATCAGGGCTGGATAGTCTATCCTTTAGCCCTGGCTTCCTTTATCTATGGTCTGGATTATTCCCATGGGGACCAGGGTCATCAAAACTGGTCTGCATATGGCTGGGTCCAATCCGGGGTGGAATAGTGAGCAAAAGAACAATGGATTTAACCCAGATCTGTGACTGGAGTGAGTGTTTGAAAAGCTTCAGCACTCCGTCCATCATCCTTTTGTGTTGCTAAAGTAGGCCCAAGTTGCCAGGGTGTGTCCAGACGTGGATCCCTTGCTCACTGTGCTAATGAATTCAAGATAGCCTGGTTGATGAAGGGTGATACCCCGAAATCAGTCCCAGGATGCTTGTTTCTGGTCCAAAGAGGACCTGACCTGGCAATTCAGGCTGAACTGTTCCCATGGGGAGCAGGACCAAGACAGATCTTTGGCTGGATCCAAACTGGGGTGGCATGGGGAGCAAAAGAACAATGGATTTGACCGAGATATGTGTCTGGGGGTGAGTGTTTGAAAAGTTTCAGCACTCTGTCCATCATCCTTTTATTTTGCTAAAGTTGTCCAAGTGGCCAGGATGTGCCCAAACGTGTGTCCTTTGCTCACTGTGCCACTGGATTCAAACTAGCCTGGCTGATGAGGGATGATACCCCGAAACTGGTCTAAGGATGCTTTTTTCCATTTCAGTGAGGAGCTGGCCTGGCAGTCTGGGCTGGACCGTTCCCATGGAGAGCAGGGTCGAGGCTGATTTGCATATGGCTGAGTCCAAACTGTGGTGGCATGATGAGCAAAAGAAAGATGGATTTAACCCGATCTGTCACTAAGGGTGAGTGTTTGAAAAGTTTCAGCACTCCGTCCATCATCTTTTTGTGTTGCTGACTGATTTAACTTCCAGACAAGAAGTTGCACACTTCGTGTCTCGTCTTTGGATGGGATAGTAGGCAATAAGTAGCCCTGGTTCCTGATTCATAACTTGTTTAGCTATCAGACAACAAGGAGCAAACTTTTTGTCTCATCTTTGGATGGTATAGCAGACAATAAGGGGTCGGATTCCTGATTCATAACTGCCTTAGCAGTCATACAACAAAGAACAATCTCCCTCTCTCACCTTTGCATGGGATAGCAGCCAAGGACAGGCCCTAACCCATAGCTGGTTTACCTGTCTGACAATAAGTAGCATGCTTTATGTTTCATGATTGGTTGTGCTAGGCGACAATTAGGAACTGTATCTCCTGCTTTGCGAATGGATAGGTTGCCAAACCACATAGACGTATGTTTTCTGTTTCATGAATAATCAGTTTAACAACGATAAGGAACCTTCCTGTTAAAAACAAGAATCCTTGCTTTCACTTATATGTACTGGTGGGATTTTGAAAAAGTACACAGAATTCTGCTTCCAGTGCATTTTTAACTGTGAAAGCATCTTATATAAAAACATCTCATACGGTACCAAATTGTGCAAGTTTTGCATCGTGAAAAATTCCGAAACTTTGCAAATTTCGCTAGTGTAATTTAAATTTCAGCCACACCTACATGTTATCAAACATTTCCTCGTGCAGTATACTCTAAGTGATAAACCTTCTCCACAGCTAGTTTTTACATAAATGAGAAACATTAAAGTATGGTTTGACATCTAGCAGCTATTTTTAAGGTATTATATGCATGGCGATGAATTTCAGGCATATGAAGACGACTATTTACATATTTTAAAATTCACAGTAACCATCTCATCAACTTCCTTGTCTTTCATCACAATATACATAGGTTGTTAATAACCCTTTTAAACGAATAATGTGGTAAATTGTAATACCTATTTCGTAAGCGCATGCAATTAATGGATTCCAGACACTTCCTGTGATTCACACATTCCTGAAAAATAGACTTTGTTGAGATGTTACACTCCCCTGTGTTCACATTACCATGTTTTAGACAAATTAAAAAAATATCCTCGGGTTACTGTCACTCTCACATTCATATTCATCTTCAGTAATTATTTGATTAATTACTAAAGGTCTGATTTGTCAAAATGTTCCATTTTCTTTAGCAAATCAGTCCTTTAGCACTTATAATAGTCCAGGGAAACTTTAATATATTAGGCTCTTTCTAAGAGGATCTGTCGGTTATAAACCATAAATCGCTACCCAAAGGCTATTGTAGCACATCTGCAATAAAAGAAAAAAAGCAGAATGTGTAGATTCTCGAGGATCACTAATTCACAGCTGCTTATTCAGGGGCCATTTACCATTAACCAACGTGGACTGCTGCCAGGCCAACTGGCAACATAAAAGGCGTAAACGCTGTTGTTCTGCTGGTTGAGTGGCACTTTATCGCAGGTGTTGACCTACCTGTTAGCACTAAAGGTAAACATGTGTCTAAATCTGCACTGCACCTACACTTCGTACTGTAAACAAAAGCAGACCAATCACAGGCAATTCTCCTCAGGTGCGGCACACAGTGTGCACATTTGCACAATGGTCATACCAACCAAGGTGGGTGAAGGCATTCCTGCGTGCACTTAGACTTATTCTAGTAACTATTGTGTTCATGTCAAGTACATCAGCATAGGTTGGTGTTTGTCTTTGTTGGCCTTAGGACACCGAGCACTTTGCCACTGCTAACCAGTGCTAAAGTGCATCCACAATGCACAATTGCATCAACAACTGGCATATTCAATTTACTTACAGGTCCCTAGTAAAGTGCATTACACCTGCCCAGGGACTGTAAACTAAATGCTGCTAGCGGGCCAGCAGCACTGATTGTGCCACCCTATTAATCAGCCCTTTAAACGTATCAGGCTTACCACTGCAGAGCCTGTGTGTGCAGTTTATTGTAATTATAATTGTAATTGTATTTATATAGCAGTTATTACTCCTGATGAGGTGTTGAATTGCTTTTCAGCGAGTAGCACACTACTCTGGTAACCAAAATGATAAGTGGTAGATTAGTATAGGGAAATATGAGTACAGTATTAGTATGAGTTGATTTGAGTAGAGGTTATGTGAGTTTGTTAGTAGGTTTGAGTAGAATAATGGAGGGATAGAGGAGGAAAGAATCCAGAAGTGTTAATTGGGAGTTTAGAGTAATAGGATGAGGCTTGGGATGAGTAAAGGAGAGATGGAGGAGGGAAGAGTCTGCAGAAAGGGGCTAGGGAGATCATAGTAGTGGAAGGGGTTTTGGATGAGTCAAACGTGAGATAAGTGAGAATTTAGAAGCGTTGTTTGGGAGATCATAGTACTAAACCGAGGTTCGGGGTGAGCCAGGTAGTAGAGGACGGAAGAGCTTAGAAAGGGTTATTTTGGAGATAATAGTAGTAGAATGGGTTTGGGATGAGTCAGAGAGTGGGAATAGGTTGATAGAGGTATACGGTGATGGGGAGACAGAGTAATGCTTACAAGCAAGATGTGTCTTTTTTCCCCTCTTGTACATTAGGACTAAAGTAATAAATAGATACGTAAATACATAATATGGGAATATATGTGTAAAGAATATAATAATTAACAAAATATTTTGAGATTTAGAGTTGTGAAGTATAAACACAGACTTTCAAGATTTGCAACATTTGAGGTTAATTTATTGGTGTACTTTTCTAACATTATTTTATCTTTCCTCAATTTTCAGTAGTGAAATGCTTGTTGATAAAATAGTTAAAATAACATTTGCTCATTGTGATAGATAAAATGAAAGCAGGTATTCATTAATATCTAATATAACAACTTATCCTGGAACTATGCAATGAGCTATGAACATGTTAAACATAAAATAATATATACATATATATTTATATACACACAGTTATACACATACATTGTATGTATACGTGTATATACATAGATGCACACAAATATACACACACATACACACACACACACACATACACACATATATGCATTTAACAATGAGAAAATATACATTTGTTAAACAGGCTTAAAGAGTATGTATATATTTTATTATTAAGAAATAGTAATTATACATATTTCTTAAAGAAATACACATATCTAGATATATACACATAATCAGACTATAAATGTTTGGCAACACAGGCTTATGCAGTTCATTGCTGTTTGGATATGATGGTTATGAAGGAAAGAGCCAACTCTTGAGTAGTCTTCTGAAGACAAGATAGTTATCTGTGTATCTTATATTTGGGGATAATGAATTCCATAGTTTGGTCGCTTGAACCTACCTCCTATACCACAAATAGTATTTTTCTTGTATGAGGGTGTTTTAAGGCCGGGTGTCAATCTTGAGTGGAGATTTCTTTGTTGAATGTATTTGGTGATTTTATTCCTGATGAAAAGCGGTCCTGTTCCATTTATTGCTTTGTAGGTGATTCAAAGCAGCTTGAAGGTAGATCTTTTGGCAACCAGTAACCAATGCAGGGCCCTCAAGGCTGGGGAGATGTGAGCTTCTGGCTTCACATGTAGTAGTAGTCTAGCAGCTGAGTTCTCAATACATTGTAGTTTTTTATAGTAGAAGGAGATGATCTATGGTAGAGGCCATTGGCATAATCTAGTTTAGATAGTACAAGAGAGATAGTAGCCTGGACCTTGTGCAGAAATCCAAGGTGGGGGAAGATGCGTTGCATAGTGTTCAAGGTGATGAAACTTGATCGTGCTAATTTGTCTTCTTGGGTATTTATTGTTAACATGGAGTCCATGGTAAATCAACGGTTTTTAACTTCCTTAGATACTTGACGACGTGTCCCAGATCGTCAGGCCAGGCGCACAGTGGGTCATATTTTTTCCATTTGCCACATGTGAGTATTTCAGTTTTGGAAGCATTCAGTTTGAGATGGATCCAGCTCATCCACTGATCAACAACTCTGAGGCAACTGAAAATGTGTGAGTTTCCAATGTATTTGGACATTCCAATTTAAGGAGTATTTGTGTGTCATCTGCATAGTTGTAGTATGTGAGTTGAAATTCATTGATCAATTCCGGTAATGACATCATGTAGAAGTTGAAAATCATAGGTGAGATGAGGTGATGGGCAGAATCTAGTTTGGTAGTCTGAAAGGAAAGAGTTATCTTCAGTAAATTGTGACATCTGGGCGAATGCTGCTCTTTCTATCACTTTGCTCATGAAAGGTCCATTTGTAATCAGTCTGTAGTTGTTGGGATCCTGTGGATCCAGGTGTTTTTTTTCTTTAATAACAGGTGTATGCACATCTTGTTAAGGTCTTCAGGATCAAGGTTCCGGTAGTTAAAGAATTATTGATGATTTTTATTACTAGTGTGGCAGCAGAAGTAGATAAAATAATTTTCTTGAAATGTGTGCTGGACAAGGGTCAGTAGGGCAGCCAGTAGGCCTGCTTGCATTGACCAAATCCATAAATTCACTTTGTGACATTTGTTTGGAGGAGTGCAGGGGCTGGGTTGGCTTACTCTTGGAGGGGATTTTATTGAACAGGTTGGTGCTGGTGATTTTTCTTTGTTTTAAATAGGAGTTCAATGTGTCTGTCTTAGATGTTTAATGATTTTCCGGTTTGTCTGTGAATTCCTGAGTAGTGGGATGAGTTCCTTCCATGCATTTAGGTTTTCAAAATTTGTTGAGAATTTTATAACATTCTTTATTTGCAGATTTAGCATTTTGAGTTCTGTCTTAGTGGTACCTTTTTCTAGCTTTTTTGATTGATGATTTGTAATTTCTGTTTGTGTAGGTGAAGTTTGCCTTGAATTTGATTTGTTTTGAGTCAGGTTCTCTGATGCCTTCTGATTTGTTGTTTTATCTTTTTTAGTTTTGTATTTCTCCGATGTGTTGTTATTTTTTTGTCCTGTTTAGTTTTTTTGAGTGGTATTAGGGTGTCGAAAGTTTCCTGGAGCCTCTCATAAAGCTTTGGAACAGAATTTATTGTGTCTAGATCGTTGTTAGATGTTAGTTGTGTTTCTACGTCTTCAAAATTGAGTTTGTTCCATGGTCGATAGATAGATGTATGCAAGGTGGTCTTAGGCGTGTTGATTTGTAGTGTTTTATGTTAGAAAGTTACCAAATGGTGGTCTGATCATGTGACTGCCGTGATGCTTCGAACAGTAACTAGTTCTGGATTTGCAAAAATGGCATCTAGGATGTGTCCAGCGATATTTGTGGGATTGTGTATGATCTGATGTAGGTTCAATGTGACTAGGCCAGTGGTGTTAGCTTTTGGACGTGACATATTATGTTTGTCAAACCAAATGTTTAGGGATGCAGAGGTTGGAGTATAATGTTATAAGGTTTGAAACTGTGTCAAGAAATGTGTCCAGGAATGTTGAATTGTAAGGCAGAAGTCTGTAAAGAAGGAGAAAGTTACAGGAGGAAGTTGGTGTCGGATTGCATCTGGTTATGAGGGTCACACAACCTTGCATGGAAATGTTTTCTGTTTTGCTGAGATTTATTGCATGTTTGAATATAACAGCTGGTCCTCTTTTGCCTATGTGGTTTTGTGTGATTTTTTGATAGCCTGGAGGAATGGCATAATGCAACATTAGGGGCCATGTCATCTCCCAAACAGGATTCTGTTATCAATAGTAAGTCAGGCTGTGTGTCAGTGAGAAGGTCGTAGATGTGCTTGTTTTTTTAGAGTGATCAAGCATTTGTGAGCAGGCAGTTTAGAAAATGTGTTTTGGTGGTCATGTCATTTTGTTTAGGAGAAGGGTGAACAGTAAATTTTGAGCTTGTAGCAGGTGTGTTATTAGTTGTGATAGCTGTATGAGGGTCACAATAGTGTTGTTTTTCTATATTCTGTTCCTCATCCAGCAGGCTTAGGAGGCATTTTTTGGGGTCTGTGTGTGTTGGTGGTGGGCTTTGTGGCTGAGAGTGACTTGATGAGTTTAGTTATTTTTGTAGAGTAGCCTTGTTGTACAATAGACAGGGGGATGCAAAGTTGTTAAGAGTGGCATGTTGTTTATTTTGTTTGCGTCTGTTTAGGGTAGAAGGAGTATGGGTTAGGGGCGGTTGAGGAGCTTGAGGATCATAATTTAAGGCTCTAAATTGTCAATGGATTAGAGGTGGGTGAATTAATGTTGCTGTGTTGGGGTGTATGTGGTAGATATTTGTGAATAGTAAGAATTGTGGAGTAAAGATTGGTCAGGACTTGTATTATTTGTGTATTCATGAGTCTGGGAGTGGGTGTGACGGAACGTCTAATGAAAGTTTGTGTTATTTTGATGTTCTGGTGGGTGTGGTTTGTTTCATTTATGTGGAGTTGTGAGAGGAGATATTGGTGTAGTGGTTTCCTGTGAAGGATTTGCATGTGAGTTACTGGTGGTGAGTGGTATTTGAATAATACAGGGGGTGGTGATGTGCTTTAGAGAAGAGTGTATGAGGTATGTAGGAGAGGAGGGACAAGAGCTAAGAGTGTTTGTGTGAGATTTAATCACTGAAAGAGGTATTATGTGTGGTTGAGTGGAGAGTAAGGATTGTATGGTTGTGTGTATTTGGTAAAAAGATGAGGAGGGTGTTGGTCGATGGTGTGATGGACAGCTGAGTATAGGTTTTGTCATGATAAATAGGGAGTTTGTGTCTGGATGGATGAAAGTTATGTATAATGTGGCTTTATGTTGTGTGGGTGATGTGTGGCTGTGTTATTGGAAATGGACAGAGTTGTGTTTGGTGTGAGAATGAAGGTGTCATAATGTTATAGTTTTGGTGGATATGTGTATAGGTGTGGTATGTGGAGTTTCGTGGTTGTTGTTAAGATATTGAAATATGTATGAGGTTTGTTTGTGGTGCATGAGTTGGAAGCCTTTCCGGATTTTGGGTTTGGATGTTGGAGGATGTGGTTGAATTAAGGACCCTTCTGAAAGATGGAAAATTGGGCTGGATCTCAGGCCCTAGGCCTGATCCAGCCCGAACAGGCCCAAACAGGCAACTGCCCTTGTCCTCTCCGCCCTTAGCCTTGATGCCTAGGCTGAGATGCCCTAAGCCCATGGCTTAAATAGCCCTATTGGCTAATGGAACCCTAGCCCTAACCCTAAACAATCAGATTCCTAACCAAAAACTCAAGAGCAAATGGGAGAACCCCTGCCCTGACAGTTTAGCAAGATAGTAACCCTAAAAACTTTGGACCAATAGGAACCCTAGCCCTAGTACCAAGCACAACCCTAGCCCTGACAGCCAATCACAAAAGTAACCTGAAAAATGTGAGACCAATATGAACCCTAGCCCTAGTACCAATCAGAGTACAAATCGTAACTCTTAAGCCAATAGAAATATTAACCCAGCAACCAATCACAACAGCATATGCAACAACCAATAGAAATGTATATAAGGGCCAAGTTACTTTAAGCCTGAGCCCCAGAGGAAGGGAGGAGAGAGGTGCTCCTCTATGCAGAATTTCCTTGGATACAGACTGGCAGAATCCACACTTCCAAGCTAGCAGAGTCCACTTTCCAGGTAAGGGACAGATTAGAAACCACAGAAATACTGCTTGTTGTGTACTCAGATATATGGCTTTTTCAAGGCAAAAAACAAGTGCTGCATAAACTTTCCAAATACAGATTCAGTCACAGAGATGATTAAGCAGTCTCATAAACACACTGGAGTTAGCCATTGAAGTGTAAGTAGCCTTTCGAAATAAAAGGGTTGAGGGCTTAATGCAGTCTCTGTGAAAAACTAGGAGGCAAATTTCAAACAGTTATGTGTAAAAACACCGCAGTTTAAAAGCGCCAAGTTTGCTGAAACACAAGGAGCCTATTATAAGCAGTCACAGGTAGGAGAAATACACTTTTCAACTAATAACAAGTCTGGGGTATTACCAGTCTCATAAGACTCTGGCTCACCTGGCTGCATAAAGTGCAGGAAAAGCTGGGCTCACAAAACAAACATGGCTGTCTTGGGGTTTCCTCCACAAACTTAAAGGCTCACTGCAGGTGTGAGTGGAGGGCTCAGGTCCCCTGGGAGCTAGGGAGCCAATGACAAGGCCCAAGCCCCTATCGAAGGGAGGAGAGAGGTGTTCCTCTAGTCAGAATCTCCTTGGATACAGACAGGCAGAATCCAAACTTCCAAGCTAGCAGAGTCTACTTTCCAGGTAAGGTACTGATTAGAAACCACTAAAATAATGCTTAATGCAAACTAAAATATATGGCTTTTTCAAGGCAAAAACAAGTGGTGCCTACACTTTCCAAATAAAGTTTAAATCACACAGCAGATTAAGCAGTCTCCTAAACACACTCAGGTTAACAACTGAACTGTATGTAGCTTTTTGAAAAAAGGAGGGGGAGCTTAATGCAGTCTTTGTGAAAAACTAGGAGGGAAATTTCAAATAGTCACAGGTAAAAAACAGCAGTTTAAAAGCACCAAGTTTACTGAAACACGGGGACCTGATATAAACAGGCACACATAGGGGAAATACACTTTTTAACACATAAAAAGAATACACAGAACGTCTGGGGTCTTACCAGTCTCCTAAGACTCTGGCTCACTGAGCTGTGTTAGGGAGCAGGAAAAGCTGAGCTTACAAAATAGAAGTAGCTGTCTTGGGGTTCCCTCCACAAACTTAAAGCCTCACTGCAGGTGTGAGGGGAGGGTTCAGATTGCCTGAGAGCTAGGGAGGCAATGACCAGGCCCAAGCCCCTGTAAAAGGGAGGAGGGAGATGCTCCTCTATTCAGAATCTCCTTGTATACAGACAGGCAGAATCTGCACTTCCCAGCTAGCAGAATCTACTTTCCAGGTAAGGGACAGATTAGAAATCACTGAAATACTGCTTGTCACACACTCCAACATATGGCTTTTTCAAGGCAAAAATAAGTGGTGCATACACTTTCCAAACACAGTTTAAATCACAGAGCACATTAAGCAGTTTCCTAAACACACTTTAGTTAGCCACGGATGTGTATATATCCTTTTGAAAACAAGAAGGGCGGGAGGGGGTTGGGAGGAAGCTTAAATGCAGTCTTTGTAAAAAACTAGGAGGGAAATTTCAAACAGTCACTGTTAAAAAAATAGCAGTTTAAATTGCCATTTGGACCAGGCAAAATAAACCTGTTGGCAGGACAAAACCTTACCTTTTTACACATATGTCACCCCTAGGGTAGTCCCAGTAAAGCCCAAAGGGCAGGGTGCAGTGTAGATAAAAGGAAGCACATGTGATTAGTTTTTCAATACTGCAATGCCTATCTCTCCCATAGGATAACATTGGAGTTGCCTTAATAAATCTTCTAAGTGTAGCTTCCAAATGAATAGAGTTGATCCGTCCATGTTTGGTGTCTCTTAAATCACAATTTAAAATCCTAACTCATGGTGAAGTAATATTTTATACTGCAATTCTGAAAATGCCAGTTTTAGGAAGTTGGCCTTTTCTTGCCTTGCCATTTGGCACTTGCAGCCTGTCTCGGGTCACATGACTGGGTATAGGTGGCAGTTGGTCTTTGTCTAGTCCTCCTAGGCAGCCACACACAATGGGAGCATAGGTGTGACTTAATGGGTCATCCTGGGCAAGATGGGAGGGAGGAGCTGGACACAGCCTCACTTACACCTGATATGATGTGCCCTGTCCACACACAAGAGGCTTAACAGCCCTGTATTGTCATTCCATCCAACTTGGAGGCTGGGCCGGGGAGGAAGGGAATCCCTTGCACTTCAAAGCCACTGTCTAGAAGCTTCTCCCCCCTTTTCAAATTAGGGCACCAAAGCATAACTACTGGATCTCAGACATCATCACTTGAGTACATTTCTGGACCTGTAGATACTCTGCCAGGAAAAAGGACTGATGGTTTGCTGAAGCACTGTAAATCTGGTGGACTGCTACTCTGCTGGGCCTTTGCTTTTCTGTGCTGTTCTGCTGCCTACTGCCCTCTTGCCTGGAAGGGAGAAGGACTGGACCTATATCTCTCCAGGCCTCCTGATCGGAAGTCTCAGGGCTATAATAGGCTTCCAATGACCCTGCTTCTGCACCTTGACTCTGCCATTTGTGAGCCTGGCCTTCCAAATTGTACCACCTCAGTCCTGAACCTTTGGAAGTTGTTTTAAGTTGCTTTCTCCAGCAAAACCAACGTGTCTTCTTCTGCAGGAGCAGAGCCAATGCATCAATCCTGTTGCGTAGAGCAGAGCCTGAGCATTACCACTACTGCTTGGGACAGAACCCAAGCAACAGACTTGTATCGCCACATTTTGAGACTGCCGCATTGCCACTGCTAGCGCAGGTGTAGTAATCAAAATTACTTATGAGTATTGCAGTATTTTGAATAATACGTTTATGTCGAAAATAAAATAACGTAGAAAAATAATGCATGCATTTGAAATTGTGATCAGGATGAATGGCCACCAATGTTAACGAAATGTACTCATCAATGATTTAATATTCTGAAATGTTGAATATATGTTTGAATATATGTTTGACTAATGTAGTAATACGTTATATTAAGGGTTATATATTATGTTTTAGTTCTTTTAATTGTAGGTCTTAACTTAGCGAATGTCTTGGTCTAGTTTGGCAGACCTCGTGTAGAAGCTGTATTTCTTAACGTTTAATAAAATGGCTGTCCTAGAGAGTTAAACTGTGGTTTCTATTGTATGGTTTAAATGTGCTCATAACGGAAGGTTTCTCTTTAGAACTGACTGCTAGAAGATGATGTTCCGGTGAATGCAACATTTTATGTGTAATGTGTGTGAGACTGACTTTCTCAGGAGAAGAAGAATATTGCCGATTTTCTTCCTGACCGAAAGGTTATTATTATTTCTTGTGCGTCTTGACAAGAGTCATGCTTAACTTTAATGCTTAGAAACTTTGCGTTTTCTGAACTTGGATGCTGAATACTGATGCTTTGCTGTCCGACTAATGTCCTGAGGACGAAGAATGACTCTGCTTGCTGGTCCACACTGAGGATAGGTATAATGTAATAGACTGTTGATTGTTATGCATGCTTGCTTTTTCTTTCTAGGTACGAACTGCACTGTTTTAATAGAGCCATAGATAAAGGTTTTCCAAATTTGTGTTACTGAATTGTTTTGAATGAAGCCCAACATGCTGATGCTAATCTGATGTTAGTTAAGGTTTCCTCACTAATGACATTATGATAACAGGGATTAATGCTTGATCAACTTCTCTGCTAATCTTCATGTATATAATCACATTGACACAGTTGACTTTGTTACTGATTTGCACCATAAGTTTAGAGTGTGTTGTAGTTCAAGCTTTGATTAGATTACATTTCTTCCGCTGCTTTGGAAGCGAGTATTGTTTCTGCATGTCTTTCATTTGATTCCGAGATTAATCTACATGAACGTAGCATTGTTAAAATAGGGAAATAAATATTCTAACTTTTACTAAAGGTGTGGTTATTCATGACTGAAAGGTCATGGTGTGTGACATTTACTGACTTCATTGATTATTAATGTTATTGATTTGTTGATGATTATTGATTAATGTGTATTGGTTGTTGATTATTTATTGGTGCTATGGTAAGAACATCTTAATTGAGAGTCAAAAGGTTCATCAACCTATTTGTGTCCCCATGTAAGTTTAGTTATTAAGGTCAGATGCGCTCTCACCTTCAGAACCACCAGTACACAATGCTCTCCCTCGTGCAAGTTTCTTGCATCTCTCAATGACAGCAGCCTTGATGACAACGCTACAGCTCTGCTTTGCATCCTCAGTGCTCACTGGAACCGACGCATCATCTCAACCGTGCCATGCATCCTCAACACCAGTATTTGCATCTCAGTGTCATTGCATCAGGGTCTCACATCGCTGCATCGCAGCATCGCCGCATCTCAGAACCGACGCATTACCCCTGCTGCTTGACATATCTTTGTTTCTGCCCACACTCTGCAACCAGGATTTAAGGTACTGACTAGGTTCCTAACGGGGTACTAACTGGTCCCCGTAGACAATCCGGGCTCCATCGCAGTCAGCCTGAACCTTTTACTTTGTCTCAGTCTGGCGTGACCAGAGATCCCTGGTTGGTGATTCTAGCTTCCAAGCACTATTTAACAGGTCATGCTTTTAAAATTCATAACTCAAGTTCCATTTATTGGGTTTTTGTTGCTTTGGTCTTCTTTTACTTATTAAATCAAGTTCTATTAATCTAATGAAGTGGGGGATCCTTTTTATGTGGTGTTTCACTGTTTTAGTGTTCAACGTGTTGCTCAAATACTTTACACAGTGCCTTCAAGTTAAGCCTGACTGATCTGCACAAAGCTACTAGAGGGTGAGCACAAGTTAATTTGGATTTGCATGTGCCTTATCCTGACATTAATTGTGGTTGCTGTCTGACTAGGGCTCACAACCCAGTCTCACACCCCAGTCAACCAACAACCCGATTTCCAACAGCTACCAAGTTGGATGATGAAAATATTTGACATACATTGAGAAGGATGATATGTTCTCTAGACTCTCAAGGGGATTCTTACTGTAATAAGCTCGATTTATGCACATGGTCATCTGCTTAAACGTTTGTTGTGTTGTGTGCAAGTCCCTGAGCTCTTCATAAAGTTATAGCATCCACAGTCAGTTTCTTTGCCTTCTATCAACTTTGGGCCAGTGATCAAGATGGCCTTTCATAATCAGTAATGGATTACTTTGAGAACAGATCACCCTAGCCAATTGCTGATGGATATCGTCTTACTGGTGACATTCACATTTGTATTAGCAAGGTTTCTTATTTCCAAGGCAAGCTTTCAGGCACGTTTGATTTGGTTATTAGCCTCTACTAGAGGTGGAAAGTGTGGTATTGAGTACTTGTGCACGGATTTTTAAATGGACCCCAACGCACAATGAGCAAATCGCATCACTTTACGAGTCAAAATTCATCTTATGATTGATTAAATGTGAATGGACTCTCTTAATTTGAATGACACCAGTATAGAATAATTGTACTTGCTAGTAAATCTGCTCGGAGGGTGGGTAGTCTGCGCTTCAGGTCGGAAATACACCAGGAAGAGTGGAGAACACCAACAATCATGTACACTAATGGGTATTCACAAAGCTTTAGCCGCTAGTTTCAGAGACTGACTTCCGTCAAGAGCAAGAATAAATCTGTTTTTTAAGAAAGGAAAGGGGAAAGCACATTCCCAAAACACATGATGGCGCATACGAAGCAATTTCTACACATGAAGATTAATGTTTTCTAAAATAAATAAAAAATAGAATATGTATATCTGGTTTAAATGAGAAGCAGCACTCTCCCTAGTTACTAATTACTTCCCCTTAGAAGTGCAATTAATTGCTGACTTGTGAAATGCTATAGTGAGAATGGTTATGCTGTGGGGACAGACCCAAAAGTGGGTTTCTTTCTCTCACAAATGGGACCAAAGTGTTTAAGTGTAAGGATAACCTAATTCCAGAAAAAAACAACTACAGGTATATAATTTATTGTGCCTCAAATATGCATTAATCAGTTTACCACAATAATCAATTTCAGTTTTCTAGTGTCTAACCTTTGCCTTCTAACTTCAAAAATAGAAAAGACAAAATCATAAGTATAAAGGATGTACTTATTTACAGGGAAGTAATGTACACAGATGTACTTTGCTTTTCAGATATCTTTTTTATTTGTTTCAGCTATGTACACAAGCCATTTGTTCTCAAGCTCCATATTAAAGGTGTTAGCTGCAACATTCCCCCAAATACAACCCATACTCTCGTTTCAAAATCAATAAATAATTAAAATAATTTTCCACTGGTCTTCGGTGATATTTACACCAATGTTTCATTGAAAATGTGGTGTTCCCTGGTCAATTTTTGCCTTTTGGTTTTTGCTGTCTTTAGGAATGCATGCAAGTCAAGTGGTCCATAGGGTAAAAGAAGGCTGAGCCGAGGATGTTCACCATTTGATATGACCCAAACAATAACAAAGCCTTAGAGTCCTGAAATACAAATCAAATGGAGCACAGTTTCTAAAAAGACAGCATAGTAATTTTTAGTCTCTGTTCAGACAGTGACTAAGGGCCAGGTTTAGAGTTTATCTTATAGGGTGCGCCATCAAAATTGTGATGGTGTAACCTGTTCAGCAAACTCTTTGTCCTACTGTTCTAATTTGAATTTGGATGGACTATCAATTTTCAGATGGCTATGGCCGTGTTGACTCCACTATCAGAAAATGTACTCTGATGGCCACATAGAATAGGGGACATTGGAGTAAAGGAATCAGACTGCCCACCCTATTTACTGCCACATGATGACAATGGCGGGTTGGCTGAATATACTACACCGACCGCCATGGCGGTAGCGGCAACTGGGCCGGAGATAACAATCTCCAACCCGGCAGCTGCTACTGTACCGCCGGCAGCATTTTGACCCTTCCTACCGCCATGCTTTTTGTGGCGTTCCTAACGGCACAAAAACCATGGCGGTAGGCCCTTTCAGTGACAGGGAATTCCTTCCCTGTCACTGGTAGGAGGCCCACCCACCCCTCTTGCACTCCCCAGACAGCCCCCACCCCCCCTCCATCCACGCTCCCCCCTTCCAATCCACCCCCCCATGCATGCACACTCACAGGCATACACCACAAATTGACACTCTGACTCACACAGGCATACACACATTCATACATGCATGCATCCATTCATTAAAGTACACATCCATACACACATTCATACTGACATACTGACACGCAGACATGCATTCACATTTCCATTCATACACGCATTCTCACACATGCACACACACACGCAAACAACACTACACACACATTTGCGTTCATGCACACACTCACACATTCATGCACACATCCCCACACACACACACACACACAACACCACCCATCTTCCTCCCCTGTCGGAAACTTGACTTACCTGCATCTAGGGGGTCTTCTGGCAGGGGACGAGACGGGGCGTTGCTACTGCCAGCAGCACCCACCAGCAGAACACCGCCGGGGTGTATTATTTTTCATAATACAGCTGGCGGCGGTCTACTGGCGTGGCCCTGCTGGTGGTAGCAGCGCCACCTTAACACCATCTGCCAGCATGGCCACAGCCGGATTTCCGCCCTTCTTGGGGCGGAAATCCCTCTGTGGTCATATTATGGCAGATGGATGGCAGCCACAGCGACAGTCTTTTGGCAGCCATTGCCATGGTGGTAGGCCCCACTTACCACCAATGTTCTAATTAGGGCCAAAGTTTGGTGCTCGATTGCCTAAAAGACTACAGCTATGCACCAAACTTTTAGTGCCTTCATAGGAGCTGTAATGGCTGAAGCTCTTGTGAATGCAGAAAGCTCACCACGGGCAAACAGTGATCTCAAAACAAGACAGTCTTCTATCCGTCAGAGTGGCAGACTGAGGGCCTTATTTAGTTTTTGGCAGAGGGGAATAGAACGGCTAAATCAGTCGGTAAATGTTTGTTACAGTTTTAAATTTGCTTTGGATAGGCATCAGGTGATGCAGCCAGCTTAACAGAGACTTCAAAATGTAACTAGTCATTTACCCATTCACTCAGCTAATCTAGTCAATGTGCTGTCCTGTTTCTCAGAAGTAAAGAAATTAATTCTCTAGTGCGCTCCCACAATCATAGAGAGCTACGTTATTGGCTGCACTTGCCAACAAACAAAAGTGCATTCAAAACATGTCAATAATGTGCATTCGTCAATGCATTAGAGAGATTTTATGGTCAATGGTACTCACTATACCTTTACAACACTTTGTAATACGAATGAAACACATTTCGTGCTGCTTTCATCTGGTAGCTCAATCACTTTCTCATCTCTTTCCTTCCACATTAAAAGACACTAGCGCTGACAGATGTATCATGTAACCTATCTGCCAGTAAGTGTAATGCTTCAAGAGTTAATGAGTCACAAAGAGAACATAGCAGGCCTGCCCGGACCTTGAAAAAACAGTTTTCCGCCTTCTTCCCATTGAAACAACTCTGATCCAGATAACTAAATGTGAGAGAAATTCCATGAGTGAAAGAAGGTAGACTCATTCTAATGAAGACTGTGGCACCTGAATTTTTAGACACAAGGAGGGAAAAAGCATGAAAGTTAAAGGATGAATTTTAGTTAAATGCCATGGACCAATAAATCAGCATGTTTATCATTTTTGATGAAAGAGGCTAATATTTTAGAATTAAGACTGCTGTTTTTATTTATTTATTAAGAAGTTAAGCATAAGCATTCCTGGATTTCTTGTGTTTACTACGTAAATGTTATATTTAGTTGAGTGATACAATTACAAGGTATGAAGCAGTTACATTACTACAATTCAAAACATGACCGTCCAATGCTTTACCCAGACAGATAATAAGGATCTCCATTAAGTTCAGTTTCAAATGAAACATAAGTTTGCATTTTATCCCAGAGTTGTATCAGATTCCACTCAGAAAGCACACCTGTTTACTCATAAGTGAGACTCAGCATCATAAAAGATGGGAAACGTCCTGATCAACGTCTTGGGAACAACGCAACGTTTCCCATGCAAGCGTAACCATGCTTGCCGGAACAATTACTGCCTTTATCTCTGCCTTAACCACAAGTGTGCTGAACTACGCATATGCGTGTTTAAGACAAAAAAAAAAAAAGGCAAAATTGGATCAGGAGAAGACGCGGTCAGTTAAGTGGGGTTGGGGCAGGGTTGCGGGGTTGTTTTTAGGGGTGGGATGGAAAAAGAGCTTGGAGTGGGGGTGTGGTCTATTTTTTGTAGGGGCAGGGGTTGTGGGGGCCGGAGTAATTTTGTTTTTAGGGTAGGTCGGGGTAGTTTTGTTTTTAGGGTGTGTCGGTTGTTTTAGGGGCAGGTGGGTTTTAGGGTTTTAGGACTCAGGGTGGGTGGGGGTGTCAGGGTAGTTTTGTTTTTAGGGGCAGGGGTGGGAGGTCAGGGTATTTTTGTTTTTAGGTGTGGGGTGGAGGGGTCAGGATAGTTTTGTTTTTAGGGGGAGTGTGGCAGTCGGGGTATTTTTGGTTTTTTTGGACTAGTTTTGTTTTTAGGACAGGTGGGGATCAGGGTAGTTTAAGTATTAGGAGTGGGGTAGTTTAGGGCGTTAGGGTGGGTGGTGGGGTTGGGGTAGTTTTGTTTTTAGGGGTCTGGGGGTCAGGTTAGTTTTTTTTTTCAGGTGGGTGGGGGTCAGGTAGTTTAAGTATTGGGGTGGGGTACTTTTGGGGCTTAGTGTGGGTGGGGAGTGGTATGATAGAACCACGCATGCCGTTCCCACACATGCCTTTACCAGGCATGCTTTTACAATGAAAAGTCACTGCAAAGGCTTGCATGGTAAAGGCATGTGTGGAAACAACGCGGTTATTGGTTGGACCACGTTGTTAAGGCATGCATTGTTCCATCATACATTCATCAAAGATGAGTGGTATTAAACACAGTGTTTATGCCTTAATCATGACATTTGATGCAGAAACACTCATTCATAAATATTGAAAAGCATCACTGTAAGCTAACTAATCTCTAGTATGTCATGTATATGTTTTCTTTCATACTCATACACACGCCTTTTTTTAAGGACCGATGCCTATATAGCTTCTCTTGTGGGATGAGCATATCATTTAAGAAGATTATTATTATCATATTCAATGCTGTATGTTTAGTGGTAAAAGAATGAGTGCCGGTGCCCAAAGCTCTTCTCAGAAGCCCACGGTCAGGTATGAAACATCAGTGAGTGGAATAATCCGCTCCCAACCGCCTTTATCTCACTCTTGCAGGCTTCTTCTTTCTCCCATTGTGATGTTTCTTTCCTTCTCTTCCTCCTTTTTTCCTCTTTATTAATTTTCCCTCTCTTACTCTCCATAAATATCTGATGAGGAAAAATAAGTGTTGTCCCCCAAAAATGAACACCAGCTGAAATTAAGCACTGCAAGTGGTAAGACTTTGGCCCTCATTATGACATTGGCGGGCGGTGAAGGCTGCCCGCCAATGCCATCTCACCATCAGGCCACTTGTGCGGCCTGAACCTCGCCAGCTCTATTATGGCTTCCCCGCTGGGCCGGCGAGTGGAAACAGAGTTTCCGCCCATCGGCCCAGTGGTGAACAGGGCCTTCACATTGCAGCCAGCTCCTAATGGAGCCGGCAGAAATGTGGCAGTGCAGCAGGTGCAGTAGTACCCGTTACCCATTCCACTGCCCATAATTCGGGCAGTGGAATGCGTGATGGGGCTGTGCATGGGGGGCCCTGCCCTCCCCATGCCAAGTGCATGGGCTCTGCAGGAGCCCCCAGGGGCCCCCCAAAACCCCCATACCATCAGCCTTTCCATGGTGGTGTTTACCGCCATGGATAGGTTGGTGGATGGGGACTCCTAATTCCCAGGGCAGTGCTGCTTGCGGATTACAACCGCTGGGACCGCTAGGCTGCAGGCTGGCAGCAGCCTGGTGGTGTCAATGGTTTGACCGTGGCAGCTCCGGCCATGATCATGTCGTGGTTGGACTGTCACTTTGGGGGTGGTCCGACCGTGACCATGACCCCCTTTATTCGGTGTTTAGCATTTTAGAAGACATGTGAAACCACCTACTCAGTTGAGGGCATATGGCAGAAAATTGAACTAAACATTTTATAAACAGATTTTAAAGGAACCCATGTCAGGGTGTTCAGAGAGAGGAATTAAAGAGTTAACAAGTGATACCTGCGCTAGCAAAGCACATGAATAAATGTTTGCAGGACAGAGATTAACCAAGCCATGCTGAGTTTCATCTAACGCTCTGATTTGATAGCAGGGCCAAGATCAAGGCTTGAACTAGAAGAACTGTAACGGATGCACAAGACCCCATGCTGCACAGTTGAAAGAAATGAACCAGATTAAAAATGCAATGGCAAGACCATCAAAATTCCAAAAGTCAGTATTTTTAATGGGCCTAAAAAAGATTGATGAGCTTGGCGTCCTAAGTTGGTGATTTGCAAAACTGTCACCCAGCCCAGCAATGAAAAATGCTGCGCTGCGTGACAGGGTGGGAGCAGGAGAGTGCCATAGCTACAAAGTTATGGCACTGTTCTCCCCTCTCACTAGCTCCAGCACTGATTTCAGCTGCTGTGCGCCTCACACACACCTTTGTGCAATAGTGCAAGGGTCTGTGCTTGAGTCTAGCATAGGTTTTCTACTGGAAGGATAACCTTCTAGTGCAAAATACTATGCTTTGACACACTTTAGAACTTCTCCTACTTAGTATGTGTGCTGCACAGTGCAGCACACAAGCAAAGTTGGGGAAAAAAAGAGAAATTAAAACATTTCTTCTTTTAACGCCTGCTTTCAAATGGCATTAACTTTTGACCCAAAACCCTGTTTGCTATTGTTTGTATGCATGGTTTTGCATCAAAAGATATGGGTGGTTGCACAGCAGTGCCCATATGCCACCCATGTAACGCCCACTCAGCGCTAAGTAGTGCACAGCAGTGCTTCGCGCTGCTCAGCGTTACTTTTAGGGTATTTTCCAGCACAAGACAAGTTTGGAAAGTAAATTAGGAAAAAAACATTTTGTCATGAAAGTGGCGCTAACCCAGGGCAAAATGTTTGTGCATTTCCCCCTTGGACTAGTTTACGAAATTACAGTTATTGTGTTTTGCGACTGGTGCATTTATCATTCTAAGCACAAAATGCCCGTTTGTAGGAAAATGATTAGAATCATATTTATTAATATTCAAAAGGCAGGATACTGTTTGAAACTCCTTGCCTTTGGCTGTAAATGCAAACATGCGTCTGAGTGGAACAGCTGAACTCCATGCCTGGATTCATATTCACTGAAAGTCAGCATTTTAAGACAGCCAAGCTCATGATGCTTAAAGGGACGGAGACTGCTTTGAAAAATAATCGCTGCCATTCAATAAATGGTATTGGGTGGAGCAGGCAGTCGTCCCCGGGACTACTGCCTGCTCTTCTCAATGGATACAGGAAACATTCACAAGGTGAAAAATATGCTCCTGAGCCAATTTTCAAATATTTTAGTCCCACCTTACACGTCTCAGTAATCGAACAATGGTTTATAACTACAATTTCGACTGTAAATCATGAATACATTGCATATAAACTCGGAATAGCGTGGTGGGGCCACCCAATGCACCCTCTATTTCCTTTAAGATTCAACAAGGTTTGCAAAGTGCAATTTTTCAGTCAGAAAAATACGACTCACAAAGTACTCTTTTTACATCATGAAACACTGTTTTGAAATCAGAATCTCTATGATTTTGCCAATCACAGGTTTTCTGAAAGCAAAAATGTGTATCTTGCTCAATAGCTCTAGCAGGGTCATGAATAAATAACCTACCAATTTAAACTGAGTATATAGGCTTTAAATATTATTGTATGCTGCTTGTAAAGTAAACCGATGACTGAAAACGTTCAGAAAAACAGCTGTGTGTCTTTGTAGGAGTCCTGGCGGGTAATACTCAAAGGTTCAACTAGCCAGGCAGAGTTTAAACCTGGCTGGCTAACATCAGAGATTGACCCAATAGAACACAGCTGCAGTAGGACGCAGCCCTTTAAATGTAATTTAACTCATTTGAACTGGGAATATCCAATGCAATGGCAACATCCTCAGAATTCCTTAGTGATTGCTTTTGGTAATCTTTGATTTACGGCGTTAAGGAACTGCCAAAGATAAACACGAGCTAAACCTATTCAATACAAAATACAATGTAGGTTGTCCAAGTGGTGACTCTAATCAGCTCTCCACTACACTGTGATACCATGAGTGAGGAATGAGGCATGTCAGCTGGGCCTGTGCTTCATTGGGATTTGTGACACAGTACATGTCTTGTGTGGCAGTTAGGTGGAGCATATAGCATGGAAGTGGAATGTTGACTCGAGTACAGGATAGGAAGTATGGAGTAATAATTCTTGTGTTTTCTTCCACTGCACAATTAATTGTGCAGTACCCTTCCTAAAGACAGCTTTTCAGATACAGAAGTCTTTCAATAGGGTAAGTTTGTGGACTTAGCTTGCATTACACAGTGTGCAACCAGCACTCCATTGGCTCACTTATTTGTTTTTTTTGTTATTTTCTTGAGTTCCTTTGGATCCTTTTTCATGCACTAATTCCCGTAGGAGGAAAACCTGTTCCAGTGCTGTTTTGCAGTGTATGTTCCTCATTTCCCTAGCCACAACTTAGGGGTGTGCCCAAAGCTCTGACCGGGAGAAGAAAAAATCAGACATGTAGGTTTTTGCCAGAGTAGGGTACTGTGGGAATGGGTAGGGCCAGCTCTAGAGGAAAACATGTCAAAGGGGACAAGGTTGCCTCTGGGGGAATTTGCCCTATTGGACAGGGTGTTTCTCCCACCCACAAGCTAGTGGCAGGCTTAAAAGTGGCACCCCTGCATACCTACTTCGGCACACTGCTGGCCCTGAGAAGGACAGAAGATGGAATGCACCTGCTGAACCCTTTGGACTTCAGAAAATGGACTGCGCCTATTACAACCTATGTAGAGAAACCCCAAGGGCTGATCTTGCTTCCACCTGACCCCAGTACAGAAGAGTGGACTCCAAGAGTAGTTGGCTAGCCTCCTGTTAATCTACAGAGACACAAAATCTGCAGGATGCCTACCTTCCTGAAGAGCCCCCTTGACCAGTTCCAGTTGCACTTTCCCTGGATCCCACTAGTGGCCTTTTCAGCAGTGAGTCCTGACCCCCAAGTGGTGTCCCTATGGTACTGAGGCCCCTGGATAAGTGTCAGAGTGTACCCCTCCTGCCTAACCCTAAAAGCTGGGACTTGAAAACTTTTTCAAGAATTGATGTCAAAAGAACCAGAGGCTACCAATGTCGCACTGCCGGTCAGACTCAACATGCAAAAGCATCATGACTTCCAAAAAAGTTTCTAAATCTGAAGGTAGAAATCTTGACTCCGCGAAGGCACCAAAAGTATCTAGCCAGAGATGGGCCTTCCTTGGGTGAGGGTTTAGAATTTCTCCAGCTCTGAACTTTCCAGCCAAAAGTGAATAGCTTCATCTGGATTTCATCAGATAGCTATCCGTGATTGGGGAACCCAACTAATGCAATAACAGTAGCAAAGCAGACAGTGAACATTGCGATGGGGCTGGACAGTGGGGCTCCTGTACTGCTCATGGCAAGTGCATGGGCAGTGCAGGGGCCTCCCTAGAGCACCCTGCACCACGTCTCAATCAGCCTTTTCATGGTGGGGTTACTCCCATGAAATCACTGGTGGAGAAGGGGGTCATAATTCCCAGGGCAGATTAGGACCACCAGCACCACCAGACCTTCGAAATCTGGCAGTGCTGGTGGTCTGATCGCAGCACTACCTCCGTGGTCGTAATATGGTGCTTGGTCCACCACATTGGCAGCAGTCTAACTGCCACCGCGACCCTGGCGGTCCCCAAGTCTGAAGTTAAAACTTTCCATTGGAGCAAACCTTATTCCCGTATCAGACAGATGCTCCATCATAGTCAGCCCTAACTTTTTACTTTGACATGAGTATAGTGTGTTGACGCTTTCCATTTTTTGATGCTAGAAACATTCAAAACCTTGAAAAATCGTTTCTTGAGTCCCTGTATATGATTTTTTGTTGTTCGTGTGTCTATATGCTCCTTAAAATTATCTCTATTTTTATATACTGGATTGAGATTTCTTCTGCATTGTAATTTTTACATTGTAACTCTTTTGGTTTTGATAAATGCTGTATACATTTCTCGTAAATGAAGCTTGTCTGCTCTGTGCAACAGCTTCCATGGGCTGAGCCCAGGTTTGAATTATTGAGACCTAACTGGACCTATTAGGAAATAATGTCATTATTACTTGAAGAGAACAAATATCCACTTCAATGAATAATCCACTTTCTCTTATGCATCATATAAAGGTACAACACTTATAAAGAAGAAAATGAGAGCCCTGCTGCAATCCAGTAATGAAAATGAAAGTCATGCTGCAATATAGTCTTAATTCAATCTGTAGATGAGAAGGTACTTTATGGCTTATTTAAAATCCACTTTCTTATCCAACTTCCCTATTGGGCATTCGATTATTCTCCTATAAATATTTAAAATAACTTAAAGTCCCTTCTCCACTGTGCAAGACCCAAGCTGCAAAGACTATGCACTCAAAGGTTCTTACCAGTCATGCTTAGCCATAGATCCTCTCCTAAGTGGGGACTGCCTCACCAGTGCCACCAATGTTTAATTTTGTGCATAGGCAATATCCCAGTAGAACATAATGGCACACAATCAACATTTATTTTAGCATGCTAAACTAGGCAGTGGACTTGTAGGTCAAACTTAGGATTAAGTTACTCTTTATCACCATTATGGCTGCCATGCTAGTTGGTCATTAAAACACACGCTCAAGTCAGTATACTTGTGTGTAACCCCCAAATTGTGAGACGTGTGTGCTATTTATAATTCAATTCCTTTTTAAAGCTAATAATCTGTGCTTTGATGAAGTGTGTCGTAAGATGGTCCCTCTGTGAACGCTGGTTAGAGTATTCAGAAATTGGCAAGGTGGCAGAAAGTTCTACATATATATATGTTTTTGTAGTTAGTTTGACAGGTTTAAGAGGAGTTGCTGGGAAACAGAAAATACCTGCTACTATATTGAAGTGTGTTTGGAAATACAGCCCTAAAGGTGCCACAAATTATGTGTAAGTGTACTCTAGCATAACCTTGGAGTAAATCAAGTGCCAAACATGGCCTCTCGGAGGTACTGTAACATACTACCACAGAAAACAATGAAGGCAGTGAATTGATTAACACTCCATGTGTACAAATGTTATGAAATGATTTAAAGATGTCCTTGGAGATGTCATCAGTAATGGCGTTAATGACATTTAACATATCTGAGGTCATAAGCAGTGCATTGAGGGGGCACAAGTTAAAGCTAGCTCATTAAAATAAAACTGGTGACTATCAGAGGTTTTTTTGTTTTCTAAACCATAGATTTTAACTTATTTTAACACCTAGCTATAGCATCACTTTAATTTTATGTGATTTAAAAATACATATTATACATATATTACATTTTACAATAATGAAATCGGTACTTTTAGCATGCCTATGGGCCAAAACAAACAAATAAAATGAATAAATAAAGAACAAAATATTCTGGCAATAATGATATTTTAGATGAGGCCCGGTTGAAGGTGTGATGCCGAAGCACATTGGCCGTTAGTTTTTGTTGTTTGTTTTTGCACCTTTGGAATAAAGAAAAGGTAATTTTTACCCATACGACTCTTTGGAATTGTTTCAGCGCTTTTGAACGCACCATGGATCATTCTGCATTTGTGCCGCCACGTCACGAGCTGGGAGTAGGACTAAGTGGAGTTATATATGTGTGTGTGTGTGTATATATATATCTATGTGCATATATATGTATATATATGTATATTTATGTTATGTACATATAAAAATATATTTACTATTAAAAATGTTATAATAAAGATGTGCAAAAATATAAATCTTCATTGCATTAACTGTTAATAAAATTTACACCATTTTAAATAAACATGTTGGTGATGTTGGAATTTTGATGTTATTTTTAAAAAATAATGCACAAATGAAATTCATATATTACAATTATTAACAATTTTAGACACATTTACTTCGATAAGGCAATGTGCTGTAAGAGTTGTTTTATAAGTTCTGGATTAATAATTTATATTTTTTGTTAACTTTTTTAAAAATCATAAATTAACATATTTTTATATTTTCTGTGAAGAATAATAAACTTTAATATCTTTCGCCATACTTTTCCAAAGGAACATCTCTGCCCACTTACATGTGCAAAGTTACTATTAGCAATTTAACATTAAGAAACTCTATTAAGGAGGTGTCACCATCTGACTTGAGGGGGTGGCGCAATCAAGTCTACACCTTGGTGTAAATCTGCAGTCAGAAATGGTGAATACAAAAAAGTGTACCTACAGTTGCCTACAGGTGTAGTATTAAATAGACACAGTACTATGTATGCATAAGTATATATATACCTTTGTGAATACACCTCCAAAGGTCCAGTAGTGTTCATTTTGAATGTCTCTTTTGATTAATCTTACCACTTAGATGAGTATTTTCCTTTTTTCTTCTAGTCATGTTTTTTTATTTTTTTGTTTTATCATTAGGGTTATGTTCCTCTCTTTAAGTAATAATCTGGAAGTGCATTAACCTGCCTGTATTTCTAACTAGCCCCTTCATCTTATTCAAAACAAGGACTCTTTCGTTTTGGGTTTTGTGTCCCAACGCAGATTCTCTGCCTTTCCTCGCTGTGGGTGACTCTTATCTACTTCTTCCTTTATTTTGACCCTTTTTCTGAGACTGAACCTTAGATGATCTGAGACTGAACCTTAGACGATCCTCTAAGCCCTCTTCCCAGTTACCTGCCTACCTGCATACCTCACCATCATCCATTTGGCATGAAACTCATCTGCCCTTTTTTATTTTTTTCCTATAAAAAACAGTGTTATATACAAGATGAGTACTTTCTTATTCTTAAAAAAAAAAACTATTTTTAATAAAACTGAGAGATGTAATGGCATTTCTGGCCATCCTTGAAACATCAGCAATTTGTGCAGTTTTTCGAAGAATTGGTTTGACTTTTTTGATATAGCATTCATGTCTCATAATCGTAATCCCAATGAAATGGGTAATAGCCATGTTGGCCCAGTTTCTGTAGGTCAAATTAGGTGTAGAATACACAGATCATTGTGAAATAACACTCACATTTACAACTTGCTCCAAGCCGGTCATAAATGAGAGCATGCAGGCTTATGCCGTGATGGAACATTTCATGCTCCCAGGTGCTGTTAGAGGGGTCAAGCAGGGTTTGTACAGAGCTGTGCTGAAAGCCCCCCCCCCCCAAATCTGCACATGATTTTACTGACCGAATTTGATTTTACTGCTGACAAAATTAGGCCTGGCTATTCATACATTCATAAAATCCAAGTGCAGGAATCCTAGGCCTCTTGGGATCGAGGAGTGGTATTCCACTAGGGGATACCATTTGACTAACCTGTGAATAGACCCTTAGCAGGAAAGTGTCAAATGCTTTTGCATATTTCTCAAACTTGTTTCATGCCATTAGGAATGTTATCAAAGCTGTCTTTTCAATTGGTTATTTGCTTTGTTTTAGGCATACATAACTAGCAGTTCCTCCATCTTCTGGTTCTGGACTGGAAGATGATGCATAGTGAAGACCCCAGCAAAGACTGATGTTACCAATTTCTGATAAAAATTGGGTCTCCACTTGGCAGAGGTATGCATCCTGGCCAAGTAGGGTCCAGAATCCTATCCAGGGTAAGTCAGATACACACCCTGAATTAACCCATGCTCACCCTCTGTTAGGTTGGTACAGAGCCGTGAGGCTTAACTTAAGAGAAAATATGTAAAGTATTTGTACAGCACTTAAAATAGAGTAACTCAGTGAAGGCACCACAAAAAGACAAAGGTTTAGAAAAATAAAGAATGTTTATCTGAGTAAAAGAAGACTAAAACAAAAAACATCCAATCAGTAGAAGTTGAGATATAACATTTTTAAAGATTAAATGTGTAACCAGTGCTTAGAAGTCACTAGCGGTCAAAGGGTTACTTTAGATCGTGAGTAATCTGTGCAAATCCAAAATACAGGCCGACTGCGGTGGAGGGTAGGCTGGCTCCAGATCCCACGCAGGGTCCTCTGAAACAGTATCTATGATGGAGCAAAGTGTCAACATTGAGGGCATGATGCTTCAGTATTTTCCACGCAGTCAGGTCACGCTGCCGTTGTCAGGTTCCATTGAAGTGAAAGCAATGCGTTGTCTCTGAGCCACACATAGCATGTGGTGACATTTTACACACACTCAAGACATTGCATTGTTTTTTTCAGGAATCAGCTGCAGAAACCACTTCTGAGGCCCAGGACTGGAGAGGGGTACTCATGCAAGGGTAGAACGCACAGATATGAGGGTCTTGCATTACCAGAACAGTTGCAAGCAGTCTTTGAATGCCCTGACACTGCAGAAGAACAGGGGGAAAGACAGTAAGCCCTTTGAGATACTCTGGTCAGTGGGATGGGTCCAGTCCTTGTTCTCAGCAAGGCAGAGATCAGTAGGTAGCAGGGCAGCTCAGCAATGCAAAGAAGCAGTCCCTTGGAACAGTCAGTCTAGGCAGAGTGGCAATCCTTACAGCACAGCAGCCTTTACTCCAGTAGCTTTTTCTCAAGTCCAGCAGTCATCTGATTTGAGGGGGTTAGAGATCCAGTACGTATACCCCAAAGTGCATTTTTTAAGTAGGGGGTGACTTCAAAGGATATTCCTGAAGTGCACAGTTCCCCCTTTCAGCCCATACCCTGTGCCAGACTATCAGTTGGGGATAAACAGTCCTTTGTGTGAGCTCAGGCCACTACCCTTTGAAGTGTAAGTGTGACAAATTCCCATTCTCCTTGCAAGGGAAGACCCACCAGCATGGGATTAATGCAGATGCAGTTGAGTATCCTGTGTTGTGGGTGTCTGGAGAAAATGCACAAATGCAGCTCTCACTCTGGTCAGACCAGGCATGTACTGGAGACAAGATGTCACAGACACACAGTAGTGAGATTAGAGAAATGCCAACTTTCTAAAAGTGGCATTTCTAAAATAGTAATTATAAATCCAACTTTACTAGTAAAGAGGATTTATTATTACCATTCCAATGATCTGAAACATGTTGCAACTGCTAATTTCTGATCATGAATTACAGCTTATAAGTATACTAAGGAATTCCCACTGCTTCACAGTAATGGAAAATGACTTTGGGAGTTTTTCATCACCAGGACAGGTAAAACTTAAAAGTATGTGTCCTGCCTTTTACCTATGTGGAACACTGCCTTATTGGCTACGTAGGGCCCACCTTAGGGGTGACATGTTTTAGAAAAGGGGAGTTTAAGGTTTGAAAATATGTTTTAAATGCCAAGTCAAAGTGGCAGTGAAACCATCAAAAACAGTGTCTGCAGTGGCAGGCCTGGAACACGTTTACAGAGCTACTTAAGTGGATGGCACAATCGGTTCTGCAGGCCCACTAGTAGCATTTAATTTACATGCCCTGGTTGTAGAGGATACCAATTTATAAGGGGCTTATAAGTAAATAATAAATGTGCCAATTGTGGATACACCAATGTTGCCACATTTAGGGGAGAAGCACATGCACTTTAGCACTGGCTAGCAGTGGTAAAGCACTCAGACTCCTAAGGTCAACAAAAATGTACAGCAACAAGCCAGGAGGTGAAAGGCAAAAAGTCTGGGGTAAGACCACCATAAAAATCCAAGGTATAACAATGTCCCACGATCACTGTGCTTAAGCCCTCTCCCATGGCTTAACTTTTCTGTTTTGCTGCCTCCTCTTGCTCTGCCCACAGACTTGATTAGACCTGGCAGAAACATTTCACAATCCTCCTTCATATCTTCGGCATCCTGCCATACCTCTCTGCCATCTGCTAAATAATATGTATCTATGTGAATAGTCTAACAACTTTAGTTTGAAATACATTCAGTGTTAAAGATTTAGGCCCTCATTCTGACCCTGGCGGTTCTCTACCGCCAGGGCCAACGGGGGCGGGAGCACCGCCGACAGGCAGGCGGTGCTCCCTTGGTCATTCTGACCGCGGCGCTTTGGCCGCGGTCAGAACGGGAAAACCGGCGGTCTCCCGCCGGTTTTCCACTACCCCTTAGAATCCTCCAAGGCGGCGCAGCTCGCTGCGCCGCCGAGGGGATTCTGACCCCCCCTACCGCCATCCTGTTCATGGCGGGAAAGCCGCCATGAACAGGATGGCGGTAGGGGGGATCGCGGGGCCCCTGGGGGCCCCTGCCGTGCCCATGCCCATGGCATGGGCACGGCAGGGGCCCCCTAACAGGGCCCAACTAGGCTTTTCAGTGTCTGCGATGCAGACACTGCAAAGCGCGACGGGTGCTGCTGCACCCGTCGCACGCCTTCCACTCCGCCGGCTCGATTCCGAGCTGGCTTCCTTGTGGAAGGCGCTTTCCCGCTGGGCCGGCGGGCAATCTGAATCAGATCGCCCGCCGCCCCAGCGGGAAAGTCAGAATACCCCTCGCGGTCTATTGACCGCGGGGCGGTATTCAGGCGGCTTCCGACGGGCGGGCGGCAACCGCCGCCCGCCTAGGTCGGAATGACCACCTTAGTTTGACATTGGTAACATACAGACTGAAATTGTTCATTGTGAATTGCTAACCTCACCTTCTACTGTGCTATTACACAACTTAAAAGATCTCTTTTTCAAGCTTTACCACTTACAGCTCTTGTTGCGCAGTGGCACATGGCGCGAGCCGACTGTTCGGCTCGCGACGTAGCGCCCGGCAGTAAGACACACAGTGCCCCTACCCATTCCTATCTTTGTCGAGGCCCCGAATTGGGCATGGGGCCTCGCTTCTGCATTGGCATGGTGCGCCCCTGTTAGTTCCTGCCTCTCGCCACTCTCCGTTTTTGTCCCCACTTACCTTCTATTTCTTTTTTCTTCTTTTCTGTCATCCTCATTTTCTTCCTAACTTATGCCTTTCTTTCCTACCCATGATTCCCTTCTCTTTCCCAGCATGCCTTCCTTTTCCCTGCATGCCTTGGAACCTTATTTAATGTGGTGCTTTTTCTATAGAATTCTATGATATGATCCCAATCCAATATAGCGACTTTAACTTCCTGTCGGTCACTTCCTGTTCTTTGGGTACATAAGGTGTGTGATTCCTCTTCTCTTTGCGCTGCAACACTTCCTTTGGGTGGTGATCTTCGCTCCTGTTCTTCTGCGTCAGATATTGATTTCCTGATCCTGTTCTAGCTTTTTCCTGGTCATTTTTGCCTTTTTGTTCTGATTTATTTTTACCTTTGTTTTTTGTTTCAGGAGTTCCTTTTTGAGGTTTTTCCCCTTTTGTTTTTTTTTCCCTCACAGACTCCTTCTGGAGGGCACGGACTGCCTTTGGTGTTCCCTCCATCAGCAGCACCGTGGCTACCAGAAAGGGTCGCCCCTATTTGGGCCAAGGCAGAACCTACAAGAACAAGAACCTCGCTACACTTACAGTGGGCCAACGACACAGACTACGAGTAGGTCGTGACAGCTCTATCACTACTCCTTTTGCCATTTTCTTGAAGACCTCAACTGTTACATAATCTAGTATAAGTCATGTTGCAATTAATTTATGCCCATTCAGTATGTATGGATTTTTTGCTTTTTGAATCACCTGGTTTTGGACTTTTTACTGTTTGACTCTCACTACATGTGTCTCATTCAAGGTAAACAAATTGTAAATGGATAGCGAATGTTTATTGCCAGTGTCCACTTTCTAAGATACGGCCACTGTGACATAGTTAGGATAAGGGGCAACTGGATGATCACACATGAACATGAGGTTGCACATTTGAGGCTACTGTCATGTGCAGCCTGGTGCAAAGCGGACTCTGCAGGATTAGATACTGACCTGGGGTAGACCTTACAATGTTAGTGTACACTCATGGAGAGAGTCAGTGTGATTTACTGTTTTGTTTGTAGTGACTTCCTATAATACACATAGAGGGAAAACTCACCTAGAGCACAGTTTAAATTCCCTTTGGACTAGTTGGACTACACATTCCAGTGACATTTCAAAATGGGGTTGAGCATGTTCAGGAAAACCATATTTTAGAATTTCAAGAGGATATCTGTGCAACCTATGGATCAACCAGCATTCTCATGTTTCTCTGGCTAAGCTCAGAGTCTGAGGCCAGGTCTTTTGTCACCCTGTTGTGCCAGGCTAATTACATTTCTCTCCAGCAGAGGAACAAAGCCCAGCCCATAAAAATGGAGTAACAGTTAGGGGAGTGCCTTGGCCTCCTGCTCATAGAGACAAAGACCAGGAGGAAAGCTAGTGCAGGGAACCACTGGAACCTGCTCCCTTTAGATTACAGCACTTTGCATTTGAGGAGGTCTGCTAAAGCTCAGGTCTCCTCTAAATCAGCCCAAGAGTTATGGCTGTTTCAAGATTGGTGACCTTTGACTCCCCAGTCAAGATTGAGCACATGGGGTTCTACCACACCAGTAAAGGTAACTCCCAGTGTGGGCCTAGGCTCGAGGGTTGGCACAAGCTCCCTAATTTATTTATTTCACAGGAGAGGGCTGTGTGGCACCCCGTCTCTCTTGAATGGATACCCTAGCCCCCATCTCCCTGGGGGTCGATGCTTGCAAGGGACCTGGGGTCCCAACTCTAGGGGCATGAAGAGAAAAAGAGAAGATGGAGTGCCATCAGGCCCCCAATGGTAGTGGCCTCACCACCCCGGATCCCCGTGACCATGTCTAGGGGGAGCAGGCAGCCACCACATACAAAACTCCCTGCCCTCGTAGTGCAGGCAGGGGAAACCACAACTATCACCTGTGCCACCAGCAAGGAGTGCTGGTTGCTCAGGGACCAAGCAGGGGATGGGCTTCCTGAGCTGCCCCCACCAAGTGGAGGCATGTGGTGTGCCTGGGTAGGATCAGAACAATAGGAGAGCCACATATAATGTATTTGCTGCACCAGTGTGGGAGCAACCCAATCTGCCCTGTGGGACTGACTAATATGCATGTTTTTTTCCTCTTGCGATGGCCCCAGGAAGACGGGGCACTTGCGACGAATCTACCATTGCAAGGCCTGTGTGTGCAGTTTCACAGCCACTGCGACTTGGCATTTAAAAGTACTTCCAAGCCTAAAGCTCCCTTTTTCTACACATAAGTCTCTGCCACTGTCGCTCTTCCTGCCACCATGGAAGTGAATTCTTGATGCCACTTCCCTGTCACGCTGAATCTCTGCCGCTGCTCGAGCCCAGAGGCTGACCAGGCTGCTTGGATAGTAAGGGTATAGAGTGGGATGCGCTGTGTGTTCGTGAGGGGGCAGGAGCCCTGTAAACTTTCGTATCTGTGAGCAGGGAACGCTCTGATTGGGCGCAAGGCCCTACTTCAACAAGGAAGCGCTCCCGCTGCCGCGGGACACGCTGTGTGTTCGTGAGGGCGCAGGAGCCCTTTAAACTTTCGTATCTGTGAGCAGGGAACGCTCTGATTGGGCGCGAGGCCCTACTTCAATAAGGAAGCGCTCCCGCTGCCGCGGGACGCGCTGTGTGTTCGTGAGGGGGCAGGAGCCCTTTGAACTTTCGTATCTGTGAGCAGGGAACGCTCTGATTGGGCGCAAGGCCCTACTTCAACAAGGAAGCGCTCCCGCTGCAGCGGGACACGCTGTGTGTTCGTGAGGGGGCAGGATCCCTTTAAACTTTCGTATCTGTGAGCAGGGAACGCTCTGATTGGGCGCGAGGCCCTACTTCAACAAGGAAGCGCTTCCGCTGACGCGGGACGCGCTGTGTGTTCGTGAGGGGGCAGGACCCCTTTAAACTTTCGTACCTGTGAGCAGGGAACGCTCTGATTGGGCGCGAGGCCCTACTTCAAAAAGGAAGCACTCCCGGTGCGCGGGATGCGCGCCGCCGGCGCCTGGGCGAAGCCCGGGCCAAGGGCGGGCCCATCCTTCGCCCGTCATCGCCAGGAAGAGGCTGGGCTGGGCCCCCCCTCTTTAATCTTTGCTTTGGCCCCCCAGTGACAAGAGCCTTCAAACCCTGCGACTTAAGCTTAAAAGTAAAAGATTGAAAGTAGCCCGTCCATTTTGGCTAGCGAACGTTTCCTTCCGCCCTGTTTAGTCTGATTGGGCGGGGAGGGCCCAGGGTTACCCCAAGTTACCTTAAGATACTCCACTAAGGGAGTCTGTTCTATACACACGATAACAGACCTCTGAGTAACCTGTCACTATGTAAAACATGGGTAAAAGGAAGAATTCAAAATTAAATAACTCAACAAATCTAAAACATAGTACATCTATACTAAAATACATCTCTGGGGCGTTGGGAATGATAGATAAACAAATCGCTACCATCGAAGGGAAATTGTCATTGCCCAAAGACCAATCCCACGAATTACCAGGGACTGTAGAATTGCATCATAATTCCCCATCTAGTGAACTTGGGGATGAGCACTTAAAAGTAAGGCATTCAAATGGATGCATTAAAGACATCTCGAATTTAATCTATTCCGTGGACGAAAAATCCCCTGTTGCTAAGCGACCAAGGAAACCGGAGGTGGGTTTGGTGGATAAGACCCAAAAAAAAACGCCAGTGATAGATCTAATAACTTCCCCAATCAAAAAACATTCTAAGAAACTAACTCGGAAGAAACCCCCAAGCTTAGCAGGAGACACTATTCGATCACTCCTCATAAATCTTCATGAGCCAGTAAATTCTCTGAAATCATCCATTGGAGCCACTCTTGACTCCATGTTAGAGCGCTTAAAGGGGGTGGAGAGCAGCCTTAAGGCAGGCCTTGGAATGATAAAGTCTTTACAACGGGAAGACACGCATCATGTAACTAAGGACTCTAAAATAACATTGCGGTCCTCAGAACACGAGAATAATATACAACCCATCCTGTACAATAGGACAAATGGTATACACTGGAATGCTAACCCCCAGAGCGAGTCACAATCACAACCATTAGTTCCTCATTCGAACCAAAATCTTCGAACTTCATTTTCCCCGATCACATCACATAATTTTCCTCCAGATAAAAAAGATTTAAACCCTATACTATGTAAGACAGCAGGCAACGCTATGTGTAGGACAGCGACTACTTACCCCCATTTAAATCTAGGGAGAAATACACCTAGTAGGACCAGATCCCCGAATCCCGCTTACCTGCCTAGTGACCTACTACATCTCCCCCCGGAGGCTACACCATACGTAGTGGTCTTGGCCAACGTCCCACCGATAGATGATCAACAACGAGAAACATGGACGGCCTTGAGAAACAAGGCCCTTAATTGGATCACAGCCCGAATGGGCCCTGGAATGGTGAGGGCTCTTTTTGATGATATAAAAATGGTCAGAAGAATTAAGTGGATAGGAAACAGTAAGAAAGCGCTGGTGGGAGATTGTGTGGTCCTCTCTTTTGGCTCACCAAACCTAGTGAATGGAATCATTCATGATTTGGGAGCCAGACAAGTTACTTCACAAGGAATTTCGTTACTACCCCTGGGTTATTTCTATCAAAGACCAGCAGGGCACAATCCCATTTACCCGCAACGAGTTGAAGCACCTTTATCCAGTCCAGATCCACCCACACGGCGCAATAGATTCCATCCCCTTACAACTTTGGAAAATATAGATTGACTCGACAAGAAACAGTCAGTTCCCTCTGATGAAGTAGCCCAGATAGTACACACATCAGGGCCGGACCTACACAAGGAAGGTATACCGTATACAACGGCTCCTATAAGGAACAAGATACTACCTCACCTAAGCCAGAGTAATGTTCCTAGAAACATACCTCACCCAATTTGTGGCGATGCACCCCTCCACTCCCCAAAGGACCAGTACTGTAATTTTAAACAGAAAGCGGAAATAGCCTTACTATTCTGGAACATTGCAGGTCTAGCTAATAAGATAGGCAATGAGACCTGGGCAAACTTTATAGAAGATTACTCATGTGTTTTTCTACAAGAGACGTGGCTCTTAAGTCCTGTCCACATTAACGGCTATAAAACATTTCATACTCCTGCCGAGCAGTCTAGGTATGGTAGACCTAAAGGGGGATTGTGCACATATATTTCCAACAAGCTATCCTTACAGAATCTAGAGATGCAATTTATGGGTCTGTATTACCAAATGATAGAGAGTAACCTGGACCACAAGACTCACTTAGTCATTATCAATTTTTATAACAACGTCGCTCCAGGAGAATTTTCTAACATTTGAATGGAAATGGGAAATGACCGAAAAAAAATATGCTAAAAAAACAACCGCAAGACTTTGCTGATTTGGGGTGGTGATTTTAATGTACATCCTTGTAAAGAAATCTCTGATAAGGTATGTGGATGGGATTCGGAAGGTGTAGGTGTAAGGCTTCACTTCTCTCATAACATCCAAGGAGACAAAATGAATCTATTGGCCCAAACTTATAACCTATCCTTTGTAAATGAACTATATTTGGACGAAACACAGTTCAAACCAACGTATAATGGAAGGGGCGCAAATACTGTGATCGATTATGTTTTAATGTCAACTCACTTTGCACGCTACCTTACGAATTATACCTTGCACGATATCGCAATTAGCGACCACTATCCCCAGAGCCTGAATCTCTTACTATCTCCTCTTATAGCAGCTAGGGAGGATAGGACTATATTGGTAGACGATATTGAATTAGTGCCGCGCAATGGATACACTATGAAATGGTCACAGACAGATCCCAAGTCATTGTTGAAACAGTTAATATGTGACTGTAAACACACTTTCACAGACTGTCTAAGTGAGAATCCAGAACCAGGGCGATGTTTAAGTGCGTTTACATTGATCACGCAAACCATAAAAGAAGCCCTCACCATTAGAAGCGGTAAGATAGGGAAAAAAAGGGCGTGTGGATGGTTTGACCATAACTGTACACAAGCACACAAGAGATTGAAAAAGGCTCTAATTGCCCCAAAAAGGTGTTTAATTGATATACGTAAACGTAGACAGAAATATAAGACAGCAATGAAGGAAAGGAAACTGATCATGAAAACAACCTTGTGGGAAACTCTACACATAGCAAGTCGTATGAAAGATAATATCCTCTTCTGGCAGACAATAAACTCCCCCGTGTTAGGGGATAGAGACATTCCCAGGATGGAAATAGCGATTTCCGAAGAGGACTGGGTTGCACATTTCTCTAAAATATATCCATTGATTAGCGATACAAAGTAAACAGATCCCACACATGATCAAGACCTACAGGAAGGTCCGCGCTTGATCAAAACCCCCCAATTTAGTCTTCAGGAGGTAGAGGAAGCTATAATACTAAGTAAACCAGGGAAAACGCCGGGCCCTGACGGTGTGCCGATCGACGTATTTAAGGCCAATATCGAGCTGTGGGGGCCTGTACTGACGCAGACATTGAGGGGTATCTGCATATGCGGACCTCTACCATCTTGGAGAGATTTCAATATTATTCCAATATATAAAAGGGTGATCGCCTTAATCCAGCCTGCTACAGGCCAATCTCCCTGCTGGATACAACAGCTAAACTAGCGGGGAGAATAATTCTGAACAGGCTGCAATCATGGGCGGAAGAAAAGAACGTTTTATCCCCTTTCCAGTATGGATTTCGGAAAGGAATCGGAACAGTCGAGCAAAGCCTAAATTTAAGTCTTATTATTGGAAAGTATACTAAGATTAGAGCAGGCAATTTGTACCTGGCCTTTATTGATTTATCATCGGCTTTCGACTGTGTAATTCATGATAAATTATGGGATATTCTAAATAGCATGGGGGTAGAACCGGCCATAATTCAATTCATACGTGAAATGTACACAGGGTGCAGAGCAACTGTGAGGTATGGGTTAAAAGGGGAATGTACTCGCCCCTTTGGTCTATACAGCGGAGTGCGCCAAGGTTGTGTCCTTGCTCCATTCCTGTTCTCAATGTATATAAATAACTTAGAAAAAGAACTGGCCACTAAGTGCAAAGATCTACCCCAAATAGACAACCGAGCTGTTCCGGCATTACTCTACGCAGACGACGCAGTATTAATGGCCAGGACCCCAATAGCTCTCCAAAAACACCTAACAACTTGCATTACATATATGTCACAGCTGGGTCTTACTGTCAATCGTTCCAAAACCTTTATCATGAACTGTGGAGGGAAGCACGGCAAGACTTATAACACTACTATTGCGGAAGGGAGGGTCGAAACCGCGCAAACTTTTTCTTACCTGGGCATAATGTTCGATAAACAGGGTTCTTGGGCCAACTGTAGGAAGACGAAAAGAGTACAGCTGATCAAAACAACAATGGCATTAAGGCTTTTCTCCAAAAGGCTTGGGGGAATCACCCCGCCGAACATGATAAAGATTTATAAAGCCAAGTGCATTCCGGCCGTCATGTATGGGGCGGGAATTTGGGGATATACAAACTGTGACTTGGTACAGATGGTGGAAAATGACTTCTTAAGACATTTGCTGAGGGTACCAAATGGTACTTCGTCATACGTCATTCACTCGGAATTGGGGGTCCTCTTTATTGCAGACCAGATAAAAATCCAGCCATTATTATTATGGCATAAATTTGGACCACGGAACATACCGGACTAAATAAGGCCATTCTGATTGATTGCATGGAGTCATTATACACAGCGAGGGTACCATGGTTAAAATATATTATGACCTTTTTTGAAAATATGGGCAATAAAGTCTATTACACAAACCCAGCCTTGCTGGGGAAAATATCTAGGATGGACCTGAGTGTTCTGGCATTAAAGTATCTAGAAGATATACGTTGGGGGGCTGAATTTAAAAAAACTACCGTCATTCACAACCAAATAATTTTGACGGCTGAGGGCATGCAGCCGTACTTGGCGAATGTGGTAAACCTTCGCCATCGCTTTGTTCTTACCAGATTAAGGTTAGATATATTTCATCGATTAGTTTCATTTCCAACTATGAACGATTGGTCTACCACGCTAAAGGCATGCCACTGTGACGCAAAGGCACTTCAATCCACAATTCATGTGGTTTTATTCTGTAAATTTTACGTCAACCAGAGGAAGCACCTAGTAGTGCAACTTTTAAGGTCAATCAATCTGCCCCAGTGTCGTACAGCGTATGCCTGCCTTCAGTCTCTATCCTCCTTAGAGATGTGTGGAACTCTGGCCAAATTTTTATGTTCTGTATTAAAGATAAGAAAGTCTATGGGGGTGGTGATGTAATTTTACTGTGATTGGGATTTTATCGATACACCAGATACTCTGTTGTGGTTTTGTTTTATTCTTTTACTATTTAATTTATTTAATTTTATTATTATTATATATTGAAATGTATTATATTTGATACTTTTATGACTTGTTGAAAGTCGAATAAAGTTTGTATTATTATTATTATTACACATAAGTCACCTCTAATGTGTGCCCTAGGTAACCCCTAGAGCAGGGTGCTGTGTGGGTAAAGGCAAGACATGTACCTGTGTAGTTTACATGTCCTGGTAGTGTAAAACTCCTAAATTCGTTTTTACACTACTGCGAGGCCTGCTCCCTTCATAGGCTAACATTGGGGCTGCCCTCACACATTGTTGAAGCAGCAGCTGCTGGTCTGATGGGAGTAGGAAGGTCATATTTAGTATGGCCAGAATGGTAATACAAAATCCTGCTGACTGGTGAAGTTGGATTTAGTATTACTATTTTAGAAATGCCACTTTTAGAAAGGAAACATTTCTCTGCACTTAAATCTTTCTGTGCCTTACAATCCACGTCTGGCTAGGTTTATTTGACAGCTCCTTGTGCATTCACTCTGACACACCCCAAACACAGGGTACTCAGCCTCACTTGCATACATCTGCATTTTGAATGGGTCTTCCTGGGCTGGGAGGGTGGAGGGCCTGCTCTGACACAAAGGACTGCCACACCCCCTACTGATACCCTGGCAGACAGGATTGAACTGAGAGGGGACCTGGTGCACTTCTAAGCCACTCTTTGAAGTCTCCCCCACTTCAAAGGCTCATTTGGGTATAAAACAGGGCCTCTGCCCTACCACCTCAGACACTTGCTGGAGAAGAAACCTGAACCAGAACCTACATCCTGCCAAGAAGGACTGCCTGGCTGCTCAAAGGACTCACCTGTCTGCTTTCTACAAAGGACTGCTGCCTTGCTGTTGGCATGCTGCCTTGCTAAACTCTTGCCTCAGAACCAAAAATACTTCTTTCTTTCAACTGGACGCCGTGTGTGGCGAAATATTCGACGCACAGCTTGTTCCGCGGTGAGAAATTCACTGCACGCCGATCCGGAAAGACGCTGCTCGATGCCTGCGGTGCGACCGGAACTTCGACGCACGGCCTCACCTGGACAACGCCGCCCGACTTCCAGAGAGGAAATCGACGTGACGCCTGCCGTGAGGCAGAAAATACCACGCACAGCTCCCTGGAACGACGTGCAGCCAGTTAACAAGTCTAGGATTCCACGCACAGACCCTGGGACATCTGGTAATCCCGCGAACCATAGAAGGAGTCGTGCCAAGCTACCAGAGGGTGGGCACAGGATAATTTGGATTGTTTGTGACTTACCCTGACTAGAGTGAGGGTTCTTGCTTGGACAGAGGGTAACCTGACTGCCAACCAAAAACCCCATTTCTAACACTTACTTTATGTGCTTGCATGACCCTTTAGAAGTTTAAAGGTAATTATGCAATGTCATTGGTGATATTTTCAATTTTCTTAATGCATATATTTGTAAATTAATGCATAATATCTAGTAGGGTGTGTGTGCATTAAATGCTCTATTCCTTTTTTTTAAAAGAAAAAAACATTACTGGCAATCATTTGTTGAGTGTTATAATTGTGATCCAATGAATGGTGATTCACCTCCCCTAAGTAGGCCTTGGGCTGCTCTGTGTCACTACCCTGAGAGAGCCAAGCATTCCAATGGGGGTTCTTGGTTTCTAGCAAGGGGAAATTGTGGACCTATTCCTTGTGCAGGCCATGCAACTGATAAACTAGTTTTCTACAGCTCCCATGTGCCCATCAGGCAGAAATGTTCACTGTGTGCAATAGCTACCTATTCAAAATCCTAAAGCTAGTATGCAAATCCATCCATAGCCTTGACACATTATACCTTCTGCAAAACACCACTGTTTCCTTTAAACACCAACACGGTCCTCCTGTTAACAAAGCCACACTATCCTACACCAAACTCCACATTGACCCAGTTATACCCATTATTTTGGTAGAATTAAATCCCCAGAAGGTCACCATCACTTTGACACCCTATTCCCAACTTTGCAATTACCGTTACTGCCATCCATGACTTTCACTTACCATCTCATTAGTTCTCTAGCCCTGCACCTAATCTTAAGAGTAATGCTATCTCTTACCATACACCGAAATCAAATTAACTGAAACTGAAGGCAATTCAATTGTGCCATATTAAACTAATAATGTTTACCCTAGATTGAAGTGAATTAAAATAAATTCAGTACTTTAATGAAATCCTATGGTTAATCCACAATTAACATGAAACTACCACATAACAATACACCACCATAACAATTGCAGGCCAACAACACAACATCACATTTGCACAGCAATGCTGCATCATTCCAAAACAATGCAATAATTCACCAAAATAATTTGTCAAGACAACATAACAATTGCATCACAACAATAAAGCAGTTGGATTGTTCTGTGTCTAATGTTTTGTTGTTTAGGAAGCATAGTATTTCTGTGTTATGTAATTGTTTGTTTCTAGGTATCATGATTTTGTGCTATATTGTGTTTGTGTGTTTTTTGTGGCTTGTAGTTGGGTTCTTGTGTTATTGTATAATACTGTTTTGTTGTTTCATGATGCTGGTGGTGTTGTTGAGATGTTAAGTTGTGATAGTGTCTTTTTCTGTTGTTATTGAGTGTAATCCTGTTGTTGTTGATGTACTCTACTGTTGTTTTGTGTTATTATGTTGCAGTGGTGATATGTTTTGTTCTACTACTGTGTTCCGTTGTGTTTTTCTGTGATCAATATTTTGTGTTTTGTTGCATTATGTGCCATTTGTATTGCATTGTTGTGTTTTTTGCTGTACCGTTGTTTTTGTTGTGTTTTTGAGTTTTTGCTTTGTGTGTTTCCTAATGTGTAGTGTTTCATGTTTTGGTGTGCTGGTGTTGTGTGATATTTGTTCATTCAATATATTTGTGTGCTGTGCTGTGTTCTATTGTGACTATTTTGGTGGGGCTTGTACTTTTTGAGTTGCTGTTTTGTTCTATTCTTGAGCTGTGCTATTGTAGTTTTTGTGCTCTATTGTGTCCTATATGGACTGTAACACGTACATCTATTTTCCAGCCAAAGCAGCCTATTCCATTACAGTTCCAGTGAAAAACAATTGTATGCCACTACCATATATGCAATATGCTGGCGCTCTACAACTCAATATGACACCAGTCAGTCTCAAATTAGAATGCACACCATACCCCAATTTATAATTTCCTATGCTCACTTTATATGCTCCTGCCCCTGGTCTCCTCAGAGGTTTCTTTTGTGGCCAGGCTGTTGGTTTTGAGCCACATCTGTTAATATGTACCTTATGTTTTTCTTGACTCAATATGTTTACCCCTACACTTTTCTGCAGCTTATATGTATCGTGTTAGTTATGTTCTTGGGAAGGACGAAGGTTAACAGTAATTTCTGTACCCTCTAATGATGCATAAAAGGGCTATCTGATGAACAATGTTCCAATATGTCTCAAAGACCAAGCAGACATCATCAAAAAGCTATATCCTGGAATGTATATTATAGGTAATTGATGAGACACCAGGTAAGAAGAACATTATTTTCTCCTCACTAAATGGCCCATTTAATTCAGATAAACTGAAGTAAAGCAGCATTATTCATTATCAGTACCCTTGGAACAAACAAGAAAAAGTGATTTGGGTTACTTCAAACAGATAGGCTAGTGATTGTTTGAAGCCATCAGATTCTACATTTTGGATTTAAAATAGTTAAATCCATGAATCTATTATTGTGTATTGAGTAATTCAAGAAACAACACAACTTAGGCCCATCTACCTGATTAGTCACATCTCCTTACATCAACCACAAGACAATTCTACTCCACAGGACTCCTACTCACACACACCATAAAAATACAAAGAACCTGATCGGGAAGTCAGGCGTTCCTTTAGATTTTTCATAAGCAGGGAATGGACTCACACTCCACATCAGACCCTCCTTTTCTCTTCTTGATCTCTGCAAGAAGCTGAAGAGCTTGCTCTTTAATTAACCAACCCACCATGGGTGGACCTGGGGGCACACACACCTGCTCAATGCCAGAATACTCTCACGGGTGAGAGTGTGCTTTACCAATATATATATAGCACATTTTAACATGATGACACCTTGTAATGCAACCTGGCCTTTGTTCTTAATCTTCTATGTTGTTACAGAATTCCTCAATGATTTGCAATATCGTTATAATGTGTGGTAGACTGAACTACTTTAACCTGAATTAGTATCAGTAACACATGTGGAGCAGAACATCAGATCTAATCCTTTGATGCTATGTGGTATGTGAAAATGTGAGTAATTATTTGGTGCTTCAACTCTATACCTTCAAAGCTTTCTCTGGGTAACAACAGTGCACTTTCAATTTATCTGCTAAGTTATCAGACAGTAATCTTATTTTACACATGTGATACAAAGTAAGGTGAGTTGTTGCTCCCTATTCCTTTCATCTGAGCATATGCATTTGTACCACATCGCTTGGCTGTAAATAACTGTAAGTTACATTTCTCTCCTGGTGTTTCCAGAAAAAGATTGTAAAGTGCATGCATTTGTTATGGTGTATGGAGATTGTAGTAATGGCCATTTCTAATGCTCTAACATTTTCAGACATTCTAGTGGCATCCAGGAAGCAATTGTTACTGGAGCAGTGTTCCATGGTGAATTCTGTCCAGTGGTAGCAACCTTTAGATTTCCAATATTATCAATTCATTGACAATGGCAATGCTGCATCAATCCATATATGTCTGCTGCATAACATACGTAGGTCAGTGATCATATAGGAAGTCCTCCTCCAGACTAAAAAATAACATGATAGTCCTCGTCTGGAGTCATGTTTGCCCCCCCCCCCCCACACTGGACATTAAAGCCTTTTGTAAAATTTGTTTAGTAAAGAAATAAAGATGTTGAGACAAGTGATGACCAGTTGCAGCTTGTGGGGATTCCTGGGGGCAGGGCGGGCAGCATGGTGTGGGGGGGTAATAATTAACATTAAAAAAATAAGTAAATTTAAAAAATGTACCTCAGCTCCCACACTGCACTACTCCTTTCCCGTCGCTGCTGCAGGCACAGGCTCTCAGCCTGCCCTGCGGCCAATCCTGATGCTCAGAGAAGTGTCAGGATTGGCTGAGAGTGCCCAGCAAGGGTCCTCCCAGGCAGACTGGGAGCCTGTGCAGGCTCTCACAAGCCCAGCAACTGTGTTGCTGGGCTTTAGAGAGCCCTGTGTGCATGTGTATTTGGCTGGCCCGAGATGGCCAGCCAAACACACAGGCGCCCTGAGGGGAGTGCACAGTGCACTTCCCTCTGCTCATCCCCCACTGCCCTACGCCTTTCATAAGGAAGGGATAATAAACACGGTTTCTTTTCCCTTCCTTGTGAAAGGATTTGCAGCAGTTGCTGCTGGCAGGAGGGAAATGCTCCTCCGCCCTTATGAAGGAGCCGCCCCTGGTGATGACACTTCTGTAGGAGTGAAAAGCAGAAAACAGCTATGTGAAGTTGCACGAATCAGCAACAGTAAACCACATACTAGCCAACGAGAACACAGGTTTTTGTATATGTACTACTTTTCAAATGATAACTAAGTACAAACGTATAAACCTCTTTGGGTTCAACAGACTAACATTTTATACCTCCCGTAATTGTATGCATTTTTACCCTAAAACACCATAAATGAGCACAGTTCAAATAAGTGTACATGAGAAGAATCAATCGATGTCACTGTCTCAGATACTGACATTGTTAATATAAGACACAAAGCAGAGGATTTACCTACACTTTGCATCACAACGCAGTGATGCAAAGTGGTGCAAAGTATTGCTTTGTACTGGGAAGTAGCCATAAAGGTAGCACAAATAGCACTTTGTCTGTGCTTTGATAATTTTGTGTCAAGGGGTTTCTCATCAGTGGTACATGATCGTTCACACATTAACACCATGGATTTTGATGTAAAGACCCATCTACTAAATTGGGAGATAGGACTAAACTTCTTGAGGCATTGCTAACAAGGTGAAATGTTTTATTTTCTTAACTTTTCACACACTGCATATGTGCTGGACAGTACAGCACCCACGAATATCTGAAAAGTTGTAAAGTAAGTCTAAGCATGAAAGGGGTATCCTTCCAGTACAAAATCTATGCTTGATATCATTCACCCCCCCCGTTTACACTTTGGTGCAAAGGTGCATGTGTGCTGATAGGCAGCCTGTTTGTGCACAGCACTGAGGAAAAAAGTAGCTGCGTCATAACTTATTTGATCTGCCTTTGTGATTCATTCTCTCACCAAGCACAACTCAATCTAGCAATTTTTACTGCTGCACTACTTTGGGATACTGTTTATTAAATCTGGCCCAAGCTGTAAATATTCTCAATTTGCAGTGCCCCATGAGCAGATTCAGGGTTTGTGCAATAAATTATTCACTTATCCAGTGCTAAGCAAAGGAATGTGGCCATTGAGATGCCTTTTGTTCACCTCAGTAATATTGCAATAGTGGGAACTGGTTGTTAGCTCATTGCTCATAGTTGCAAATGCTAGGTGGGGGTCTGCATGGCATGACATACCGACTTTACAGAATTCTCATTCGCAATATTCTGGCTCAGTGACACCTGTCCATTCGATGGAGAGAGGCCAAAAGTTATATACTGAGAGAGGGACATTGAGAGAGCATGCAGAGGTCCATGGGAGATTGGCTCCTATCAATGTAAACAGCAGGCACCACAGAGTGGTAAAGATCTGTCAAGACCTTTATGAACTGATGTCCCCATCCTTCTCCAGTCAGTAACTCGTCCATTATTTGTGACCATAAAAGGAATAGAAGAAATTGCAAAGCATTTTTTATTTAACCTTTCAAATTGCAAGGAGGATGGGTTCGGCCTGTTGCTACCCTCCATCTCTTCTCGACTTACAAAGATTTGCAATGTGGGCACTCTGATTCACAGTGGTCAATGTGAATTTCAGTGTGTTTTATAAACTGTAAATGTAGATTTTGCATTTGCATAGTAACTGTGTGGGCCTAACGAATGCAAATTACTTTTGTGAATGTGGACCAAAATTAATTAAACAAACATGCTTTCATTGTCGCGTAGGCTCTCATTATTCTAATAAGACTACTGGATTTTGAGTGGCAGAATCGCCTGCAGTGTGGGAGACTTAGGGGGTCATTCCGACCCCGGCGGGCGGAGACCGCCAAAAGACCGTACTGCGGTCAAATGACCGCGGCGGTCATTCTGACTTTCCCGCTGGGCGGGCGGGCGACCGCCAAAAGGCCGGCCGCCGGCCCAGCGGGAAAGCCCCAGCAACGATGAAGCCGGCTCCGAATGGAACCGGCGGAGTTGCTGGGGTGCGACGGGTGTAGTGGCACCCGTCGCGATTTTCAGTGTCTGCAATGCAGACACTGAAAATCTTTGTGGGGCCCTGTAAGGGGGCCCCTGCACTGCCCATGCCAGTGGCATGGGCAGTGCAGGGGCCCCCACGACACCCGTTCCCGCCAGCCTGGTTCTGGCGGTGTAAACCGCCAGAAACCGGCTGGCGGGAAGGGGGTCGGAATCCCCATGGCAGCGCTGCAAGCAAGGATTCCCTGGGCCGGGGGTAAACCGGCGGGAAACCGCCGGTTCCCCTTTTCTGACCGCGGCTTTACCCTTTATCCTTTCTAGCCCTTATGGATATTCCAATACCATTGGGCGTCTCAACGGTTAGCTACTTGATAACTCAGTAAAGTGAGATTTTTACCCAGGTTTAAAGGCCTCCTGCTGGATGACCAGATGGAGAAGGAAGCACATAAAAAGAGTAAGTAGCAAAACCTGACCTGTAGAGCAGCTCGAATGCCCAGATCTCTTTGAAAAGGCAGAGATGGAAGGAGTCAATATAAACACCCTAAAGAGGATCAGCCAACTTACTGCACATCTCTGCATGATTCAAGGAGAGAATCTGCAGCTGGTCTTGAGATTCAGTTTGATCCATAGCATGTTATGACTGGGGAACATTACCCCTTGATGGAACGTCTTCCTGGCCTACTTGTGCATTGGTTTTGGCTTTGCTTTGCTCGGTGAGGATGGGAGAAGGTTCACCTGTAGAGAACGAGCCACACATTCAGTCAATGCCACTCAAACTACGCTCCCTTCCGGGGCTGTCTATCTCTGATCTTAAGCAACTGGCTTGCCCTTTGCTGTTGTGGGAGGCAAAGTCATTGTGATGTATTTGGCATTCAAACACAACCAATATCATTTTTGCATAAATTAACTGACCCAGCTGAATCAGTGAAGGAAGGCCCTGATTTATACTTCTTGACAATAACTGCGCTAATGTAGTTTAGCGTCAAAAAGTATACCGCCGGCTGCCTGCTAGCCATCTTATTTATGGAATGGCACAATCCGGCGCAAATGGTGGGCTAACGTCATGGAGAATGACGTTAGCAAGATGTGGGTGGCGGTATGAGAGTAATGGGTTCAGCATTAAAAAATGACTTTAGACTAGTTAGAGTTAAAAAAAGATGACTCTAACCAGCCTAGCATCATTTATTGACACTAAATCTACAATACCACATGACTCCTGTCTTATAAAAGACAGGAGTCATGCCCACCACCCCAATGGCCAGCACAGGGGACTAGGGTCCCCTGAGCATGGCCATTGCACCCAGTGTCATGTAGGGGGGCCCAATTCTGTGCCCCCTATGGCACTTTAAGGAAACAAGGTAAATACATACCTGTACTTACCTGTACTTACCTGGGATGGGGTCCCCCAATATCCAAGGTTCCTTTGGTGTGGGTGGGGGTGACCCTGGAGAGATTACCCGTGGGCTTATTCCATGGTGTTCCACCATGGAAATGTGCCCACAGGTCCCCTAATGCCTGCCCTGACCCAGGCGTTAAATAATGGCGCTAAGCAAGCTTAGCACCATTATTTAGGCCCGTCTACCTCCTGTGCACCATTTTTGCATGGGAGGATAAATAAGGCACTATGGTCTTTGAGTATTTTTTTGCCTGGGAACGCCTACCTTGCATCTCATTGACACAAGGTAGTTTTCGGCAGGCAAAAAATGACTTTAACTCCAATATTTTCCACCTAGACATGTCTAGTGCAAAAATATAAATATGGTGTTAAGTTTGCACTGGATTTGCGTTAAACAAAAATGACGCAAATCCGGCGAAACAGAGTATAAATATGCCCGAAGTGTCTTGCTTGGAGCTACCTGAGATTTAATACACAAGCGAACCCAAAAATATTAATCATATGTAGTTACTTTTTTTTCGAATCACACATGTCACAAAATAGACACACATTTTTTCATTCAGCTGTATTAGACTGTAGAGGGTGGGGGAAGTATAAAAAAGGGCAGGAGGGTGCAAGGTGAGACTACCCTGAGCCCAGGCTCTTGTGAGTAGGGGGAGGAGCAAAGAAGGAAAAATGAATAAAAGTAATTTGAAGTAGAAGTAAAATTAATATTGAAAAATGATCTTAAGCAATTTTTAAAAGATTCGTACAAAAGTGTGAACGAAAGGTGCTATGAACTGATTAGCAGAAGAAAATCCTTAAGTTCGGGATCTCGCTGTTCCAATCTTTATTAGACAGGATCCCATCAAACAGAGCTTCTGTTATAAGATAAATGCATCTTTTTATCTTAATAACCAAGATATTGTTCAGTCTTCACAACTGCTACAAAGCTCAGTGTATGATCTACACGAAATGTGAGTTTCTGTTAGTGCACTTCCATGGCCTAATGGGCACCAGCGATAGCATGTCCTTAAGCAATATTTCTTTCATTTTTACGGCAAAGTGACCACAGGAAAAAAACATGAGAATGTGTGAGAAAGCCATTACAATCTCATGCATGAATTTCTGTAATTTCAATAGGGAGAAGAGATCTCTGTATGGCCACAGCGTCCTCATCATTTTTTTCTAATGACCCCAGTACCTCAAAGAGATCCCATACTTTAAGAAAGAGCTAGTGGAGGATATCCATTGTCAGTGTGGAGCCAGCAGACTGAACGTTCTTGCATTACATAACAAAAGGTACCTACCTAGCCAACTAGATTGTGTGAAGAACTAGTTAGGTTCATCATCATATTCTTAGTACTAGTTATTTCTTTCAAAGAAGGCCAAAGCATCCTGACAAAGCTGTCTGTCAGACCTACCAGCTTTCGTGACTCTTTGAGTTGCAAATTTCCTCTGATATTGGTGGTATCCTGTGATGCCCGTTAAAATTAACGAGCCCACCACAAAACAACAAGATAAACTCGTCCAGAGGGGTTTGTTCTCTACCTGACGCACTGATACAGGGCATTATTTCTCAGTAACAAGTTATGAACAAAAACACCAGGCAGTAAGATCATATTTTTGAGTGTCAGATCCACTGTTATCTGATCTGAACAGCAGGGCAGGAGGGATTGACGCTATCTTTAAGGACAATGCCAGATACACCTCACCTCCCACATCTCCATACTGTGTGGATTGCTTTGCTGGCATGGGGAGAGAGCAGAATGCCAGGCACGTGCATTTTTGTAATCCAGGTAGCATCTCTGACTCGGCATAAAACACACTTCCAAGTAGTAAACATCCATTAATTTTCCGTATCCAGTATAACATGGCTTAAAAATCGTCTGTGTGACTTACAATCAGGTAAACATAATTGAAAATAGCTATTATCTCCTAAGTAACAGCTCTTTTTTTTTCTTTTCGACCCCAAGAAAAGGGTTAACCTAGATTACTTTGTAGAGCACGGACGTTGCTGCACTCTTGACATGCAACATTTGCTCTGAATTTAAGATTGAAAAAACAAGAACTCTGCCGTAGATATTTATTTTTAAGAAAGCCCACCTTGGCAGTGACATGGAGTGCTACAGCCTGTTTAGGAAGGCAGTATTTAACTGAGTCCTCCCGGGAGTGCTACTTGTATTCCTGCAGCCTCTTGTGAGTGGCTGACTGAGGCACTACTAAAGGTGGCGGCTGGAGATGCACGAGCCACTGAAAGCCCGAGCAAAAGGCCGCACTGTAGGTCAGCTCAACTTCCTCCTGAACCCTTGAGCCCAAAATGAGGTTACGTTTAAAGTGGATTTTGACTACACCTCGCAAGCCAAGAATGAAAAATAAAGTGGTAAACTTTCATGTAAAACCGGCGAGAGATAGAGATACCCATCTAGTGGTTGATATGCGTAATGTGAAACCAGAAGATATGGGATCTCTTGTTTCCACTGTTACTAGTGCCTCAGAATGCGAGGAATATTCTAAGAGACTGGATTTCATTCTTGGCCAAATATATGTGATCTTAGACATATACTCTATTTCAAAGAGCTTCCCTTTTTTACTATCACATATGAAAGCACCTTCAAATATGTGAGTTCAGGGTGTACGCTGTAGAAAAATGCCTTGTGCCTGATTTAATAGATTGTAATGTTACTTAATCTATAATAATAAACTAGGACAAATGTAGGGAACACATGACAACTCCCTTGCCTCCTATTTCACTAGTGACATTCACGTTCAGTTAGGGTCATGAACATTTCAAAGTTGATGTTTAAAAGCTGTCACTTTTAATAAACACTCCCAAAGCATTGATATGTGATGTATTTAGGTGAAATGTTTCTACATGTTGAATACATACACTTTTTTAAAAAAAGAGGCTTGATGATATTTTCACTTGGGATTTGCTGCATGAGGCTTTTAGAGTCAAGCCAGACCTGGGCTCTGGCACGAATCTCCCTACTACTTTGTTGCCCCCTGCCCCACTGCTAATGGTGGCCCACACTCAACATTCTGAACAGGTTCATCATCTAGTTAGGTACTGTATTGTTCCTGGTGAGAAGGCATTCAAAACCTTTTCAAAGAGGTTTGCACCTGTGTGCCTGTGCAGATCATAGTTACTTAGGCTATGATTGGGATGCTCAGCATAGCAATAACCTGAGTCATTTTCGATATTTTGAAAATCAAAGACTCAACTCAAATACCATGCCCTTGAGAGAAAGCAGCAGAACTGATGTTGAATACCAGCTCTGAGAGTATGGTCTCAGACTTTGCATAGTCAGTGGCTCATATGTTATTTTCAGTGAATTAAGCACTAACACCAGAGATTTGACTGTCACTCATATGTCACTCATGCCTTCACTCAACATGTTCTGTGAGCAGTGAAAGTTTGTACTAGTCTGCCCTGCTGAATCTCTTCTGTGAGGAATTGAATTTTGCACTTCCGGAGAGAGAAATTTAACTCCTCACTTTCTCTTTAGTGTGTTACATGTGTTGCATCTGTTCTGTTTGTGCGAGAGAATTCTGTTATGTTCCTCCTGCTTCTGTCACCTATTCTTTACCTGATCTTTGTGTTTGAGAAGGTTTCTTTGCAGCTATGTTGTACTATACTAATTCTTAACTTAACTCTCATGACAGAATACGCTTGATGACTGTCAAGAAAATAATGATGCAAAACTACTGCACAATTCTCAGTAGTTTGCTGCACAATTGCGATGCTTGAGCCACGCAATTTTCTAATCAATGCTGCAAAATTCTGGGTAGTAGGACAGGTCTGAAAGGTATGTTAGTATCTTCTAATAACTTTTTATAAAATAAAGAATTCAACAAATAATAGAGAGAAATTCTCAAACTCCTTGTGGATTTGGGCCAAAGTCTTTGAACTTTGCATTTGATCCGACTCTGGATAACCCTTATTCTTAATACCAGTGTGCTGTATGCACAAACAGGAGGCTTACAGTCTTAATTCTGGTTTGTTAGTGCTGACGCACGCTTAAACCATAGCAACTATTCACAAAGTCCAAAGTCATATCCATAATTTATATTTTAAAAAAACAAAGCCCAGAAATTATCTTGTGATGCAGTTGCTATTGTCTGTTAAATATATCTCTTTGCTTAAAAGATTTTATGATTGACATGCAATACTAGCCATGTATATTTTTATAGAGTACTTTCATACCACACCTTTTTTTAATTAAATGGTTATGATAAAGAAATATTATGAAAGCATAACAAAGATTGCCAAAACTGAAGCGTTCATTATGCAGAATTTCGCATTTGGAAAATAATATGCGCATATTTATTTTTCAAGGAGAGTTCTGTTTCGCTCTTTCTTACTCATTACTGGACTAATTATGCTATGTGTTGTACTGAGTTGCTGTTTGTTAAATAATCCAATGATGGTGCCGTGGGAGTTAGGAAATTACCAGTTTTTAGGTTTCGTTTGCCACAGCCAATATCACTGTGTACACCCTAAGACTGTTCCGTGCTAAAGTACTAAAAAGGAAAACAAAAGGATAAAGCTGCATAGCAAGATTTGTACTGTACACATTTTATATGACACTATCCCCTATATGTAAAAGCATGGGTACTGCACCAAGAAAAGCAATCTGAACTTCCGTATCTTTAAGCATATTTATTACTTGGATGAGTGATCGGTTGTGTACTTTGTACTGATCCTATCAGAGGTTTGATTAATGACTAGTTCTATTAAGGTACTTCCTTACTTACAAAGAATTCTACAGTAGTTTGTCAACATAATGGCTGTTTAAAATGCTGGGATGACAGCAATGGATATGGTCATATATATTTGCGCGCAATAGGCACAGCAACAACCAGAATCAAAACGAAGTCCTTTTTTCATTTTCCTACACGAAATATTTAGAAAATGAGTCATTGGACTTCGTAGTATTTCCTGACGTGTTGGTAAGGGAATGTTATTAAACTGATTCATGATCTGACATGATCATGACATTTTTATGTTACATAAAAACACCAAAAGGAGTATTATAACTGACGGAAGCATGGACATACTTATTCGCACGAATATTCAACTACCAAAAATGGACACGTGTGCAGCACAAAATTAACTTTACACCATTGTGAGAAATCCTTGTCAGGAGATCCTGGAGTTCCAATTTTGTCAACTGGCATCTTTCACTCCGGTTGTGCTGGGTCTCCTATGCTGCTGACCCTCGTATCAGGGACCAGTGCCCCCTTTTCAGCAGAGGTGTAGATTCGGAGTGGGGGGGCGTTACACCCCCCTAATTAATGTATTTTCTGGTACACAGTTGGGTACATGTGCTTTCAGTTGGGTATGGTGAAGTGTCTGTCAGATTTCATCAGAAATTTGTAGATAAATGCAGACAAAACACACACACAATCTTTCTGCTTTAACCCCCTTGCTGCTAAGCCTTTTCCCCCTCATGTGCTTAGCCTTTTTTCGGCTATTTGGGGTGGTACGTGCTTAGGCCCCCAAAACTTTGTATCGACATACACTAGTTATGCCAAATTTGCGTCCATTTTTTTAACATCCTGAGGATTCTAAAAATGCCCATAGTTTGTAGATTTCCGTAGAGGTGACTGAGATCTAAAATACAGCTAAATTTGGTTTTTTGGGGAAAAATTGGGAAAAAGTGCTGCAGGAGAAAGCATCTGTTTTTTCCCTGTTAATGCCATCAAGGATAGCTTTAATGTCTTAAAATCACCATCGTCCCATCTTTCAGGAACAGGCAGATTAGAATCAGAAAAACTATTTTTCAACACAGTTTTAGCATTTTACTGGGAAATACCCCATGTCCCCTATTTATTGTGCTTTCAACCTCCTTCCAGTTGGTGACAGAAATAGGTGGTTAACCACTGGTGGATCCTAGAAAGTGATACATTTCTGAAACGTAGGCACAATTCTGAATTCAGCAAGGGGTCACTTGTGTAGATCCTTCAAGGTTTTTTTTTATAGAACGTAACAGTTGAAATAAAAAAAAATGAAATTGAGTTGTAAAAAAATAGCCATTTCCATCTATGTTTTTATCTGTATCTCTTTCCAGCTATAGAAGATTTTTGAAAATAATATACTGTTACATCTGCTGGACCCTTCTGGTTGTGGGGATATAGAGGACTTGTAGGTTCACCAAGAACCCAAGATACCCAGAGCCAATAAATGAGCTGCACCTTGCAATGGGTTTTCATTGTGTAATGAGTATGCAGCAATTCATTTAGTAAAGTATAAAGAGTGAAAAATAACTATCTTTTTACAAACTGGGCACACAATGTGGAGTTTAGAAGCAGATCTCTGAATTTGTTGGGTACCCATACTAGCATGGGACTTTGAGGGCATTTCTCAAAATGACTTCTTTCCAACACACTGTCGTATGTTTGGAAGGTGGAAATGCAGAGAAAGGCAATTTGGTAATAACACTTGTTCTGCTATTCTGAGTTCCCCCAAGTCTCCGGATAAAAATGGTAGGATTAGTGCCCATGACAGAAAACATTGACATATCACATTTTTCCACTGAAAACTATCCCTATTTTGCAATGTGCCTAGCTGTGGATTTGGGGCTCTAGCTCAGCCAGCACCTAGGGAAACCTCGCGAACATGTACAATTTTGAAAACGAGACACCTAGGGGAATCCAGGATGGAGTTGACTTGAGCGTCTCTTACCAATTTTGTTTCCCAGAATCGCTTGCCAACCTCAAATGTGTCTAAAAACACATTTTCCTCACATTTCTGTGAAGCAAGGTCTGGAATCTGAGGGGAGCCACAAATTTCCTACCACTCAGTGTTTCCCTTGGTCTCCCAATAAAAATCATACCTCACTTGTGTGGGTGGGCCAAGTACTTGCAACACAGAAGGGCCAAAAACGTGCAGAGATTGAGGGGGCACCAAAGTGTGTTCATAAGCACAGGGTTTTTTTTTTAACACGTTTTTAGACTGGCTCTGCTGTGTGCACCCACACAAGTGAGGTATAATTTTTATCGGAAGACCAAGGAGTTTGTTGGGTCATAAGAAGTTTTTGGTTTATTTATTTTTCTTGAAAAATATGGCACAAAAATGCAAAGAAAATGTGTGATTTTAGTCACATTTTGAGGTTTGCCAGGAATCGTGGGTAAGAAAACTTGTTGGAATCCATAAGGACACACCACCCTGTACTCCCTGGGTGTCTAGTTTTCAAACATATCTAGAGTTAGTAGATTTTCCCTGGTAAAGAAGCAAGCACGCTACCATGTCTCTTACTTCTATGAAGTCCCAAACACTCAAATTGTGAAACAATGCCCTTAGGTTTTGTTAAAAAGACCCTTCGCCCACCAACATAGTTGGTGGCATGCTTCATCATTGGAGTCCCACCTGAGACACCTAGCATGTCATGGGTGTGCCTCGATGTCTGATTACAGCAGAGAGGGGTTTTTTGTGAGTTGAATTACCAACTAAGAGGAGAAGGAGAAGTGGAATAAACTTGTTGTGTGGTTACCCACCAGTATGACTCGTTTTTAGTCATGGTAACATGGGCAGAGGATTGGAACACCACAGAAGTAACAGACTTGATATCGTGCTTACTTCATGTGGTTGTTGATGGTAATTTGGAAAGGTGAGCAAGCTCTCTCTTCTCACTCTCCTTACTAGTACTCATTTATACTGGTTGGATTTGGCACAGGAGTGAATGATGGTTCAATATATAATATTTTATTAACAAGAGATTTCACAAAAATGAAATGCACCGTTAATAACTGATAGGTCAAAAAACTGAACTAATGAGTCACAGCTCAGGAGCTGTAAAGCCACAACAAGGCATCAACTGCTTTACAGGCCATTCACACTCCTTTCAGATGTGGCACATACAAGATCATTCACACCACCAACCACAGGCCCAGCACACTACAACATTCATGACAAGAGACAAAATGTGCACCCTGGCAGAGAAAGACAGAAAATACAATTATTATTGCACAAACATATTTTTTTCAAGTACACACATATGGGTTGGATTTGGCATGAGGGTGACAGATGGTTCAATAGACCAAATTTTATTAACAAGAGATTTCACAAAATGAAAGCACTGTTTATAATTGAAAGGTCAAAAAACTGAATCAATGTCACAGCTCCTGAGCTGTAAAGTTGTGTCAAGGCACCAACCACTTTACAGTCCATTCACACACTTTTCCTACGTGACACACACAAGACCATTCACACCACCAGCTGTGGGCCCAGCACATTACAACACTCAGATCAACAGATAGCTCCATCCAAGGGCCCATCACTTTCATATGTCCATATACCTGACACAGCCATCACACTGGCTGACGGAGTGTGCAGACTGGCGTTTACCTAGCAGTGTGTGGTGTGACCTACAACCAAGTCACTACTCACACACCACCAGCCAAGTGCCAGCTTACACACACTGCCAGCCAAGCAACAGCTCACACACCGCCACCCAAGTGCCAGCCCAAGCACACCACCAGCCAACAGCCAGTCCGCGCACACCACCAGCCAACCGCCAGTACACGCACACCACCATCACATTTTGTTTAACAAAAAAGAAAACACAAACCAATTGTAAGTAAATACAAAACTACAAACGCAACAGCTCTAACTAAATAAAACACACTAGTGGCAACTGTGAAACTGAACAAAAATTATAAAATGATACGACAAGAAAAGGTGCTCCCAAAAATTATTTTTCGTGTGGTACATCGAAAACAAGCATGCACACAGAGCCCAGATTTAGAAGGACAATCAGTGCAGTGCATACAACTCTCCTTCTGCATGCCTCTTCGCATACTGACCCTACATCTCTTACAGGGATTGTTTTTTTTGGATGTGGGAGGAATGTGATTAGCAAAGTGGCAATCTTTCAATTTAACCACATCCTCCACCACTCCAAGGGCCAGATGTAGCAAAATCCGAATTTGCAACTATCAAATTGCGAGTCTGAGCGACTCGCAATTTGAGAGTCACAAACCCGGATGCTGGATGGTGTCCCTGACACCATCTGCGAATTGCAAGGGGGTCGCAAAGACCCATCTCATTAATATTAATGAGGTGGATCGCAAACCCCCTTCCATTTCGCAGCACTCACAGGGATGGTGGCCTGCTGGAGACAGCAGACCACCATGTCTGTGACTGCTTTTTAATAAAGCAGTTTTAATTTTTTTGTATTGCAGGATTGTGTTTCATTTTTTCAGAGCAGGCAGTGGTCCATAGGACCACTGCCTGGTCTGAAAAAAAAAGTTTTCAGGGCCATTCACAAAGAGGAAGGGGTCCCGTGGGGACCCCTTCCCTTTTGCGAATGGGTTAGCACCCATTTGAAATTGGTGCTAACTGCGAATTGCTGTGCGACCGTGTTCGTGGTCACAAAGCAATTCTACATCGCGATGCAAATCGCAAATATGAAGGGGAACACCCCTTCCTATTTGCGAGTCGCATTCCCATTTTGCGAGTCGGTAACCAGGTTACCAACTCGCAAAATGGGAATGAGCATCGCAATGTGCTTTTTGCATGGCGCAAACAGCGAATTTCGTTGTTTGCGCCATGCAAAAAGCTTCATACATCTGGCCCCAAATGTAGGAACACTTGCCTGTTCCACTACAACAAGGCTGCCTATCATAGACTCCTGAAACTGAGCAGAAGTCATCTTTGACTCTGGACAACAATCTTCTTATTCCAAATTTAAGCTTTATGAATGGCAGTGTAAGTTTTTAACCTCTGATTTAATCTATTTGTACCACCCATGTGCTTATTGTAGTCTATAATGCACACAGTTTTGCGCACTTCAGCAACCTGACCTCAAGCAGTACTTTCATCAGGGATGGTAGTCAGCGTGTAAACATCTTTCCTGTCTGCAAATTTCACAACTAGCAGTTCATCACTACACAAGACACTGTCCCTTCCCAAGTTTTTTTTTACGCAAAAGCTACTATGGATAACCTTCACAGTTAGAGCTGACCGTGCCACAAGCAACAGTGTTCACTTTGAACAATTGCACATCAGTGTAGAAGTGATTTAGGTACAAATTGTGAACTTTGTAAAAAAGTCCTCTATCAAGTTCCCACATAAGTTTCTCATTAACTCTGAAGGTAGACGGACAACCAGTGGGGTCAATAGTGGAGTCCCAGTGTACACTCTGAAATTATAGACATATCCTGTACTACTTTCAGACAGCGTATACACCTTAATTCCATAACATGCCATCTTGCTCGGAATGTACTACCTAAAAACCAAACAGCCCTTAAACAGGACCAAAGAGTCATCTACAGATATTTCTTTCCCTGGAACATAGATCTCTTAAAATCTATCTACAAAGTGATCAAGTACAGGCCGAGTCTTAAAAAGACAGTCAGAATCAGGGTGCTCTTGTGGCAAAGCTAAAATATTATCAACAAAATGCAGCATCAGAAGCAGAAGTAAATACCAATCACGCAACACGATGATTGCAGGAAATATAGCAGTTAGGACTGGTAGACCAATATGAAGGCAGAAGCATCTTCCTAATCAAACCTATCCAAAAAGATAAACCCAAGAACTTCTTCAACTCTTCTAGATTTGTGGGAGTCCTCCAGCTACCTTTAGAGCAGGGCTAAAATCTGGTGCTGTTGTCTTTCAAATACTGAATGCTGTTAGCATGCAAATTAGTGTGCTCAACAATGTCCCCAGAAATGCATCATCCATACACAACAAAAAGAAATTAATAGGCAAGACATTTTTAGTATTCACTCTACATCCTGTGACACAAGTAAAGGCAGACAAAGCATCTGCACCATGTTTTGTGGAAAACCCAGTGTTCAGCTCGTCCAATGGGAAGCCTTGGAGCACCAGGCTGCAATCCAGATGACTCCTACTGCACCATCAGCACATCAGTGTCCTCCTCAAAAACAGGCACTTCATCCACTCTGAGAGTGGATTAATCATCAGTGGATTCCTCTCAGACAGAAATTCAATGCTAGGATCTTGCACTTCCTCTCCTTTGCCTCAGATGCAGAGTCAGTCTCATAATCATGGTCAGAGGAAGAGTCAAAAAGCATACCAACAGGCTGCTCAGATGTAATCCTGTGGCTAGTCATAATCCTCACTAATAAAAGTAACTTGACAAACAAGTCAACAATAACCAACACTGTGTAAAATAAGTAATAAACAAAGTGTGGCTTTATCACAAATACCTATATACTAAAAAAAAATACCACTCACTTGCCAAAGACAGCTAGACTCACCACCACCTACTCTGCACAAACACAGCAAGGACCAAAGATATCCCACTAAAAAAAGAAAAACAAAATATTATTACATATAAGACAACACAATGCACATCATGCGCACATTTTCACACACAATAAAACATAAGCTAAATATGCTGCTAGCATTACACTATTTACAAAAAGCTCATTCAGGCATGGCAATGATACTCATTTGGAGTTAACAGTAAAAAAGAGTTTTTCTTACCATACACATGCAACTTCACAAAATATAGATCTACCACTCACTGCTGAAACCACAAGCAGGATTCACAGCAAAGGAATCAAAATGTTTGCACTACAATAAAAAGAGAATGAAACATTACAATCACAAATGCAAATAATGTGCCAGTCCACAAACACACCACCAGCCAAGCTGGGGGACAGATGGGCCTAAAAATATGGCCAAAATATTTACTCCAAAAAGGTGAGCATCCCTTGCCCAAGGCGCTGCTCCCTACAACAACAATATTGCCCAACAAGAAAATCCCTGGTGTCCAGTGGCTTATGCCCCCCTTGGGAGCAGATAGACCTAATAGCAAGAGGTCGATCTGTCCCCAAGGGAGGCAGAAATAGCCAAAATAATCGCACCCTGAAGGTGAGCGACCCTTGCTCCCCAACATTGTTATCACACACAAACAAAATATGCCTGATGGCTTCTTCTCCTCCTTTGGGGCAGATGGGCTTAAAAAAAGGTCCATCTGCCCCCGGGGGAGGGGGCAGAAGTGGCCAAAATAATCATCCATCCCATAAAGGGGAGCAACACTTGCCCAAGGGGCCGCTCCCCCGACATTATAATCACAAAAAGTATCCCTGGTGTCCTAGTGAGTTCTGCCTCCCTTGGGTGCAGAAAAGGCTGATACAGTTGCTTCCCAAAGGGGAATGACCCTTTCCCAAGGGGCCGCTCCCCAACAATGCCAATATATTAAAAATAAAACCTGGTGTCTAGTGGGTATTCGTGCCGCATGATCGTGGTCCCATGCATGATCGTGCTGCAGGAATGCTCCAAAGAGAAATCAGAGGACAGAAAAACACTTTACTTTACCCAGATGCTTCTTTGTTTAGAAAAAACCCCTCCAGAGAAGAAACTTACCTTCCTCCTCTGATGCGCTGAAAGCAAATGGCTTCCTGTGCATCCCCAGCAACTCTAATGATGTTGGCGCGCTCTGAATGCTGAGGTCATTACATGTCATGCGCCGGGTGGGCCGGAGTAGCAGCAGAAGCAGTTCTACTGCCACTCCTGGTAAGGGGTTTTAGATGGGCGTCCCATGTGGGGGAGTGCCAGCACTTCCCCCGTGGGTGGGTGCCACGATGGCAGGAAGCCCACTCCCACCTTGTTGTTGGACAGCTCCTAGCCAGCCAACACACAAAAGGGTTTAAAAGTCTTCAAAACTGTTGGTTATTTTACAAAATATTGTGTTTCCTCACTTAATAACCCTACCAATCCGTATTTGTCTCCCTTTTAACTGCCCTTTTAGCCATTCTTATGTGCCCTGCTTGTTGTGTAATATATTTTAACATTATATGTCAGTCTGTTTGTTGTAAAATCTGAAGCTCACACCACCCCCAATCTTACTGACCAAGCTACGACCCTGCTTTTCAGCTGCTGAGATAGAGTGGTCAAAGTTTGAGATGTGCTGTCGGCAAGAAACCTATAGCTCAACTGCACAACAAATATGAATCAATAAATCAGTGTCCAGTCAGTGTTTTTTTTAATGAAAAAGTGCTTTAATACAGACAACTAAGTACTATGTAAAAAATACAAGTAGCTACAAAAAGCTGTGGGGGATAAAGGAGGGTCTTAGCTTTCAACTGGACCCTTAAAGGCACACTTGAACCTGTAAGCCTGAAGCATCTTCAACTGTTTATGAGTAAGCTGTTCCTTTGCAGGGGCCATAATGTTCAGTGCAGAGAAGACCAAATTCGAAGAGCATGTTCTCCCTGACCTCCACTGCCTATCCTAGGACAGTGTAGCCCATACCAATATGTTCTGGGCTATGGTGTGACTGGAGCAGCCTGCGATTACTCTTTGGTCCCTCTGTGGGACCAACCAGCCTCTAGGGAAGCAAAGTGGCATACATTCATGCTTAAATGCTATCTCTCTTTCTTCCCATTCACAGAAAACATCTGGCTGCACACATGATCACACTGGGCCTGATGTGGTGCTGCCGAGTGCTCCCACATCCTAGGGTGCCCATAGCAGCTGGAACACAAATGTGCATAAACAGCAGATTAAAGAGGCCCATTCTAATGGGGTTTACTCTTTTAGCTATTTGAGGCACATCCATCCACCAGAAATTATCTTCTTCTTCCTCTCTCCAAAATCCATCTTATTGTTAGCTGATGTCTTTGTGAAGCCTCTGACATGGCTGTTTTTTCTTCTCAGCAGTAGTGAGTCAATGAGGTGCCTTCTTGTCTAGTCCCAGTTCTGATTTGCGGTCTTCATTGAGTTAGCACTCCAAAATCCTAAGGGAGTCATCCTCATGTACCTAGGCCTTTGGCATCTTTAAGGGAGCCTGTATGTCCACAAAAGATCCCTTGTACCCAATGTGTGTATGGAGTTTAAGGGTGAGCTCAAAAATTTGGTTTTTGTGGAGCAACAAGCTGGAAGATGTAAGAAAAAGCTGGGCACATGGTTTAATAAGCAGCAAGCCAAACTGGAGGTCTGTAAGGCTATCAATCTGAAAGACCCCGGATTGGTATGAACAACTAGAAGCCAGTACAAGAGTGGAAGACTCAGAGATTGGAATCCCTGCACTTAACTGTGAGGAACAAGGACTATCATATGTTCTGGTGACTTGATGCCTCGGGGAAGCAGGAGACCAATGGCTCAATTGAAAGTAATATCTCTGCTAAACAAAGGTTGGAACACTTTTGGTCCCTTTATGATTTCTCATCTGTCATTGATGGACTTCCAGGTGTTAGTACGGGGGGCTGAAAAATCAGAGGAATATGCCATGTTTACAATCAAGGAGGTGCTAAATGCAATCTCCAAAGCGGCTCCAGGCAAAGCACCTGGGCTAGACAGACTTCCAGGGAACTTATATAGGTTTGCACCCAATGTTTGGGCACCTTACCTTGGGGTTCCATTTAATGCCATTCTGGAGGGGATGCCTGTGCCAGCTTCGTGGACCAGAGCTGAAAAAATCCCCATTTACAAAAAGGGTTCACCCCTCCTTCCATCTAATTACAGACCAATTAGCTTCATAGTCTCAATGTAAAAGTTGTTTTTTCATGTTCTTTTAGGGAGACTCAAGGCCTGGCTTGAGGAAAATAGTATTCTCAGTCCTCTTCAGGTCGGTTTTAGGCAAGGAATCTCCTCTGTGGACTAAGGCCCTGATTTATACTTTTACACGCAAAACTGTGTTAGCGCAGTTTTGCATGTAAAAGTATAGCGCTGGCTAGCGTGGTTGTATGTCGGAACGCTGCCTGCCGAAACAACGAGTGCTTGAACAACGAGGTCGGAACACCAACCTCGTTGTTACCACTAATGCCTTTACCACGAATGCCTTAACAACGATATTTCGTTGTAAAGGCATTCCTGGTAAAGGCATTAGTAATAGGCACCCATTGATCCTGCATGCGTCACCCCGACCCCTCAACCCCACCCCAAAACCTAAAACCCCCGACCTCCCACCCCGCCCAAAACCTAAAACACCCCGCCCCCCAACCCCACCCCAAAACCTAAAACCCCTGACCCCTACCCCTGCCCCAAAACCTACAACGCCCTACCCCCTAACCCCACCCCACCCCAAAACCTAAAACCCCGACTCCCCTCCCCGCCCCAAAACCTAAAACGTCCCAACCCCACCCCAAAACCTAAAACCCCCTGACCCCCACTCCCACCCCAAAACCTAAAACGCCCTGCCCCCCAACCCCACCCCAAAACCGAAAATCCCCCGACCCTCCACCCCGCCCCAAAACCTAAAAACCTCCGCCCCCCCAACCCTGCCCCAAAATGTAAAACCCCCTGACCCCCCCACCCCGCCCCAAAACCTAAAACGCCCCGCCCCCCAACCCCACCCCAAAACCTAAACCCCCAGACCCCACCCCAAAACCTAAAACTCCCCACCCCGTCCCAAAACCTAAAACGCCCCGCCCCCAACCCCACCCCAAAACCTAAAACCCCCTAACCCCCACCCCTGCCCCAAAACCTAAAATGCCCCGCCCCCCCAACCTCCCCCCAAAACCTAAAACACCCCGACCCTCCACCCCGCCCCAAAACCTAACACCCTCCACCCCGCCCCAAAACCTAAAACCCCGACCCCCTAACCCCGCCCCAAAACCTAAAACCCCCCACTTACCAGAGTTATTGCCACGTCATCTGCGTCGTCCTCCTCAGCCGACTCCCTTGTTTGTGCCTTAACCATGCATGTTCGTTGTTTAGGACATGCGTGGTTCAGGCACAAAATAACGAAGTTGCGATTAAAGAAAGCGTTGTTCCGCTTTCGTTAACCAGGACTTTGTTATTAAAGAGTCGGCATAGAGGACGTTTCCCGGCTAGCACCATTCATGGACGCCGTCCGGGTGTCACATTTAAGGAGTGGCGTTAGCTGGCAGTAATGCCTGGTTAGCGTCATTGTAAATGATGCTAACTGGGTGTGGGAGGTGTAGGGGGAACCAGAGGTTGTGTGCCAAATTATGGCACTATCACTGTTTAGAAGCAAAAAAATGCCTCTGTGCAGAGTATCGCCATTTCCTGGTGCACAACCCCATGGACATAGCTCCTGTCTTAGTAAAGACAGGAGCCATGCCCACCACCCTAATGGCCATTCCCCACAAAAATATATACTTACAGAGACCTACTGGGGATGGGTCCCCCATCTTGCGGTGTCCCTCTGGTGTCCCTCTGGTGTGGGTGGGGGTGTCCCTGGGTCCAGAGAAGGGCACCTGTGGGCTCGTTCCATGGTCTCCATGGAAACATGCCCACATGTCCCCTAACACCTGCCCATACCCAGGCGTTAAATAATGGCGGTAGGCAAGCTTAGCACCATTATTTAAGGTCCCCATCCCCCCATGCTTGATTTTAGCATGGGTGATAAATATGGCGCTAAGGCCATATCGTCATTTTTTGAGTGGGAACGCCTACCCTGCATCTCATTGATGCAAGGTAGGTTTCCACATCCAAAAAATGACTTTAACTCCATTACTTTGGCGCTTGACGTGTCTAGCGCCAAAGTCTATATATGGAGTTAGGTATGCCCTGGATTAACGTAAACCAGGTATAAATATGCCCCTAAGTCTTTCGCCTCCAGCTCATACATTGGAAAACTTTGGTGCTGGCAGGCACTAGTCTTTTTGTAATATTTGTGGACCTACGGGACGCTTAGGCCTGGTCCCAAGAGATATTCTGTGGAAGCATCTGTTAAAAATAGGGGTCCCTACATTATTGTGTGAGATCGTACAGAGATTCCACAAGGAGAGCTTTGCTGAGGTCCTGTTCGGTAAACTAGGAGATGCTACCAAAGCCTTTTTGGTCCAGAAAGGAGTTAGGCAGGGTTGTGGGTTGGCCCGACTCTTTTTTCACTTGATATAAATGGGTTGATTGATCATCTGAACAAAGTTTTTAATGATGCCCCCAGATTTGCCTGACTCAAGGTTCCTGTGCTAATGTTCACAGAAGATACCCTTTTATTGTCAAAATCTCCAATGGGCTTACAAAGGACTTTAGATTGTTTTGGTGACTTCTGTAGGGTGAGGGGATTGGAAATTAGCGTTGGTAAAACAAAGTACATGGTATTCCACCTCTCCCCATCTACCAGGCTTGGTCTCAAACTTAACGTAGTCCCTTTGGAGCAGGACAAGGTGTTTGATTACCTGGGAATCAGGCTCTAAGAGCAAATAGACTGACTTCCTCACATGAACAAACAAAAGTTAAGATTGGCCCATTTATTGATGGCTGTTAGAAATGGGGTCTTTGGTTGGCAGTCAGATTACCCCCTGTCCAAGCAAGAACCCTCACTTTAGTCAGGGCAAAGGAGAAACACACCTGGCTAACCCTCATTCCCCCCCTTGGTAGCTTGGCACGAGCAAGCGGGATTAACTCAGAAGCAGTATGTAAAATATTTGTACCAACACACACTTTAATACAGTGAAAACAGTACAAAATGGACACCACACCAGTTTAGAAAAATAGGCAATATTTATCTAACTTAAACCAAAATGACAAAAATACAAAATACAAAAGTTAAAATATGACTTTTCAAAAGAATAAGAGTCTTACTCCATAGAAAACAATGGATATGATGATTTTGCACAAAGTACCTGGTTACCGTTAAAAATAAAGCTGCACCGGTGAGCGTGCGTAGGAAAAGGCAGCGATGCATTGATTCCCTCCTCACAAGGGATGCCATGCATCATTTCTTCTCGGGTAGGGTCTGCAATGCGTTGATTTTCTCCCTTGCAAGAGAGTGATGCCGGACTTGGCACCTTGGATCCACGCAGATTCGGGTTTACTTTGACTCCCAGGGAGGATGAGTGGAAAATCCGGTCTCACATTGTTAGAAAACCGCACTGTGTGGGGTTTGTGTCATTATCAGCAGCCGCAAGCAGGTCTAGGGTGTTGTTTCCCCATCCACGATACATTGACCTCCCAGCTGCGATGCAGGTGGAGCAACGATTTTAGTCGCAAAGCCGGCGGTGCGTCGTTTTTATCAGCCGCGTTGCAGATGGTGCGTCAATAATTTCCCCACACGGCATTCTGTGAGTAGATTTTCAGCTCTTGTTCTGCCAACTTCACCTTTCAAGGGCCCACAGACTAGATAGGACACCACTTGGCAGGGCAGGAGTCTCAGCAGAGAGTCCAGGTGTTGGCAGAGGAAGTCGTTGATGGTCCTGAGACTTTAAAACAGGAGGCAAGCTCAATTCAAGTTCTTGATGATTCTTCACAAGTAGGAATATACTGCAAAGCCCAGTCTTTGTCCCCTTTCACAGGCAGAAGCAGCAACTGCAGGATAGCCCAAAAAGCAAAGTCACAGGCAGAGGCAGCAGTTCTCCTCAGCTCTTCAGCTCTTCTCCTTGGCAGAGGTTCCTTTTGAATCCAGAAGTGATCTAATTTCCAGGGGTTTGAAGTCCACTACTTATACCCCATACTGCCTTTGAAGTAGGCATACTTCGAAGTAAAGTCTCCGTTATTCACAAGATCCTGCCTTGCCCAGGCCAGGCCCCGGACACATACCAGGGGGTCGGAGACTGCATTGTGAGAGGGCAGGCACTGCCCATTCAGGTATAAGTGACCACTCCTCCCTCCACTCTAGCACAGATGGTTCATCAGGATATGCAGGCTACACCCCAGCTCCCGTTGTCTCACTGTCTAGAGGAAAGGTGCAAACAGCCCACCTGTCAAACTGACCCAAACAAGGATTCCACAAACAGGCAGAGTCACAGGATGGTTTAAGCAAGAAAATGCCTACTTTCTAAAAGTGACGTTTTCAAACTAACAATTTAAAAAACAACTTCACGAACAGATGTATTTTGAAATTGTGAGTTCAGAGACACCAAACTCCTCATTTCTATCTGCTCTCAAAGTGAACCTAAACTTTAATAATAGTTAAAGGCAGCCCCCATGTTAACCTATGAGAGAGATAGGCCTTGCAACAGTAGAAACTACATTTAGCAGTATTTCACTGTTAGGACATGTAACACACATCGGTACATGTCCCACCTTTAACATAGACTGCACCCTGCCCATGGGGCTACCTCTGGCCTACCTTAGGGGTACCTTACATGGTTAAAAAGGGAAGGTTTAGGCCTGGCAAGTGGGTACACTTGCCATGGTGAATTGACAGTGGCAGGTCTGAGCCATGTTTACAGGGCTACTCATGTCGGTGGCACATCCAGTGCTGCAGGCCCTCTAATAGCATTTGATTTACAGGCCCTAGGCACCTTTAGTGCACTATACTAGGGCCGTACTAGTAAATCAAATATGCCAATCCTGGTTAAACCAATCACCAATAGAATTTCCACAGAGAGCATATGTACTTTAGCACTGGTTAGCAGTGGTAAAGTGCCCACAATCCTAAAGCCAACAAAAACAGTTCAGAAAAAATAGGAGGAAGGAAGCAAAAAGTTCATTCAGCCCAGTTTGTGAGTTATATAGGTCACAGGCTCTGGAGACAGTGATTTATGGGGCACAGTTAAGGGGGCATAAGAGGGCTAGTGGTATTTTAAAAGCTGAAAATGCATTTTTAAGACATTTATTTAATCTCCCCTTGAGTACTCCACTTTTGCCTTTAAGGTTTCACCTGGGTGTTTGACCCATAGATGAGGAACTTGGACTGATGACATTCCTTTTTTGGAGAACAGTATGGGCAACCTCCAAGCTAGTCTCCTATAGGGAAGGGCTAGCGGAGATCATGAGTTTGCCAGGTACCTGTAAACTGCTGTGGCTTCAATATATTAAGGACACTGCAAGACAAATTGGAAGGTCAGTTTGTGGGAAGACCCTGAGGTGGCCTGCCATGCAACATCTAAGAGTGACTTGGCTAGGTCCTATAGAGTATTTAAACTGTCCACACACTTGGCTAACCCTGTGCTTGGCACAATGACTTCTAGGTTTCTACATTTTAAAGACTATAGTGTTTTTGAGGTTTTCTCAGATGTGATGCAGCCAGTGTTAGCAAGGAAACGGTACCTGCACTCCAGGCACAGAGCCCTGCCTCTCAGCACATTGACCTGGAAGTGGGTGGCAGAATGTGATGTACTGTGCTCAATATGTCTAGCATGCAGTGGGACAGAGGAAACAGAGGCACACTTCTTTTTCTTTTGTAAAGCCTACAAAAATCCTAGATTAAAATATTTTGTCCCCCTCTAGAGAAGTCTAGTCACTGTCTATCGCCTGGTAGCTTTAAGAATCTTGAAAACCAATGAACACCAGCAAATTGTTTTTCCTGTGTCCAGGTATTTTTTTATGGCTTGGAGTATTCATAAGAGATATGTTTAGTGTTTTAAGGGTGGGGGGATCCTTCTCTTTTTAAGCATCTTATTTTGTATTATATATTTATACCTTTTAATCATTTTCATAAATTTTTATAATTGATTTATATTTTTTGATTGCAATGAACTTGATTATTTTAACCCCTTTACTGGCAGGCCTTTCCCCCCTCAGGTGCCAGACCTTTTTTTGGCTATTTGGGGCAGTTCACGCTTAGGCCCTCATAACTTTCTGTCCACATAAGCTACCCACGCCAGATTTGCGTCCTTTGTTTCCAACATCCTAGGGATTCTAGAGGTATCCAGCATTTTTGGGTTCCCCTTGAGGAGACCAAAAAACGTAGCCAAAATACGGCGAAAATTTTGTTTTTTTCATAAAACAAAATGGGAAAAAATGACTGCAGAAGAAACTTGTGCTTTTTTCCCTGAAAATGGCATCAACAAAGGGTTTGCAGTACTAAAATCCCCATCTTCCCAGCTTTCAGAAACAGACAGACCTGAATCAGAAAACCACATTTTTCAACACAATTTTGGCATTTTACTGGGACATACTTTTAGCCTCCTTCCAGGTAGTGACACAAATGGGTGTGAAACCAATGCTGGATCCTTAACAGCTGAACATTTCTGAAAAGAGGACGCAATTCTGAATTTAGCAAGGGGTCATTTGTGTAGATCCTACAAGGTTTTCCTAGAGAAAATAACAGCTGAAATAAATAAATATTGAAATTGAGGTGAAAAAGAGCCATTTCTCTCACATTTTACTCTGTAACTTTTTCCTGCAATGTCAGATTTTCAAAAGCTGTATACTGTTACGTCTGCTGGACTCTTATGGTTGTGGGGCTCTATAGTGATTGTAGGTTCATCAAGAACCCTAGGTATCCAGAGCCAGTAAAGGAGCTGCATCTTGCAATGGGTTTTCATTGCATACCGGGTATACACCAATTAATTTGTTGAAATATAAAGAGTAAAAAACAGGTATCAAGGAAACCTTTGTATTTCCAAAATGGGCACGAGATAAGGTGCTGAGAATCAGTGGTTATTTGCACATCTCTGAATTCCGGGGTCCGCATACTAGCATGTGAATTACAGGAAATTTCTCAAATAGATGTCTTTTTTACGCAGTGTCTTACATTTGGAAGGAAACATGTAGAGAAAGACAAGGGGCAAAAACACTAGTTCTTCTATTCAGTATTTTCCCAAGTCTACAGATAAAAATGGTACATCGCTTATGTGCGTAGGCCTAATGCCCACAACAGGAAACGCAACATGGACACATCACATTTTTACATTGAAATCCGACATGCTTTATGTAAAGTGCCTGGCTGTGGATTTTGGCCTCTAGCTCAGCTGGCACCTAGGAAAACCTACCAAACCTGTTCATTTTTGAAAACTAGACACCTAGGGGAATCCAGGATGGGGTGACCTGTGGGCTCCCACCAGGTTACTCAGAATCCTTTGCAAACCTCAAAATGTAGCTAAAAAACACCTTTTCCTCACAATTTGGTGATAGAAAGTTCTAGAATCTGAGAGGAGCCACAAATTTCCACCCTGCATTCCCCCAAGTCTCCCGATAAAAATGATACCTCACTGGTGTGGGTAGGCCTGATGCCCGCGACAGGAAATGCCCCAAAACACAACATGGATACATCACATTTTCCCAAAGAAAATAGACCTGTTTTTTGCAAAGTGCCTAGCTGTGGATTTTGGCCTCTTGTTCAGCCGGCACCTAGGGAAACCTAGCCAACCTATAAAAATTTTTAAACTAAACACCTATGGGAATTCATAATGTGGTGACTTGTGGGGCTCTCTCCAGGTTCTGTTACCCAGAATCCTTTGCAAACCACTAAATTCGGTAAAAGAAAATTCCTCACATTTCGGTGATAGAAAGTTCTAGAATCTGAGAGGAGCCACAAATTTCCTTCCACCCTGCATTCCCCCAAGTCTCCTGATAAAAATGGTACCCCAATTCTGTGGGTAGGCCTAGTGCCCGCGACAGGAAACGCCCCAAAACGCAACATGGACACATCACATTTTTACATTGACAACTGAAGTGTTTTTTGGAAAGTGCCTACCTGTGAATTTTGCTCTCTAGCTCAGCCGGCACCTAGGAAAACCTACCAAACCTGTGCATTTTTTAAAGCTAGACACCAAGGGGAATCCAGGATGGGGTAAATTGTGGCACTCTCACCAGGTTCTGCTACCCAGAATCCTTTGCAAGCTTCAACATTTGGCAAATAAAACACTTTTTCCTCACATTGTGGTGATAGAAAGTTCTGGAATCTAAGAGGAGCCACAAATTTCCTTCTACCCAGAATTCCCCTAAGTCTTCCGATAAAATGGTACCTCACTTGTGAGGGTAGGCCTAATGCCCTTAACAGGAAATGCCCCAAAACACAACATGGACACATCACATTTTCCTAAAGAAAACTGACAGGTTTTTTGCAAAATGCCAAGCTGTGGATTTTGATCTCTAGCTCAGCCGGCATCTATGGAAACCTACCAAACCTGGACATTTTTTAAAACTAGACACGTAGGGAAACACAAGATGAGGTAAATTGTGGGGTTCTTACCAGGTTCTGTTACCCAGAATCTTTTCCAAACCTCAAAATGTGGAAAAAAACACTTTTTCCTCACATTTCGGTGATAGAAAGATCTCAAATATGAGAGGAGCCACACATTTCCTTCCACCCAGCATTCCACAAAGTCTCCCAATAAAAATGGTATCTCACTTGTGTGCATAGGCCTAGTGCCTGCAACAGGAAACGCCCCAAATTGCAACATGGACACATCACAATTTTACATTGACATCTGACGTGTTTTTTGGAAAGTGTCTAGCAGTGGATTTTGGTCCCTAACTGCTGGCACCTAGGAAAACCAACCAAACCTGTGCATTTTTTTAAACTAGACACCTAGGGGAACCCAGGATGGGATAACTTGTGGCACTCTCTCCAGGTTCTGTTACCCAGAATCCTTAGCAAACCTCAACATTTGGCAAAAAAACACTTTTTCCTCACATTTCAGTACTGCAAAGTTCTGGAATCTGAGGCGGGCCACAAACTTCCTTCTACCCAGTTTTCCCCCACATCTCCCGATAAAAATGGTATCTGACTTGTGTGGGTAGGCCTAGTGCCCCTGACAGGAAATGCCCCAAAACACTATGTGGACGCATCAAAAGGATCAAATACAAAACTACTTGTTTTTGCGCGGGACACCTGCGTTTTTGGTCCTGGGCTCAGTAGCTATCTATGGAAACCTACTAAACCTAGACATTTTTGAAAACTAGACATCTGAGGGAGTCCAGGGAGGTGTGACTTGCGTGGATCCCCGGTGTTTTCTTACCCAGAATCCTCAGCAAACCTCAAATTCAGCTAAAAAAAATCCAATTTTTCCCACATTTCTGTGTGGGATCACAATACCAGCACAAATTTCCTACCACTCAACGTTCCCCTCAGTCTCTGGATAAAAATGATACCTCACTTGTGTAGGTGAGCCAAGCACCTATGACAGGGATGAGCCAAAAACATGTCGAAAATGAGGGGGAATTAAAGTGGGTCCAAAAGGGCAGTTTAAAAAAAAACGTTTTTTGGGTGACAAGTGGGGCAGAATTTTTATCCATATAGATGCAATAATGCTGGGTAGTAGGAATGTTGTGGATTCCTACAGATTCTGGACGGTTCCATCACACAAATGTGGGAAAAATGTGTGATTTCAAGCAAAGTTGGAGGTTTGCAGGGCATTTTGGGTAACAAAATGGTACAGGTTACAAGTGAAGCACACCACCCTGAACTCACCCAGATGTTTTGTTTTCAGATGCGTCTAGGTCTCGTAGATATGTCGAAAAGGCAGTGTCCCAAAGTCCAAAAAGTGAAGCCCTCACCATTCCAAGTGGGACGATTTTGAGAGTTAGCTAAGCTCTCATGGCCCAAATGTAAAATTAAAATCCAAAATAATCAAACATACTCTTGCTGGCTATGGGATAGGATGTTTTAGTGTGTGGGGGAGAGGTGAAAGACTGTTACCCCCTTGAGTTGTGGTGGGGGCATAACCATGCCCATGCCCATGCTGGTTGGTAGCCACCACCCCACTATATATTTTTAACTTCCCTGGCATCTAGTAGGCTTTCTGCCCTCCCCGGGAGTGGATCGGGGTACCTGCCCAATATGCCCACTGGTGGGCAGAACAACTTTGTCCCCATTTATATGGGTTTGGATTTGGGGTGTGGCCAGAAATAGCCTAAAATAAAATTGCCCCCTATGGGAGCAACCCTTGCCTAAGGGGTCGCTCCCCATCTGTTTAAAAAAAAAAAGTCCCTGGTGCCTAGTGTTTTGCCCACCTTGGGGGCGGAAAGCATAACTAACATAGGCTTATCTGCCTCCAAGGGGAGCAGAAATGGCCTAAAATATTTTGGCCCCCTGGGGAGTGACCCTTGCCTAAGGGTCGCTCCACTCATGTCATAACAAAAACAAAAAAAGGTGTCTAGTGGGCTATGCGATCGGGCTGCAGGAATGCTCAAAGAGACATGAAAAGGAATGGAAAAGCCTTTCCTTTCCTTTTCATGCCTCACTGCCCCCGTACAGAAGAAAAACTAATCTGTTTCTCCTCAGGCTTCCAACGCGATGGAGGCAACCTCTGATGAGGTCAGCGTGCGATTGCGTGCTGACATCATCAGACATCACTGGGGGGAGCCAAGGGTGGTGGGGGGATGGGGAAGTGATTCCCCTTCCATCCCTGCCCCCCCCAGACCCATAGGGAGAGTGCTAGTGCAGGAAGTAACGGTTACGTCCTCGCACCTGAGCAGTGCAGCCGAGGATTTAACCGTTACAGCCCTAGCACTGAAGGGGTTAAGGAATAATGTTGTATCTTTTTGTTGCACTTTTTTGGCTATGAGCTGCAATAAAGTATAATGATGATGATGTACCCAATGCTAGGGCATCTCCAAACACAACCAGTCTGTAAAAATCCCAGGGGGCTACTATCCTTAAGAGTCCATGGTCTGTCCATCCTCAATGGTATCTGAGAGGGTATCAGGGAGCAGTTAGATCTGACAGCCTTAGGGTGGTCACCCCTAACTTTTTGCCTGCCTCCTTCCACTTTTGAGATACTTTTTTGCTGGTTTCTAGACTCTGCACACTTTACCACTGCTAACCAGTGCTAAAGTGCATATGCTCTCTCCCTTTAAACATGGTAACATTGGATCACACCCAATTGGGCTAGTTAATTTACTTATAAGTCCCTAGTGGAGTGCACTATATGTGTCCAGGGCCTGTAGGTTAAAGGCTACTAGTGGACTTGCAGCACTGATTGTGCCACCCACTTCAGTAGCCCCTTAACCTTGTCTCAGGCCTGCCATTGCAAGGCCTGTGTGTGTAGTTGCACTGCCAATTCGACTTGGCATTTAAAAGTACTTGCCAAGCCTAAAACCCCCCCTTTTCTACATATAAGTCACTCCTAAGGTGTGCCCTAGGTAACCCATAGGGCAGGGTGCAGTGTAGGTAAAAGGTAGAACATGTTCCTGTGTAGTTACATGTCCTGGTAGTGTAAAACTCCCAAATTCATTTTTACACTACTGTGAGGCCTGCTCCCTTCATAGGCTAACATTGGGGCTGCCCTCATAAATTGTTTGAGTGGTAGCTGCTGATCTGAAAGGAGTAGGAAGGTTATATTAAGTATGGCCAGAATGGTGATACAAAATCCTGCTGAAGTTGGTTTTAATATTATTATTTTAGAAATGCCACTTTTAGAAAGTGAGCATTTCTCTGCACTTAAATCTTTCTGTGCCTTACAATCCACGTCTGGATGAGTTTAGTTGACGGCTCCTTGTGCATTCACTCAGACACACTCCAAACACATGATACTCAGCCTCATCTGCATTTTGAATGGGTCTTCCTGGGCTTGGAGGGTGGAGGGCCTGCTCTCACATAAAGGACTGCCACACCCCCTACTGGGACCCAGGCTGACAGGATTGAACTGAAAGGGTACCTGGTGCACTTCTAAGCCACTCTTTGAAGTCTCCCCCACTTCAAAGGCACATTTGGGTATAAACACAGGGCCTCTGCCATACCACCTCAGACACTCCCTGGAGAATATACCTGAACCAGAACCGGTACCCTCACAAGAAGAACTGCCTGGCTGCCTAAGGGATGCACCTGACCGCTTTCTGAAGTGGGCTGCTGCCTTGCTGTTGCCCTGCTGTCTTGCTGCTCTCTGTGCTGCAGAAGTGCTCTCCAAGGGCTTGGATAGAGCTTGCCTCCTTTTCCCTGAAGTTTCGGGACCAAAAAGACTTCTCTCCTGCAGCTGAAATCCCCGTGCGGCGAAACTTTGATGCACCTCCTGCCAAGAAGGATGCACACCCTGCCCGTGGTGAAAACTCCACCGCACGCCGAGTCCGGAACGAAGCACCCCGACTTCGTGACAGAACATCGATGCAGCGCCAGTGAGGTGACCGGAACTTCGATGCACGGCCCTACTGGATCGACGCAAGCTGACTCAGAAAGATGCCGCCTGACTTCCTGAGAGGAATTAATGCAGCGCCTGCCGTGTGGGAGAAAATTCCACACGTTGCCTTCCGGAATGAATGCAGCCCCTGTAACTTTGCTCCGCAAGCCCAGGATTCCACGCATTGTCCCAGGGGCGTCTGAAAACCCCGCAACCTGAAGAGGATCCAAGTCTGCACGCCGGAAATTGCTGCAACGTCTTCCCCTGCGTGAAAAATAATGACGCAAGTCCGTGTTAGAAGGGGCGAAACGCTCACTGTTTTCCACACATCTCCTTCTCTGCTGTCCCTTGTGAGGATTGTTCAACACAAACCAGGGTCTTTGCCCTGCAAGAGACACTTGTTGTTTCTAGGAGAACTTAAGACACTTTTTATTGCTTTTACAGTAATATTTTAACTCTAAAGACACTTGATATCATTTTCAGTGATATCCCTACATTTGCTGATATGTTATCTTTAATCATCTTGAACTGCATTTATCCAGATAAATATTAGATATTTTTCTAAACACTGTGTGGTGTATTTTTGTGGTGTTATATTGTGGTATTGTATGATTTATTGCACAAATACTTTACACATTGCCTTCTAAGTTAAGCCTGACTGCTCAGTGCCAAGCTACTAGAGGGTGAGCACAGGATAATTTGGATTGTGTGTGACTTACCCTGACTAGAGTGCTCGGACAGGTGGTAACCTGACTGCCTACCAAAGACCCCATTTCTAACATTGGTGATCAGCGGTGAGAATAGGACTTGTATTTGTGCAGTGACATACAGTAGCTAAGTATTTCACTACCTACTCACAGTTAAAGGTCAACTTCATTTTTTCCTGACAATTTTCTAAACTTAAATCCTCACTCAACATGTCTCAGGCTGGGTCTCAAGCAGGAGATTTTGACCTGGCCCTGTTGGAGACATATACTGTCAAACAACTAAAAGGGTTCTGCAAGGATATGAGTGTACCCACCCAAGAGGCCTCCAGAATGGAGGACTTTCAAGTGACGCTGAGGGCCTGGGCAGAAGCCCATTTAGAGGATGATGCTGAGGATGAGGAGCCAGAAGATGGCCACTTCGAGGATGTTTTGCCATTAGCGGATGCAGTGACCACTGCAATTGTGCCCCCTACAAGACCAGGGAGCAGTGTCTCTGATCAAGGACTGAACGCAGATGAAAGAAGAGAGGAGGCGGAATTCCAATTACAAATGGCAAGACTGAAAATTGAGGTGCAACAGGAAGAAAGTAGGGCAGATAGAGAATCGCTAGCTGCTGAGAGAGCATTGGCTGAAAATAAACTATTGTTGGCTCATGAACTGAGTCTCAAGGAGCTGGATCTTAAGACAAAGCAGTCTGAGTCCAGCAGTAATGGTGGAAGCATACAGCCAGGACCTGCTGGAGAAAGGGAAGGTTTGTCTATCCAAAAATGTGGTGCCCAGTTTTGTGGTAGGAGATGACATAGATAAATGGTTAGCTGCTAATGAAGTTGCACTAAGGGCTCTTGGGGTTCCTGAAGGGCAATGGGGTACAGCTATGTGGAGTTTTGTGCCACCAATTGGGAGGGACACACTTCTCATATTGGACCCAAAGGATCAAAACACATACTCACTTATGAAAGCCATTTTACTTGCCAAGTTTGGGCTGACCCCTGAGAAATACCGTCAGAGGTTCAGGGACAGATGGAAGGCACACAAAGTGCAGTCTTTGCCCTCTTACTCTGGCAGAAGCAGCAACTACAGGATACCTCTACAAAGCACAGTCACAGGCAGGGCAGCTCTTCTTCCTCAGCTCTTCAGCTTCTCTCCAGGCAGAGGTTCCTCTTGTTTCCAGAAGTGTTCTAAAGTCTGTGGTTTTGGGTGCCCTTCTTATACCCAATTTCTGCTTTAAAGTAGGCCTACTTCAAAGTAAAGTCTCTTTTGAATGTGAAACCCTGCCTTGCCCAGGCTAGGCCCCAGACACTCACCAGGGGGTTGGAGACTGCATTGTTTGAGGGCAGGCATAGCCCTTTCAGGTGTGAGTGACCACACCTCCCCTCCCTCCTAGCACAAATGACTCTTCAGGATATGCAGGCTACACCCCAGCTCTCTTTGTGTCACTGTCTAGTGTGAGGTGCACCCATCCCAACTGTCAAACTGACCCAGACAGAGAATCCACAAACAGGCGGAGTCACAGAAATGGTATAGGCAAGAAAATGCTCACTTTCTAAAAGTGCCATTTTCAAACACACAATCTTAAAATCAACTTTACTAAAAGATGTATTTTTAAATTGTGAGCTCAGAGACCCCAAACTCCACATGTCCATCCGCTCCCAAAGGGAATCTTCACTTTAATCATATTTAAATGTAGCCCCCATATTAACCTATGAGAGGGACACGCCTTGCAACAGTGAAAAATGAATTTAGCAAAATTTCACTGTTAGGACATATAAAACACACTACTATATGTCCTACCTTAACCATACACTGCACCCTGCCCTTGGGGCTACCTAGTGCCTACCTTAGGTTTAGGCTTGCCAAGTCAAATTTACAGTTAAAACTGCATACACAGACACTGCAATGGCAGGCCTGAGACATGATTACAGAGCTACTAATGTGGGTGCCACAACCAGTGCTGCAGACCCACTAGTAGCATTTGATTTATAGGCCCTGGCACCTCTAGTGCACCTTACTAGGGACTTACTAGTAAATCAAATATGCCAGTCATGGATAAACCAATCAACAATACAATATACACAGAGAGCATATGCACTTTAGCACTGGTTAGCAGTGGTAAAGTGCTCTGAGTTCAAAAGCCAACAGCAACAGGTCAGAAAAAATAGGAGGCAGGAGGCAAAAAGATTGGGGATGACCCTGCATAAACTCAAAGTCTAACAATTCCTATCAGAAGATAGAGGGAAGAGAAAAACTTAGAAATAAGGAGTTCTCAAAAGGCCCCCAAAATAGTTCCCAAGGGAATAGTGGTAACCAGTCCCGGTCTGATTCCAAAATAAGAGGTTTTACTGACCATAAAACAGGAAGGTTTGTACCCCAATAAGTATGGACACTCTGAGGGCAACTCCAAGTGTCCCAAGAGGGCACAACCCCCCAAAGGAGGTCAGACACCTGGGTTGGCTAGTGTAGCGCTCGGAGAGGAGATGGTCCCAGATAGTTTGGGGGAGCAGACAGAGGTAACCATAGTGTCCCTGGGGGATACAGAAATGGTGCCAAACACCCACATGCCTGCCAATACTTCCAAGTATAGGTAGTGGGTCACCATCAATGGGCAAAGGGTGGAGGCTCTGTATAACACAGGAGCCAGCCTGACTACTGTCAAGGGCCAGCTGGTGTCAGCAGAGCAGGTCCTCCCAAATATATTCCACCAAGTCATAGTCGCTGACAATCTTGTGAGCTACCTACCGGTAGCTCTGGTTCCCTTTGAGTGTGGGGGGAGGTCTCTGGTATTCTAAAAGTAGCTGTGAGTCCTGCCATGCCTGTAGATTGTCTGCTCGGCAACGACCTTGAGCACACTACCTTGAAGGAGGTAGAGCTAAGGTCTCACTTGGAGATGTTAGGATTGCCTGAGTGGGTCTGCATGACCACACTGTCCGTGGCTGCCCGGGAGGGAAGTCAAGGGCATCTGGAGGCTGGAACAATGGCCCAGACAACTGCCAAGAGGAGGGACAAGAGGCACGGGAACCTGGTCCCGGAACTTCACGCAGTAGTTGACGGGGTTCCTGAGGAGGAGGCCCCCAAGCCAACTGGGGAAGACATTGCCTCCCTAGGTGACCTACCTGAGCTTATTGGCTGGCAAGTAGAGGGTGGGCCCGCCAGGGAGGAATTCTGCATGGTTCTGAAAGAATGTCCCACTCTAGAGGGCATGAGGAAGCAAGCCTAAGCCCAGGCAGCAGGTGAAGCCTCTGGCGATCACCACATATATTGGGAGAATGATCTCCTCTACAGTGAGCCTAAGGTTCCGGCCATTGGGGCAGCGCGTGCGCTGGTGGTCCCCCAGTGTTACTGTTACTGTAAAACAGGAAAAAGGGTTAAGGCCCCCCTGATACCACTTCCTGTCATTGGCACCCCCATTGAAAGATTGGGCATCGACATTGTTCATCCATTGGACCCCAAAACTGTCCTAGGCAACAAGTTCATCCTGGTTTTGGGGGACCATGCCACCAGTTACACAGAGGCAATCCCTCTGAGGATCATAAATGCACTGGTGGTGACCAGAACTCTAATGGGGATATTTACCGGTGTGGGCTTCCTAAAGGAGATAGTGTCTGACAGAGGCACTAACTTCATGTCTGCATACATGAAGTCTATGTGAGATGCGTGTGGTGTAACCTACAAGTTCACCACACCTATCACCCCCATTCTAATGGTCTTGTGGAGAGATTCAACATGACCTTCAAAGGCATGATCACAGGCCTCCCTGAGGCCCTGAGGCATAAGTGGGATGTCCTCTTACCATGCCTTCTCTTTGCTTATAGAGAGGTACCCCAGAAGGGGGTGTGGTTCAGTCCCTTTGAGCTTTTCTATGGGTACCCTGTCAGGGGACCCTTAAGCATTGTCAAAGAGGAGTTGGAGAAAGCTCCAAAGGCACCCCCTCAGGATGTGGTCAGCTACATGCTGACCCTCCGCAACCAGATGCACCACTTTTGGAAAACGGCCAAAAGTAACCTTGAGGCCAGTCAAGAGGTAATGAAACACTGGTATGACCAGAAGGCCACCCTGGTAGAGTTTCAACCTGGAGTCAAAATGTGGGCAATGCAGCCAGTAGAGCCTAGAGCTCTCCAAGACCATTGTTCTGGCCCATTTGAAATGAAGGAGCGGAAAGGGGAGGCCACTTACCTAGTGGACCTCCAATCCCTAAGGAACCCTCTAAGGGTGCTCCATGTCAACAGACTGAAGCCTCACTTTTAGAGGACTGTATCAACATGCTTCCTGTGACACATGAGGGTACGGAAGAGGAGAGTGAACCTCTCCCCGACCTCCTAGCTGCCAAGAAAGGTGATGGGTCAGTGGAGGGTGTCATTCTCTCTGCCTCCCTGTCCCTAAACAAGAGAGGGGGCTGCTACCAGTACTCCTCCCTGTTTTCCCTCACCCTTGGACTCACACACTTGTGTGTCCATGATATTGACACAGGAGACAGTCCCCCTGTAAAGAACAACATTTACAGGTTGTCAGACAAGGTGAAGGCCAGCATCAAAGAGGAAGTCTCCAAGATGTTGGCTCTAGGGGTTATTGAGAAGTCTAGTAGTCCCTGGGCCCGCCCTGTGGTGCTGGTACCCAAGGCTGCTGCACCCAGTGCCAAGCCTGAACTTCGGTTCTGCATGGACTATCGGGGTCTCAATTCAGTCACATGGACTGATGTTCACCCCATCCCCTGAGCTGATGAGCTCGTAGACAGACTAGGAGCTGCCAAATTCCTCAGTACTTTTGATCTCACATCGGGGTACTGGCAGATCGCCTTGACTGAGGGGGCTAAAGAGAGATTGGCATTTTCCACATCTGAGGGCCATTACCAATTTAGGGTGATGCCCTTTTGGTTGAAAAATGCCCCGCTACCTTCCAACGGTTGGTTAAAGGGGTCTTAGCTAGCAAGGATGCCTTCTGTGCAGCCTACCTGGATGACATTGCTGTCTACAGTGACAGCTGGGAGGAACACCTGCTCCACCTCAAGGAGGTGCTTCAGGCTCTGCAACAGGCAGGCCTGACCATCAAGGCCAGTAAGTGCCAGATTGGGCAGGGTTCCGTGGTGTACTTGGGACACCTAGTAGGTGGTGGCAGGGTGCAGCCACACCAGGCCAAGATTGAAACTATCAAGGCCTGGCAACCACCTAGAACACAAACAGAGGTGAGAGCCTTCTTAGCCCTCACTGGGTATTACCGGAGATTTGTCAAGGGCTATGGAACCATGGTGACACCCTTGACAGAACTCACATTCAAAAAGCAATTTAGGATGGTGAATTGGACAGAGGCTTATCAGAAAGCCTTTGACTCCCTGAAGGAATCCATGTGCACGGCCAAAATGCTCAAGGCTCCTGACTACTCCAATGAATTTATCATGCAGACAGACACTTCAGAGCATGGCAATGGGGGTGGTCCTAGCACAGCTAAATGAGGAGGGCCTAGACCAACCAGTAGTCTTAATTAGCAGAAGACAATTATTGCGGGAACAGAGGTGGAGTGCTATTGAAAGAGAAGCATTTGCTGTGGTTTGGGCACTAAAGAAGCTGAGACCATACCTGTTTGGGACTCACTTCCGGGTTCAGACAGACCATGGCCCCCTCAGATGGCTCATGCAGATGAGGGGTGAGAATCCTAAACTCTTGAGGTGGTCCATTTCCCTACATGGGATGGACTTTATGGTGGAGTATCGCCCAGGGATTGACCACACCAACGCTGATGGTCTCTCTAGATACTTCTGCCTTAGTGATGGGAGCTCCCAGGAGGTTGGGTAGTTCTCCCACTTTCAGCTGGGGGGTGCACATGTTAGACCTGACAGCCTTAGGGTGGTCACCCCTAACTTTTTGCCTGCCTCCCTCCACTTTTGAGATACTGTTTTTGATGGTTTTTAGACTCTGCGCACTTTACCAAAGCTAACCAGTGCTAAAGTGCCTTTAAACATGGTAACATTGGATCACACCCAATTGGGCTATTTAATTTACTTATAAGTCCCTAGTAGAGTGCGCTATATGTGCCCAGGGCCTGTAGATTAAAAGCTACTAGTGGCCCTGCAACACTGATTGTGCCACCCACTTCAGTAGCCCCTTAACCATGTCTCAGGCCTGCCGTTGCAAGGCCTGTGTGTGCAGTTTCACTGCCAATTCGACTTGACATTTAAACGTACTTGCCAAGCCTAAAGCTCCCCTTTTTCTAAATATAGGTCACTCCTAAGGTGTGCCCTAGGTAACCCGTAGGGCAGGGTGCTGTGTAGGTAAAAGGCAGGACATGTACCTGGTAGTGTAAAACTTCTAAATTTGTTTTTACACTACTGTGAGGCCTGCTCCCTTCATAGGCTAACATTAGGGCTGCCCTCATAAATTGTGTGAGTGGTAGCTATTGTTCTGAAAGGAGTAGGAAGGTCATATTTAGTATGGCCAGAATGGTAATACAAAATCATGCTGACTGGTAAAGTTGGATTTAATATTACTATTTTAGAAATGCCACTTTTAGAAAGTGAGCATTTCTCTGCACGTTTCTGTGCCTTACAATCCACGTCTGGCTGGGTTTAGTTGACAGCTCCTTGTGCATTCACTCGCACACACCCCAAACACAGGATACTCAGCCTCACTTGCATACATCTGCATTTTGAATGGGTCTTCCTGGGTTGGGAGGGTGGAGGGCCTGCTCTCACACAAAGGACTGCCATACCCCCTACTGGGACCCAGGCAGACAAGATTTAACTGGAAGGGGATATGTGCACTTCTAAGCCACTCTTTGAAGTCTCCCCCACTTCAAAGGCACATTTGGGTACTAAAACAGGGCCTCTGCCCTCCCACCTCAGACACTTCCTGGAGAAGATACATGAACTAGAACCTGCACCCTGGCAAGAAGAACTGCCTGGATGCCTAAAGGACTCACCTGACTGCTTTCCGAAGAGGACTGCTGCCTTGCTGTTGCCCTGCTGTCTTGCTGCTCTCATGCTGTGCTACAGAAGTGCTCTCCAAAGGCTTGGATAGAGGTTGCCTCCTGTTCCCTGAAGTCTCAGGACCAAAAAGACTTCTCTCCTGCAGCTGAAATCCCCGTGCAGTGAAACTTCGACGCACCGCCTGCCAAGAACGACACACAGTCTGCTCGTGGTGAAAAATTCACCGCACGCCGAGTCCGGAATGACGCAGCCCGACTTTGGGACAGAAGATTGACGCAGCACCAGCGATGACGCACGACTTCCTGAGAGGAATCGACACAGCGCCTGCCGTGTGGAAGAAAATTCCACGCATCGCCTACCGGAATCAACGCAGCCCCTGTGACTTTGCTCCGCAAGCCCAGGATTCCATGCATCGTCTCCGGGGCATCTGAAAACCCCACAATCCGAAGAGGATCCAAGTCCGTGCACCGGAAATCGATGCAACTTCTTCCCCGTGTGGAAAATAACGACGCAAGTCCGTGTGCGAAGGGGTGAAACCGACGCACACTCACCGTTTTCCAAACATCTCCTCCTCTGCAGTCCCTTGCAAGTATTTTTCTATGCAAACCAGGTACTTTGCCCTGGAAGAGACACTTGTTGTTTCTAGGAGAATTTAAGACACTTTTTATTGCCTTTACAGTAATATTTTAACTCTAAAGACCCTTGATATCACTTTCAGTGATATCCCTACATTTGCTTATCTCATCTTTAATCGTTTTAACCTGCATTTATCTTGATAAATATTATATATTTTTCTAAACACTGTGTGGTGTATTTTTGTGGCATTATATTGTGGTATTGTATGATTTATTGCACAAATACTTTATACATTGCCTTCTAAGTTAAGCCTGACTGCTCAGTGCCAAGCTACCAGAAGGTGGGCACAGGATAATTTGGATTGTGTGTGACTTACCGTGACTAGAGTGAGGGTCCTTGCTTGGACAGGGTGTAACCTGACTGCCAACCAAAGACCCCATTTCTAACACAGCTACTATGACTAGTTCTTGAAATAGGGTGCAAAAATACCCCCGGATTACAATTCCAAAGTGGAGTCCCCAAATTCTAGACAGGCATTCATTTATGTGCTAGCCTTTTATCCTCTGCTCCTATATTGTCTTTCACATTTGTGCATGTGTTTAAAGATGGAACTGGAGATTCTACGACCTGGGAGTGGCCTACTTAATAGAGTGATGCCATATCAGTCTTTAACCCCTTTAACTCCTCACTGGCACTTTCAGGTATCATATCTCTAGGTACTCAACCCATTCCACAGCATTCTGAAGGAAAAGCAAGACGGAAAAGAGGGCAAAGCAGCAAAACAACTCTCCCATGAACCAGCTCCAACTCACGTCAGGTGCCTTCCCTTTAACCTTCAAAGAAAACCACCTGTAGTGACCGGAGCCAGAGGTCAGATTGTCTTTTTTTTTATTCCATGTGGGAATATTCAAGAAATACTGGACAGGGAGGTATTGCTAATCAGATTATGTTAAATTCACTTTCTACTCCTTGATCTGCCAGAAGAAATCTCATTTCACAGGACGGGTCCATTGTTCTATGAGATCCTTTGAATGCCACTAGGTCAGCAGAGTAATTACCTTGCCCAACATGGTAGCCCAAAACATGAAATCTATTAAGGCTGGGTCAGGAAAACATACCCAGGTTTCTAAATAAATGATTATTTTTGTAGAATGAATCGGAGTGATAACATTAGTGTGTGACACGAGAACTGATAGGAAAGGAAAAAACAAATCAATTACCCATCTCCCTTGAACCAATGTAAAGTTATTTAGGGACATTTTACCGAAACTGTAAACCATTTGAGCACTGCAGATTTACATTTAAACAAAAATGAAAAGGGACATTTATTATTGGACTCTCAGTTGAAATATAAAGCCTTAGCAGGCCTCAATTAATTTAATCTGGGTCCCAACTACAATAGAGATAGAAAGCTATGTGCAAATGTCATTCTGAGTGGTCATTCCTGGCTTAGCCTCCGCTTGTTTGCAAATACATTTGAACATGTGTGATCACACGTAACTTGCACCGAGACTCTTGTCCAAGCTATATGGAAGCAGATCTTTTTTTTTTCTTTTATAAACGGTGGACACTGAATGTTACAGCGCAGATCCATTTAGCAGACTACATACATTGAGCGACACTCCCCTGGGGGGTCCCTTCCCCAGCAGAGGTCTAAAAACAGAGTCCCATAAGTAAAACTGGTTAGAAGCTGCTTCATTACTGTTGTGAACAGCCAACTCCCATTCTCACCATTTATCCATGGCAAGGGGGTGGTACTTGTCAGGAACAAAAACGATCGAAAAGTGGAATTTCGTGTGATATGCTTAACATATAATTTATGTGAAATTACCAATTTTATGTGGCTCGCACAGCGCGGCTCTCATAGTCATTGAAAATGTTAATTGAGTGTACACATCGAGTGCTAATATCACGCAAGACACTGCTGGCTCGCCTTTGGCCATGTGCTAGGAACTCAGGAAGAAAGTTTCTCTCAGTGAACCTTTGACAATGCTTTGCAATTTTTTACTGTCACTGCATATTTTCACAGAGGGATGAATGAATTGTGTTAAATCTGGCCCTGTATTGCACATCTTTTAATAGATATCTTTAACTGTAGAAAAACGGGGTTGTCTTTCCCTTCGATCTTGCAGAAAGCTGGATGCAATGTTTAAAGGTGGCGTGTTGTGTTTTTTAAACTATTGTTGAAAGTTTTGAATTTACAAGTTTTGCTATTTTTAAATGTTTAATATATTCTTGAATAAATACGCTCTTTTGGGGGAGGATTTTTATACTTTGCAGATGATAGTGGATTTTTGCACTGCATTAAGCTTGTGAAACCACTCTAGTGCTCTGCATTTTGTTGGCACACTTTATTAACTGCACTAGACTTACACAACATATCACAACTGATTCGGGGGGATTTTGATCATGATTGAGGATGCAGAATTTTTTAAGGTTGTTGGAAGTGTGGCACAACACACTAGCCACCTGCTTCTGCACATGTTCAACTACCACTATATTTCTGCACCTTACTTTTGCATATCTCGCTGGTGATCTGTAGACATTTGGGCCCATATTTATACTTTTTGACGCTAAACTGCGCTAACGCAGTTTAGCGTCAAAAAATTTAGCGCCGTCTAACGCCATTCTGAAGCGCCATGCGGGCGCCGTATTTATGGAATGGCGTTAGCCGGCGCTAGCAGACCGGCGCTGCCTGGTGTGCGTGGAAAAAAAACACGTAGACCAGGCAGCGCCGGCGTAGGGGGAAAATGGCGTTAGGGCGTCTTACAATGGGGCAAGTCAGGTTGAGGCAAAAAAATCGCCTCAACCCGATTTGCGCCATTATTTTCGACGCCCAGACGCCATTTAAATGACTCCTGTCTTAGTAAAGACAGGAGTCATGCCCCCTTGCCCAATGGCCATGCCCAGGGGACTTATGTCCCCTGGGCATGGTCATTGGGCATAGTGGCATGTAGGGGGGCACAAATAAGGCCCCCCTATGCCACCCAAAAAAAATTAAAAAATATAAAAAATGAAAATGTCCCTGGGGTGGGTCCCTCCATCCTTGGGTGTCCTCCTGGGTTGGGCAGGGGTGGCAGGGGGGGTCCCTGGGGGCAGGGGAGGGCACCTGTGGGCTCATTTTGAGCCCACAGGCCCCTTAACGCCTACCCTGACCCAGGCGTTAAATAGTGGCGCAAATGCGGGGTTTTTTGACCCGCCACCTCCCGGGTGTGATTTTTGCCCGGGAGTATAAATACGACGCATTTGCGTCGCCGTCATTTTTTTAGACGGGAACGCCTTCCTTGCATCTCATTAACGCAAGGAAGGCGTTCACGCAAAAAAATGACGCTATTTGCCCATACTTTGGCGCTAGACGCGTCTAACGCTGATGAAGCAGAAAATGAAGGTTTTGACTTATTAACGCTTAAACGTAGTGCTGAAATAATCATGTGTGACATTAACCGAATTAATAAAGATTGTACGGGGACAAAATGTGCCCTCAGAGTAGTTTGCCATCATTTATACGCGTGCTTTATATAACGTGGTGAATTAGAATTGCACTAATCCGACATAATCATAAACGTGTGCTACGATTTGCTTGTTTGAAATGCTTTAGCTTAGCATAACTTTAGCGGAGGCTTTGGCCTAGTTGCCTGGTCTCACGGTTTAGATGCTCGTATTTTTCCACTGTGCTATTAAACGTGTATTTTTGCTTGAAGCTGTACTTTTCCACAGAAACTGTTCACATGCTTATCTTAAAGTTAGTGCCAGCCTGGCATATTTTCTCTTTAATTCAAGGTCGACTTGCAGGTGCGGACAATGGAGGCTCTGAGAGTAAGCTAATTGGGAGACAATGTTGCAACTTGCGTACCCATCTCCAAGGATAATGTATGCTTAAGTAAAAGCTTGAGAACTGTCGTTTTTGATTGGTCAATTTGAAGCTAACCTATGAACCCTCCAATGGAGACCCTACTGGATTCGAACTGTTGTCTATAAAAACCAGGTGCACGAGAGGAATCTCTCTCTCTATCATCGGACATCCCGCCATTTTGACTTCGTAGCTATTATGGCCCACTTTGCTGCGACACCATCTTGAGAGACTTTGATTCTTTCTCTAATCGAGAGAAAGAGACTTTAAGTGATTCTTGCCCTAGAGACTGTAACTTTGATTTGATCCCTTTGCATGAAGTAATAGTTTTACCTTGCCGCCGTGAGGCAATTGCCCCGTCCACCCCTGCCCCTTTGTCCCTTCCCATGCTGATTGAGAAACGGTACCCATGATGACCGAAGAACGGTATCTGTGAGACGAAGGCTTCCTTGTATGCTGATCGTAATTGGTAAATATGAAAGGAAATTGTAAAATTGCATTGTGTTCCTTTTATGTAACCAACTGCTGATTTTGGTAAGAGCCCTAGTTAAGAGTTTTTCTAAATTAATGTTGCTAAATTGTTTTTGCATGAAGTCCCACATGCTGATGCTAATTTGAGGTTAGACGAGGATTCCATATGTCACACGATGCAATTTGAGATCTTGTTATGCTGACTAAATGTACGCAATTAGTTCATTACAGATTATCGTATTAGTGATTTGCATTGCTATTATCGAATGCCTTGTGATTCAAATGCTTCATAGATTGCACTTGTTTCGACGTTATGGACAGCTATTAATGTTCATATATGTTTATCATTTGGTGTTGAGACACATTTATATTGTGCTAGCTTTGTTAATATAGGGAAATAAATTCACTAACTTTGCAATAAACTGGTGTGGTTCTTCCTGACTGAAAGGTCAGGGTTCGCCGAAATGTATTCTGGATTAATTGTAAAGTGTTATGTTGTTCAAGGTATTGCTTATGTTCATTATTGATTATTGATTTTGATGGAATCGATCGATTAAGAGTACAGAGAGTTCCCACTAAGTCAAAAGATTAATCGGCCTAAAGAGCGTCCAAACGCAGGTAAATTATTACTACGGACCGCTCTATCAGTAGATGGTAGCAGAGGACGGTTTCGTCTTTTGGGACCCTGTACTATTAAAGTACATGGTGCTGAATTAACGGTTACGCATTTTGAGACCCCATTCGAAAAGTTGAATTAGATTTTCTTGGATAAAACGGATTGACAAGATGATGATGGGCTAGGTCCACCGCGACTTTCCCGGGATCTCGGAGCTTGCGGATGGAGAGAACGGAGGTGTGGAATCAGCGCTGGCGGTACTAGTGATGGTATGAGTGAAGTTAGGGTTTTGCGCTTGCACAGCTTATTGCCGCAGGGTGTGTGAAAAGGTTGCGAGGATTTTCTTTTTGAGGATAGCGGAGGTGCGACTCCGAGTGTAGAAGTAGTGAAGTCGTCGAACTTCATAGAAATAACGGAGGTGCGGCTCCGAGTGTGAGAGTAGGGAAGTCGTCGAACTTCATGTGCGTCTGGCGCTTTGTGCATAAAAAGGTCCACGTGGTTGTTGTTGTTGAGACGGGCCCTGCGAGGTCAAGAGACTCCGGAGTATGTTGATCCATGTTGTGGTCTGGGCGGTTTAGTAGGTTGATCGGGCGTGGTCAACGAGTCGGTACGTGTGTTAGGGAGTGAAAGAAACTTCGACTTTGGGCTTTGACAAGATTCTAAGTGCACTAGAACAGATCATTGACAAGTTGAGAGTAGGTCTGCGGGTCAGATTTGCTTGCGAATGTGGGGACTGAGAAAGACGGAATAGCGGCCAGAGGCTAGTGAAGAGTCCCGAGGCTAGTGAAAGGTCCCTAAGGTCCTGAAGCGACTGTGTTACCCTTCCTGTAGTAAACCGACAGATCTGTTTTATTTTTGGTAGCTCGCAATATATGCAAGAAGTTGTTACGAAAAGAGGTGAGTGAAGGAAGACTGGCCGCGAGGCTTTGTCAGCCGCAGTGTGTGTGAGTGTGACGTCACTAGGAGCAGCGCTGGGATAGGTTGGTTGCAGAGAAGGGTCGCGCACGGATTGGACGCAGTCCGTGGGACTCGATTGGAAGGGGAAAGGCAGGTGAAGAGTATTCCGGGAATTAAAGTCACCTATTGATTACAAAACTTTATGAAATAAAAGCGACCTATTGATTATAAACTTTGTGAAATAAAAGTCGAGAAAATGAAATTCTTTAAAGCATTCAGGAGCGCGATGAAGGGGGAGTCTTACATTAAAGCGAGCGTAGGAGAAGAGACGCCGCCCGAGGGTACACCAGCTTACATTGTAATGGAAGAAAAGGGGGTAGCTCCGTGTCTTTGGCTAAAGCAATGGCACAAGTGGACAGAGAAACATGGGAGCGTAGCGTTCCCGATACATGGGACATTCAATATAAGGATTTTAGAGAATTTGAGATTCACGATGTATGACATGAAGGTGCCTCCAAGGCCAGCACAGTTTGAGGCTCTAGCAATTTGGGAACTAATGGCCAGACAGCAACAGCAAAAGAAGTTCGAGACCAGAATGAGGAAGGTAGAAAAGACACTAGCGGATGCTAGGTGGGATAATGGAATCGATCGATTAAGAGTACAGAGAGTTCCCACTAAGTCAAAAGATTCATCGGCCTAAAGAGCGTCCAAACGCAGGTAAATTATTACTACGGACAAAGTATAAATATGGCGTTAGTTTTGCGACGAATTTGCGTCGAAAAAAACGACGCTAATTCTGCGCAAACGGAGTATAAATACGGGCCTTGAGACCTTAAAGGGGCTGACGGTTGTTTAGTTTGTCATTGAACGTTGTCTACCTGCTTTTGCATGGGTGAGTCACCCTACTTTTCCCTTTCCCATACCACATCACAATGCTACTGGTTTTGTGAAAATGGACTGTAATGGTTTTGATGCTGTATAGTGTTAGAACTCTGTTGTTTCTCCTTTACCTGGTCTTTAGCGGACACTCTAAGAGGTGTTTAACAGCACCACTGATATTGAGCCAGACCCCAATGTTGTAGGACATGGATTGACTGAAGAGCAAGCACACATATGTACACCAACAAAAACACCCACATGGTTTCAGGTGGTTGGTACTCACCCTGTGTCTGGTTTTACATTAAATAATCCAGATCGTACAGTGTTAGTGCACCATATCCTGAACACACAACAACAACAGCACCATAACCATAGCCAGTAGGTACTACACTTGTGTCACAAGGGCCACGCGCCATTTCCAAGTGCCTTCTAACATCCCTTCTAGCACAAATTCACGTTGCCATGCAATCACTGTGCATGTCCATCAGGTGAGCATTTTTGCAGGATGTGTACCTACATCTTGCAACCTGCACTTTGTGCATGAAACCGTGGCATCTTTTCTCTTCAGAGGTATAAAAATCTGTACCATGAACAAGAATGGAAATCACACAACACATGCATCAGCTGTCTGCAGGCTTTTGAATACTCAGCTGCATGCTTGGCCTTCACCAAAACTGTCACCTGACAGGAATGGTAAGACCAGCCTGTTACAATCCCACTTTCCTTTTGTCTTCACTAATGGTGCAGTGCAATAGGTGTATTTCTTTTGAGGCAGTGTCTGCGTTACCCTCATAACTTCCTTCCACTACCTCAGACCATCAACGTCAATTCATCAAACTGCCAGGGGTAATGAAGGTGACATCACACACCAATTCACCTTTACATTTACTCACACATGCATGGTTCACTTACATACACATTTATACATACACACACTAGCTCTCACTTAAACACACTCTCACATTCAGGCACGCTCACAGCATACATTTGAAAACATTCTTTACTTACCTCAGCTGCCAGGGAGGGGCATATTCTAGCAAATTGTAATTTATTCTTTATTGCACTAAAAGTGAATAATAAAACATTATTCACTATTAGTGTAACACAAAATTGACAGAAAACAAAGAAAGTGGAGTTGCCGTTGTGTTCCTGGAATTGTTTTTGCCCCCTCTGAGGTCAAAGGTGGTAAAGACAGTTCCAGGGGTCACAAGTGGCAAGCCAGGGGTCGCAGCTGTGACCCCTTGCAACCCCTAAATGACATCCATACCTCAAACACTTGCCCTCAGAACTATGGGCTAGATGAAGGGCTGTTTGTGACTGCAAACATTTTTTTTTTGTTATGTACAACCACTAAATTGCAATTCAATAACTTGTTACTGAATCACCGGTCGGGTTTGCAAAAAAAACAGAACCGCTATTTGGAAGGGGCATGATCAGGGCATCTCTTCCAAATAGGCAATCTGAATAGTATGTACTAATGTGTTGTAACTGAAATGCAGTCACAAAATGTTCACACTTTACCACCAATTAAAAAGTAATGGTAACCCATTTGCATATAGGAAGGGGTCCCCTAGGGAAACTTTCAACTTTTAGATTGTTCGAAAAAATATTGTTTAAGAACAGGCATTAGTCCTTTTAACAGCAATTGCTGGCATGGGGTCTGCTCACCCCAGCTGGCCACCATCCCTGTGACACCAGCAATCCTAGTAAGTCACAAATTGCCATTTCACTCATTAATATTAATGAGGTAGGTCTATTTGCGACTCTCGGGCAATTGCAAATTTGGAAATCAGGGCCAGATTTCACCTTAGTACAAAAGTAATAGAGATTACCAAATAGTGATATGCAAAAAAAACGATATTTGGTAATCCCGATTGATAACGTTCGTACATCTAGCCCTTAGTCTCCTGCATGGGACATATCATTCTTGCTGCAATATGTGCTGCCTCCCACATCTGTGATCCATGTATTTCTATAGAATTACTGTCAAAAGTGCATGTCCACACTGCCTAGCCTGCTTTGCAATTCCAGTCTTGAGCATTAAAACACTTCTGCTGCCACTGCTAATGAGGGTGCCGTAATGGGTCAAGAGGGATTGTTCATACAGCTCCACTGATTTGTCTAAGTAGTTGTTTCTATGTCATGTCAGTTTTCACAGCTATAATTTTGTGATGGAACATGTAATTCTTCTAAATGTCTACTGCCCCCTGCCAGCCTGGAATGTCATTTCCTTGTGCAGTCTAACTCTTCTGTCAATGTAATTCAATGGTGTTTCTCACTTTCTTCAAAATCCATAGAAAAACGGCTAAATTTTACCAAGTGCATACCGTTTGCAATATCGGAAGAGAATCCACTTATCCTCCAGGCTTTATCTTTACAGGACACCAAATCCATAATGAGATGGAAACATTGCTCTTTTTTAACAGGCTGAGATCGAGTTGACAACAACACTCTGAAAACATTGTGCACCCAAGATTATTGTGCACCAAACCTCAAATGGATCACCTCCAGACCTAAACTTTTTGACTGTTGGGATCCATGCTATAGGTTCTATCTCAGCTACCCTGGGCTCAGTTGGGGGCTCCATCTGCCCTGCAAGAGCAATAGATCCTTCCTCAGACACTCTCTTCCATCATGTGTCAGCTCCATTGCACAGTCCATCATACCAACTTGGCTTCGCTAGACAGCTTTGAGAATCACCGCTGACAGACTCCTTGCACCATGAACCACTGTTTCTCAAACAGCACCTTTAACAGGTGGAGCATACCTTCCAAACATTCAATTCTGCTCCTTTTCTGAGCCTCGTTGTGCTACACTCAAGCACAGTTTAAAATATGAAAGTGATTAAAGAGATGTTGGTTAAATTCTACAGAAAGTGTATTGCAAAACAGAAATCTATGTAGATTGACTTTGATATTGTTTTAATTACAGTAAATGTAACCAGCTAGGTTTTTATTAGTCCTGTAGGAAGCTGGCCTGGTCTGTCTGGGTACCTATGTTACTTACACCTTACACCAGGTCGAGGTATCCCCTCTCAGTGAAGTGTAGGCAGTGGCTAGAAGCCAGGCTCTCTAGAGGTAGCTGTGGATGAGCAGCCACGGCTTATCTAGGAGACATGCAAAGCCCATGCAATACCATTACAGTCACACAGTACTTACACACTAGAAAGAAAATACTTGGTTGTAAAAAAAAACAAGTACTTTATTTTTGGAACACAGTATCAGAAAATATTAGAGTGGTATCCCTACAATAGGAGGTAAGTAAATATTATATATATATATATATATATATATATATATATATATATGTAAGAGGCATAAACAAGTTGGAAAACAGTGTAAAATAGCAATAAGCAATAGTAGCCCTAGGGAGAGTCCAAACCATGTACTAAGAAAGTGGAATGTGAACAGAGAGCCCCCACCTAGGTAAGTACATCATGTAGAGGGGAGCTGGGAGTACTAGGAAACCACACAGGTAAGTAATGCAGTACCCCCCAGTGACAAGGAATGCAGGAGTAAAACACTGGATTCCCCCCAAAACACCCCAAAGGATGAAAAGAAGAAAAAAAAAGACATCCAGAACAGCCTGCATTAAATCATGTATTACCAAAGATGGAGACCTCTGAAGAGAGGGGACCAAGTCCAGAAGTGTCTGTGTTTTCCAGGGGGAGTAGGAGATACTACATACCCAGAAGTACTTTTTGGAGTTGGTCGACGAAGAAGGAAGACAGGTCAGCACTGTAGCACAGAAGCTGGAGAAGGGTTCCTGATGTGTGCAAGACGTTTCCCAAACTGGAAGCTGGATTGCAGATGGGTGTCGGTGAAGGGTTTCCACCAACAATCCTTGGTAAAGGCACATTTTCAGTTGGAGGAAAAGAGGTGCTGCCAGGGACAAGCAAGGTCCTGGAGGACTCTACCCAGGAGGGATAGTCACAGGAGACCCTCCCCATCACAGAAGGCCCACAGGAGCAGAGGCAGCACCCACAGGTGACCCACAGGACAGGGACACAGAAGTCACTGAAGTAGCCCACGCAGCACCACTGAAGTTGCTCCCACGTTGCCAGAGGACCATGCAGAGGCCCAGGAGTTGCAAGAGGGAGTGCTGGGGGCTGGAGCTACACGTTGCCTGGAGTTCCTCTTGGAGGAGAAGCAAACAAGCCCTGGCAGCTGCAAAGGATGCTGTGCACGGGGTGCTGTCTTGTGTGGAGTAGAAAGGACTTACCACTACCAAAGGTTGACAGCTAGTAGAGATGACTAAGGGAACCCCTACAGACCACCACCTGTGATGCAGGATCCATGCCACTCAGGATAAGGAGAGACCCACGCAGCCAGTCGTGGATGCAGCCAGGTACCTGCTGATGCAGGCGAGTGATGCCTTCACCCCAAAGGAGATTCCTTCTTCTTCTTGTGCAGGCTGAAGAATCACAGTCTTTCGAGGATGCACGGCCACGGAAATGTTGCAAAGCTGGCAGGAATTCTGGATACAATGTTGCAGAAGAGTTTTTCTCCTGGATCTGCAGCTTGTAGGTTCCTGGAGGGTCCAGTCGTGGTTCCGGAGGCCAGACGTTGAAGCAGAGGTTGCAAAGGAGTCCTGCTGGAATCTGCAAGCCGAATCTGAGGACCCACCCCAGAGGAAGACCCTATATAGCCCAAAGAGGGAGTTTGCTTAACTAACCAGGTAACTACGTATCAGAGGGTACCTTTGACATCATCTGCCTGGCCTGGCCACTCACATGCTCACACAGTTCCCTGCCAACCTTGGAATCAAGATAGCAGAAACCAGGGACCCTCTGGAGGAGCTCTGGGCACCACCCCTGGGGTGGTGATGGACACCTTTCCATTGTCCAGTTTCATGCCAGAGCAGGGACTGGGAGTCCCTGAACCTGTGTGGACTGGTTTATCCTTGGAGGGCATCAAATGTGCCCTTCAAAGCAAACCAGGGGCTTGGGGAGGCTACCCCTCCCAAGCCAGTCAAACCTATTTCCAAAGAGAGGGTGTCACCTCCCTCTTCCAAATGAAATCCTTTGTTCTGCCTTCCTGGACTTCATCAGATCAAGCAGCAGGAGGGCAGACACCTGTCTGAGGGGTGGCAGCAGCTGGGCTGCCCAGAAAACCCTGTAAGACTGGTGGCAGCAATGCTGGGGGTCCTCTAAGGGGCCCCCAGAGTGCATGGAATCATACTTCCAATACTTGCAACAGTATTGGGGTATGATTATGACATGTTTGATACCAAACATGCCCAGGTTCGGAGTTACCATTATGCAGCTGGACATAGGTAATGACTTATGTCGAGTACACACGTAAAATGGTGTTCCCGAACTCACAAAGTCCAGGAAAATGGGGCTGGAGTTTGTGGGGGCACCTCTGCTAGTGCAGGGGTGCCCTCACACACAGGTACCTGCACCTTGCCCTCTGGGCTGAGAGGGCCTACCACAGGGGTGAGTATAGTGACCTGAAGTAGTGACCTGTAGTGAAAAAGGGTGCATGCAATGGCAGGTCTGCAGAACACTTTGCATGGGCTTTCAATGGGTGGTAGAATAACTGCTGCAGCCCATAGGGATCCCCTGGAGCCCCAATGCCCAGGGTACCTAGGTACCATATACTCGGGACCTACATGGGAGGACCAGTATAACAATTGTGGGTATACAGACTTACCAGCAACCAAATCTAGAGGAGAGAGCATAATCACTGGTGTCCTATTTACCAGGATCCCAGTGAACAAAGTCAAACACACTGACAAACAGGCCAAAGTTGGGGGTAACCAAGCTAGAAAGAGGTTACTTTCCTACAAGTCCCATGGGAGGCATGCCAAATCCATGTGTTATCCCATATAGTTGGGCTGTCCTTATTCCTATGGCTATCATTTGGAGTTTAGATGCAGGAGAAAAGATCCTTCTCAATTACTCTAACAATATAATCCCCCTATAATGATAGGCTACTGTAAAGTAGCTTAATCCAACATTATTGTTCTATTGTGAGAGGATAATCTGTGATAAAGCCATAGTAATTTACCATAGTGCAACCCTAGTCTTTCATGTGAAATGAATCCTGAGAAAGCAATTGAAAGAGATTTTCCTGTTCTTTGCTAAAGCTAATGGGCACAAGTTAGTAGAAAAAGCAACGGTCCATCACTTGGCCTGCACTCCATCCATCAATTTTCTCTTGCTACGTCATTTTGGACAGAGATTGAGGCCCATTTTTAACAGAAAATGACAGAGTGCGATGATTTGCCAAAATTGACAGTGCCGCGCTCCATCATTTTCTCAATGCAGGGATACCCATATTTAATTGAATACGGTGCACCCCTGTGTTGTCCTCTGCGCCGGTGCTAAATTGAGCTGCCAGCGCCAAAGCAGGCATCCTTGCAGCATCGTGAAAGGATGTGTGCTTTAAGGGGTTTGATTGTTTATGTGTGGGAAGATGTCCCTTCCTGCACATAAACAATCACTAATGGTGATTTGACCCTTCTGTGTGTGCTGCAGAATGTTGCGCCACATTAACGTAATTTATTTTGATGTATATGTGGCCCAACGAGGCCAAAATTCTCACGCTGTATTTACTCTGTAACCCTTTGCACTACATTATTCCGGCACCAGACATAATGTATACTCGTTAGGATAGCCTGAAAAATGGCACAAGGAAATCTCTGAGTTTTCCTTGCGCCATTTATACTGCACTTAAAAGGGGGCTTCCATCCTTTAGAATGGCCGCTATGAACTCTGCCGGAGTAGCGCCAATATTTTGGTGCTGCTCCTGCAGAGTACATCAATAGCGTCATAGAAAATACGGCGCACATATGGTGGCCGTAGGGGGTGGTAAGGGGGGCAGGGAAGGTGGCGCTGCACTTGGTGAAGCGCCACTTTCCAAAAGTCTGCCCCCAAGTGAGGGAAGATCCTTTCAAACTATGGTGGGCCTTCCGAGACCTGCAATCCTTGTTATTAAACTTTTTTTTTTAATAGTAACAGGGTGGTTACACATTAGAATTCTATAGGTGGTTGAAATATACAGCGCAGTCTTACAGAAAATACACTTTAACATGAAAATTGTAGCCAAAACATTGTAGATCAGATCATGCAGTGTTTACATTGTAAAAGAATGTATTGAAATAATGTTCGTTGTTTAGGTTGTGTGCTGGAATTAGGATTAGCAGACACGCAAAGGGAAACTGCTAATGTTTGCATTGATTTGATTCTGTGTTAGATATGTAAATCAGTTCTAAAATATCAAATATTGTATCGGGCCTCATTGATAAAATTAATATGGTGCAACAAGCAGCCTTGTATTTTATGTTAGGTTTAGCAGATTAAAGATTTACACGTGAGAGATAAATCAAATTTTTATAGTAGACACTAGGGAAAAAAAACCTCTAAATCAGCCACTTGCACCCAGTGCTCTAGAAGCCAGGCACTCCATTTAATTAGAAAAAGGATGCTAAGATAGTCAAAGTGAATGCAGTTCACCACCTACAGCAGAACCTGTATATACAGGCAGTAAATAAAAACTATTTGAAAATTCTCCAACCTGCCATTTAAACGATCAAGTTATGCAGTCAACGCACATTTAAGAAGACAATAAAACATTTCGAAATGGCATGTCGGTGGTGTGCTGCTTTAAACAAACAGTAATTGAAAAACGAGCAGCAATTTGACAGGTAACGATTGTGCGAAAAAGAAATCTAGAGGAATACATGAAAGTAAATTTTAACCTTGTGACTGTTGCCATTTTTTCATTTTGACAGCAAAATGAATGTTAGAAAAAGATGTCTGTGGGGGACAGTACAAGAAGACCAAACTTTTGACCTGTGATACCCTTGGTATAATTCAATATTGGTTTTGTTGGATTACAGCAGCCCTGCTACACTGCATGTCAGCAGCCGCGTCTTGAAACTTCACTTGTTCTGATGCAAAGTCAATAGCGTTTCACAGTTTCTAAAAATAGCGCACGCGCCATTTTGAGATTTACATTGCGGGGATAAATCAGAAGTTAGAACTCACTCTATCCCTGGAGGTGATCTGGTGCCGAGGTATTCATTAGTGCACATCATTGAAGGGAGAAACATCCTGCGAAGAGCCACGTTTTGATAGGTGACAGGCAGGTTATAAATAACCATTTTCAATGTCAATTTGTGACAAGCACAAAACATGTTATTTCCAACCCAGCCATTAGCGTAACCCCTGTCGTTTAGCCATTGATCAAAAGCCAGCGTTTCCACCTCACTTGCCATTCTGTGCAGTGTGCCCCACCCCCACACGCCCATACAATTCGACTGCTAAATAAATTAGGCCAATATATCGAAGAAATTTGTAATGCCCTTCTTGCAGACAACCTATTTAAAGCGCATAACAGATAAATACAGACGAGGCACTGCTTCCATTAGTGCAGCAGGTTCAGTGGCTCCGGGGGCCAGAGAGTTAAGAGGCCCACTGAAACCTGATTATTCCTGTATTTCACAGCTCAAACAACGGCCCAGGGGTCTATATTCTTCCTTGAAGTAGGACCCATGACATACTGGCTATGCCACTGAATGCGGGAATCGTGGGTGAAATAGCGCCATACTATGCACATTTGGAAAGGCACTTGCACATTGAGGTAGTGAGTTTTATTACTGAAAAAAGAATGAACCCTACTTACATTCTCTCAGACTATCAGGACTATTAACAAAGATAATTTACACTTGTGAGTAATTTACAGTTACACGTTTGGGTAACTTTACCACATTTAGCTATTCACAAAATCCAAATGTAAAGTTTTTCAAAAGTGTAGGCTTACACGTCTTTTGCCCTAGAACAACGCCAAATTTACGAGTGTGAGTTACTACTGCCAAAAAGAAAGAGTATTAACTCCTGTACTACACATGGTCAACTCGTGAAAATTCATCAAACCCTGTAAAGAAAATAATGAATACAGGAACTTAGAATAAAACCCCATATGAAGTAATTTTAAATTGATTTAAATGATTTTAAATGGTTAAAATACATACTAAAAAACTTAACTTAATGGTAAACAATACTAACAAAACATAGTTAATATGTCATTATAAAATATGTTATCAACCTTATTTGAATTTATAAATTAATATAGCACTCATTTTTTTCAAACTATAATTAAATTATGTTTAATTAGGTTAGTACATACTTTTTAATAATCAGTGATGCATAACAATGCATTTATATTTTAATTTGTATCTCAAACTTTTTTTACTTATATTTACAATTATTACCAATTTCATTCAAAATTAGGTGAATAGTTCTGTAGCATTTATGTTGTTCTGTATTTAAAGTAAATATATGAAAGAAATTTACATTATTATTTAAATTCATATCAACATAGGTTTACAACTTATTTTAGTTAAATGCAATTTTTTACTTTACTTTCCCCTCTACTTTACAATAGGGAGACTCCACAGCCAGGGAGGAATCAATAAAATACATTGATCAGAATTATGTAGTACTTTAGTATTACTGTTATAGCATTACTAAATGTGCAACAAAGTGCATTGCCTTGCTGCACTGATAGTGTGCATGCACGCCCGACCACAGGCAGACACCCTACTCCTCCATAGTGGTGGAGCTGTCCTTTTTAAAAGCTGTCCCATTCTCTTTAATGAAATTTGACTGCTTTAACACAGTTTTCAAATTTGAAATGCAAAGAAAGGCGTGTTGGTTTGCTGTCCATTGCATCCTTTTTTTGCAGTCAGTCTGATGGAATAACGATTTGTGACATATCTAATGCACATTCATTAAGCACATCACTCTACGAACAATTCCAAATCATTATTTTCCAAACCAGCTTTTTAGAAAATAGTTTGGTTGGTATAATTTAGTGGTCACAAAAAGTCTGTAAGGAATTGTGACCACTCTTTGAAACCACAGTTTTAGTACATGGGTCCTTCATGTGTGCAAATAAAGAAGTGACTGAGAGAAAGCACGTAAAAATGAGCAGGTGCCGCTTGTATGTGACAATATGCACAAGTTCAAGATGTACAGGGAATGCACAATTTATAAAAAAAAGGTAACTAATCAAGAAAATAAATGAATTGATGCTTGAAAAATGGGACTCAAAATGGAAAATACTAGAGCAGTGAGGAAAATAATTAATCCGTAGAAAGAGATTTTAAAACTGGTGACACCAAAACAATTCGAATGTGACTATTTCAGTAGTACCAGATACTGCCCTGATCAAAGATAGAAACAAGTTATTCATGCCATTGCACTTCACAGGAAAGATCTGTCAACATGTCAATACCTGTGCCCATTATGTTGGTTTGGAGGCTAAAACAGAGGATGAATAATGCTGTAAATGCAAAAAGAAAGCCACATTCTAGAACTGTTTGGATGAAGAGGCATCCTGCTACTCTTGGTATCTGAATGTGAACCTCTTCTCATAAAAAGCCGCTCCTCACATCAAATCTCATTCTCCATTTTCCTAATTTCCTGACCCCTCAACCTCCAACCCTGCCGTCATTGGCTCCTTCTGCTTTTTTCTGCCACTTGAGTTAATCAATGGTGATCCACCAACCAATTCAAGAAAATGATAACTTAATTTACTAATAATCGGGTATTTTTTCAAACTTGTAGAATATCAGGCTGAGCTTTAATGGGCATTTCTAAATAATAACAAAGTTTAAATGCAAAGATCCTTAAGGATACATGAAAAAGGGACATTCATTGGGGAGGGTGGTGTCCCCCACTAGTAGGAAAGTCACTAACCTGTTAGGTGTAGACAAAGGCTAAAGTAATTTAATCCTGAGGGTAATCCTTGATAACAGTGGTGTACTGCAGAACATGTGAAAAACTTTTAGAAGTACCAAAATAGTTAAAAGTCAAAAACACAACCTAAAAAGAATCCAACTCCAACTTAGAAAATATGGAGTAAAATGTAACAAGCAAAATGACACCACAACACAAGATTCCAATAAGTGGTACTAGGAATTCGAACAGTAGCAGACTTAAAGAAAAGTAGCCCCAGAAAGCCCTAAGTACCAATGATAGTCTATGATCCTGAAGACTGGGACCTACATATGATTTCAGGCCAACCGCGGTGGAGCGTGGATCTGAAACACAAAGTAGGTTCATCTCAGTCAGTGATTTTACTTACTTTGTTCAATGGAAGTCAAAATTCTCCAGCGAGCCAAGGTTGGAGACTGCATCAGGATGAGGTCTTGCTGAAGCTGTGGGTTTTAGCAGGAAAAGCCCAGACCAGAGCTTAAATTATGTGACCAAAATATTCTCACGTACGGCAGATACGTTTGGTGCTTTCACCTGGTTAAGATTTCTATATTCGGACTGGAAAGGTCCAGTTAGACACAACCAAGGGTCCCTGGGTTCTTGACAGTGGAACAGCACATGGGGCACACAGGGGTCAAGACTTCAGCAGAGGCCACCAATAGGATCCAGGTCAGGTGCAGTTTGTACTGGTCCACTGCGAACTTCAGGGAAAAGCCTCTTGAGGGTTTTGCCTCCATGTAGCTGCACAGGAGGTCAACCAAATGACATGTGGGATCAAATACTTTGTCCTAGGTATGAGAAGGAATAGGTCCAGTCCTTCAGAGCTCCTCCCAGGTCATAGATAGCAGGTTCATTGCTCTTCTGGTTTTCCTCAGGGCCTGGAACTGTTCTGAGGAAGGTGCTAGGGGATAGCACATCTATGTCTGAATAATGGGTAGGGGTAACATCTAGCCCCTAACCAATGTCATAAAAGGTCCCAGTGGTTACCTTACCTACTTTTGCTGAATGTACTGTTTTTCTTACTGCAAACAATCCCACAGTGCAGTCACTCCAAAAATCAAAGATGGAGAATCACTTCTTCCCTTGTGCAGAGTCTGTGTGACCACCCAAAGGTGTGACCAGGCAAATGAGCAGGTTTCTCCTCTGTGATCACTTCAAACCAGTTCTGGGGGCAGCTTCCCCCCACTGGAAATGGTACCTGTTTGACTAGTAGGACAAAAGCTGGGCCTTTCAGTGTGTCACATAATGTGGCGGGAGCCCTTTTGAAGTAAATTAATTTCCTGTATACACCCCACCTTGTCTTCCTGTCAGGGGAGAGAAAACCCAGAAAATCCTTCCCACCCCAAGCCTTTGACCCTGCAGCAGGACCAATTTCTACACCTCATCAAAGACAATCACCTTCTTGGTTACTTCTGGAAAATTAAGGCAGATTATCCTCCGGGACCTTCAGGCAGGGTAAAGATAGCCTTCTAAAAATTACTTTTCCTTAATGGTTATGAAATATATAGCTTACTATTAAGTTGTTTTTTTTATTAAGTATTAAGAAAGGTGTGATTTTATCATATTTCAAGCTGGTGCTAATGTTTAGACTTTTGGTCTAAACTTGGACCAAAAGTCAAAACTTAAACCAAAAGTCTAACTTTACTATAAGTAAAGCTAAACTTTAGGTCTAAACTTCGGCTTTTGGACTAAACTTAGGCCCTCATTACGACTTTGGCAGTCTTTTGAAAAGACAGCCGAAGCCGCGAGCACCTACATACTGCTGGCAGTATGTTTGGCACCCTATCGTGACATTTCCGCTGGCCGAGCGATGGAAACAGCGTTTCCACCTGCTGGCCCAGCAGAAAAGTCACCACAACATTGAAGCTGGCTCGTAATCGAGCCGGCGCCAATGTTTTCGTGCGACGGGTGCAGCAGCACCCTTTGCGCATTCCACTGCCTGCATGGGAATGATTGAGTGCATGGGCACTGCAGGGGCCCCCGAGTCTCCCATACTGCCAGCCTTTCCATAGCATAGTGTTAAAAAAGCAAAAACTGCCACACCTAGAACCTGGGGACCCAGGTTTGAGTCCAAGACTCAGTTTAATATCCTGTGTTTCAGCACAAATCACTTAATTTTTCTGTATATTGTGCAATTACCACTTAAGGTACATGACATTGGAGATTGTCTCACAACTCATCATGTAATTTACATTGTTCTGGTGCTTCATAGTTAGGTTGATGCTATATAAATACCAACACACACATACATTGTTGTTATTACTAGACAGTAAGTTGAAGAATCAGTAAAAGTGTATGTTTAAAATAGAACAGTGGTGATAAATAATTGTAGATTTACAGATTACTGAATATTTCATGGTGCTTATGGGGTTTCCTTCAAGGTTCAGCATTCAAATAATGATTGTGTTTTGAGTTAAGTTGGGGGTACCTTGATACTCTGAAATAATAAGTTTAACCTAAGGAGTGTGCAGACAGTGGCTTTTTATCATCTTGAGAGCATAAATGAGATAAGCTGTGTACCATAACTGTTACCTTTATATTTTTGCAGCTTGAGTGACAATATTATGTGCAATACCATGTGTTAATAAAAAAAATTGGTGAGTGATTTATGTAAAAAAACAGCAGCATCACTCCCAAAAAAATGTGGCCAACCATGCAAAAAGAAACACCTTCCCACAGGTGCCGTAGTCTGTTTGTACCTAAACAGCAAAATAGGATTCATCGTTGAATAACACATTTTATATTGTCTTCATGGCAACATTAAAAATATTGTGCACTCTATTACATTATTTACCCTTATGTGACTATCAGTAAATTCCATTCCTTACTTAGAACAGCTCTTGAAATTAAACTTATATAGTTTTGCTTCCTGTTCATCTTGTTCACTATGTGCAAAACTATAATGCCTAAGTAGTGGTGGATGTCATCACAATGCAAAAAGATCTATGCATGCACAGGAGCTGCATCTAGGGCCACATGTCTCATATGCTACATCTGTTGGAGTGTGGAATGCAGGAGAAGACATATGCAATTACCAAATTGGCAGATAATTTATCCTTACACCTTACACTTTGTACTAGGATCTTCTATGTCCCTTGCATCATTGTTGGCAACTACAAATTATTCAGCAGCTGGTAATAAGTCAGTTTTAATGTTTAAGTGGACTAGCACACATGGATAGACAAAAACATACTAAACAAGTGGCATTCACCTCTGTATTAACTATGACACACAACAGACATGTTCTATGCATGCAGAGCAATTTCCATTCTCTGGTGCAATTTAGTAACTGTAATACATGCTAAATGTGCAATAAAGGTGAGCAATGAATATGACTTTAGTAAGTCATCGTACAACAACTTCTTATGATCCATGAGCAATTTACAAAAAGCAAGCCACAGTTGTCAGATAATGTCTTTGATTTAGTTACAAATTAATTCACTGTAGCTGCAAAATTGCTCTTTGATGACCAGTCTGCATGTCTTTGGATGTATACTGTTATGATCGCTGCAGACTCTATAACTTCTCTATTGGGATCAGTTTTATTCAGGACAATTCTTCCCTAATAAGCATTGAGTGCTATTACAAGACATCATCTTATGGCCTAATAATTGATTTGATCAATTAGAAAAATCAATGCACTGCCTACAAACCAAAGTTCTTTATTGTCTACACTAAAACTATTGATGATGTTTTTACTTTTGGTCTATCCAACACAGTTGTGGTGTGAGTTTTTGGATGATTAATTTGGGAGGTTTTATCCCAACATTTTAACAGTTAATTAAATCAAAACACATTTTCAGTGAGACAATAAGGGCTTAACCCTCAGTAAAATATTGTAATATTAAGTTACTGGAAAAATGCTTACCAAATTAATAGCCCAACATACCACATTGGTGGTGGTGGTCTGATTCTCATTCCAGGAAAGAATGTAGGTAATCTGGTAGGAGAGACAGGTGTCCTGAAACCTTGAAAGGCCTGGGCAAAAGGTATTTGGGGGCTATTCTGCAAGAAAACAAACTGGAGTTCTTCAAAACATTGGCAGGCTGTTTTGTAGGAATTAACTGGGTTAGTAGATATCACCAATGCCTGATAAAGGTGAATTAAGAAACTGGCTTTCCACAACCAGCACCCCATGAGACAAATGAAGATGGTGAACGTAAAATAAAAAAAAAGAAGCTGGGGAAGCTTGTGAAGAAACATATGAATACATTTCAGTCTCGATCTGCCTGTGAAAAACATTTACATGTTACCTGGTGTTAGAAATTGGGTCTATATTTGGCAGAGGTAAGCACCCTGTCCAAGTAGGGACCACAAATCAAGTCAGGGTAAGTCAAGACACAACCAAAATTGTCCTATGCTCACCCTCTGGTAGCTTAGCACAGAACAGGCAGGCTTAACTTAGAAGGCAATGTTTAAAGTATTTCTACAATAACTCATACAGTAACACAGTAACACTGTGAAAACACCATGAAAAGTACTCCACACCAGTTTAGGAAAATAGATAATATGTATCTGAATAAAATAACTCCAAAACAACAAAAAACAATATGCACAAGTTGAGATATCACTTTTTTAAAGGTTTAAATGAATCTCAATCCTTAAGAATCAGTGGTTGTATTCTTTTAACACACAGCACCTGTGATGCGTCAAAAATAACAACACAGAGGGGTCACAGAGGAGGAGACACATTGAAAAGTAAAGTGATGCATTGATTTTCTGCTGCAGCAAATGCGATGCATTGTTTTTTTCCACACTGCAAGGCAATGCACAGTTTTCCAGGAGCGCAGCTTGGTTCCTCACTGTGATGCAGGAATATTTTGATGCCCAGGGATAATGTGTGGAAAACCCAGAATGGATTAAGCAGAGGCAACAGGTTCTGCATCGTTCTGGCAGGTGATGCAGTGATTTTTCAGCCACAAGGCAAGCGCTGCAACAATCCGGCAGGCGTTGCGTCGAAATTTGCAAGTGTTGAGTCGATTTTTTGACAAGCTGGATTTTTTTCTCTTTAGTGAATCCTTTGACATCCCTGAGCCCTCAGAACAGGAGGCAAGCTCAATCCAACCCCTTGAAGAGCACTTCAGGAAGGCAGTGTCCTTCCAGCAGAGTCAGGGGTCATCAGGCAGCAGGGTAGCAAGCAGGCCGGCAGTCCTTCCAGCAAAGCAGGCCAGTTGAGTCCTTTGGGCAGCCTGGCAGTCCCTCTGAGAGAGTCCAGTTTTAGGTCCAGAAGTGTCTGATTAGGTGGGGTCACAGACCCAGTATATATACCCAAAAGTGCCTTTGAAGTGGAGAAAACTTCAAAGAGTGGTTTTGAAGTGCAAAAGTTCTCCTTTCAAACCAGCCCTGTCTGCCTGGAGCTCTGTGGGGGGGTTATCAGTCTGTTGTTTAAGGGCAAGGCACTGACCTTTAAAGTGTAAGAGAGAGGCCCTCAACCCTTCCTGCCAAGGAAACCCATCTGTATGCAGATGAATTCAGATGCATCTGAGTGTCCTGTGTTTGTGGCTGTCTGGGTGGACTGCATAAGGGGACAGGTCAACCAGCACAGGCCAGCCGTGGATTGGAGACAGGCTGTAAGGCACAGATGTCAGTAAGTGCAGAGGAATGCCTATTTTCTAAAAATGGGATTTCTGAAATATTAAGATAGAACCCAACTTCACCAGTAAGTAGAATTTATCACTACTGTTCCAACCATACCAAATATGACAAGTCTAAACCTCTCAGATCAGAAATTACCACTTAAAAGCATATAGAGGAATATCTAATGCTGACCTGTGGGAGGAGCAGGCTTCACAGTAGTGAAAAATTACTTTGGGAGTTTTTCACTACCAGGACAGGTAAAACCTATAAGTACATGTCCTGCCTTTCACTTACATAGCGCCCTGCCCTATGGGCTACCTTGGGTCTACCTTAGGGGTGACTTATATGGAAGAAAAGGGGAACATAAGGCTTGGAAAGTAGTTTTAAATGTCAGGTGAAAGTGGCAGTAAAACTGCACAAACAGGCCTAGCATAGCAGATCTGAGACATGGTTAAGGGGCTACTTATGTGGGATACACAATCAGTGCAACAGGCCTACTAGAAGCATTTAATTTACAGGCCCTGGATACATCTAGTGCACTTTACTAAGGAAATTAAATATGCCAATTGGGTATGACCCTATGACGACCTTAAGGCTGTCAGGTCTAACACCTGTCTAACACCTGTTCTCCATTAGTCCTGGGGGATTAGAGGTGCTCTTTAAAGGTCAGATGAATTGCCTTCTGACAGCCCAGGGGACAGAAAAGAAAGACCAAGAAAAATGTCCCCTTTTTGAAAGATCCAACTGAATGTTAGAAGTGGACTGCACTGGGCATTGCTGGAGCCCTTACTAGAGTTACACCCAATGCCTCATTTACAGGGCCCATATCGCAGGGCAGTGCAGCAAGTGTCTTGCTGCACCACCCTGCACCACCCTGCGCCACTGGGAAAAGACAGAAATGATACAGCACATTTCTGTCCTCTCTCCCTGCACTGGTGCCCAAATTGCTGCATAGGTCCAACCATGGTGCAAGGATGCCTGTTTTGTGGAGATTTTTGTTTTTGTGCAGCAAGGGTTACCTTCCTGCACAAAAGCAATCACAAGAGGTGTTTCCCTCTTTCTATGTGTCCTGCAGAATGCATCACACATAGAAAGAGGATCAAAAGGACAGAACTAAAGCTATATCTCCATGTTGCTTCATTCTTGTTCCACCGCTGAGGTGGTGTAGGAATCTGACGCATTCCCAGACTTGTAAATCTGGGAATGCGTCAGATTCCTTCCAGTTCCATGGGTGTTGCGTGGGAATACCCCAAGCGACACCCATGGAACACCCCTTTCACGCAGTGGTATGTGTGAAAGGGGTCCAAATTTACAAGGCCATGAAAAGCCAGACACAGTGGCTTTGCATGAACTTGTAAATATGGGCTGACACACTGCACCACCGAAGCATCAAAATAATGAGGCTCTGGTGACAGAGTGGGACTCTAGGGTCACGTAAATGAGGCTCCTCATCTTCAGGAGTCTTCTCTGGAAGTCTAAGACAGACCAAGAGGATGTTTTCCAGCTCTTGCAGAAAGTTGGAACGTAGTCATTTTTGAACCCCTAGAAGATCTCGCCAAAGTGTTAAGGCTACCCAGGAAGGCATGTCTTTCGGCAGTAAGATTTCCAAGATTGCACCCCTTGCAACGTTTGCCAGAAAGAAAAAGACTTATGTGAGACAGCATCTGGCCTTGCAGACCCCCTCTATACTGAACGATATAGTCCTGCCCCACTGGATATTTCTGAACTTCCAAAAGTGACTATGTCTGCCTGCAAAAGATGCAAGTGGAACAAGGTGGCAAAGGTACCCCAGTGACAAAGGGACCTTGATGGCACCAGAATCTAGGTTTGTTCAACTTGGAACTTTTGTTGCCAAAAGTGGAGCCTTTGTCTGGAATCCAGCCGCAACATTTCCAACCCTTTCTGTCAACAACATCCGACTTGCTCCGATGGAGCCAACAAAGACTGTGAGGTTAATGATGAACCGACTGATGCTGAAGTGGCATGATTGACATTTCGTTTTTGCTCCGCACAACAAAGCCCTAAAGAGGAGGGTTTCATTGTCAATGTCATGCACACAGATGGTTCCAACCGTAGAAGCAATACTGAACCTCTTATTCCCCTGGGGGGCAGCTCACGATCAAGGTAGACTAAGCCCATTAATCATACACTCCCCTTGAGGAGAAGGTGGGTTCTGACAAAATAAGAAAATATAGACTTGTGTTACCGGTCCTACTCTGCTGCCTGGTGACACTGGATATGAGGTTCTGCACTCTCCGGACCTTTTGTGTTGGTGTGGATGTAGTGTACTGGAAATAACAAAAAGAATAGTTTACCAACAGTTCTCAGCATACATAGATTACATAGTTATTCACTATATTGTACTCTTATAGGCTTCACACAAGTAGTGCATGAGAGCAGATACAAATAAAGATTTAAGGCTATAGTTTCTGGACTCCCAAGAATCATTCTATATTCAGTTCTCTGTACAAGTGTGTATACATAGACAGTGCACTCTAATAAGTCCTTTCTCATTCTAATTACAACAGTTTGTCAAGAATTACTGGTGGGTGGATTTCAGTTCTGATATAATTCAAATCTGGAGCACCCACTCTGTAAAGGAGTTCAGAGCGATATAGCTATTGAAACAAAGGTAAAGTCCGATTTCCAGAAAGCAAGCTTTCTCTATTCAAAACTCAGTCTTAAGGATAGTCTTAACGTTAGTATAAGGATTAGTGTGCACTATCTTGTGATCAATACTTAGCCTTGTATCCCCTACTTAAAACTGGAATTCGGAGTAAGTTGTTGTAGCTGCAGCACAGAGAGCTGAGAGTATTAATTTCCCTCTTTTTTATTAAAAATTATTTTTTGGAAATGTGTTGTTTAGTTTTCTGACTTTACTGCTCCGTTAATGCTCAAGAGAATTTCTTTTGGAAACTACCTGATGCTTTATATTTTCTCATAAAAATTGTGGGGTATATTTCTCTCTGTGGCATCACAAAAATAAGATTTATCAAGCCATGCAAGGCCATCTTGGGTTGTCATATGTGGCTTAATAAATCTGGAGTAACGCAACGCAGAGCAAATCACTGCATTGCGCTACACAACCCCATGGAGGTGTCCAAGGGTGGAGTGTGTGTGTTCCCAGGAATTCACCCATGGATTTTGGAACATTCCCAGGTTTACCATTATTGGTAAACCTTGGAATGCATCAATATGTTACCTCTCCCTATGGAAGGCACAACAAGGAGAAATATCTTTATGTCTCCTTCTTGTTTCCTCTTTCTAAGATTGCTGCATTTTGCAGCACACTTAGAAAGAACATACTGCACCTGATTATTCTTTTTGTGCAGAAAGGACCCTTTGCACACAAAAAAACATCCTGCCTACAGTGCAGGCACACTTGTACCACAGCGTGCATTGGTGCTAGGCAGCCAAAAGGGCACCAACACAAGGGAAGGACAGGAATGTGCTCTATTATGTTAAATATAGTGCGGTCCTGCTGTTTCCCTTTCATGCAGTGCAGCGCAGCATGGTGGCTTGCTGCATTGTTTGAAACCTTGATGAATGAGGCTCTGTATTTGGACCAACCAATTATTAAGATAGTGGAACACAATGGCGTGTGTTTGTGTGTGTGTGGCTGTGAAATTTGTTGGCATGTCGTTTTATTTCAGGAGATGTGCTAATAAGCATAGAGCTCACTAATTGATAATTCAAGAGGATTCTTTAGTAAAGTATTAAGTTCATGCTTCAGTAAGGGGGATTTTGCAGGCATGAGAAAAGTTATACAGAGAGATATTCTTTTTGGGCAGTAAAACACTCACTTACTTTACTTTCACATCACTGCATAATGTTTCGATGAGTATTTGTCCAACTAAGCAAGTCCATGGCTACATGGAGACCTTTGTGCAATGTGCCAGAACTCGTCCTGGTGTTCCCTAAGTTTGACAATTTAATTTACTAATATGTCTTCTAAACTCTCAGGGGCATATTTATGAAAGCTTGCATAACCTTTGCACCATGCAATGGGGCACAAGAGTGACGCAACTCTTAAGTTAGAATTATCAAGCCACACAAAGTCACCTTGTGTGGCCTTGCCTGGCTTGATACATCTAGAGTGATGCAACACAGCACAAATCACTGCGTTGTGTTACTCTGCATGGGAAGGCATTCCATGGGTGGAGCGTGGGTGTTCCCATGCATGCAGCTATGGATTGTAGCACATTTCCACATTTACCCTTACTGGTAAACTTATGAATGTATCAAAACCCTACGCCTCCCCAGGTGAGGTGTAACAAGGAGAAATATCTTTATTTCTCCTCATTGCTTCCTGTTTCTATGTGTGCTGCATTCTGCAGTACCCATAAAAAGAGGACATTTCCTCTCAGGATTGTTTTTGTGCAGAACGGGGCCCCTTCCTGCACAGAAAAATCCTGCTTACAATGCAGGCACCCTTGCACCATGGTGCAAGGGTACCTGTGTTGGCCCTAGGCAGCACATTGTGGCCTGGACAGAGAAAAGACAGGAATGCGCCATACAATGTTAAGTATGGCTAATTTTTTCCCCTTTCCCTACCATACAGTGCAGCACAGCAAAGTGACTTGCTGTGCTGCATGATTTTTTAATAAATATGCCCCTCAGTTCCCAGTCATGTAAAAGGAACAGGGCAGAGGGATGAAACCTGCATCCTCAGTCGGCATGAAGAGTTCCTATGAGGAAAGATGCTCTCTCTTAACAAAGAAAGACTTTCTATTTTGCCAGCTTGTCTTTGGCATGCCACTTCACATCAATCCACCTGTTTTTCATATTGGTAGTGAATCTGTGTATTGTCCAAGAGCAGTCATGCCCTTAGTAAATACCCCTCCCCTTATGAGTAGCAGTCAGTCCCATCCCTTGTAGTTTCAAGAATTACATTTCCTGTCAGTATGTATGAAATGTTTTCCTTAGCCTACGTTATATTATTTTTTTCTCTCGCTTGTTTGAAGGGGTAGCATGCTTCAACCACTTTCACTTCCCTCACCCCAAGGCATCTATGATCACCATGGGACAATGTGCAGCCTATTTTCTGTTTTTCTTTTTTTAGAGCGGGGCCGCTATGTACACATTCCATTCATGCACAATACACCTGCAGAGTTTTCACATACTTAGTATGCACACCTGGTTTTACGTATATGAATGCATTTATGATCATATACAATTGTTTGCCTGCCCAGCTTTTCTGTGAGATGTTTGTAAACAGTGTCATGAACTGAAGATTTTGACCTTATGATGGTCTACTCTCAAAAACTCATAAAAAGGTATGTCTTATTTTGATTAAATTACACTTATAAGCCCTAAAACAGTTTTCTCATAGCAAAGATATTGAGGACCCGAAGTTGTCCAAAAGTTATTTCATGGTGAATAAGAATAATTGATTTCCATAATCGAGTTAGGGTGAGACTTTAATGCTGGAAACATAAAAATATTATTTTGGACTGAAGGAATTTGGGGCCAGATGTAGCAAAGTTTTGCGAGTCGCTGATGGCCCGATTCGCAATTTGCGACCTCGCAAAATCCGAAATGGGATGCAAAAATCCCATTTCCAAAGTGCAATTAGCGATGCAAGCCATTACCGACTCGCAAAATGTGCGACCTGAGTTTGCGACTCGCAAACAGGAAGTCACAATTTGCGAGTCGCAAACCATATGAAAAAGCCAGTCGCAAATTGCGACTAGTCGCAAAAAGCCCATTTTGCACATCCAGATTACCACTGATTCAGAGCAGGTGGTAACCAGAACCAAAGTATAAAAGGAGACCCAGAATGCATCTGGGTTACTCAAAATGGCTGAACTGTATGTGACAGCATGGAGGAGGAGAGTCCACACTGCCCAGCAGAGGAGGAGGAGGACACAGAGATAGGAGAGGATATACCGAACCAGGCAGACACTATTCCAACAAACTGAGGAGGAGATTTATAGACTGAGCAGTGCAGCAATATTAGAATTAATTGAACTACTCAATCCGCAGCTTCAACGATAGACAATGCGCAGCAGCGCCATCCCTACACATGTGCAAGTGCTATGCTCACTGCACCTCTTGGCCTCGGGTAGCTATCAGGGGGTGATTGCAGTGGTAGGTGGGGTATCCCAAAGTGCACTCTCACGATTCTTCAGATGTTTCCTAGATGCCATACTCGCACACATGTCCAGACACATATACCTACCCAGGAATGAGGCAGAAATGAACAGCACCAAGTTGGACTTCTACAGAATTGCCAGCTTCCCCCATGTAATAGGGTGTGTGGATGGGACACATATACAAATTTGCCCTCCTGCAAATCTGGAAATATGTGTTCCGCAATAGGAAATGTACCCACTCACTAAACATCCAGGTGGAATGCGACGCCCATAATGTCATTACTGACATTGTAGCCACATTTCCAGGGAGTACACAAGCCTCATACATATTCAGGCACAGTGGGATACACCAACGCCTAGAACGTGGGGAGTTTGGAGACGGATATCTATTAGGTATTGCTGAATACACCCTGAAGCCATACAAAACAGGTCACTGTGGAAACCATCCATGCCCTGCTAACATTGCTTATTTTTGTCAAACAGGTGACAGTGCATATGCTCTAAGACCATGGATACTTACCCCGTACCTAACACCTTGCAATGAGAACGAGAGGCGATATAACAGTGCCCATTGGAGGACCAGAACTGTCATCGAGAGGACCTTTGGATTGTTAAAGGCAAGATTCAAATGCCTCCACAAAAGTGGAGGTGTGCTCCAGTATGCCCCAGAAACAGCATTCAAGATCGTTGCTGCATGTGTAATCCTACACAACATTGCCACCAGACGTGGGCTACATCTCACCCCTGAAGACACAGATTCAGAGGATGAGGAGCAAGAGCTACCATACTGACAGCCTGGGGATAGAAACATTGCAAATCAAGGCAGACAGAGACGGAACCACATTGCAACCCAATACTTTGGCAGGTACGTGGCAATTGTCACCACACTCACTGATGTCAAACACACAGAGCCCTGTTGTGTAGTGGAACAAACAAAACCTTTTTATTTGTAAACTAAATGGTGAAAGAAAAGTGCTGTCCGTTAAAGTCTGTAAATGTCCTAATGTTATGAGGACACATTAACATAATGTGCCTCATGATTCATGCTGTCTGATGGCTCACACCCTCCTCCTTGTGCGCCCAGCATGGCTCATCCCAGGTGGGTCACCTGACCCCTGCCGTGCACTTGCACTCCTTAGCACACGGGACTCACTGGCAGACACACTACTTATTGTGGACCCCTCCTCACTGTCCTGAGGGGTCTCACCTGTGCCCCGTGCCACCTGCCTAGCTTCCATCAAGTCCACTGCGTGGCTGATGCGGCCAAGTCCACATGCCACATCACCCGCAAAGTAGCCTAGTTCAATCTGTAAACTCACTGTCCGTCTAGACAGGCCAGTTGTGTTTGTTGCAAGACGCCCAATTGAAGCAGCCATGCGGTCGAATCGTGCCACTGTGTGGCGCTCCCTGCACCTTGTGTACTGTCTGTCTGCCACCAGTTCCGTCACAAGTTGGCGGATGGCCTTGGTGAGATCCCCCATATGTTCATTCATTCTAGTGAACTGCGTGTTCACTTCAGCCAGCCCAGTGGTCATGCTGCTCTGCATCCTGTGTAATGTTCTTGAGATTGACCTCAATTGTCTGTTTTGCAGGCGCTGACCACTGATGAGGGATGCCTAAATTCCTGCGAAGCCTGCTTCCCCCATCTCCTCCTGGGGCACCGCCAGAACTCTGCGTCTGCGTCTTTGTCCTGCTGCTGGCTCAGAACGACTTGCTGTGGGGCTGGGGCCAGGGGACGTATCAGCTGCTCCCATTTCCTGTTCTTGTTCCTGATAGGACTCTGGTGGTGTCCTGCTGGGCCCAGGAATTTCTGCCGCAGCATCCTGCACTGTCTCTGGCCCATGTTCTCCTCCCTGCCTGTTGTTGCTGCTGAGGGTGTCTAGTGGGAGACCTGTGGGACATAGGGAATACACTGTTAGTCACTCACATCTGTTTTATGCCTCATAATAAACATTTGCCTATATGCTGACTACTGTACTACATTTCCCATAATGCACTATTCTAGAGGTTGCTAGACTGGAATGGAGCTAGTCTGCTGGTGCCTGCTGCTGTGTACTGGGAGAGTGTGTATACTGCATTTGTAGGTGTGAATGCGTATCTCATGGTACTTACTTTTGGATGTCCCTGGCGCAGAACTGTCCACTTCTCCCATTCCGAGTACGGCCTCAGGCTCCAGGGTCTGCTCAACCATTGCTTCCATGGCGGTTGGTGGTGGGACAGCGGATGGGCCTCCTCCGGTGCCCCTCATCTCTCTCAGCCGCTCTGCTACCCTCTCCTTTGTCCTGGAGCGCACCTTTTCGTGATTTTCTCCAGGGTGCAGTGGCATTAATCCGTTCCTGAATTTGCTGCCAAATCATCTTCTTTTCTGTGACTGGGACACTCAGGGCTGCCTTACCAAACAGTTTGTCGTGGTGCAGGCAGCATTCCTCTGTGAGCACCTCCAGTTCTTTGTCTGAAAATGTCAGCTTTCTTCTTCTCCCAGCACTGCCTGTTTCCTCCATTGTACCAGCAGGTCCTCTCTCCTGGGTGTTGCACAGCAGTTTGGAAAGGGTGTGGTCCTCCCTCCTCCCAGGTGTATTTGATGACTTCCTGGTTCTGATGTCATCACCAAGAGCCAGGAAGTGAATTTCCAAACTGTAGTGCAGCACCTGCAGGCAATTTGCGAGCCAGTCGCAATTTGCCACACCCTTCTCGCAAAATGCGACCTCGCTAGTAGCGAACTCGCAAATGCGGTGCAACACATTTGCAAGTCGCAAATTGGTGTCGCACTTTTTTCTTGGAGTCCATTTTGCGAGTCGGAAATTGCGATTCGTATTGAATCGCAATTTCCGACTCGCAATTTTTTGCTACCTACATCTGGCTCTAACTCTCTCTTCCAAAAATCTTGTTATCAATAACAAGAACTGACAGCTCTATGGGAATTCATTTGTTTGTTATAAATTGATCTTTACAATATGTTGAGCAAAAAGGTAAGTCATGATAGTGTACTATTGAGTACTAATGCTCCCAACATATTTAGTCGAATAGAATAACATAGATAAATGATCTTCTTGAACAATCAGGTTCTAGTAGGGGCCAGATCGTTCTTAACAACTCAACTCACCCTCTTTTCACCCTTACCAGCCAAACACTGCACCAGAGCATCCCGTCTCCACTATCATCGCTAGTATTCATCTAATCCAGGAATTAGCACTTATTATAAATTAAGACCAAGAAGATACATGGAGGATCCGTGCTGCACTGCATTGCCTGAAAGGGAGAGAGCAGAACTGTGCCCTATTCTCAAAAAAGTGTACCGTCCTGGTCTCTCCCTGCACTGGTGCATTTTGAGCTGCCTAGTGCAACCACAGGTACACTTGTACCATAGTGCAAGGACACTGATGTGGTTAGGACAGTTATTGTGCAGGGAGGGACACCTTTCTTCAAAAAAGAATGTCCTTGGAGGCCTTTTCCTCTTTGTATGTATGTGTGCTGCTTAATGCACACTGCAATGAGAAATAATTGTGGGAAAGAAAGATATTTCACCTCATTATGACAGCCTTAAGCATACACACCATTTTGGTGCAACCCCATGGCTACAACTCTTTGTAAATATCGGTTTGTGGATATACGGGCATGCCTCGCTGACACAAACCAATACAAGGTAGCAAAATGCAATGTTACTTTCTTTGTGCAAAGCAATGCAAATCACCGTTAGCATTGCTGTGTAAATACCAAAATGGATTTAGTATCGGGTCTGCACCAAGAAAGCAATTCAAAGTCTTTGTAAAACTGAACTCAGTAGAAAACTCAGCTGGTGCCCACTTTATCACTTCTGTTAACCATTTTCAAGCCTCGAGGGCCTTGTGAGCCTGCCAGGACATCGCTATATTTCTTTTAACAATGACCAACACCATGTCCATAAGCTGCATTGCTGTGTTTTGATTTTGAACTTTTTTATCTCCCCTGGCAAACTTTGCAGAGGATCGAATGAGATCACCTGGCCTGAAACCTCCAGGTTGTTTAGCAAGATTTCTCTTCAATAAGCAAGAAGTTATTTCAGAACAGCACCAAACGTTGTAATATGTCGGAGCATGATTGAGAGCATCTCAGACAAGAATCCACAGTGCCCCTGTCCATTTTAGCAATTCTGTATGGTGACAGGTAAGTTTGATTAGTTGCATTTTCAGAAACCTTTGGGTGTATTCTAAAATCGTATCCCAAACTTTCCCTGTCAGTTCAGTTCCAGTAGAGCCCTCTCCCACCATGCAAACCTCCCTAGTGTCTACTTAGACAGCGAGTGATAAATCAGCGTTCATTATTGTAATTGCATGTAAGCAGATCCCAAATGTAAGGATGCTCAAGATTGCCTTGGATTTCGGGGGTAGTTGATTGTCCATAGACTATGGAAATTGAGCTGCAGCAACAAATGCTACATGAGCTAGAAAATGTCCTGTTAGACGATCAGTTTCCTCACACAAGTTGTCAAAAGATCTAAAGATTCCAATGGAGAACAAGCCTCCAAGTCTTCAATCATTCTCATCCACACTCTGCCCAACCTCTATTATTGTAATGGCAGGCTCCCTAAATTGTTGCAGACCCACAGTGGAATCTCAGGGCATAAATGGCTTTGACCCCTAGATTTAGTGGCATTCTCTGCCCTGGAGTACCCTTGTTTGCAATCACCATCTCCCCGGAATACAGTGATCATAAATGCCCCAAAAAAACTGGACTCCATCTCCAGAATGTCTTGCTCCCTTTGATTCCCTATCCAATGCATAGGCCACAACATATGCAATGCCAGAAAATAGTATTCTATGTTGAGCACTTCCATCCCACCACCATGCAAGGTGATCCCCATCCTACACATGCTAGCCAATTCTGCTTATCAGCCCAAACTGGATAAGATAACAAGCGGTTTAGCTCAAGGAAAAAGACTCTTCACAGCATTATAGCAACAAGTGGAAATTGCTCCTCTTTGGGCCGTTCACCAAGAAGTCACATGGTGTGCTATTCTGCTCCCTTCAAGCTGAGCCTACCTGCTCATCAACTGACATCAGAATCAGTCTGTCAGAGTTAGAAAGCAGTCCTCTTTCAGATGTAGGCAAAGTCTCCCACTCCTCCTCCTACCCCTGCAGTGTTCTAGGACCTCCCATCTGCCACTGAACAACTGTCAACTCTGTATTCAATGGGATCCTAGGGTGCCTCAGACCAGCGAGGCCACAGCAACCATCTTGGATCCATGAGAGATGCAGAAAGAAAGGCCCTGAGGCATCTGTGGGTCAGAAATCCTCTTCATCTCAACTCCTATTGCCCGTAGCAATGGACTAATGGGGAGTCTGTGCAAGAGAAACAGAGTTATACACAGGGCCAGGCCAGAGCTACACAATGGGTCAGCCTACTCCATTGCGCTCCTGCTGACACTCCTGGAATCCATTTGGTTTACCTTTAAAATTCAGCCTCTTTTTTAGGTCGAGCCTAGGCAGCACGCATGCGCTCTCTTGGCATGCTGTAATCTACTATTGTGGGCTTTTACCAAGCCCATCACACGCCCATCAGTTACATTTTTTCCTTGGCCTGCCTTTCAAAATTCTTTGGTTTGTTAGGTAAACGCTTTAGGTGTGTCCCACCTTCAGGCTGTTTTGTTACTGCCTTGGAGATTGACCCTGTGACATGGATTATTGCATGATCGGTCATATACTTTAGTGTCAGCGCACTACTTTTTTCTTCTGCCGCTCCACTTTGAGCTGATGGCAGTATGTTGTTTCTTCCTCTGTTATCTCACTGTTTCTTTGCTGTGTCTGAACTCGACAAAGGTTGCAAGCTGAAAGGGGATTCTTTTTTATTTATTTATTTTTTTGCCCTTTTATATAGCACAAACTCAAAGGGAAGATTGGAGCGCTTTACATGCGCACCCGTTAAATTTGCAGCCCCATTCCTCAATTCTTACCAAGTTTAGCAGTTGAAAAGTATAGAAACTGGCACATTTTAAATAGCTAAAACACAAGGGAAACCCTCAACATGCTTTTCTGGCACAGCAGGAGAGCCGACACTGCAATATTTACTGCACTTGGGAAACCCGCCCCATAATGCTTTGCGAGGCATTTCTTTTACAACACATCTTTGCCCATAACTGAGCCCGTGGTGATCCTAGGACAATGGGACCACCACCAAAACGTTCAGCATGATGTGCCCTTTCTGTCCAGCTCTGGGTCGCCACACTAGGTTGAGGGGGGGTGGCAAAATCATAACCTCTCCCACCATTCAATATTTTTAAGCTCTTAAACTCTCTCATGGCTGAAGATTTTGCTTTACAGCTGGGGTAGTTTGTGTTCTAACAGTCTTGTTTGTCATAATATTCTTTCAGGCCTGCTAGGCCTGAAAATGCACAATACATTATGACTTCTAGGGGCTGCATATAGCGTTACAATGCAATGCTCTCTGCCCTTTTCTTTTCATGTGGTTATGCTCCCTATTTCTGATAAAAGTTTAATGTGCTACATGGCTAAATACCTATAAGGTCCCAAAGGCGAGACCTATTGGCTATGCTTCATTAGTTTTATTGTGTTTCTGGAGTGCGTGTTCATAACACAATACAAAGGATGGAGCAAAATACAGGAGGGCTGAGCGAAGAGGCTGACAGTAAGGACAGGCAGAGTCAAACTGAGGTATAGGGTAATCAGGCAGTGTCAGTAGGGCTGGTCTGACAGATCAGAGGAAGGGTGGTTTTTAACCGTTTTTGTGACTGTTTTATGGTCGGATAGCCCATTTCTTACTGTTGAGTTTGCTAGAAACAATGCCTCCTGCAGAAAAAAATGCATTTCTTTACAAGTTGAAGTCGGACGCTATTTGCAAAATGTGGACCTCCTTTTTGTTCTCTGATTTGCTTATAGGGGACACTTTTAATTTGGTTTTTAATTTGGTTCCTGGGCAATCTTTCTGTCGTCGTCCAACCTAGAGACAGGAAGAGGTAGATAGGAGCTGAAGGTGAGAAAACAGGAAGAGAAAGGAGGAAGAAGCTTGTCAATGAGTGAGACAGAGGATTAGTTAAAACGGCAAACGTGGCAAAAAATGAGCCACATAGGACAAATATGAGCGAAAATAAAGAGGAAGGGGCAATTCAGTTAAATTTTATTATTTAAAACTATAGTCATAAGATAGTAAAAACAATAAAAAGATTAAATATGTGACTGGAACAAATCTGATACCAAGATTCTTACTCTACTATGTAAAAACTCAAAGCAATCCATTTAACAAAGGATTTATAAAGAATATATTCAATCTCGTTTCTCATGATGTACAATTTGCAATGTTCAACACATCACAAAACCAGTGGCAAGAATATTGCACTTGTATCATTTAGTCCTGCAAACGATCAAAACCATTCCAATGATAATTATTTGTTTTGTGCAAGATATTTACAAAATATAACGGCCGAGTGTAAAACAGGCAATAAACAAATAATGATTTGAGTATCTGCGGGAATGCCATTATGGATAGTCGTACAGAGCTCAATCTGGTTCGAATTTAAGAATGAGTCAAGCAGACCACTTATAAGAGGTTTCACTACACAGTGAAAGGTCATCTTGATAGGCTCTTATTTCTCTATTTTCAAAAGGGGGAGGGGCTAGTTCTGTCTTGAACCACGTTTTTGAACAAAAGAGAATAAAATGCAATATTGTACCTCTGCTCCTCCAGTGCACATATGCAAAATTGAGACAAATGAGCAACCCATTTGGAACAGTAGACTCTTGTCGGGAAGGACCCGAATCTAAACTTTATATATAGCGAGTTATTAACCTCTATGTATAACATATCAAGGTATGATATTTGTACTTCCATATAATCAGGGCTATTGGAATTATGCGCTTCCGTGGCTGAGCTTTTCTTTAAAGTTAATAAAGAGTGATTTGTCTCAGCTGCCACATAATCCATCATCTGCTGCATAATCTGCAGGTTTTAACAAAAAGAATGTTTCTAGCCCAAACGGATTCAAAAGATACTAAAAAAATGCCAATGTGTCTATGCACAAGTTAAAAGATCCTTCGCAAAGGTTAGCTGGCCATCTTTCAGTTGCTTACGTATTTGGTTGATAAACTGGTAGTAATGAGGTGAAATCTTTGCCCAGATGGTATTAATGTGTATAAAATACAAAATAATTAAGTAATTGTATAAAAAAGTGCTTCATTATGTCGCATAATTTGCCTTTTCTTGCTGCATAATTTAGTCAACCTGTCACATAATTTGGTGCTCACCTGTCACATAATTCCAGTGGCCCTGAAAATAACATACAAAATATTTGGCAATCGAAGGACCAGCACTACTACTGGGCGGGTGGTAAATTCCACTCTGTCAGTGGAGTTTGTGGATTTTGCCCATGCTGCACTCCCAAAAATCTTTCCCACCTCCATGTGGCCGAGTTTACCAGCGTCCACCTCTACAATCATTTTCCACACTCCCTGCTCCCTGAAGGGTTTTCATGTAGCAGACACATTCATGTGACTGACAGTGACTTTTCATGCAGAATGTGAACTTCCTTATGAGTTACAACATAGAACATGTCAAAATTTTGCCTCTAAGTCTGGTTGCGAGTCTCAAATGTTGTAATGAAGAAGTAAATGCACTACAACCCAGTTGCTAGGATCATGTAGTTAAACATTAGTCAATATATACTTACTCAGCACTTTACAATCCACACTGAACTAGTACAGAGATATTAATAATAATTATATCAAATTGACACCGTCAGGCAGCACAGCATGGGGACTAAGGAGTACAAAATGTGCAATAGAACCTTCTAAATAGGTTACTTAAAGCTAATAAAGTGATCTATTTGCATGGGCAGCAAAATGTTTCAACCCCAGGCCCTGCCCCCGTGGCACAATCCCAGTTCCGGGTTTTCCATTTTCCTGCATTGTAACATAGGCCTTCGAAATATTCTACAGCCAGAGTAGAACACTTTATTATATAGCCCCTTTACAGCATGCTGAGATGTCAGCACTGAACCCCTGTGTTGGTATATCGCAATGCCATCCTACTCTGGTGAAGCAATGCGTGTCCTGCGAGTTAGGCAGAAGAGTAGGTTAATGCACATGTAGTAGTAAGCTAGGCGCAACCTGATTCATGATGGTCACTGACGCAGCTTTTCACCCTTCAGTGGTCGATAAAATAAGTAATTTGTGTAGGGTAAAGACAAAACTCAATGTTTACAGTGTCGCTAAACTTTAAGCCAATGTCAACAAGTACAGTGGCAAAAACACACTCCAGCCAATAACTTACAAGTTGTTAACTGATTTAAGCACTTTCGGATCACATAACAACTGTACTCCTGGCAGAACATATGCTGGGAATTGGCTGGGAGGGGGAGGTTCAATAATGAGTAAAGTGACCTAGGATTGGAGCACTAGTGGTACCTCAGCCAATCCCAGTGTGTCACACAGAATTTCGAAGTGTTGATAGGCTTGGCTGTGGAGTCATTGTCTGAGTCGTCTTCCAACAGTTTCAGTGCACTAGGAGGATGTCACAAACAGGGAGATAGCAGTCTATCTTGACTTTGACAGGTGAGTTTGCTACCACCCGCTGTTTTGGACCAGAAGTGGGAAGGATAAAAAAGAGGACCGGAAGCTTGAAGAACGACTGAGCCAGGGTGATCAGAGTGAGCCATGGTTCAACCAGTTCAATGGGTCCCTTTGGGTGCTGGTCTGATAATTTATTAGTCTGCGTGCGACCCAGAGCCTACCCACACATGGCCATCCAGATTGCTTCTCACATTGCTGCATCTTCTTAAATGGTTATTGTTTAATAACTTGGACCAGGCCTCATTTTGACGTAAAAATCCGTAGATTAATCTGCGGAATTCTGCAGAGTAGAACTCCACAAGTTCTGCCCATACCTGTAATGACAGACTCTGCTTAGCAGAAGGTTTTCATGACAGATTGTGAACAACTGTCATTGATTTGAATGGGGTTCTGCAATTGACGGTTTAGGCCTAGGTAAGTGAGTATCTTGCTTACATGCCCTATCCAACTGTTTAGTTGTGTAACTGTCAGTCATACAGATTAATTCACTTTGTTGTCTTGCTTTGATAGATTTCGATGGTGTCTAAAATGCTGCAATTTTTCCCATCATTGAGTCAAAGAACTCAAAGATTGTTGTTTCCCTGATCAGAATCAGTAATTGCTTGTATATGATTTGCTATTGAACTCATAAGAGTAGGAAGATCTGTCTCATAGGCTTCATAGTACCACCTTGCATTAAGACTTCTTTATGGAGTCATGGGCTATTTGAGTTTAGTATTCTTTACAGGTTTTACCACCATATCGTCTAGTGATATGAGTGCAAGTAAGGGCTCATCGTCGCTTTCAATTCTCGGACCTATCTTTTGGATGACCACTCTAGACAATGCTGCAAGGTTAACTAAAACAGTCTATCAGGCTTTCCTCATATCCTTGTCTAAAATGTCTTAGGGTCCCGTCGGACCTGCAGGTTTGCCACTTATTGGGGTGTAGTGATTTCTGCTATTTATTGAAGTTATGTGTACTGCTTACAGGTGCACAGCAGAGTAGCTGAAGGATCTTAGGGGGTCATTCCGACTCCCGCCGGCGGCGGTAACCGCACGCCTGGCGGGAGCCGCCTAATGACCGCACCGCGGTCAAATGACCGCGGCGGTCATTCTGAGTTTCCCGCTGGGCTGGCGGTCGACCGCCAGAAGGCCACCCGCCCGCCCAGCGGGAAACCCCCTTCCACGAGGATGCCGGCTCCGAATGGAGCCGGCGGAGTGGAAGGGGTGCGACGGGTGCAGTTGCACCCGTCGCGATTTTCAGTGTCTGCCACGCAGACACTGAAAATCTATGTGGGGCCCTGTTAGGGGGCCCCTGCAGTGCCTATGCCAATGGCATGGGCACTGCAGGGGCCCCCAGGGGCCCCACGACACCCGTTCCCGCCAGCCAGGTTCTGGCGGTGAAAACCGCCAGAACCAGGCTGGCGGGAAGGGGGTCAGAATCCCCATGGCGGCGCTGCTTGTAGCGCCGCCGTGGAGGATTCCCTGGGGCAGCGGGAAACCGGCGGGACACCGCCGGTTTCCTGTTTCTGACCGCGGCTGTACCGCCGCGGTCATAATGCCCATGGAAGCACCGCCAGCCTGTTGGCGGTGCTTCCGCAGTCTTTGGCCCTGGCGGTCCATGACCGCCAGGGTCAGAATGACCCCCTTAGTGTGGTACCTGCATGAGCTCAGTGAAATACCTCAAGTATCTCAGTTTGGTGCCTGAATGAGCTTAGTAGATTGCCTGCATGCTATATACCATTTGCACCCCACCAATGGCAAAGTTACCTTTTTCCTCTGTAGATTCTCGGTGACATTCCCTAAAGGAGGCCAGTAGAGTCTCAATGAAGATACCAGTAAATGAGTCATGTCCCTGCAGAAACTTAAAGAAGTACCCACATAAGGTAACGATTCACTACAGGTGTTCTGAGTGGTATATGACAGAGCTCATTAGATGCCTGAATTTGTTCACCGTTCCTGCGATTTGTTAAAAAAATTAGCATCAAGTTGTTTAACCATATGACCCTCTTTGGTCTCTTTGTACACCCATGCACGCTATATGTTTATTGGTATAATTCCCACATCAATATCTCTTTGCTGCCTCAAGATATAATGACAAATGTGTAGATAATTTCATTTTTGTAACAAGTCGGCATAATTATTTGTTGTATTTCTCAAATAAAATAACACAAACCCCAGAGTAATAACCAACAAAATGTTGCCCTGACTGCAACGTCTCCTTCAATACCAAATCTGTGTGGATTTCCTAGAGAATGTCATATGCACAATCAAATGTGTAATTTACTGCAGATCATAAACTTGAGGCAGAATTACTGTTTATGGTCATTGGTCATTTGATAACAAATGTCAAAATTAGGACTGTATGGAAAGTATAAGAACTGAGGGGCCAATATATTAGCAGAGTACCCTGTCCACCAAACAGATGGTTTGTCTACCCTGCTCCACTTTCAAGAAGCTTACTTTGATGGGCTGATAGAGTAGAGGCAGTCAAAGTGAGAATATGAGACTTCCTGTCCAATTTAGAGTGGATGGGCTGAAGTATTTTTTCTCTCTTGCACCACCAGAGGAAACCTGGTGGTCTCAAACAAAAAAAAGACCCAACATCCTGAGAGGCAGCTCCCAGGGTGTGCAGGCCATGTGTGTTTTGTTTTCTAGTAGCAAACTCTTGATTTAGGAGTTTGTTTAAAATAAACAGTTTAGTGCATAGATGCCTGTAAACCATCCACCAATCTAACAGTACTTTCAGAGGAAACTGCAAACAACAAGATCACTGCAGGCCATGACTAATATCTTGCTCTACAGGTAGAAGTTTGTCAGGGAGGCAGATGTAATGTCCTCCAACACCCCGAGGGATGGCAGGACACCCATCAACCAATAATTCAAGCCCTAAATGTTTTCTAATTATTTTCAAACTAAGGAATGGACTGGTATGAGTCAGACCTCCCTTTTCAGGACTGTCTTCCACCAGAACACTCTGAACATGACGTTTGTCAGACTTTTAGTATTTCCAAACATGGTATTTTGCTCTATTGTGAGCATGGGCTAAGAGAAATGTGTAGGTTTTCCTATGGTTTCTTATTCACTCAACAATGAACTGGGTGTAGTGCATTTTAGAACTTTGGAAAACAGTTGCACGCAAAATCTCATTGTAGCTTTCCGTCTTTCAGTCACAGATAACACCCCTGAGCTGCATGCAAACATACCACAACCATATATGTTTAACATTTCCACATCCTCACCCTTATTGGATGATTGTGAGATGGCACAGAACAGGAGGCTTGTTAGATGTTTAGTATTTTTGCCAATAATCAGGTATTTCCATCCAGTCTCCCTTGTGCAAGAACATATACCTGCCAAATCTTTACTTACAGCTTTGTTTCTATGGGTCCTCTAGGAATTCAGAAACTTTCGACTCCAACTAATATTTTGTAAAACTGTGGTCTTAGGGAGGCATCTATATGTTGCATTTGTTGACCTGTGATTGGCGTTTGATCTAGTCCCCAGACCAAAGCTTTGGCAGGAATTGGCTGACATGGGTATCCCCGAGTTGCTGGCTATCATAATAAGACTGCATAGGAACAACTTTTCTCAAGTGCGTTGTGATCCAACAGGCAAGATGACAGACCCTTCCTGTTTGGCTTGAGGGGTAAGGCAGGGCTGTGCCCTTGCTCCAACCCTCTTTATACTATATGTAAATGATCTGATTTCTTTCCTGAACCAAAGTGATGGAGATGTACCCTGCCTAGCTAACATTAAGACTCGAGCCTTAATGTTTCCTGGCGAAACCCTTTTACTATCAAATCACCTATGGGCCTTCAGAGAATTATGTGTCATTCTGAGAGTTTTTGCAGCCAGAGCGGGTTAGAGAGCAACATGACTAAAATTAAGTATATGGTTTTAAATCCTTGTAACTCTACCAGGTCTAACCCTTAGCTCACAGGGGTCCCTTTGGTTCACGTTCCTGCTTTTGATTACCTAGGACTGACCCCCACAGAACATCTAGATTGGGGAGCCACATAGAGAAACCAAGGCTCAAATTAATGTAATTGATTGGGGCATTACTCAAGATACAAGAAAACTCCCAACTTCACCCTATTTCTCCTTTAGTCCAAATTGATAAGCAACAAGCTCTGGGTGCAGCCCACTATGGGGCTAAAATCTGAGGGCCCAAAGACATGAGTAAACTGGATGCTACTGAAAACATTTTCTTTACGCCAACTCTTAGGCTTCCAACCAGCATCCCACTGCTACCTCCTAGGCTTGATATGGGTCTTAAGTCAATTATGCAGGGGGTGAGTATTATGTCTGTCTCCTACTGGAGGTGTATTTGGCCTACCCCTGAGCTACATACTTACCGAGAAGGGCTTAAAGAGGTCCTTAGTATCCTAGGTTCTGGGAGTATCCCCTGCATCAGGTACATCAAAAATACTTTGGTAAAGAGGGTATTTGCAGACTTGTGGACATATCCGGAGGAAGCCTCCAGGATTGGTAAATCCACTCTTAAAGAGAGGTACTGGTCAGTTACAACCAGTACAATGTTGGCTCTTTCTACCTGGGGTACCTTGACTGATCACTCCCTTCAATTAAAAGATAACTTCAAATTAGAAGACTTTTAGATGCAGTTGAGCCAAGGAAGTTATATCTGGGGTTTAGGTACAGTACACTACCAATTGCAACTTTTACTGCCAAATGAGCTTGTAGGATGGCTACCGGTGAGTGGGATTGTGTGTTTTGTGGTGCTGGCAAGGAAACAGAAGGTCATTTTTTGTTTTTCTCTCCGGCATATCTAAAGGGATGGAGAAAGTGGATAGTGCCTGCCTGTCTCCCAGCTTTTAAGTGTCAGGGAAGTCAAGTAGCCCTCCATATTTTAAAAACTGTTGGTAGTCACTACTTAGTTTTGCTGTTTCTCACTTTTTGCTCTATGTTTGGAGGATTAGACAAAGGGTTTGTAAATAGAGGAAAGTTGAGAGGAATACACTGAAATAAGTTCTTGGTAGTGTGCTCTTTTAAATGTTGTTTTATTATGATGGAGGGGGTCTGTGTGCAATAAATTTGCTCTGGGTTTTATCATGTAAGTGGTGCTGTTTTAAGATTTAATGTGATCTTATATTGATTTTATGAAATATGGTGAAAAAAGCTTATGATGAATGAATGAAACTTCATGTACAGGATCAAAGAGGCAATAAAATGAATGTAGTGCATTTTGGAAATTTAAAAAGTAGCGACAAGCGAAATCTGGGTTTATGGTCCCTATCATTTGATCAAGATACCACCCCTGCTGTGTGCAAACATAACATGACTGTATATTGTTAACATTTACGTATCTAAGGGTTTCAATTTCTGGGTTCTAGATCTCCCTCACCCTGATTGGCTGACTGCAAGATTGTGCTTAAAATGACTTTGTCAGATTTTTATAATTTCTTTCCCAAAACATGGCAACTCTCTCCAGTCTGCCTTGCACAGGAACATATCACTCCTAAGGTGTGACCTAAATCTGTTTTCCCATAGGACTTCTTAGTGTTGGTTAATCAGTAAGGGTGTGCTAAATTCAAGTAATTTATGTAATTTGCTGCTTGCATAATCACACAAAATCTCTGCTAAATTATACAAAAACTATACGACATGCACATTTGTTATTTTGCACCATATTGTAGCTTAAAATGCACCTTGCATCAATTTTTGACACAAGAATGAATTTTGTGCTGAAACATAATGCAAGAAAGCAAAAGCACTGTAAATAACAGCAGCTCCAGTTCTGTTGTCGTAGTTGGACTCTTGCTCTAGGCAAGGCTGCTGGTTTAAGGATGACAGAACTTTTGTTTGTAGGTGACTAGGCCAATCCTATAACAAGTCGCAACTGTCATAAAAATCCTCCCGGCTCACAAACACCAAAAACCCAAACACTAGAAGGTGATTTGTAGCAGCCTTTTGCATGGACTCAAGTGTGTGACATCTCAGGGAGGTCGTGTTTAAATGGAGATTACCCCTTTTTCACATGAACAACATGTCTCAGTCATACCCCCAGGCAATGAAGGAGATGCAGTGGAGTTTCAATAGGTTTTATTAACTAGACTGCATTCTACGATAAATTGCATGGGCTGAAATGATTAGGATAATGAACAATGCAAGAAACAGAATGGTAAAAACGAGCTGGTGCATTACTGGTGGATGGATCCACTTCACGTGGAGACTCATAGTAGACAATGTCGTTAGTTTGGGTGGTGTTGGAATAGAAGACAGCAACATCTTGGACAGATAGTGTCATTGAAGCGGTGATATGAATCAGCAAAAGCTCATATTCTGCCCTCCCCATGCTCGAGGACGCATTGGTAGCATTGTTGAACATGCTTGTGTAGTCAGAAGTGCTGTTGTTGTTGTCCTCTTGGGTAGTGAGAGGGGACTGGGAACTACCCAAAGGACCTCTGGGTCTATTGTGCAGGATCGGCCACATGATGGAGTTTGATGTTTTCAATGGAGACAAATATGTTTGCTTTGGGACCAGGAAGTGGTGATAGGATGACACTTCTGATACCTTGTATCCCCAGGACTTGGACCAGTGCTCTGTATGATGGGCTGAATTCCTTCTCCACAGCAATCTTATCACAAACCATATCCCCGACTCTAGGAATCCAGCCGGTAGAAGTTGTTGGCAAATCCCTTATTCCTAAAGTGGCAGCCCTGGTAGATGATTTATCATCACAAAATTGCTGAAGCTGCAGTAAGACAGTGAGACGTTCATTTTTGTCACTACATGTATCTGTTGCCACCAAACCAGGGCCATCTAGAACTGGGACATAAATAGGTATACATTTTCTCTGTTTATGAGATTATGGCCCTCATTCTGACCCTGGCGGTCTTTGACCGCCAGGGCGGAGGACCGCGGGAGCACCGCCGACAAGCCGGCGGTGCTCCAATGGGGATTCCGACCGCGGCGGTAAAGCCGCGGTCGGACCGGCACCACTGGCGGGGTCCCGCCAGTGTACCGCGGCCCCATTGAATCCTCCGCGGCGGCGCAGCTTGCTGCACCGCCGTGGGGATTCTGACCCCCCCTACCGCCATCCAGATCCCGGCGGTCGGACCGCCGAGATCCGGATGGCGGTAGGGGGGGTCGCGGGGCCCCTGGGGGCCCCTGCAGTGCCCATGCCACTGGCATGGGCATTGCAGGGGCCCCCGTAAGAGGGCCCCTACATGTATTTCACTGTCTGCTGCGCAGACAGTGAAATACGCGACGGGTGCAACTGCACCCGTCGCACAGCTTCCACTCCGCCGGCTCGATTCCGAGCCGGCTTCATCGTGGAAGCCTCTTTCCCGCTGGGCTGGCTGGCGGTCTGAAGGAGACCGCCCGCCAGCCCAGCGGGAAAGTCAGAATTACCGCCGCGGTCTTTCGACCGCGGAACGGTAACCTGACGGCGGGACTTTGGCGGGCGGCCTCCGCCGCCCGCCAAGGTCAGAATGAGGGCCTATATCTCTTTTTGGACTCCTCTGGGTGTGGAGAATCTGCTCTCTGACTTTGTCTGGCTTTTATTTGCTTTTGTTTGTCCCAGAGCTTTTTAGAACCCTCCTGTGCTTTTTTAGTACCTTCCTTGGTGGTACTCCGTATTTCAGTCTTTTTCAGCTTGGCTCCCAAACTGTCCCGTCCTATACTGGTATAGGTGTCGGAAATTATTTTCCGTAGCTGTTTCTCCTGGTTCAAGTGTGGAATCTCTCAGAGCTGCCAACGCTACCCCTTCCCCTTTAATGTTGCTCAGTATTATTGCGGAGACTGCGTCAAAGTTACACATTAGTTTTATCCCCAAATCTAGGGATGGTGCAGCCCGTGCTTATTCTGAATTTGTTTTAACATTTTTGGTAAATTAGCAAGTATCGGGGTACCATGTGTAGTACTATAAATCCCATGTGGCACAGTCATCCTCTGAGACAACCATCCTTAAGGGCAAGCACATTGTGAGCATTCTATGTTTTTTTTGTGGTCCCGTATGGGGAACACAGCTTTCAGCTGATTTGTTTTCTGAGCTATCAAGAATGAGATCTAATCTTACAGGTTGTATTACGTGGTAGGGTGCCATAAAACCAGTTCTGATGTTCTTGTTAAGTAATCAGAATTTCAAAATACTGGTATGCTTGTGGAATGTGTACGATCTCTGGTCTTCCTGTGGAAAGGTGACCCAGGAGTAGAATGTTTCTGTTTGGTAAGCTTCACTAGCTTCTACAATGAATGTGACATCCCTGCCCTTGTCTGTTAAGCCATGCACTACTAGGTGTAGCGTTAATGGTCATCTAGCATACTCAGAAATGTCTATGGCATTAGCCATATTGTGTGATGGGGAAAGAGATGGAATACCAAGTGGGGAGAAAGTCCTTTTAATAGTTCAAGCTCCAGCAACCTACAGCCACTTAGGTGCTCCCTGTTAAGCTGAGGAGGAACTTCCCCAAGTCCACGGACATCTCTGTATAAAAGTACTTAGGGTACCTGTTGTGTGTGAGACAGTGATAGTCAGTGTATCAGTAGATTAGTGCCTAAACATCATAGTTGGTGGTGCCATGTTGTAGTTGGACTCTTGCTCTAGGCAAGACTGTTGGTTTAGGGATGACAGCACTTTTGTTTGTAGCTGACTAGGCCAATCCTACAACAAGTCGCAACTGTTGTCCCAAACCTCCTGGCTCACAGGCAGTACCTCAACAAAAACCCAAACAGTAAAAGGTGATTTGTGGCAGCCTTTACGCATGGATGCAAGAATGTGACATCTCAGGGAGGTCGTGGTTAAAAGGAGATTACCCCTTTTTCACATGAACAACATGTTTCAGTCATACACACAGGCAATGAAGGAGATACAGTGTAGTTTCAATAGGTTTATCCACAAGACTGCAATCTACGATAAATTGCATGGGCTGCAATGATTAGGATAATGATCAATGCATGAAAAATAATGGTAAAAACGAGACCCCCACCATCTTGCAATAACAGAAGATGTAAAGCAGGTGTGAAATAAATCCTAATACCCTAGTATTATGAACCTAATATATAACCTAAAGAGAGCTAGATGTGTTAAACCTAATCTGCCAGTACCATGTCCATGATAAGAGCCCCCCAACACTTGTTACCCTGGACTGAGGTCTCTAGATCCTCTTAGAAACAATGTTGCAACCACATTGGAAGTAAAGAATATAGAATTACTAAGATTTTGGAAGGTTATTTCCTGTACTTCCAAGATGGTCCACTTTTGCCTTCAGGCACCTTGGAAGTATAGAAAACGGTAAGCAAACGTGGAACATTATTTTCTACGTTTAAAAGATGGTTAACAATGTTTCATCTTGACACAGCATTGCAGTTCTCTTGAGTGTATATACAATAACAATAAATGACAGCTTCCCACCACTATTGGCTTGATCAATGCTTGTACTGTGGTGGAAAAGGCAATACCGGCAAACAACAAAAATTGTTATGTTTACAGGCAGAGAAAGAGTGAAGGAGCTCAAAGGTGTTAAAGGCAAATCAGGAAGCATTTTGATATAACTCACCTGCTTTTGCAATGGCTATGTCTGGTGAAGTAGAGACAGCCAACAGTGATAAATGGAGGTAAACTATAGGTTGAAGAAGCTTCTCTAAATTTGAAAGAGGAACAGAGAATGCATATGAGTTTGCAAATCAGGATGATAGTCATGTTGAGAAGGCATTGGTGTGGTCCAGATTGGTCGTCTGTCATTTTAGATAGAGTTTTTGTGGAATTTGAGACTAAACGGATTGCTGTGGAGTCTGTGGCAAGGGTATGTATTTTTGGCAAAGAATGGGGCTAGCTGGAATTCTTTGGCATAGATAATAAATATGCAGGTTGACACACCCAGTGCAGTGTAAAAGAGATAAAGGGGCAGATGTAGCAAAATGACATTTTGCGAATTGCAAATTGCGAGTACTAGCGACTCGCAATTTGCAAGTCGCAAAATGTCATGCAGAAAGGTGTCTCAGACACCTTCTGCGAGTCGGTATGGGGTCGCAAAGACCCACCTCATTAATATTAATGAGGTGGGTCGCAAATTGCGGCCCCATACCGACTATGGGCACTCACTAACATGGAGGCCTGCTGTAGTCAGCAGGCCTCCATGTTAGCGACCTGCTTTTAAATAAAGCAGTTTTTTTTTTTTTTTAAATGTAGCCCGTTTTCCCTAAGGGAAAACGAGCTGCATTTCAAAAAATCCGAAACCTTTTGTTTCGGTTTTTTCAGGGCAGGGAGTGGTCCCTTGGACCACTCCCTGCCCTGAAAAAATGTTTTGGGGTCCATTCACAAAGGGGAAGGGGTCCCATGGGGACCCCTTCCCGTTTGCGAATGGGTTACCATCCACTTCAAGTGGATGGTAACTGCGACTCCATTTGCGACCGCATACGCGGTCACAAATGGAATTGCATACCATTGCGAATCGCAAATAGGAAGGGAACACCCCTTCCTATTTGCGATTCGGAAATGCATTTTGCGAGTCGGATCCGACTCGCAAAATGCATTTCAACATAGCAAAGTGGCTTTTGCGAGTCGCAAACGGCGTTTTTCGCCGTTTGCGACTCGCAAAACCCTTGCTACATCTGGCCCAAAATCATATGAAAGGGGGATAATTTAAAGTTTGGTAGATGCAGATGTACAACCAAAAATTGCCAGGTGTCCCATCAGTCCCCAATGTTTAATGTTCTCCATATAGAGTGTGTAACTGTGTATGAATTCTAAAAATAGCTGATGGTAAATGATGGTGGCAGGCAGGGTATCTGCCAAATTTTGATCATTCTTCTATATCTGAAAACCTCTACGGCATCCTAACTATTGAAAGCTGGTAGGGCAAGTCTAATACATTCGCCTAAAAAGTAACCAAGAACAGACAATCTTGTAGTTTGTTTCTGGTGTCGGCATGTACCAGAGTTTTCAATTAATTAATAAAGCTTCATCCAGTATGTAATTTGAGCCAGTGGCTGCAGGTGGAGCCCACCAGCACTCGTTTTTGGTGACGGAAAAACAGTGGCAAAAAGGATGAAGTAGCATATATGAAGAACCTGCAAGGGTGAATAAATGGGCAGGGAAGGTAAACTGGTGGATGATAGACGAATGATGTGAAATCAAGACTAGACACCCTTGGTATTCGTAACTCAGAAAATGTGGTAGTGGTAGAGTAGGTTTCTGGTCAGAACATTAGGGGCCAGATGTAGGAAACGATTTGCGACTCGCAAACGGCAAAAATAGCCGTTTGCGAGTCGCAAATGTGAGTTTCCTATGCAGAAATGCATTTTGCGAGTCGGGACCGACTCGCAAAATGCATTTCCGACTCGCAAATAGGAAGGGGTGTTCCCTTCCTATTTGCGACTTGCAGTGGGATGCAATTCCATTTGCGACCGCGTACGCGGTCGCAAATGGAGTCGCAGTTACCATCCACCTGAAGTGGATGGTAACCCACTCGCAAACGGGAAGGGGTCCCCATGGGACCCCTTCCCCTTTGTGACTGGACCCCATATTATTTTTTCAGGGCAGGCAGTGGTCCAAGGGACCACTCCCTGCCCTGAAAAAATACCGAAACTAAAGGTTTCGTTTTTTTTTTTAAGTGCAGCTCGTTTTCCTTTAAGGAAAACGGGCTACACTTAAAAAAAAAAAAAACTGCTTTATTTAAAGCAGTCACGAACACGGAGGTCTGCTGACTACAGCAGGCCTCCATGTTTGCGAGTGCCTTGACTCGCTATGGGGCCGCAATTTGCGACCCACCTCATGAATATTCATGAGGTGGGTCATTGCGACCCCATAGCGAGTAGCAGTCGGTGTCTGAGACACCGTACTGCATACCAATTTGCGAGTTGCAAATTGCGAGTCGCATGGACTCGCACTTTACAACTCGCAAATATTTTATTTGCTACATCTGGCCCTAGGTCTCAATACATTATTATTTTAGAAATTGGTCACTGACAGCATCAACCATGGAAATACTAGAGATGTACCAGTCGTCTGTCATACTTTATAGCTCTCTTCATGACTTCAGTACCCCTTTGCTTGCCTTTCTACTTGTAAAATGTATGTTTTTGTGTATCAGGTTGCATATTTTTATGCATCCTATTTTTTTCTAGAATAGATATAAATAATTATGTATCCAATGTGTCAGTCTTCAATCAAATGGAACATAGTTCGGTCCTCAAGTCCTCAAGTTTAGCTTGTGGCGGCAAAAGGTTTCTTAAAGAATGCTAGTTTTCATGCTGCCAAAGTTTCTTACGTAGAATTTGCAAAGTATTACCCAATATGGATGTTTCTTGTCTTTTCTTCCTTTTTCCCATTATATGGAGAATTATTGTGATCAATATCCCAGCACGTGCTGCTATCACATATCATAGTTTTGTGCCCAGCTCCTACCACAGGCCGCTGGAAGTCCTGAAATATGAAAACAAGTCTTTAATGTAAACCTCCATGCGGCTGAAATATTGCAGGTAAACGTGAGTATAAGTGACTGGGAGGCTTTTTTCATGCCGAAAATAATGTAGGAGATACACTATACTGGAAGGAAACAAAATATCCAAACAAACACTGACACCTTACTTCAATTTGTTCTCCCAGAGGAGCCAAGTAATAATAAAAAGGGCATTGAAACTGAAGGAAACCATATTTCACTTTTTTCTCTTGGAGACACTAATGCCTGTGACTGAAACTCAGTGTGGTCCCATTTGATGTATCCTATATTATTTTAAGCCATTCTTGCAGTTTGCCTGTGTGATCAGGCTGCAGTGTCAACAGGATGCATGTCAAGAAAGCAGGGAAAGGAGTCATCATCTGAGCCCTTCGCTTTTTGTCAGTGTTTCACAATAACACAGGATTATGTTGGCTTTTTTAATCTTCCTGGGTTGCATTTTTCATTATTTTAGGGTACATTGATATGCCAGTCATTAGTAAATGATGTAATGGGTAATAGGCTCCTTCTGCTCAAGCATCCTTGTTTTAATGTGCCATCAGTCTCTAATGCCTTAATGATCATTTAAGGCCCTCATTCTGAGACATGTGAAATTATATTGTGGAGAAATAAATGCACGATTATGGGGTATAACCAGGGCCATTGGAGTTATGTGGCAGGGCAGGAGACGACCAGTAGGGTTTACTTAACTATGCGGCAAGGAAAGGTGCAACATCATCTATTTGCTTGGAAATATGTCAAGCCAATGATTTAATGAATGGCACTGAAGTGAGTTTGACTGTTATAGCGTGTTAGCAAATAACGAGAAACTAGAATAGTAAATACCAATGATATGGTGTAGGAAGATGGCTCTATATATATGGTGCACTAAAATGAAGTACACTGTACAGAGTCCAGTTGATCCCCAATTGGTTTTGCAGAGGCAAAAGTAGCTAGAACTAATGCTCTATTTTGTGGTAGGGTGGGCGAGCAGTTAAGCTTATCAGAGGGTAGTGCTAAGCATTTGTTGTACTCACAAAGGCAATACATGAGATATTTCTCAAAGAATAAATCCAAGACCAATTCAGAAAAATAACAATTCTTTTTTATGTATGTTTATCATGTGTACTCATGATAACACTGTTTGCGCAAGGATTTCACCTCGTTTGTGTGAGTTTAATAAACAAATACAGCAATAAGCAACTGAAAAGTGATCAGTCAACTTTTCCAAAGAGCCTTAAACTGTTTTGTAATACATGCTGCAACTTTTTAGTAACTTTTAATCCATTTGAGCTAGAAAAAATATTTTTCTTAGAATCTGCAGTTTATACAGCAGATGAGGGATTATGTGGCAAATGCAGAAGATTCAGAACTCTGTGGAAAGCATCCCGGCCGCAGAATCACATAATTGCACTGGCTGTGGCATACCAAGTGATTGAAAGCACCAGATAAAAACCAATGCTTTACAAAACTGAAAGTGGGTAAAAACAATGTGCAGTAAAGGGCCTGGAATCGTTCAACCACATGAGAAAATGGATTTGATAACTCAAGGTTTTGGTGGTTTCACAAATTCTGTGCCCAGTTACTCAGAAACGCTTGTATATGTATTGCAGGTTTGAGCCCAGTTTGGTAAGTTTAGGTCTGCCATTTCCCCTTAGTTTTAGCAGCCACCTGGTAATGAAAGGTCTTAGACACGTGTTAAACTCTCCAGCTCTCTGTGTCATAGAAACAGTGTTGGACCTAGATCCTTGGCGTAGTCTCCCCTCTCTTATTTGCCTCTGCTTCCTATATTTTGACTCTGTGCTGGACTTTGTTTTTGCTGGTTTTGGTACTCTGGGCACTTTACCATTTGACCAGTGCTAAAGTGCAAGTGTTCCCTGTGTAATTTGCATGTTGGCTTTTCCATGACCGGCACATTTGATTTACTAGTAACCCCCTAGTAAAGTGCACTAGAGTTGCCCAGGGCCTGTAGATCAAATGCTACTAGTGGGTCTGAAGCACGGATTATGCCACCCACATGAGAAGTCCTGTTAACATGGTTCAGACCTGCCAATGGAGTGTCTGTGTGTGCAGTTCTAACCTGCTAATTACACCTGACAAGTGTACCAACTTGCCAGGCACCCATAAGGTAGACCCTAGGTAGTGCCATCGGCAGGGTGCAGTGTTTGTTAAAGGTGGGACGGGTACTGATGTGTTTTACATGTCCTGACAGTGAAATACTGCCAAATTCGTTTTTCACTGTTGCAAGGCCTATCTCTCTCATAGGTTAACATGAGAGCTGCCTTTAAATAACGTTTACGTGCAGTTTCCCTTTGGAAGCAGATAGGGATTTGGAGTTTGGGGTCTCTGAACTAACAATTTAAAAATACATCTTTCTGTAAAGTTTGAAAATGCCACATTTAGAAAGTGGACATTTTCTTTCTCAAACCATTCTGTGACTCTGCCTTCTTGTGTATCCCCTGTCTGGGTCAGACTGACAGTTGAGCTGTTTGTAAATCTCCACTAGACAGTGGCACAAAAGGAGCTGGGGGTAACCTGTGTATCCTGATGAGTCAACTCAGCTAGAGTGGAGGGAGGAACTGACACTTACATGTGAATGGGCTGTGCCTGCCCTCACACAATGCAATCTCCAAACCCTAGTGTGAGTCTGAAGCCAGGCCTGGGCAAGGCAGAATCTTGTGAACAACAGAGACTTTCTTTTGAAGCTTGCCTACTTCAAAGGCAAAAAGGGGTATAAGCCATTGTCTGTGACTGTACTTTGCTGGGTTGGCCTGTAGTTGATGCTTCTGCCTGAAAGAGGAAAAAACTGGACTTTGTGGTATATTCCTGCTTGGTAAGTGTCTCCAAGGGCTTGGACTGAGCTTGCCTCCTGTTTTGAAGTCTCAAGGCTATCAAAGACTTCCCCTGCCAGCACCTGGACTCTCTACTGAGACTCCTACACTTCCAAGTGGTGCCCTATCCAGTCCATGGGCCCTTACAAAGGTGAAGCTGGTGGAACACTGAAACCCACACACAGGACCAGCTGAGAATTCAACTCACCACCTGTATCCCGGCTGGGAAATCGACCCATCACCTGCATCACAGCTCGTGAAATGAAGCAACAACCGCTTCTGGGTGCTGAAAATGATGCAACCCGCATGCAGTGCGGTTTTGAATCACCGTGCGGCCAGATTTCACACACATCATCGCTGGGCGTCAAAATCAACATGAACCTGCGCGGATCTGAGGTGTCCCGATCAGAAATCAATGCACCAGTCTCTCGCGGGAGAGAAAAACTGTGCATTCCCTACCCAACTGGAGAAGAAAAGATGCATAGCCTCACTTTTCTGATGCATGCTTTCCTGTGCGGCTTTATTTTTTACGCAAACCAGGTTCTTTTTGCAACAACAACTTTCCCACTGTTTCTATGGAGTAAAAATTCATAACTTGACTTGTATGTTGAATTATTGTTTTTTTGGTCTTGTTTGATTTAGATAAACATCGGCTATTTTTCTAAACTGGTGTGGTGTCCATTTTGTATTGTTTTTACTGTATTACTGTGTGTTTTGGTACAAATACTTTACTCATTGCCTTTGAGATAAGCCTGACTGCTTGTGCCAAGCTACCAAGGGGTGGAGCAGGGGTTATCTTAAGTGAGTATCTCCCTTGCCTTGACTAGAGTGAGGGGCCCTGCTTGGACAGAGTGCAAGCTGACTGCCAACCGGAGACCCCATGTCTACCAATCAGCAACAACATTCATGCTCTTCAAAGTAATCCTTTGTACATTCTTTGAATAAGTAAACCCTTTTAAGAGAATTCAAATACAATATTTAGGTGGTCTTTATGAACCTGCCGGTCTTCTGACTACCAGGGCAAAGGTGGTGGTTTCACCACCTACAGGTTGGCGGTGATGACCGCCACATTATGAGTGTGGCAGGTTGGCCTCTGCCAACCCTCCACATCCCCACTCATACAGCCATGGCGGTCGGACCCGCTGGGTCGGAGATGAGCATCTCTGACCCAGCGGTTCACAGAAGACCGCCGACGGTATTAGGAGCTGCCTTTCCCCAGGAAAACCCTGGCAGAAAGGCTTCTGGTGACAGGGAAATTCATTCCTGTCACCGGTAGATGACTCCCCCACACCCCCCAGCAAGCACTAAATCCCCCCACCCACCCGTTCAGGCACATCGCCCCCCTCACCACATACATGCACACGCACACAGATACCCACACGCACCATGCATACACTCATTCATTTACATACATTTACATACAAGCATTCACTCACATGCAATCATACTCACATTCACCTCAGCACACATACACGCATTCAAGCATGCATACTCACACCTATCCAAACACGAATACTCACACCCATCCAAAAATGCATACTCACATGCAGACAAAAATGCATTCACCACAACACTCATACTTGCATACACACACACATACACACTTACATGCATACACGCACTCACTTCTACATTCAGACGCGCATACCACTGCATACACACATTTATGCACACATGCAGACAACACACACTCACACACGCACACACAACACCACCCACACTCCTAACACCCTCCCCTGTCAGACAGTCAACTTACCTGGTCCGGGGAGGAGGTCGTCCAGCAGGGAACAGGCATTTCCACCTCCGGCAAAACCCCACCATCAGGACACTGCCAGGCCATATTACCGCACATAATACAGTAGGCAGTGTCCTTCTGGTGGGGCCAGCGGTAGAACCAACCCAGCACCTCTGCCCGCCAGCACGACTACTGCTGGATTTCAACCCAAAATGTGGTGGAAATCCAGCACTACCCGTAATATGGTGTCTGGTAGATGGCCAGCTCTGGCGGTCTTCTGTTGCCCGTGGCTTTGGCGGTCTTCAAGGAAGACCGCCAAAGTCATAATGAGGGCCTTAATGATGTGGTCATATCGTGGTAGGTGGTATCATGGATTCATTGAAAGAATGGAGGGCCGGTTGTTACATAAGGTGCAACTCTCAAGTGGTAACTGCTATGCCCCTTCTCCATTAATGTTCATGACCATAAAGAACTGTAAAAGAACAGCCGTTCCACATTGCACTAATCAAACATTGGTTACCCCGACCTGTTTTAGTGATCACAATCCCTTGTCCATTGTGATTAATTTAGACCTGACAAATGATTCAAGAAGAGGGAAGCGACACCCTGCTATGAAGCTCTCATCCCAAAATGGGCTTACAATTAAATGGGGGAAGATAAACAGGAATAATTTTTTTAGAGACTTATTTTTTAATAAATGGCCAGACGTTATGACATCCCTGGATGAAAATAAGCCCCCACAGGACATTATTCGTGCATTCTCCTCTCTGACAAAATATATGGCGGAGAAACTACAGTCTCAACGAGCTAATAAAGCCCACGGCCCAAGATGGTTTAACCACACATGTACCACATCCCTAAGCAAGCTAAAAAAAACAGTAAATGCATCCCCCAAAGATCTACAATCAATTAAGATTGCCAGGAAAAACTATAAAGAAGTTCTTGCCAAAAGGAAAGTTGAACTAAGTGAATCTGCGTGGGAGGAATTGATGGCTGCAAGCAAAACCAAAGATACAACTGCATTCTGGCGTGTGGTTAACTCTCCACTATTGAGCGATAAATATGAGACGCCCATGGACACTGTCATCCCAGCCAAGACCTGGGTGGACTATTTAAAAAAAACTTTCGCCATAGAGACAAACACCCAATCAGAAATGCTAAATTGCCTAAAACCTGCAGGAAATGATCAGCTAAGTCTGGCTTTTAGTAATATCATAAGCGTGGATGACGTTACACAAGCAATTCAAGATAGTCCTTCTGAGAAAGCCCCGGGTCCAGACAGAATTCCTGCTGACTTATATAAAGCACTCCCAGACTTCTGGGGTCCACTGCTAACCAATGTCATGAGATCGGCCGTGGTGGGCCCTCTAGTAGACTCTTGGAAAGAAGCAATCATCGTCCCGATTTTCAAGAAGGGAGATAGGGCAGACCCCCTGTGCTATCGCCCAATCTCTTTGCTGGACAGTTCAGTCAAAATTTTAGGCCGAGTAATTTTAAAAAAGCTAGAAGAATGGGCAACTGATACTCACTCCCTCTCAGAAATACAATTTGGCTTTCACCCAGGGGTGGGCACAGTCGAACAAACTCTTAATTTGACACTTATAGTCCAGAAATATACCAAAGCCAAAAGGGGCTGTATACACTTAGCATTTATGGATCTCTCCTGTGCTTTCGATACAGTCAGCAGGGAGAAATTGTGGAAGGTAATGCTGGGTATGGGCGTGGATAAAGACATAGTTATATTACTTAGTAAACTTCATGCCTGCACAGAGGCTCGGGTCCGTTACTTCCGGGAGGGAGCCCTGACAGAGAAATTCCCCTCACAAAAAGGGGTCAGGCAGGGATGTGTTCTTGCCCCTTTCCTCTTTCTCCTATATATAAATGGGCTGGAGAAATTCCTTTGCGAATTAGGGAAAGACTCCGCAGTTATTTATAACTCTCCAATTCCTGTACTTTTATATGCAGATGAGGCAGTATTAATCTCAAGGACAGCAAATGGCCTCCAGATTTTATTGAATGCTTTTAATACCTTTAGGAGGAACCTTGGTCTTAAAATTAACAGAACTAAGTCGTTTGTTATGAAGTGCGGTCCTAAACTAGCAAAAACGAAAAAATGTACTTTAAATGGGCATGAGATACTTAAGGTTCCACATTTTACGTATCTGGGGGTCCCTATTGATGTTGATTTTAACTGGAAGTTTTTAGTTAATATACGCTCAATACAATTTAAAAAAACCATTGAAGCTGTTTTTAGGTTTGCAAGAAGTCTTCGGCATAAACCTGTTAAGGAAATGATGACTGTCTTCACTTCTAAATGCCTCTCTGTCGCAACATTTGGAGCTAGGGTTTGGGGGCTTACAGAATGTACAGGGCTCCAGATTATAGAAAATACATTTCTAAGAAGACTACTATCAGTCCCCCAATCTACACCAGTAAAGTTCTGTCATAAAGAAGTAGGTTTAAGATACATATCTAGCTATATAAAACTTCAACCTCTTATATTGTGGGTAAAAATCTGGACTAAGCCTGAAGCGCTTCTATGTAGAAAGGTGATACAGGACTGTCTCCTTCTGTCACGATCTCTAGATATACCCTGGCTTAGATATGTTTATCTCTCTCGCCTATCATTAGGACTAGGAGATTTTTTCCTTAAACCAGATACTTTAACAAGACAGGACATTAAGAAGGTTAAAGACATATTCTGGCAGAAAAATCAGGACATGGACCCAGGCTCTAGTTCAATGAAACTATGGACAAGCTATGAGACACAACAACTTCAACCAAAGCTGTATCTGACCATCACTAATCATGAACGACAAAGGTTTTTACTCACAAGATTACGTTTAAACACTTTACATTATCTGGTAACATTCCCAGTTACTGGAACCTGGTTTAAGAACCTCCCTCCTTGCTGCTGTAATGGAAAGACGTCTCAAAGTACATTACATTTTATGCTTTTTTGCACTTTATATACTGCTCCAAGAAAAAGATTTTTACGTCCGCTATTTCAGTCTAACAGTATTAGAACTAGCCAACTTGCTTACTCCCACTTACATGATTTGGGAAATATGGACATAATCCAGGCTGTGCTAAATTTTATGCATGCTGCTATTGGTGTTCGGAAAATGTATTAACAATGCTTTTAGAAATTTTTATGACTGTGAAATCTGTATGTTATTTATTTATTTTATGTCTTTTATGGTCTTTTTGCACCGAATAAAGTAAGCTATGATGATGATGACATTGGCAACGTCAAAGGGGAAAAAAAAGAAACCAAGCTACTGCCTACATGTGGCCACCATATGCTGGCAATAAAGATTTTAAATGAAAACAATATACCTGAGGTAGCTTTTCTATCATTTTTAAAATAAATTGTGTTGTGCATATTTGAGGAAGAGACAAAAATGAATCACCATGAAACATTCAAATCGAAGGCAGCTAAAGTTTTACAATGTCACTTAAAGACTTTAAACATGACTTTGAAAAAAGAAACACAAAATAAATCTCCACCTAACTGGGCCTTGAAGTTCTTGCAAAATAAATAGCTGCTACGAAAAGTTAATCTAAAAATAAAGTAAAAAACATACTTCGGTGCATTTTTGTCACTGAAGAGAAATTAACTATTTTTAGACAATTATAACAATGTGCACAAGCTTTGTGCAGTCACTCAAATTAAAGAAAGCCAATGGAAAAAGTGGCTGATCCCTTGCCCTATGCTGTATGCTATTGTGGGTGAAAGCAAAATGTGAATGACAATTTAACAGACTAATGGATGTCGGCTGTCAATAAAAAAATACTCTCCACATGTATAGTAGATATCATTTTTTTAAACAATAGTCTGGTGAGGCTGCTAGAGCTGCCTCAAAGGTCAAACCTTCAAAAGGCAACCTCACCGGCAATCATATAGAAGGTAATGTGTACACTTTTTTTGGGATAGGGTTGTAACCAATATAACGCTAGCCTTCATTATGGTAACACAGAACACTCGTTTTTCAAATATTTTTATTGAAGTTTTCCACCCAACTTGCATAACGTGTTTCTTCCAAGAAACTGTTTCATTTTCAACACAAATCAAAATTAAATAACACTGTCAGCATTACAAACAGTGCCATCTCAGACCTTAACCTACACCTAATAAAGCACGGTGCCCTGCTATCACACTATCCACCCAACGTACTTTAGCACATCCTGGTGTCAGGAAACAGATGTTTCTATGTGGCTGGAGCCAAGTGTGGCGTAAGTATGCAAGTGTTACCACGCTTGCATGCACCACGCATGTGCCTTAACCATGCACATGATTGGTTAAGGAACCATGCATATACCTGATTCAGGCACACAGCATGAACAGTGGGGAGTAGAGGGAAGCTTTGGACCTGGCGGCAGGGTAAGTAGTGCTAGGGCAATACTTTTAAGGACAGGATGAGGGGCAGTTTTACAGCTCAGGATGTAAGGGTCAGTTTTTTTTTGACAGGGGGTCTGTTTTAGGGGCAGGGTAGGGTTGGAGACACCATTTTTGGAGTGCAGTTTTAGGGCTCTGGGTGGTTGGGGGTGTAGGGTTAATTTAGTTTAGGGGTGGGGGAAGGTTTTAGCACTAATTGTGGGCAGGGTCTGGAAACAGGATTTTAGGGAGGAGTTTTTAGGGCTGATGGAATGTTTTAGGACTCAGGGCAGGTGGAGGGGTGGCCGGATAATTTAGTTTTTACGGTGGGGGAATGTTGTAGGGTGCAGGGCGGATGTGGGTGGGTTTGGGGTAGTTTGTTTTAATACCAAGACCTAGGGTATTGGGGGGGTTGGGTAGTTTTTTTTTTCAACAGGGGCAGGGATTTAGGGCTCAGGGTAGGAGGGGCTAGGGGTCAGGTTTTGGGGTGGAGGTTTTTAGGGGTTTGGGGTAATTTTAGGCCTGAGGGCAGGTGTGGGGTAGTTTTTTCATGTTAATGGGGGGATTGTATGACAGAAACACACGTGCTTACCACATGTACCTTTACTAACCATGCTTTTACAATGAAATTTGTTGTAAAGGCATGCATGGTGAAGGCATGCTTGGTAAAGATGCAGTCGTGGTTCAGACTGCATTGTTAAGCTGTGAGTGGTTCTGCCATGTTTGATTCTGTCATACAACCCCCTGTATCCTCTGATTGCCCTTCGCCCACCAACTATTTACCACGGGTCCTATCTGGACTTATTATTGTACACCGATCATTCATGAACATAAATCTCAGGCTCGCCGCTTTATCGTTCAAACATTCTTGGATAGTGCCTACATGAAGGGTTTTGTTATGAACATGCAGCTGAAGCTCTTCCCTCTACTGTGCCCTATCACTCTTAGTTTATGATAATTGCTGATTCACCTTGGGGAATTGTAAAAATAATACCCCCCATACCTTTCACACATGTGTTCCACTTCCACTGGTTCATTGATTTCAGTGTAGTGATCTCCTAATTTCTGCCATCCATCCTGCCACCTGAGGCTAGGCTGAGTATCTCCAGCACCTGGAAATCTGACATTTAGCCAATGGCAATGATAAATCTATGAATTTGCATTCTAGCTTAACTTTCTTGGCCATAGCCATATCTCCCAATATAATTCCGGTGGGGTGTCATGGATTGGGTCTATCCGTCACATCAATGAAAGCTATTGTAACACCCTTCCAATAACCCGTCAATTCACAATATGTCTATTCCATATGATAACAATTTGCCTCTTTCTCTGCATTTGGAATAGTTACTGAGAATCTCTGATTTAATTTGATGCAACCTCAAGGGTGTCAAATATGTTGGATGACAATAATTGAATTGAAAATACCTCAGCCTGGTTTTCCTAGGCACTTAAAATAGGAAGCATTTAATCTTTTCCGATCCACATCTGTGCATTATTTAGCTATGGGTTCTTCCCAATTGAGTTTGAAGTGTGCACCATGGGCCACAGCCTTCATTTTATGCATGCCATACAATTAAGTCACTGCTTACCTCCTGATACGCAGTGTGAGCAACAATTGTAGCTCCTTATTTGTGGTTGGTTCTTCATTCCCTACTCCCAACACCTGTCACATTGCATTGGTAAATCTGTTGCAAAAGATTGACAAATCAAATTCCCCCCCCAGTTTCTCAAATGTTTCCAATAGTCTGCCTCAAAGATACCTCAAATTAAACTAATTTCTACTGTTACCAACCCTGTATTTTAACCACCTTCCTCCAGTCTCTTAGTTCCCCAACCCTTCAGAGTAGAATAGAGAGAAAGCTTGTTGATCCATGTTAAATTATATGAAAATTACACATTAGAAACTCATTTTGTAGAATGTATCTTCATTTGAACTTCATTATGGTTTCACTCATGCCCGGAGGCTTACAGCTAGATTACTATTATATTTTTTTTTTCAGAGATCAGGCTGGTATTTTACACTGGTTATATTCCTGAGGAGGATAAGGCATCTGTTGCAGGAAATTCTTAGCAACTTCATTTTCATAGATTTAAATTCACGCATGAAATATAAGATAGCTGAAGAGGCATTAAATGGTCATAGTTTTGTGAGAAAGTCATAAGAAGGGGCCAATCATTCTGAAATAATCCTGCTTCAGGTTAGATAAGGGCAGTGTTCCTTGGACAGTTGTGGCTGAGTCCCCCATTGGAGGTCTGATGTCTTAGGTAATCCTTTAAAGAATGTCTAAATGGTCTGGGATGTGTTTGAAAGATAGTATCTGCCTTCCTGGGTCAGTTGTTTGGTTCTGGATATCCTCTTCTGTGCACTAGTGGTGTGACCTTGGTGTTTTGACTCTCCTCCCACCATGAGTGAAAATACATAATCTGCTCTCTTTTTTTTCTGTTTCAGTCTCCAGATGGATCTCTGCATCCTTACTGGTAGAGCTGAGTGGCATCTCCCCATTTCACAATTTGATATAAACAGGAATTCTAACATTCTTGGAAGGTACACCTGAGAACCTGGGCGCACAAAGCTCCTTGGTCAGGAGAGTAAAAGATAGATTTTCACTACTGATGGGTGGAATTGCGCTTATATCTGGCTTTGGTGGAAGTGCTGCAATTCAACAGGGACACTATCAAATGTAAAGTGGGGACTCCTTCATACATTATGATGTAAGGCCAAAGCTCTTCTGTTATGAGAGAAGTGATCCTAACTCCAGTCACTTTTGCCATTTTTATTTGTTTGCTTGAATCATTTTATTTCTTTTTCATATAGAGAAAGTGTGGAAGTTAGGGTTGCAGCATCGAAGACACCACATTTTGGGGGTCATTCTGACCCTGGCGGTCATCGACCGCCAGGGTCGACGACCACGGAATCACCGGCAACAGGCTGGCGGTGCTTCCGGTCGCCCCGCCGGATTACCCCCGGCTGGGAGAATCCTCCCGACCCCCTTCCCGCCAGCCTGTTTCTGGTGGTTTTCACCAGCAGAACCAGGATGGCGGGAACGGGTGTCGTGGGGCCCCTGGGGGCCCCTGCTCTGCCCATGCCACTGGCATGGGCAGTGCAGGGGCCCCCTAACAGGGCCCCAGAAAGATTTTCACTGTCTGCATTGCAGACAGGGAAAATCGCGACGGGTGCAACTGCACCCGTCGCACCCCTGCAACTCCGCCGGCTCCATTCGGAGCCGGCTTCATTGTTGCAGGGCCTTTCCCGCTGGGCCGGCCGGCGCTCCTTTGGCGGGCACCTGCCGGCCCAGCGGGAAAGCCAGAATGGCCTCCGCGGTCTTTTGACCACAGAGCGGCCAAGTGGCGGTTGCCGTTTGGCTGGCGGCTACTGCCGCCAGCCAAACTCGGAATGAGGGCCTTTATGTTTTCAATAATTTTGACCAGCAGTGATTCTTACACCTGTGGACAGTTATAATGTACAATCAGATAGGAGTATTTCATCCGCTGCAACCTAAATCAGGCCCAAAATTTCAATAGGTCCTTGCAAACAGGTTATCAAAAATCATAGAGCCTTCCCCTCATTACAGACTTTGACTGATAGAAATGTGTACCTACAAATGAAAGAGTTAGAAAAATTTACAAAGATGTTTCCCAGCCAGAGGTTTTTGCTGCACAACTCTGAGCATCTGAGGAACTGAGGAGTCAGAGTACCCAAACCTGCAGAGCCCTTCCCCTGCTGGGAGGTTGTGAGTAGACCTGTGTAAAAGTTTTATTATGCCCACGAAATTCAAAAGTTTGACATTACCAGAAATTGTTGCAAATTTCCCAACTTTAAAACTGTACACTGTTTTTTTCAGCAGGTTCGTGCAGGAAATGTCTTACAGAAGTAATTGTCTCTTTAAACCAGTACCTTTGCTTGTATCTCATTTGACTTTACAAATGTGAGGTATTCCCTTGTGCTCAGGAAATAAAGTGAAACGCCTCATTTTAACTACCATAAAAATTATCTTGCCAGAGCTTGCTCACTATTTTGTCAGTCTGGAGGGGTACATTGAACCCGATCAACCAGGCTCCACAAATACTATTAACTTTTAGGTTACACATTGTTTCCTTTTTGCTATTTTTTTTGCTTTGCTGCCATGTTTTCTAAAGACTTGTGTGAAAGTTTTATTATCTCCACGAAATTCCCAAATTTTGCATTACAAGAAATTCACAAAATTCTGCAAATTTCATAGTTTTGAAATTGTGCCCTGTGTTTTTTACCATGGCAATGGTTCAAGCAGAAAATGCTGCATAGACGTCAATGTCTGGAGGGGTAGATTGAACCTGATCAACCATGCTCCACAGATAACCTTAAATGTTAGATTACCCATTGTTTTCTTTTTGCTATTTCTAAATTCCTGGTGTCCCCTCTCTGAAGAGTCATGATTAAGCTTCTACCGTTTTACTTTGTTGGTGCTTAGCTACAGCTCATAGCAAAACTGAGGCCTCTTTCTTATGGAATGTGAAGTTGGACACCTAAATCTGTAAGTTTTCAACATCTAGGAATTATGTTAGGCAGAAATAGGAAAGGTAAGTTCAGTGACACTGAACAAAATGTACCAGTGAAAGAGTATATGGCAGCAAATGAGAACATTTTTGGAAAGTCCTTCCTAATTGTCCAAGAAACAACCAAAAAACAAACATGGTCACTCATTAGTGTATGATCAATGCCATTGAAGTGACATATCCTAACATTCATGAATTTTTACAAAAAGTGGTACACCCTATGATTTCACACATAGTTGAGGGTTTTCTGCAGCAAAAGGCGAGGAATCCAGTAAAGAGACATCACAGAGTCCCATAATAAAGTTCTTAGAAAATACATTTCAACTAGAGGCAGTCACTAAAGAAAGAAACACCTGCACATATACTCCTGCATCCACTGTACTAGGTAAGCCACCATTAAATTTTAAAAGCAAATGTATTTTGGAAGAAGACTATAATGCACTCAACCTCAAAGATCCAACTGCATGGTGAAATACACAGGAGGCATTTACAGTGACTATGCATTATCCACTTTAAACCAGTGAGTAATTGAGTCAGATAAGTTGCACCATGAGATATGTAATGCAAGCACATTGTTAGACCAGTCATCCTTGTTGTGGTTTTCCTACAAAGCTTTTGCTAAAACGTTTGACTTCATTCCTCCTGCTTTCCTGAATTAGTTTTTCTTGGCTTTAGTGCATCTTGAATTCTACTTATTGGATTTTGGAATATTGTGCATTTTTCTAAACCTGTGTGGAGTCGTTTTGTGGGATTTTCATTGTGTTACTGTGTGTGTATGTTGCACAAATACTTTACACATTGCCTCTTAAGTTAAGTTTGCCTGCTCTGGGCCAAGCTACTAAAGGGTGAGCAAAGATTATTTTATGGTGTGCATCTGACCTACCCTGACTAGGATTGTGGTTCCTGTTTGTACAGGGTGCAAACTCTGATAACCAGAAATCCAATTTCTTACATCTTTCTTCATTTATGTCTGGTTCAGTGACAAGAGACCATTTTTGTTTTAGAATGGTTTAGATTCAATATTCATAGATGTCAAACAAACACCAAAACCAAAGGCATTGGATGAGCAAAGATAATTGATTGATCAATATATATATATTGATTTCATGATTTTATTTAAAATCTGTGCTGAAGCCTCTACAAGGGTACTGAAGCTTTCAGAAACAACCTTGTAAAGCAAACCAACCTCCACAATAGAAGATAGACAATATGAAAGCAGTCTTCTATAGATTATTATCACCTGCAAGACAGTAGTTGAGTGGAAGTGTTCTTCATGTGCTTCAGTGCACCACTATAGAGGAGAAGACACATCTTTCATGTGCTTTTGCATATTATTAGCCGAGAGTCTGCTTTTAGACACCCTCTCTCCTTCCTTAAGTCTTCACTTTGCTATTTACTCTTCTATCCCTTCTTGGCTCTCTGGTCTAGAATTTTATTTCCCACTCTGCTCTCTTTCACTTTACCAATCCATTGCTTTCTTCCTCCTCTCCATTCATTTTCTCCATCCTTTCTTTTTTCCCTGCCTTCATCGAGCTGTTTCTCCAGCTTTTCTTTCATTCACTTTGTGCTCTTTCCTCTCCTCTTTTCCACATAATTGTCTTTCTCTTCTTTCCTTTTCCCATCTCATCATGATGCTGTGTGTGGCAGTATAATTGTGAAGCATTAGTTTATTTGTAATGTACTCCACTGTTGTATATGTGCCCAAGCCAATCCAAGTTAGACATTTTAAAGTCCCAAAGGAAAAGCCATTTATGAGCCAGAAACTGTATTGATATTTAGACTGCACTTTTCATCCGACGAGCGAAGACACATATTTTGTGACTATGGCCGATTACCCATAACAGTGTCTCATTGCGCACCAGCATGCACCATTCGATTCATCTCAGCCTTTTGATCTGAGATGGTTCTCTTAGACTCTAAGTGACATTGTTAGTATGCCCAAAGTGGCAGATGTTGGTGCTGAGCAGCGCTGTGGGTGCCCGGTCAATCAGTGCTTTGGTACTCATGGCAAATGTAATGTAGCACAAAGTGTAGTTGACAGCCGAGGGTGTGCTAGGACTGACTGAGATGCAGGGGTTGGACGGCCATGGGTATATCGTGAATATGTATGCCTGGCAATTCACCCACTACAGCAGAAGCCACGCCCCTTCCAGCCACCACACTAACTTGGTTTATGCCTGCTCTGATGAAAAGCAGGCTGGGGTCACCGCATGGACTCACGAAGGAGAAAGGCACACACTGGTACCTCCTGCGCTCCTGGAAGAGCTTTAGGATCATCTTGCGCCCCACTGCTGCAGAGGAGCTGTGCGAGTGGCACGTGGTGACCAGGATTCCTCGGACCCGCAAGTGGAGCAGTGCAGCGATCTTCAGAGGGCACTATAGTGTTAGCAATGGAGGTAAACTTTTCATCCAGATAGAAAACGAACAACCAGTGTGCTAGAAACAGAAAAGGGACAACAGGATGAGTGTAATATTTGAGACAGCATGATGGATATTGCTGCACCTACTTGCTGTGTGCTTTCAGCACCCCTGGCTAGTTTTGATTGTGCACCAGGGTGCCGCGGCACACAGATTGGTAACCGCTGCCTTACGATGACAATATCTGCAATGTGAAATCATCAGCATAACTGGGACTGGGTCCAGTCAGTCAATCAGAAATTGTTTATTAAAGGAGTAAATAACATTTGAAAAACATTCTAATTCTCCACAATAGTTTGGTGATAAACAAATTACCAGTTTGAACAGAATTATGAAAAATCATTGGGGAATTATCTATTTTATATATTATTTTAAACACCGTTTTTAAAAATGTGCCACACTATGACCGTAATAACATACATAAAAAAGTAAATCAAGTAATGTACCCCATTTTTTAATTGATGATGCATCTTTACTTTGCATCATATCCCACCCGAATCCTCTCAGTTACAAACAGCAAGCTGTCAGATTGAAATAGAATCAACTCACTTCTGCTTCTGCTTCATCATAAGAAAAACTGTGATGAACACCAGGGGCCTGATTATGACCTTGGCAGAAGGGATACTGCATCACAAAATGACAGATATCACGCCCGCCGTTTTACAAGTTGCTTAGGATATAATGGAACTTGCAATACGGCGGACGGGATATCTGTCACGTTTGTGACGAAGTATCCGATCCGCCAAGGTCGTAATCTGGCAGATAGGTTGCAAGTGGTTTGCCTTTGTAAGTTTATCCGATTTGCATGAAAGCTCACCTCAAATGCCCACTCATTGCCTTTCAGAATATGATTCAACGCAGAGCATATTTTATTTTCTGACAATCGTCTGTTATTCCAGAGATGTTTTAAGGCATAGGCAAAGTGGAAATTAAACTTTCTCTCTCTTCTGTAAACTTTCACTCACCTCTATATATTTGTATATCAGAACTTATTTTCTTCACTCTGCCTCTCTGTCTATCTCTACCTCCGTCTCTCTTTGCCTGTTGTCAGCTGGAGGATTTTTGTGACCCACAGAAAGACATATGTGAACTGAATTTGTGTAAAACCCATTTCTGAAAGTTTGTTTGGTGTCATGTAGGCTATAATTATCAAATACGTGGGTTAAAAAATATAAAGTTGTTATGATTAAGGCCCCAAACTATGGCCCTCATTCTGACCCTGGCGGTGAGGGCAGAGGAAGCACCGCCAACAGGCTGGCGGTGCTTCCGGGGCATTCTGACCGCGACGGTAAAGCCGCGGTCAGAAAAGGGGAACCAGCGGTTTCCCGCCAGTTTTCCCCTGCCCCAGGGAATCCTCCATGGAGGCGCTGCATGCAGCGCCGCCATGGGGATTCCGACCCCCTTCCCGCCAGCCTGGTTCTGGCGGTTTTCACCGCCAGAACCAGGCTGGTGGGAACGGGTGTTGTCGGGGCCCTGGGGGCCTCTGCAGTGCCCATGCCACTGGCATGGGCACTGCAGGGGCCCCCTAACAGGGCCCCAACAAGATTTTCAGTGTCTGCATAGCAGACACTGAAAATCGCGACGGGTGCAACTGCACCCGTCGCACCCCAGCAAATCCGCCGTCTCCATTTGGAGCCGGCTTCATCTTTGCTGGGGCTTTCCCGCTGGGCCGGCGAGCGATCTTTTGAAGATCGTCCGCCGGCCCAGCGGGAAAGTCAAAATGCTCCCTGCGGTCATTTGACCGCTGGGCGGTGTTTGGGCGGTTTCCGACCGGCGGGCGGCGTCCGCCGCCCGCCGGGGTCGGAATGACCCCCTATGTCTTACCAGGGCTCCAAAAATCCTTGAGGCTGTTGATACACATGAGATACTGAATTGTTTCTCTCGTCACAGATTTGTGCTCTCCACCGGATTCAAGCTAGCCTGGCTGATGAGGAGTGATACCCCAAAACCAGTCCCAGGATATTTTGAGTTGAGGGAGGACCTGGCCTGGCAGTTCAGGCTGGACTGTTCTAACGGGGGCAGGGTCAAGACTGATTTGTATAAGGCTGGGTCCAAAACTGCAGTGGTGTGCTGAGCAAAACAATGATGGATTTATTGGCAAGGCCTGTGACTGGGGGTGATTGTTTGACATTGTTCAGCATTCCACTCATCTTTTGTTCTTTTTTGCATTTTTTGCCCTAAGTGGGAAGGGTATGCTCAGATGTAGGTCCAGTGCTCACCATGCTCAGGATTCAAAACATAACACAGTGAATCCATACAACATCTATGTCTCTATGCCTCCAGGCTCTTGCATTGGTTGCGAGGAGAGACAATGCTACGCACTCCACCACCACACTTCACCACCGCTCCAGACAGCTTGCTGCCACCCTCAATGATCCACTCCAACATCAGGGGGCACCACGGTTGTTCACAGAGCTCATGTAGCCTCAAGGCATGAGCTGCTGCCTCAAGACATGTATGGCCTGTTGCCTGCCTCCAGCACTTGTTGGTGACTTTCTCCTTCACTTCTGCTCACCGTGAGAAGTGAGAGCGGGGTGGGCAGCTGTCATTTACCTGCACCTGCAGCTTCTCTCTGCAAACCTTCCCTCACCAGCTTTACATACCAGGAGGGACCGAGAACCCTGCTGGGAGCTGTGCTTATGACATGTGCAGCGTGGCTAGCCAAGCGCTAGCATTGGAGCCTTCCATCTATTGCGTAATGTGGGAAGCGGCCTGTAGAGAACAGCAGAGCATTAGAGGGATTAGAGGAGAATCAGCCTAAAGGCAAGAGAAGGAAGGAAGGGAAGAAAAGGCACATCAGGGTAATTTGACCACAGGAGGGGGAGCTGGTTCTGTCTAACCATATATCTATATTGCAAAAACGCTGACAGCACTGCACTACTACTCCACTATCCATTGATAGCTGCCTCATTTGCATTCCCAAGAGGGCAAAAGGAACTCAAAAGAGTCAACCAAGGAGTCCGGGAGGTCCTAGCAACAAGCCTGGGCACTATCCTCTCCCCCATCTCTTTTAATGGACCCAGGAGTGCATGCTTGTTCCTCGCACCTTTATTGCACAAGCTGTCGTTTGGACTTGGTGAAGGGGTGAGGCTGCACACAGGAAGAAAACAGGTGTTGACTGAAAAGTAATCACATCCACAGAAACAATCAAGAACTCCCTTGAGCAACAGCCATTAAGAAGGCTTGTTAGGCTCTTGTATTTTGCAGGAGCATCTGATATTATAAGACCCTTCAAAAAACACAAAACACAAAGGGGTATATTTATACTCTGTGAGCGCTGAATGTGCGTCAAAAATTTTGACGCACATTCAGCGCAAATGTTGCCCCGTATTTAAACTTTGACGCCCGAGCCCGCGGACGTCAAAATTCCACCGTGTGCGTCATTTTTTGGATGCGGCAACCCACCTTGCGTTAATGATATGCGAGGTAGGCGTTCCCATCCAAAAAATGACTTAAACGGCCGTGTGTCGTATTTATACTATCGGGCAAAAATGACGTACGGCCCGGAGGCGGAGCCGGAAAATGACGCACAGCCCAATTTGCCTCAAAATTTAACGCCTGGGTCAGGGCAGGCATTAAAATGGGGCAAACACACCTGTATTTAATCAGAAGACACCGAACAAACAGCAGAGCATCAGAGCAGCAACAGGGAGCCTTGGAGGTGATTCTAATCCAGCATGCACACAGACGCAGAGCCCAGCAGCAACAACAGCAGCTACAACAACACCTGCAGGGACCTCAAAGGCAGCGCAGAAGGCAGGAGAGGATATTCCGCCCTAGAACCACCCTTCAGGGCCTCAGGGAACACAACATAATCCACAGGTACCGGTTTAACTGGCAGGCCATTCAGCAGCTGCTGCGCAACATTGAACCGCAGTTGGCCCCCACTTTGCTGACACCCCGCACCATCCCAACAGAAACCAAGCTGCTTGCCGTACTTCATATGCTGGCAAGTGGCTCTTTTCAAACAACTGGTGTCCTGGTTGCCGGAATATCACAACCATCATTCTCTGTCTTTTTGCCCAAAGTACTGGATGCCATCATTGGACTGACACCCCGCCACATCTGCTTCCCTAACACACTGCAGAAGCAGCAGGAAACAAAACAGGGGTTCTACCTCATCAGTGGCTTCCAACACGTCCTTGGTGCAATCGACTGCACACATGTACGCCGTGTGCCACCTGCTGCAACTGAACACCTCTACTGCAACAGGAAGCACACACATTCCATCAACGTGCAGGCCATAGTCGATCACCAGGGATTGATCACCAACATCGTGGCTAAATATCCTGGGAGTGTACATGACTCCTTCATCTTCCGTCACTGCACCATCAATGAACACTTCCAGGATGGACGGTATGGCAATGGACTACTTGTTGGTAAGTACAAAAACCTACTTATATACACACTGCACAGCAACCCTCTAGGACACACAACACATACACCACAACAGCAACATGTGAACAGGAACACACTGAGGTCGTGACATCGCTAGCCATGTTTCTTAGGTCACCATTAAACCTGTCACACATCGGAAATTACTGTACAGCCTAATGTTAAGACGTCAAAGATCACAACGTGTGGAGTGGGTTGCACAAATGTCACCTTGCAAAATGTAAGTGTCCCAATGACCTTTACATTAATCCATTGCATTAGTCTAAATGTATGGGATGTCCAGGGTACATTGATATGAATGTGTTAACAACACTGTCAATTTTAACCTGTGTATGGAACTATCATCTCACCCCCAGTGAAGACACACGGACACCTGTATCGCAGGTCACAATGCTAGGGGGGGCACACTGTACTGCAAACCCAAAACATACTGCTGACAACCGGTTAGCAGACAAACACTCGTTCAGCCAAGGAAACAACACAATGCAGATGGTAAATCCTACAAGCCTAGGATGCTACATTATAACACAAAAGAGTCACAGACAACACAATACAACTACTGCCATGAAAGGTAATTTCAATAGGGCCAGCTACTTCAATATGATCCAAATCATTTTCTCTTGCAGCTGATCAGGGGTATGGCATCCAGCCATGGATTATGACACCATTTGGCAACCCAAGTACTGCTGCAGAGCGTGCCTACACCGACTCACATAGAAGGGCACGCAGCATTGTCGAGAGGACCTTTGGCAACCTCAAGTCAAGGTTCCGGTGCCTCGACATCACTGGTGGTAGCATCCTATATTCGCCGGAGATGGTCTGTAGGATCATCCTAACATGTGCAATATTGCACAACATTTGTATCAAAAGGAACAATCCCCTCCTGGAACCAGAGCCACACATGCCTGAAGAGGAGAAAGAGGAGGATGCTGGCCGGCAACATGGGGGGAACTACAGAACACGGCCGCTGGTATACACAGGCGGCAACAGATCGCCAACAATTTCTTTTGAATATAATCACCTTCACCACTTTAGTGAACTAATTTAAATAAACACCTATAATAATCACCATATCATGGTCTGGCTATTGATTTTTGCACACCTTCCTCTCTACTTATCAGAATAAGAGTGTTGCCTCATGGAGCATTGCTGAGATACTGATTAGGACACTGAACATCCCAGAGCTAATGTGATGCCTAACATACAATGGTCACATACACACACACTGTTAATGACATATATCATGTACATTTCTCCTTTGAAGGCCAATAGCAGAGGACCACAACTATTTCACACATACATGTTGAAATCAAGGTCCAACGCAGCATATGGCACACAACTAAGACACCATCACTCAATAAGGGGAAAGAAAGCCTCATACATGAGGCAGTCAATGTGCTTTTGCATCAGTAACAGGAATGTCTGACCAGATCCTTGACAGCAGTAAGTCCAACTGCATCCAATATTTGCAAGGACTATCTGTGACCAGAGTTCCATAGAAGCAGAACATAGACAGCGCAAGTGCCACACATATGAGCAGCATTACACACATGACATTCCATGTACATGTCAGCCCATTTCATAACTCCTGACACACCCATGCACCTGGTCACAACCTACCTGTCGGAAGAGGTCCCTGGAATACTAAGATGTGTACCCTGATATTCCCTCCTCTACACAAACAGACCAACATTAGCAATCCAGTGTGCTACACCCTTTCCTATGTTATGCCATTGTCATAGAACATCGGACTGCATGGACGTCAGGTTAATTTATACACTGTGTTCTAGTTTCAAAGCCCTGTTAGCACCTGTAGATTGCTTCCCGTGTGAAAATGTCTGTTGGCCCTTAGAATGCAAGTCTCACCTACAGGACTGGTGAGAAACAGATGCAGCCCACACCTGTGATCACCTCCATGCACATCACCCATTTAAAAAAGTACTGCCCCTGCTGATGCCTGGAACAGCATAGGATTTGCCATTTAGTCAATTACACTGTTAAGCATTGATACTAATTAAGCTGTGTAACACAGCCCTTGGGTTCATTTGTCACCTTCAAAAACACAGGACATACACAGTTTGACATGTTAACTCTCTAGTTTGTCCTCCAAACAGTCTGAGTCAGACCACTGATTATGTAACTTGTCCAATTGCTGGATCCTGAATCACCCTGCATTCTGTCAGCCTGACTGGCATCTGTCTGTGCATCACACTAAAGTATCCCTGTGTCTACATATGTACCACACTTGTGTTAGCAAACCTCTCATTCATCAGGGGGCATTGGGCATGGGCTTCTTCAGTGCATACACAAATACATTGGATAGCATCATCTGCCTTTTAACTGTACCATTTGAGTTAAATCCTCTGGGAAAAGCAAAATTCATGGCCCATCCCTTGTCTGGGTCGCATTTATGCATGAATAACAAAGTGTGACAGTGCCTCAGGGCCGTAGGCAGGGATTGGGTACGGGGCTTTCAGCACAACCAGCAACTTCTGATAATGTCCATTAAAAATACACACATGTCAGGACCATGACAGTTCACACACAGAATCATAGTGCTCACAACATAGTGATGGGCCGTGTGTGGATAGCTGCAAGAATAATCAGCACAGGGGCTATGATGTTCCCAGATGCAGTGGGAATTGCAGAGGCTAACCGGTGTACAAATGTTGTAATGACACCTGCTGGAACATGACACCTGAGACATTATCTCACTCAGCACACCAAGGTTGCCCTGTTGACTGTCTCATTACATGTCTTTAGTGACAGGGTGGGACCATCCCCATGTAGGTTCACATGTCCACATCCACTTTACTCACATTGATCAACCAAGGATACTCAGTAGATACAGGAATAGCTGCCACTGACTCATGATGAGTCCTGGACCGAACTGTGACAAATTACACCCCAAAAAATATACAGGATCACACACATGAACAAGACACCTATGTGCAATTGATCACTTGAAATATGTGGACACGTGCTGTCTTGTATGCTGGTCCACCACAGCCACTTGATAGTTGGGGCTCACTTCTATGGCCTCAACTGTAGTGTCATCATACATTTGAGATTCACCCTTGTCTGTCTGTGCAAACAGCATGGTACCCACTTCCTCAATGCATGTGTATGACTCACTGTGGGATTCACCAACTAGTGCCTAGGAAGCTGTTACCAATACTCTAGGACATAGGATGTAGAAAATGTGGACCATTGACATGAACAAGCGTCTGCCATTTATCTGGTGCATGCTATGTCACATGTAGTATCTACTTGACCTTAAATCTTGGAAGTCCACTTTACGGATGTTGCTACATGTATGACTAACACATGCCCTCTCTCATTTCCACAATGACTTGCATCTAAGGATTGGACCCATGGACGTCACATTCATACAAGCATATGTTCAAATATGCTTCATGTGATACACACACACTTGGTCAACAAATACATTAGTTGCCAAAGAACACACTTTGAGCCAAAGGCATTTAGGTATTGTACATATGTACGTCACATTGCTATCCTCTCCTTATGCCAAACATGCACAATTTGTGCAACACATATATATAGACCACACTTATGACCAACTATTGCGTCAGCCAACCGTAAAAATACTGTGAAGGGAGTAGCGGATCATGGTCCGCTGCAGTATGATGTCACACATGTGAACATACACCATCAACACCATAGTGTCTTCAATCAGCCTATCTCTGATGTGTCCCAAATGTAACATAACAAAAAAACAATAAAAATTGCCCAAAACCAGTTAATGCACTGAAATTTTGACGTTCCTAGCATTATGCGTCATTTTTTGTCTACCAAAACTGTATTTGCATCATTTTTTTGGATGCACAGGAGTGAAAATTACCCCGCATCCAGATATTTGTACAGGTCATGTACTATTATGTGGATGCGGGCTAATTTTCACTCCTGTGCGTCAAAAAAATTACGCATAGCGCGAAAAAGGCGGGACTTTTCATACAGGAAGTGATGTAATAGGATATCCTGTTTACAGATCATGTACAGTTGGTGTACTTTCACTTTGCAGTCTATGATCCTTCTAGACTGTGTGGCTGTGTAGAGAGTTGTGTCCTGAGATTTTGAGCTTTTTTGTCCTGTATGCTATCTGTATAGTCCATTTGTGCAATAAATATTGTTGCTGTATACTGTACTACTGTGTTTTGTCTACATTTGTCCATTTATCTTGTGTTTTTGTTGTTTGTGGGAGTCTGATGTGGGTAGTGTTAGTTTGGGGATAGTTGGGCTCTTTTAGTGGTTAAGTTTACTTTTCATCTGTATTTGTACCCCTACTTTCCCCCTTTTCCCCTTTCTATTTCTTTTACCCCTATTCCCTTTCACTTTTCAAGTATGTCTGGTAGGCCACGTCTTGGCAGGATGGGTGAAAAGGAGTTGGGGGGCTTCATCTGGCTTGTGTGCCATTTCTTGCCACTCATGATCCAGGCAGGGTGATACAGGGGTATCCAACAGAGGCGCACAGAATCCGGTGGGGAAAGGTGCTGCATCACCTGCAGCGTGTGTATGCCAGCCAGAGGAGTGACCACCAGCTGAAGCACCGGTGGGCTGACCTCATCACCAGGGAGCAGGATCTCTTGGACCACCTGGGAATCATGATTGGTGGCACTGTTGGTGAGTACTAATCATGTAAATGTGCATGATTAAATGCTCTGTAGTGACATAAGAGGATTTGTACAATATCTGCCAGCTAACTTGCTGACTGTGTGTAATGCTGGGGAAACATAAAGGGATAATTGATGCACTATGGCAAGGATCACAATTGCTAGCTGTCAGGTAGCACGTGCTCAGCAAACTTACAGGATACTTTTCCATGAAGTAAATTGGTGCGGCCTTTTTGTCAGAAAACCAAACAAAATAGGAGCCAATCATATCTATATAGGGTACTATTGACAGAGAAGTAAAGATGTACCAACATATTGGCTAACTGTGTTGAGGCAATAGCTAGACTGACTTTAAAATCACTACATGATGCTGAAAATGAGTGCTGCCTTCACATCAATTGATAATAGCAAAGTGGCTCAGACATATGTCTCATGTGAGTCTGGTGAGTTGGGAAGGAAAGCGTTCACGGAGGTACTATAAATGTTTGGGATTATTGTGTTCCTTGATCTTTTTGGATACATATCAGATCTGGATTTGAAAACATCGTGAAAAGGTGTAAGGTGCCCTCAGCTAACATCTTAGAATGTTTTTTGGAGTTAGTTGTGCCACATTCCAAATATGGATAGCAGTCCAAGTGTATGCACATGGCTTCACATCTCCAAGGTTGGTGCAAATCCCCATAGCTGGGCCACATCAATTGAATCAAAAGTAACAACAGGGGGGCTTACAAAAGTCCCTGCCCCTCCCTCTGTACATTGTACCTATATGTCATTAATGTGTCATGGCCACAAGGCATGGTTGACTGGTAATGCAGTCCTCAAGTAACCAGGATTTGGATGTCTCTCTTGGATGTACATGATGAGATGATTACACTCCATATTCGTTTCTGCTCACCAATTACGGGGTATGTTTGCAACCACATGATAGTTAGGGCCAATGTATGTGTGCAGATATGTGTGTAACTGTCACAGGAGACCCATGCTATGTACAAGTTGGCCGTGATATATCAGATGCAGTACCATCATGTCTAAATGGCTGCCATTTCCTTATTCAGCCTACACATTCTATATGCTTATGAAATGGTTGCGCTGTGCACAGATTTTGAGCACATTTCTTCCTTCCATACCTTACAGGTGGACCGGCACCCTACACTGTGGGAGAGGTGGCGACATTTGAGGACCCCGACCACTCCAGTAAGTGTTGATATGCCTCTTATGTGTTGTATTTGCTGGTTATGGACTTGTGTGTGTTGAACGCATAGCAAGGTGTGATGCGTTGGGCAAGCTCTTCTCTTGTTCCATGAGTGGGAATTCAGTTTCTCACATGTTTTGAGTTGGCCAATGCGTATCCAATGGTATTATGTAGGGATTGTAGGCCATTCCTGTAGGCCCCACTGTGAGTACAGGGGTTAGTCATGTGGATGACACTTGTATCAACAAGAGTCGCACTGGAAGTCAGCTCCAATTTAGTCAGTCTGTCAGACCCACATTCTCCAAGACTGGTACAGCAAATTGCTTTCCAATAGACATCTGCTTCCATATTTACCTACGTAATTATGAAACAGTAGGTAGAACCTCCTAGCAGCATGTACTTCCACATGTAGTGCTACAAGTATGTGGAACTTGAGTTCAATGGCCTAGGTGTGCATGCACTTCATGATCATGGGTGTTCTTGCAACTCTGTGTCTGATGTAAGTCAGGCCTTACTGGAAGTATATGTTGTGTACGAAGTTCTGCATTTCCTGACATGTGTGGCCCTGTGATTGCTCTAGGGTTTGCTGACTCCTAATTGTTGATAGACCTTACCTGTGGTGTGTGTGTAGAGCCAAACACGTGTGGAGTTTTCTACACACTCCTCGGTGTACATGTTGTTGGAAATTGATAGTTGTTTATCCACCCCCCCACCCTCAAACTCGGGCATGGGTTTGTGAATGGGGTACCTAGTACTGATGCTACCAGTATGTTACACATACATGTGAATAAGTGACGGTTTGGTTGCAACCTAGTATACACACTCAGTTTTGGCACTTGGTACTATACTGGCAAGTCCAGTTACAACTTGCAGACCATGTGGCTTTAGTTTTGCTTTCTGTACACTGACATTTGTAGCCCAGGTCTTGGCGGAGGACATGCAGCATGATTCTTAGCTGATAACTGCCATAACTCAGATTGCAAGTCAAAGCCAGTTGTTACCCATCTTGTAGGTTATGGATGTGTTATGTGTGATGTGACCTTTGTAGGCTGGCCTGCCATGTATTTCCTCAGGGACATTCAATGATCTGTATTGTGATACGAGCTGTTACAAGTACAGTAGATTTATTGTCTGATTAACTTCTTGTGCCATTTCACACAATGCAGTTACTAATGTAGAATATCTGCATTTGTCTTCACAGCTGCAAACATGACTCCAGACCAGGTCCGTGAATTCCAGAGCCGGGCCATGAGATACCAGCACATCCTGCTGGTGGAGTCGGGGTTCGGAAGGATGGCCCGGTGATATCACCATGAACGGGACTCCGGGGCATGGAAAGCCTTCCCACAGGGTGGCCCTACTTTGCCCACCACAGCCACCACCAGCACAACCACCAATCCAAGCCAGGTGGCCCCACCCACAGCTGGGACTGTTGGTCCTACATCTGCTGGACTTCCAGGCCCCAGCATTGCCACCGGTGCAGGACAGCCCACTAGGCCTGGCACCACACACACACAGACCTCCTCCACCGGTACCCAGACTGCCACAGCTCCATCTGTTGACCCTGCAGCCTTCCACAACATGGAACGTAAGATGGACCGTGTGCTGCGCAAGTTGAGCCACCTGAGCCGGGATGTGCGCCTCATTAACCGGCGTGTTAAGTCTATTAAGAGGACCCTCCGGAGGACCAACCTCTAGACATTTTTTGATGGGCATGATTCCCTCCCCTCCCTCCTCTTTCCTTGTTCTTATAGTGAGTGGGCTTAGGGGGCTTAGTGTTAGGTTAGTATAGGTTGTTAGTTTAGTAAGTGTTAGTGGGTGGGGGGTCCTGATTCTTTCTATTTTTACTTATTAAGTGTGTGGGTGGGTGGGTGATGGGCTATGTTGAGGTTCTTGTGTGTTTAAATAAAAAAATAAAAAATAATAATAAAAAAATATATATATATATATATATTTGTTTAGGATAGTATAGTATGTGTTTAGGTTAGTATGTGTTGTCCTCCATGTGTCCCGTCTCATAAGGGGGGTGGGGGGTAGATGTTTAGAACGTTTCGTTGCATGTGATAAGTAGGTGTAGCTTAGGTTAGTTAGGGACGGTTGTGGGTAATGAGTAGTCAGGGTAGATTAGGGTAGGTAAGATTTTTCCCTCAGTTTCCTCTATTGTGATTAGCATCTAATAAATATTTGGTTATCCGTTAATAGTATGTGTTGAATGGTACTTGATCGTGGGTTTGGATTCAGTGTACATAAATTTTGTACTATTACATTTGTGTCCTACGCTACAAACAAATCCCAACTGAGGTGTACGATTGGCAGCTAGCCCAGAGCTACCTTGCAAAGTGTCGACCCTTCGTTGCAACCACCAATCACAGTTAATATAGATGATAATGTGTTTCTGTTGATAAGTGTGTTTTGAAAGTCACAAACAGTGCTTCCAGACTTGGTATTGGGGAAACAGTTTTAGGTCTGACTGCAGTGTGATGATCAAGGACACCCATATAAGATGAGTTCTCATTGGCACTCTTGTATTCTTGTATTCATGACTCTCATACATCAATTGTGACACAGTTCAGCATGAATACCTATTTGTATGTAAACTCAGACACCTTAATTTATGCAGTTTTTATAGTGTTTGCTTAGATTAGTGTGCCATGTTATTTGTGTTATATTTGCATCTTGACAACATTTTGCGTCCACTATTTGATGCCTTAGTTATCCCCTGAGGAAGCATTCTTCTGTCCAACACAGCATGATGGTGTATGGTTTCTCACTTCATCCGATTTGTCCCTCAGGATGGGCAGAGTATGATGCAATCATGGGCACTGTGCAGATTTCTCTGACTACATATTATCAGGACAGTTGTATTGACAAGCTACGTAATTTGACAGTAGGCACATTTCAGTTATCTACTGCACAGTTGATATGTCATATTACCCAGAGACAGATTTGTTGTGTAAGTGCTATTTATTGAAAAGTGCTGTAGTGCTATCTGTACATTGTCCAGGGTTGTGAGTCCATTATAGTGACATCTTACATTGTGATCCAACACAAGGGGTTACCAAAATGCTTTTGCCATGCTGGGGTTGCTGTTTCAGACAGTGCAGAGGGACAGAATTTGCCAATGAGTAGGAGAGAGACAATCACTGGGCTGGGTGACAAGATATACAGTGGTTTGCAGAACAGTGCTTGAGTACAGTTGTTGCAAGACTGGCAAGTTACAAAGCGCAGGACCTTGGTAAATGTTGGCCATGTGGCAGGGACTAGTGCTTCCGGGTCATTTTCCTTGTGAATGTGATCTGTTCCATGTCTTCTTCTTCTGATGTGTGTGTTGCATCCTCTGTCCTTGTTGTTGTTGGTTGTGAAGGGGCAACACACACCTCAGTGTTAGAAGACGTGGAGTCAGACATCCCGGTTGCTGCTCCCTGTGAAGGTCTTAAGGGCAGTACTGCAGCAAGGAGGATCTTCTGGTTCTTGAGAATAGCAGCCACATCACGATGGTAGGCAGCCAGGTCGGCCCTGAGGGGTTCAATGTTGCATTTGTGCACGCATTGACAGGATTGCTGTTGTAGGTGTTGGGTCAACTGTATTACAGCTGTGCTGATTTCCTTCTGGGATTTCTGCAGTTCCTGCAAGTTAGATGTTAGGGCTTGCATAGCTGCTGCCTGATCTGCAGATGACATCATGCACGAACGCATCCCCTCAAGGCTGGCTGTCATATTTTGCATCCCCACCCGCACCTCCTTGGTCAGCTCCCGCTGTAATCCAACTACAGTTCCCACAAAGCTGGTGCCAGTGTCTCTGAGTCCTCAGCTGTATTGGAGCTGGCAGGTCTTACAATTGGGGTGGTGGGTGGATCCTCTGCGATGGCTGCTTGTTCTGTGCTCCTCCTTGTGATTGAAGGTGGGGTCTGGAGGGTTTCAAGGACCTTTTGGATAGTCTCCTGGGGAATGTTTATCGGCTCGTCATCCATGTCATCAGAGAAATCTGGGACAGGCATATCCGCAGGAGATCCATCTTCCTCTGCAATGAAACAGGGTACAATTAGTGTGTCTGTGTTGTGGCAATTTTGATGTGACGTGCCTGCATTTTGATGAATTCACTTTGTGATCTTGTTTTGTGTTAATTGCTCCAATCCTTCAGATTGGCATTCTTCCAAGCCTATGGCCCACCTGCATGTCACATGTATGTTATTGAGTTATTAGACTTGTCAGCATCACCGCCTCTAGGTCTTGGTTTAGGCCAAATAGAGAATTGCCACCTTCTTGTCCTACTCAAGCCTCTGTCTACCTCCATTCTCATGGTGAGACCTTTCACTGGCTGTGGGTGTTCTGATGGCCCTAGCAGAACACTTAGCAATCTGTACCTGCCCCAATCTCTGATCTTTCACATCCACTTAAATGTATTTGACATGTGGCATATCCTATGCATGGCAATGTTATGATCTGATATGAATGTTGACATTGGTAATGTGTACTGCTGATGTTGGGGAATGTGTGTTACATTGGATTGCCCTGATAATCGTATCAGTGTCCTATTTCCTCCTCTGACTGTGCAGGTGTATTTCAGTGACCAGTTACATGTCCCCCCCCCCCTTAATGCTGTTGTCTGAGCAGTATGACATTTGGGATGTTGCATTGTTACCCAGGCACAGGATGGACCCTGACATATGCAGCATGGGTGTGTCCTTAGTGCTGTGTAGCTCCTATTGTTGTTTACATTGGCTGATGTTTGCGACAACTATGGGCATTGACATTTGAGAGTACTGGGGCCTTTGTCTTGTTTCTGGGGATTGTTGAAGTTGTCATCCTCACCCCCTAATTTAGGTGTGTATGATCCATGGGAAGGTTACTGCCATTGGCTACTTGAGCTGCACACAGAGCGGAGGTGGTAGTGTCAACTGTTGTTGCAGTTACATTCCAGTTGTCGGTATGGCTAGAGGTTGTTAAGAGGGCCCTAGTTAATGTAGGGGTATGGTGGCTGACGTGTGCCGGGATGTCAGTTTGATGTTGTGGCCTTCCCTCCTGGCGTGGCTTTCCCTTTGCTCCATCGTTGGCATGACAGCATGCCCCCATGGGACTGTTGTTGGTGTTGTGTAATGGTGTGCCCCAGGTCTTCTCAGAACGGGCCATGCCCCCCTGCCGTGCCCCTTTACCCATGCCACTCCATGTATAAGATGACTTCCATGCATTTTGTGGTCGGTATCCCCCCCGGTTGTAGATGAGATTATTGCATTTTAATTCCCCATGCGACTTACCCTGTATGTGCGTTGTCTCCTGGTAGTCTGCGCTGTCCTGTCCTTGAGTCCCTGTGACGATCTCCTCAGGGATGACGGTTGCGACCATCTCCTCCATGTGGTCCAGGGCCTCGTGGTGTGCTGAACTCCCCCCTCCAGTCTGCAGTGCTGCCTTCCTGTTCCTGGCCATCTTTTCCTTGGTCCTGCGCTTGCAGTCATGCCAGCGTTTCTTGCACTCAATGACAGTTCTGCGTACTTCAGCCACACTGTTAATCTTGTTGACAATTTGTTACCTTATAGCCTCTCTCCTACTGATTGGCAACTTTGAGGTGACAAACAGTTGGTGCTGGTGTTCCGTCACCTCTTTAACCAGAATTAAAAGTTCCTCTGCACTAAAGCGACACTTTCTTTTCTTCTTAAAAGTGTCATGGTTCTTGTGTGGGTCCTCCTGGCTGGTTCCTGGTCTGCTGTCATCTTCCTGGGGTCTGTAGTGGCATCTGGGATCCATTTTGGCTCTCCTCTGGTGAAATGGCAGTGTTCGTGGTTTTTTTTACACTATTGCGTCAAAAAACTGCGCATATCCGGTTTGCGGGGTCGTAAATCGACCCACAGTCATTTCCACCTCGTTAAGGTCGTTTTGCTTGACGACTTGACGCTGCAGTGTGCGTCAAAAATAATGACTCCCACCTGTGGTTTGCGCCGCCGTGCGTCAAAGTATAAATATGACGCCCGCACGGCACACCAAAATGGCGTTAGCCGGTGGTAATATTTTTTACGCAAAACTGCGCTGGCGCAATTTTGCATCATAAAGTATAAATATGGACCAAAGAGTCACAAACTTCAAGCTGCTCCATAGCTGGGATCAGCCAGAAGCTTTGCCTCACATTCACCCCTAATTGCTTGTACCATTATCAAGCACAGCATTAGGCACCTCTAGTCTGAGTTACCAGTGGCGCAAACAGGAGCAAGCCTATCCAGCACAGAGAGAAGCATGCACCAGGCCACACCATTGAACACTCAACCAAAGATATACTACACAAAGGGCCAGATTTACAAGAAAGTGGAGCATCAGCGGTGATGCACCACTTTTCTTGCGCCCCCTAATGGCACCTAACAACACCATGTAGGCTTCGTATTTACAATACAGCGCACCCTGGCGCACATTAGGACAACAGCATCAACATTTATGATGCTATTGAGGTACTTTGCAGCTTTAGCGCCATTAATTGTGGTGCTAATCTTGCGAAGTAAAGGGAGGCCCATTGAAAGTAATGGGCACATCACTGTAACGCCTGCTCTGAGCCAAAACGCTAAAAATGGTGCAGTGAAATTTACATTTCACTTCACCATTTTTACGGGCCTCCCTGTGGGGGATTTCCCCCCTTGCATACATTATGCCTGGTGCAGGGGGGTGGAAGTATGGCAAAGTAGAATGGCCTCCCTAAAACCACATTAGAGTAGAAAAATGGCATTAAGAGACGCTAGAACCTTGTAAATCTGGGCCAAACTTTCAGTTTTTGAAGGATGTCAGCTCAGCTTTATTCGCCAGCAATGCTAGAATAACAGGGCTTCCCTTCCTTCTGTTGCCAGTAGTAACTGGCTTCCCAAACAAGGCCGGAATCATGCTAGATCTTCCATGTGGCAATACCCTTGCAGCGGCAGTAGCAGCAGATGGTATAGAAGACAGTGGAATGACAAAGCTCACTAGAGCCTTCACTGCACCTCATCATGAAACGGTTTACAATGAAAACAAGGAGATAGAAGTAGAAGTGAGGGGTGGTGAGGATATCAAGGATCCCCAATCCAAAGTGTCACCCTTACAATGTGGTGCACAAGCTGCACAAAAGGAATGAAGTCACCTATCACAGTCTATACTTCACCTCACAAAAATGGGAAAAAAGGAAGGACATTTTGGGAGTGGTGTGTCACTGCAGAACAACGAGGCCCCTTCGCCTCAACAGTCAGCATCATTACAGAGCGAGCAGGAAGGAACGGTTCTAGCAACTCTGCTGGCATCCACTGACCACAGCTTTCTCTGGACATGCTTGCAGGGCAGCCCCAGCATCAAACTATTTCCCAGGCTGCCTCTTAGTCTTAAGAAACTGTGAGTCCATGTTGACAGAGTCCTCCATCCTTACATTAAACAACAGTAACTGTATCATTAGCCAATCCGGCTCTTCTGTGCCTAGCCCAGCCCTCCTGAATCGAAACTACCAACAAGCGGAAGACTCTCAAAGTCATGTCTTTGACATCTCATACCTAACAACCCAAGAATGGGAATAACTAGCAGCATCTTATATTAGGAAAACACCTTGGAAAACGGAAACAGACATTAGGATTGATTTAAGTCTAGAGAAGGAACAACAGATAGAAAGTATTTGGTCATCACTCATAAATACTATGCGGCTATCAGTGAACGCTTTACAGTACCAGTCTGACAAAATGGACATCCAGTTAACACTTTTTAATTCTTTAGCTGTAATTTGTAACTGGTATGATGAAAAACTGGCTAAATTGAACAGCCTGATCAAACAAGCACAAGACGATACTCAGCTGGCCCAGGTTGTGTGCGCCTACAGGCTGATCATGGAATAACTTACTACTTTGCCCACCATACTGGGTGACTTATTAACAGAACCAAAGCAATCTACAGATCATGCGCACATCATCAACCTACCTCAGACATGCCTCAATCCAGATCTCTCATGCAACCGCAGTGAACCCTTCCAATTAGAAACTGAACAGACAGGGGCAAAGGCACATTACGCTAAAGAAGAACCTGAGCCAACCAAACCGACCGTCATGGTGCAACAACCCTACCCTGAAGACTTACAGGACTCCCCATTAGAACCAGGAAACACAGCTCAAGCACGCTGTAAGCAAAGGAGAAAAGGTAGAAATAGGAAGAATGAGATAACAGCATACTTCTGAGCAGATACATCTTCTAGCATCTCCACAACTGAATATCGAGAGAACATTACAACGGCATCAAGAGGGGTTACAGCAGAAGCAAAGGCAGTGCCCACTGCCAGTGGAGATCCAGAGGGGGCAAGGACACCCTCACAAATTAGAAACACTCTCCTATGCATGCAAGCTTCAGTGGAGACAAATGGAGCACACAAACAACTGGGTGATGCCATTTTGCCTGCCACCACATCAGCCGAGGCTCTCTCAAAGGCCACACAGCTTGAAGCTACATACTGTGAAATGCCAAGCGGAGGAGTACCCACAACTTCAGGGGCTCACCAGAACATGGGGGAACAGAACACTTTGCAAGGCAGATAGACATATGCGGACATCCAAGCATTAGGTGGGTCAGAACATAAACTACCCAGCTGGGCACAGCCATCCATCTTGGGACCCCAAGTGGCTGCAGGGATCCTGAGAACTGCCCAGCCAGAGGTTAGAATTATGGAGACACAGACTATAGCCCCAAACAAGATCGCATAAAAGGAATTTTGTAACCAGGACTACTCTAGTCCTTTACCCCAGTCATCAGGGGGCACCCTGGATAGTTCCACATCATCCCCAACAAAAGAGCTGGAAACAAACATCTCAACATTTTCTCCGTAATATTAATTGCATATTAAATATAAAATATAGGGAAAATCCTGTGCATCCTTGCAGTTATCAGCTGTCTGGAGTCCCTTTAATCATCTGATTTGCTCACTATCAAATTTATTCAAAGTGGGAGTCCATCAAGAAAGGAGGCCATGGTAGAGTCTGCGATGACATTTGGAGTAAAAAGGCGCTCCTTAAGAATTGGGGCATCACACTGACATCATACCACACTCCTGGTTACCCTCTACCCCTGCTAGCCTCAAATTATCCCAAGCCTGGACAATAAACCTCTAAAAAACCTCAGAACTCAAAGGGGCAACTGAGATAAGGATAAGGCAAAATTTACAAAATAAATTGAAAATACAAGCGAAAGATGCACGGACCAAGAACTGTGCTTGGATCACACGTGCAATACATAGCATGAGTGTCACTCTATGACAAATTGCTAAGGAACCGCAAGCTCACACAACCACATTGCGTCCATGCCTGTGGAATATTAATGGCTTGGGAAATAAATTAATTGATGTGCATGTGCTTCAATTTTTACAATCGTTTGACATTATCCTGCTTCAGGAAACGTGGCTTGAAAACTCAGTTGACACAAAGGACTTTGCGGTCTACCATTTCCCAGCTCACAAAGGAGCTAGATTTGGCCACCCCAAAGAAGGTATGTTAATTTACATCTTAACAGAAAGCATCAGTGTGGTCATGGAACTGCAGGTGAAATTCACTGTTGAAATAGAAGTTACAGCAGTGAGAATGACAATCTGTTGTGAGGAAAAGGATCTTGAAATCATGATAATAACTGTTTGCACACAAAAGGCGGGGTAAAGGGCTCTGAGACACTGTGAGAAAGTAGCCTCTTTCTAGCCTTGTTACCCCCCACTTTTGGCCTGTTTGTGAGTGTATGTCAGGGTGTTTTCACTGTCTCACTGGGATCCTGCTAGCCAGGGCCCAGTGCTCATAGTGAAAACCCTATGTTTTCAGTATGTTTGTTATGTGTCACTGGGACCCTGCTAGTCAGGACCCCAGTGCTCATAAGTTTGTGGCCTATATGTATGTGTTCCCTGTGTGGTGCCTAACTGTCTCACTGAGGCTCTGCTAACCAGAACCTCAGTGGTTATGCTCTCTCATTTATTACAAATTGTCACTAACAGGCTAGTGACCAATTTTACCAATTTACATTGGCTTACTGGAACACCCTTATAATTCCCTAGTATATGGTACTGAGGTACCCAGGGTATTGGGGTTCCAGGAGATCCCTATGGGCTGCAGCATTTCTTTTGCCACCCATAGGGAGCTCTGACAATTCTTACACAGGCCTGCCACTGCAGCCTGAGTGAAATAACGTCCACGTTATTTCACAGCCATTTTACACTGCACTTAAGTAACTTATAAGTCACCTATATGTCTAACCTTTACCTGGTAAAGGTTAGGTGCAAAGTTACTTAGTGTGAGGGCACCCTGGCACTAGCCAAGGTGCCCCCACATTGTTCAGAGCCAATTCCCTGAACTTTGTGAGTGCGGGACACCATTACACGCGTGCACTACATATAGGTCACTACCTATATGTAGCTTCACAATGGTAACTCCGAATATGGCCATGTAACATGTCTATGATCATGGAATTGCCCCCTCTATGCCATCCTGGCATAGTTGGCACAAACCCATGATCCCAGTGGTCTGTAGCACAGGCCCTGGTACTGCCAAACTGCCCTTCCTGGGGTTTCACTGCAGCTGCTGCTGCTGCCAACCCCCCAGACAGGCATCTGCCCTCCTGGGGTCCAGCCAGGCCTGGCCCAGGATGGCAGAACAAAGAACTTCCTCTGAGAGAGGGTGTGACACCCTCTCCCTTTGGAAAATGGTGTGAAGGCAGGGGAGGAGTAGCCTCCCCCAGCCTCTGGAAATGCTTTGTTGGGCACAGATGTGCCCAATTCTGCATAAGCCAGTCTACACCGGTTCAGGGGACCCCTTAGCCCTGCTCTGGCGCAAAACTGGACAAAGGAAAGGGGAGTGACCACTCCCCTGACCTGCACCTCCCCTGGGAGGTGTCCAGAGCTCCTCCAGTGTGCTCCAGACCTCTGCCATCTTGGAAACAGAGGTGCTGTTGGCACACTGGACTGCTCTGAGTGGCCAGTGCCACCAGGTGACGTCAGAGACTCCTTGTGATAGGCTCCTTCAGGTGTTGCTAGCCTATCCTCTCTCCTAGGTAGCCAAACCCTCTTTTCTGGCTATTTAGGGTCTCTGTCTCTGGGGAAACTTCAGATAACGAATGCAAGAGCTCATCCGAGTTCCTCTGCATCTCTCTCTTCACCTTCTGATAAGGAATCGACTGCTGACCACGCTGGAAGCCTGCAAACCTGCAACATAGTAGCAAAGACGACTACTGCAACTCTGTAACGCTGATCCTGCCGCCTTCTCGACTGTTTTCCTGCTTGTGCATGCTGTGGGGGTAGCCTGCCTCCTCTCTGCACCAGAAGCTCCGAAGAAATCTCCCGTGGGTCGACGGAATCTTCCCCCTGCAACCGCAGGCACCAAAAAGCTGCATTACCGGTCCCTTGGGTCTCCTCTCAGCACAACGAGCGAGGTCCCTCGAATCCAGCGACTCTGTCCAAGTGACCCCACAGTCCAGTGACTCTTCAGTCCAAGTTTGGTGGAGGTAAGTCCTTGCCTCACCTCGCTGGGCTGCATTGCTGGGAACCGCGACTTTTGCAGCTACTCCGGCCCCTGTGCACTTCCGGCGGAAATCCTTTGTGCACAGCCAAGCCTGGGTCCACGGCACTCTAACCTGCATTGCACGACTTTCTAAGTTGGTCTCCGGCGACGTGGGACTCCTTTGTGCAACTTCGGCGAGCACCGTTTCACGCATCCTCGTAGTGCCTGTTTCTGGCATTTCTCCGGGTGCTACCGGCTTCAGAGAGAGCTCCTTGTCTTGCTCGACGTCCCCTCTCTCTGCTGGTCCAGTTTGCGACTTCCTGGTCCCTCCTGGGCCTCAGCAGCGTCCAAAAACGCTAACCGCACGATTTTCAGCTAGCAAGGCTTGTTGGCGTTCTTTTGGCGGGAAAACACTTCTGCGCGACTCTCCACGGCAAGAGGGATCCGTCCACCAAAGGGGAAGTCTCTAGCCCCTTTCGTTCCTGCAGAAACCTCAGCTTCTTCTGTCCAGTAGAAGCTTCTTTGCACCCGCAGCTGGCATTTCCTGGGCATCTGCCCATCTCCGACTTGCTTGTGACTTTTGGACTTGGTCCCCTTGTTCCACAGGTACCCTAGATTGGAAATCCACAGTTGTTGCATTGCTGGTTTGTGTCTTTCCTGCATTATTCCTCTAACACGACTTCTTTGTCCCTAGGGGAACTTCAGTGCACTTTGCACTCACTTTTCAGGGTCTTGGGGAGGGTTATTTTTCTAACTCTCACTATTTTCTAATAGTCCCAGCGACCCTCTACAAGGTCACATAGGTTTGTGGTCCATTCGTGGTTCGCATTACACTTTTGGAGTATATGGTTTGTGTTGCCCCTATCCCTATGTTTCCCCATTGCATGCAATTGTAACTATACATTGTTTGCACTGTTTTCTAAGACTATACTGCATATTTTTGCTATTGTGTATATATATCTTGTGTATATTTCCTGTCCTCTCACTGAGGGTACACTCTAAGATACTTTGGCATATTGTCATAAAAATAAAGTACCTTTATTTTTAGTATAACTGTGTATTGTGTTTTCTTATGATATTGTGCATATGACACTAGGTGGTACTGTAGTAGCTTCACACGTCTCCTAGTTCAGCCTAAGCTGCTCTGCTAAGCTACCATTATCTATCAGCCTAAGCTGCTAGACACCCTATACACTAATAAGGGATAACTGGGCCTGGTGCAAGGTGCAAGTACCCCTTGGTACTCACTACAAACCAGTCCAGCCTCCTACAGACACTGATTATGGAAATAAAAAGGCTCCTGGGAGAAGATCAAACCCCCAATTTTAATCAACCTTTACTTGGCTCACCTCCAGGGGATGATTTAATACTCAGTCTTCGTAGTGGGATACCCCCCCTTCAGAGGGGAAATTAAAAGGGTAGACAAACTAAGTACCAAACACCTGCTAAGAGATTTAGAACACCTCAGTTTTAGAGCTCTAAATGGACACTTTGCGGAAGACAATCTGCCTGCAGCAACATTTCATTCCTTTACAGTTGCCTCAACACTGGATTACACTTCCACGCTTCCACACAGTTTTAGCATACAAATTGGCTGAGGAAGAATCTAGTGACCACCTCCCACAAGTGATCATGCTGAAAGTTAGTGCATCTGCCCCCTCTATTCCGGCAGCAGCTCTTTATAAGGTGTATACTATGAATAGCAAAAAGATCAAATGTAACGATACTACTACAGAACAACTTCTTTCGACAGTTAAGGAGACACAAGATACAATAAAAAAACCTATAGTTGGGTGGGAAGTTTTCACAAAAGAGTTAGGGGATACATGTGCAACAGCAACAATTCAAGAAAATAGGATAAGGCAAGGTAGACAACAACATCAACTGACAAAGGAACAACTGATGCAAATAAAGAGATACAAGAGGAGCATCATCTCTTGCCTTAGGAAACTCTGATTGGGATCAGGTGATGCCACGATACAACGAGAGCTGAGGTTAAATAAAGCTGCACTAAAAAAAACTAAATTGGTCAATAAAAAAGGAAGGGGACGATACATTCTGGGCCAAGCTCCTTTGTGATATAAAGAGCAAAAATCATGCATGGTTCCGGTGCACAGTCAATATAATACAGCGGCCCACTCATTCTGGAGTCAGCTCCCACCTCACCGAAGAGTCCTAGTTTGAGAAAAGGCCTCTTTTTGAGATGGTTAGTGGCCACTTTTTGCCTGGTGTATGATGTAGCCTAGAAGTAGTTAGTGCTCAGGACCCCTGCTAACCAGGTTCCCTGGGCCAGAGCTCTTTGCCTAAACTGTTGTGATGTATTGGCACAATTGGAGACACCTTTGGCTGCCACCATAAGTCCCTAGTAAATGGTACTTAAGTGCCCAGGGCAGGAGGTACTAAAGTTAGGCCCCTGAGAGCAACAGCACTGATTGTGCCTCCCTCCATCCAGGGGCACCCAACACTGCTATTGCAGGCTGAGTGCCCAGGTGCAAACCTAAAATGAAAAACTCAACATGGCACACTGCCTGTGTGCCCTGTCCACTACACACTGCATGCAATATAGGTAAGTCACCCATTTGGCAGGCCTTTCATCCATAAGGCAGGGTGGGTACACTATGTTGTATGTGAGGGCATAGTTGCATGAGCAATATGCCCCCACTGTGTCCTTGCTAAACCTGAGTCATAGTGAGTGAACAGAGCAGCCATTTTAAAATGCATATTCTGGACACTGGTCAGTACGAGTTTCACAGCAACATGATGCCCACTCTGACCCCGGGCTGTTTGGTATCAAATAACTCAGAATGATAAATGCTCACTGCTACCAGTGTGGGATTTATTATACAATGAACGCAAGGGTCACCTTAGAGGTGCCCCCTCCCCAAGCTGTCTACCCCGGCATGGTTGCTGACTGGTTCTTCACAGCCTGCCACCACCAGACATCCAATCTACAACCTTGGGGTTAGAGAATCTTCTCTCTGGGTTGTAGAAAAAAAGCCCTTCCTTGGTGGAGGTAGCAACAACCCCTGCCTCAGGAATGTGCATTGCCCTGGTGGCAAGCTTAAAAGTGCTTACCACCTTTGAAACTCGAACCCAAGGCCTGCTGGTAGCAGCAGATAGCAATCCCCATTGCAAACCCCTACTTTTCGCGGGAGCAATGGCAGAAAATTGAAACAATGGGTAGGAGGAGTGGCCCTACCTGGCATGCACCACCCCTAAGGTTTTGCCTATGAGGTGGACACTCCAATTCACTTTCCTCCATCTTGGATGGAAGGAAAATAGCCAATCGGGTATGGGGAAGTGACCCCTCCCCAAAGGAAGTGGTCACTTAGGGGGTTATTAAAACTTTGGAGGAGGTGTTAATCCGTCCCAAATGTGACGGTTATACCACCAGCCGTATTACGAGTTCCATAGGATATAATGGACTCGTAATATGGCTGGTGGTATATCCGTCACTTTTGGGACGGATTAACACCTCCTCCAAAGTTGTAATTACCCCCTATGTGTGTGTAGCCACCGTAGGGTTGATGACCCATTGGTCACTTCCAGGTTCCCCCCAAAACAACCACTAAATATAGTTTTTAGTGGGCATCCCTAGACCAAAAAATCACATTTTACAGACTAAACAAGACCAGCACCAAGAAGATCCAAAGTGCAAGAACTGGGGACTTGATGCACCACAGAAAAGGTGCCAAACCCTGCCTGCTGCACCCAGTACTCGACAATAGCCACTTAGGAGCTGCTGGACAACTGGACAACTCTATAAAAACCCCAGAGGATCTCCAGGCTTCGCCAATCACCAGAGAACTCCCTCCAGAGTGGATGTACCACTCTAAAACTTCAAGAAACCAGCAAGCCAGCGAGGGTCACTTCACTGACCAGCTGCTAACCCCTGAACTAGATGCAGCGGGCGGACCAAACTACACTCCAGTGACCGCAAGAACAAACCTTGTCAGAGTTTGGTGGCACTGTGCCCTCCAGTGGCCAAACAGTGCCAAATACCCTTAGTATTTTTCAGCCAACATCAGGCACCAAGAAAAACAGACCCTCCGGGCTGCAAAAGGACCAGGAGGAAGCTGCATTCGAGGGACTTCAAAAACAACCTGGACCTCCTGTCACAGTGCCTCCATTGTCCTGTTATAGACCGTGGAAATGACCTACCTCCTGCTTCTGGGGGCTTCCTTGTGAACAGCTCCTGGATCACCAGTTAGCTCTGCACCTCCTCCAAGGGGACCCCAAGGATTCAACTTTAAACTTATCTGTGCAATTATTTTCCAAGTGGTCCCTCACAGGGGCCCTGCACCAGTTCCAGAGACCTTTTCCCGCTGCTCCCACTGGAGCTGAGAGCCGCCCAAACGTCTCCAACTGGCACAAATAAAGAACTTGCCAAACCAACTGTACGATTTTATATGTATTTTTAAAGATCATCCTGCATTGATTCTTATGGTGCCTAATTACGCATTGTTAGAAACGGGGTCTTTGGTTGGCAGTCAGGTTATCCCCTATCCAAGCAAGGACCCTCACTCTAGTCAGGGTAACTCACACACAATCCAAATTATCCTGTGGCCACCCTCTGGTAGCTTGGCAATGAGCAGTCAGGCTTAACTTAGAAGGCAATGTGTAAAATATTTGTGCAATAAATCATACAATAAGAGAATATAGCACCACAAAAATACACCACACAGTGTTTAGAAAAATATATCATATTTATCTGGATAAATGCTGGTCAAAACGATCAAAGATGCAATAAGTGGCTGTTGAGATATCACTGAAGAGTGATATAAAGTGTCTTAAGTCTTTTTAAAGCAAACAAAGGCCCTCATTACAACCCTGGGAGTAGGTGATAAAGTGGAGGTAATACCGTCAACAGGCCAGCAGTAAAAAAAATGGGATCATGACCACGGCAGAAACCGCCAACACAGACAGCCACTTTAACACACCAACCACCGTGGTGGTAGCAACAAACACTGCGGTCGTCACCGCCAACAGACAGGCGGAAGACAATGTACCGCCACCCCACTACAACCCGCCAATCCGCCAGCTTTTCCGGGGTGGTACCAACGCCATCAAAAGCACAGCGGAAACAGTGTTTGGAAGGGAAACCACTCACCTCTCGACACTTAACAAAGAACAAGGACGCCATGGAGCCCAAGTTAAAGGTCCTGCCCATGCTGGTCTACCTCCTCATACACCAGGAATATCAAAGGCAGTGGTGACGGCCACAGTGAGTACTGCACCTAGCATACAGGGGAGGGGGGAGGAAAAAGAGAGTGACACACACACGCAACACGCAACACCCCCACCCTCACCCACAACACCATACACACAAACACATGCAGCAACATTACATTTACATCCCGTGACCCCCTGGAAGAACGAAAGGACAAAAGGAATAGAGTCCAATCAGTGATATATTAGAAATACGCAGATATACGTAACAAATATAAAAACAGTATTTACAAATATTTACAAAATGTACAGAAGGCCGTACATTGTCCTTTCCAAATGTCCGTGTGCCACTGGGCCAGAAATCATGGGCCAAGCCCAGAACTTGACTCCTGCCTCAATACGGAGAGAACACTGCAGGGGCATCAAGTCGTAAACGCACAGGCACCTCAGGGGGATATAGAAGGGGGGGCACCTCAGCCGGAAGATGGAATACTGCCACTGCTCCTGGAGGGGGCTCCATGCCCACAACAATGTCCTGGGGAGTGCAAAGCCACAGTCTCTCAAGTCTCTCAAGTGGGTGTGGTGCCCACTGCTTGGTCCTGGGGAGTGCAAAGCCACAGTCTTTCAAGTGGGTGGGTTGCCCACTGCTTGGTCCTGGGGAGTGCAAAGCCACAGTCTCTCAAGTGGGTGGCTTCTGCACTGGTTCTGGAGGGGGCTTTGTGCCCAGTGTGCTTCATCCTGCCAAGGAAAGGGTGAGTGGATGGCTTCTTCCACTGGTTCTGGATGGGGCTTTGTGCCCAGTGTGCTTCATCCTGCCAAGAAAAGGGTGAGTAGATGGTTTCTACCACTGGTTCTGGAGGGGGCTTTGTGCCCAGTGCGCTTCATCCTGCCAAGGAAAGGGTGAGTGGATGCACATCTCCAGTGGTTCTGGAGGGGGCCTTGTGCCCAATGATGCAGCACTTGGGGTGTGGCAGTTCACATTCCCTCACCTGAGTGTCTGAGGCACGAGATTTGCAGGGACCAGGGAGCATGATACTCCATGGAGGCAGGGCCAGACTCCATCTTGCGGCGATTAAGGCTGCAAACTGGTGGTAGTGCCGGTGCTGGTGGGGGTGCTGCCAGTGGTGGTGGGATGCTTCAGCAGTCTCCTGCAGCCTCGGACGGACGCACGCTGGGGCTGCTGCTGCTGGTAGTGGTCCTACTGTCGGCGGTGCAGGTGGCGGTGCTTGCGGCGGTGCTTGCGGCAGGGATTCTGGCGGTGCTGGCCGTGGTGCAGGTGCCAGTGCTGCCAGTGGTGGACGGAGGCACCAGCCCATCTCCTGCAGCCTCAGACGGCTGGCCACTGGGGATGCTGCTGCTGACAGTAGTGGTGGCAGCGGCGGTGCAGGTGGCGGTGCTGGCGGCGAGGATGCTGGCGGTGCTGGCCGCAGTACAGGTGGTGGGGCTGTCGGTTCTGTTGGTAGCCACCAGGCCCTCACCTGGAGCCTCTGACGCCTGAAGTGCCTTCACTTGGCTTGTCTGCCCCTTCCTCACCTTGGCAGATGCTGTTAGGGCCTTGGCTCTGGCAGCTGGAGTTTTGGAGGAGGCCTTGCTGGGTGGGTCATGCTCCTTGCCCTTGCTGCATGCTGTCCCCTTCTTCACCTTGGCAGGTGGCAGAATGGTTTGGTCCTTTGCAGGGGTCGGTGGCACACTGGCTGGCATGAAGGGTGCCCCCTTTGAGCCTCTGGGAGTTGCAGGTACACAGCGGACGCCGACTTGGTGGCTGAGGTGCTGGCCTGGGTTCTGGACACCCTGGCATGAGAGGAAGGACGGGGGGAGGAGTAGGGAACAGGTCAATGTTTGCCAAGAAAAGTCTTTTAGACACACTGGGACGGGAAGATGGAGAGGGTTTGGGAGTGGAGGAAGAGGGAATGGTTGTAGGAGGTGTCTGTCTGCTGAATTTGGGTGAAGATGCATGGACTGGAAGCTGTTGTGAGGAGGACGCCTGTTGGGTGGGTGGGTGCTTGAGTTTGTTAACTTTGGGAGGAGGGGTCACAGACACAGTGGGAGAGGACACAGGGGACGTGTGCATGGTTGTGGGGGTGGTGACTGCTCGTAAGGGGTGTGTTGTGATGGGCATGCTGGTGATGAAGGTAGTGGATGAAGATGTAGAGCATATAGTCAATGGCTGCCATCCGTGCTGAGGCCAGAGCCTGAAATGCTCTCTGTTGGGCCGCCACGCCAGAGTGAATGCCTTCCAGGTATGTATTTGTTTGTTGCAAATGCCTCTCGACACCCTGGATGACATTCAGTATGGCTGACTGCCCAACAGTGAGGGATCTCAGGAGGTCAATAGCCTCCTCAATGAGGGCAGCAGGGCTGAGTGGGGCAGGGCCTGAGGTGCCTGGGGCAAAGGAGATGCCCACCCTACCTGGGTGAGCAGGCACAGGAAACACGCTGAGGGGCTGCTGGGAGGGCGGTGCTGGTAGGGGGTTGGCAGCTGTACCTGTTGTAGGTGTGGGGATGGAGGTGTCCGCCACCACCAGAGAGCTTCCATTGAAGGAGGAGTTGCTGCCTGTGGTCTACCCTCCTGTCCCCGTCGTGGTGCTCCACTCGCCGTCCATCCCACTTGTGCCCTCAACCTCAGTGGATTCGGCCTCCAGGCCCATGTGGGATGCAGCTCCCTCCGTCGCCGGTGCCTCTGCTCCTCGGCCAGATGATGCTAATGCACAAAAAGACAAGGTGACTAAACAAAAAGGGGGGAAGATACAGAGGAAACACTTGGTCAATGCCTGCAACATCACTACTGTTGGCGTACACAACACACGGGAAGCAGCCCTATGCATTAGGCCATGCCCAACCATTTACTACGACAGTCATCAGCCCATGGGGTACAATGCCTACCGCCATCATCTGCACACCAGAAACCCACAGGACCCTGTCCAGTAGTAGATGCCAACTTACACTATTGGGGTAGGAGTACTCCAGAGCCTGCCCAACAAGGGACCTAACCTGCCATGTTCGCCCTGGCCTAGGGGCACCCACAGCCCACATCCCCCACCCAGGTGCCTCCTAATGCGCGCAAAGTCAGGTTTCAGATTCTGTACTCACCCCCTCGTGGCTGCTGTGATGCCTTCAAGTGCCCATCCAACTCCGGATAGGCCACATCCAGGATGCAGAACATCAGGGGGATCATGGTGCGACGAGCACCCCTTTCTCGTTGGGAGGCAAGCCCTAGCTGGGCCTCCGCCGTCTTCTTTGCCCAGTGGCACAGGTCCTCCCATCTATTGAGGCAGTGGGTGCTCCACCTGTCAAAGACCCCCAGGGTGCATGCTGCATGCTGCACTCTGGCCAGGATGTCTCCCCCCCATATGTGGCTTACACACACAGCAATCCCTACATTCATGGCCCACGCATCATGCTCACAGTATACTCACCTGTTTGTCTGGAGGACCGTAGAGTAACGTGTACTGGGTTAGGACCCCGTCCACCAGTTTCTACAACTCCACCACAGTGAAGGCAGGGGGCCTTTCCCCAGACACATGAGCCATGGTCGGTTCCAGACACATGTCACAGCAGCACTTACAATATAGGTCCTCTCCTGTTGAAGGTCAGGTAGCAAGTGAGTGATTTGATAAAAAATGGCAGTGACGTAAGCGGCGGTGCATACCGTCACCGCCAGCGTACATCGGCATTGGCTCCTGGAACCCATAGGGCCCAATGATAACCAATACAATTTTGCGCGGCGGTCATCGACTGCCTACCGCGACGGCGCACAAAGCGAGCGCAATTACCTCATTTCCACTTGTCCCTCCTCACAGGTCAGGTAGCCGCCATTTCAGGGGAGCCCATGGCATGGCACCTAACTGCACATCAACTGCCTCTCGAGTTCACATACTGTTTCTGTAAAGTAAACAAATCATCATTAGTGCAATAGATGTGTGGATATGACCCTCTGCTCACGTTCTCTTCCATAGGCTTCAACCAATGAGGCAGAATATGAGATGGCGGCATCCTCCGGTGTACAGACCCTGGAGGACCTTGCGACTATGGAGGACAGACACAATATCATTACCTACAGACTTAATCTTGCCACAATCCAAGAACTGTGTGCCCAATTGGAGCCAGACTTGATTTCAGCTATCCGCCAGCCCACAGGAATCCCCCCTCTAGTGCAGGTCCTGTCAGTGCTCCATTTCCTGACAAGTGGTTCCTTACAAACAACAGTGGCCATGGCATCAGGGATGTCTCAGCCAATGTTCTCTAACGTGTTGTCCAGAGTGTTGTCTGCCCTTCTGAAACACATGTGCAGCTACATCGTGTTCCCCCAGGTAGAGGATTTGGCCACAGTGAAGGCTGACTTTTATGCCCTGGGACATATCCCCAACATCATTGGTGCCATGGATGGGACACATGTGCCATTTGCCCCCCCCCCCCCACGGAGAAATTAACAGGTTCACAGGAATAGAAAAATCTATCACTCGATGAATGTGCAGATGGTGTGTTTGGCGGAGCAGTACATCTCCCATGTGAATGCCAAATATCCTGGCTCTGTGCATAACACCTTTATCTTGAGGAATAGCTGCATCCCATATGTGATGGGCCAACTCCAGAGGCACCGTGTATGGCTAGTAGGTGAGCAAAAGTCCCCGCCCATTGTAAATTGGTGTATGGGTATGGCGTTGTCCCTAAGGGTGAGTGTGTGGCTAACAGGTATCCCTCGTTATTTGCAGGTGACTCTGGTTAACCCAACCTCTCATAGCTACTGACCCCAGTGAGGAATGCCAGGACAAGGGCAGAGGAATGTTACAATGAGGCACATGGGCTTACAAGGAGGATTATAGAAAGGACCTTCAGCCTCCTGAAGGCCAGGTTCCAGTGCCTTCATCTGACAGATGGATCCCTATACTACTCACCCATGAAGGTGTGCCAGATCATCGTTGCTTGTTGCATGTTGCACAACCTGGCCTTGAGACGCCAGGTGCCTTTTCTGCAGGAGGATGTGCCTGGAGATGGTCTTGTGGCAGCGGTGGAGACTGTGGACAGTGAGGAAGAGGGGGCAGAGGAAGAAGATGTTGACAACAGAACCAATATAATTCAGCAGTACTTCCAGTGACACACAGATAAGACACTGTAAGTTCACTTTACATTTCAGTTATCTGTTGGACATTGTACAAGGCAGCCTGTTTCCCTATGTCTGTGGCCACTGATTGTACCCTTTGGCATCTCTATTTTCAGATCTCTGTGCCCCACTCTGGCTCCTGCTATGTGTACTGCTGCCCATCAAAGGTCATTCCAAAGTATATTTCACTGTACATTTGATTTGCAATGCTTTGATAATGTTGTACTAATACATTTGTGAATCATTTGACAAACTCCAGATTGGTATTTGTTCCAAGGGTGTTTATTGAGGTGCTCATAAGTGGAGGTGGGTGTTCAAGGCGCTGGGCTGATGGTGGAGGAAAGTTCAGGGTAGAGTCCAATCTCTTGGTATCACAGGTGCATTGTCCAATGGGGCATAGGAAGGGGAGTAATGGCAGGTCAAGGTGGACAGGGTGATAGAGTGGGACAGAAGGGTGACAATCAGGAGAGTCTTATTTCCTGGTGGGGGTTTTGGCAATGTTCTCTGGCTTCTGCCTGGATCGTAGGGACCATTTGCATGGTGGTTCTCCTTCTACATGGGGTGGGGTGCTGGTGGCCTGTTGGTCCTGTGGCTGGGCCTCCTGTCCACTAGCGCCGGTGGAGGTGTAAGGCTGTTCCTCAGTTTGGCTAGTGTCAGGCGCCCGTTGTTGTGCCACTGCCTCCCTCATGGTCTTGCCCATGTCAGCCAGCACCCCTGCAATGGTGACCAGGATGGTGTATATTTTTGTTAGGTCATCCCTGATCCCCAGGTACTGTCCCTCCTGCAGTCACTGGGTCTCTTGCAACTCGGCCAGTATCTGGCCCATCGTCTCCTGGGAATGGTGGTATGCTCCCAGGATGTTGGAGAGTGCCTCATGGAGAGAGGGTTCCCTGGGCCTGTCCTCCCCCTGTCACACAGCAGTTCTCCCAGCTTCCCTGTTGTCCTGTGCCTCTGTCCCCTGAACAGTGTGCCCACTGCCACTGAGCCCAGGTCCCTGATCATCCTGTGTTTGTGGGGTTGCCTGAGGTCCCTGTAGTGGTGGACACACTGCTGATTGACGTGTCCTGGGGACAGTGGCATGGGCCTCTGGGTGGGGGCTCTGCTGGTGTTTCCTGAGGGGGGAGGCTCTGTGGTGAGTTGAGACTGTGGCAGGGGAACCGACTGTCCAGAGGTTCCGGATGGGCCAGGTTGGTCATCCTGTTCCAGGCGTGCAGAGCTGCTGTCGTCACTGTGGGCCTCTTCGGGGGGGACTAGATGTGGCTGGCACCTCCTCTCCGGTGACGTGGAGTATGGGTCCTGTGGGGATGCAAATGCATTGTTAATGTGTCTGCGTGTGCCATCTTGTGCATGGGTGTGTTTCCCTGTATGATTGTGATTTCCCTGTCAGCTTGGCCTTGTGTGAGTGGTGATTTTGTGGGCTGGGTGAGTCTCTCTACTGGGCATGCTGTGGTGATGGGTGTCCATGCAGGTCTGTGATGGGTGTCCATGCATTGGTGTTGCATGCAGGGCTTGGTACTGGGATGAGTGGGTTGTGTTAGTGGGGTATATGTTAGGTGGTGGTGTGATGGAGGTGAGGGTAGGGGAGGAGTTTGTGATGGCATGCAGGTAGCGTGGGGGGGATAAAGTAGTTAATATTTGACTTACCAGAATCCAGTCCTCCTGCGAGGCCCTCAAAACGCATGATCGCCAAGACTTGCTCCTCACTTGTTGTTAGTTGTGGGGGATGAGGTGGGGGTCCACCGCCAGTCCTCTGTACTGCTACCTGGTGTCTTGCTACCACGGAACGCACCTTCCCCTGTAGGTCGTTCCATCTCTTCCTGATGTCATTCCTGGTTCTTGGGTGCTGTCCCACAGCATTGACCCTGTCCACGATTTTCCGTCATAGCTCCATCTTCCTTGCAATGGACGTCTGCTGCACCTGTGATCCGAATAGCTGTGGCTCTACCCGGATGATTTTCTACACCATGACCCTTAGCTCCTCCTCAGAAAACCCGGGGGGGCTTTGAGGTGCAATGGATGTGGTGCACGTGATATGTATGAGGATGTGTGGGGATATGTGTGGGGTGATGTGTTGGGGTGTATGCTGTATTGTGCGTGAATGGTGTATGGGTGATGGTGTTCTGTGCCTCTGATTGAGTGGGTGCTTCTGGCTTTTCTCTCTCTGCTTGCTATCTTTTTTTAACCGTAGGGGTTGTGGGTAATGTGGGTGTGTGTTTTATAGTGTTGTGTGTGTGTGGGTGTGGTGTTTGTATGTGTGTCAGGTGTGTGTAGTTTGAATTGTCCAATGTGGTGTAGTTTTGTTAGTGTGTGTGTATTTTGAGCGCGGCGGTGTATACCGCCAATGGTTTACCGCGTTTGAAAGAACGCTGTGGTGATTCGTGGGTCGTGATACTGTGGGCATATTCCTGTTGGCGTAACGGTGTGGGTTTTGCTATCATCAGTTTATCACTGACCTTTGGTGTGGCGCACTTGTGAGTGTGTCTGTATAGTGGCGGAATTCTCAGTGTGGGTCATAATACCCATGGCGGTATACCGCCGCGAGCATGGTATGTTGCCGGCCGTCAGAACGGCGGTAGGCGGCATTTACCGCCACGGTTGTAATGAGGACCAAAGTCAATTTCAAGCACAAAGTACCTGGTTTGCATGAAAAATCTCTGCAAAGAGCCGCAGAGGAGGAGAAGCGTGGAAACAAAGGGGTGTGCGTCGATTTCTCGGCCCGAACACAGCGATGCGTCGTTTAGTTTTTACACAGGGATGGCTGTGCGTCCATTTACGGCGCTCGTTCGTGGATCCTCTTCGGGTTGCATGGTTTTCAGATGCCCCGGGGACGGTGCGTGGATTTCCTGCGCTGGCAGGACAAAGGCACAGGAACTGTGTCAATCCGGTGGGCGTTGTGTAAAATTTTCCACTGCACGCTGCATCTATTCCTCTCTGGAAGCCAGGCTGCGTCGTTCCGGCTCGTCTATGCGTCAATCCAGTGGGCCATGCGTCGAATTTCCGGTCGATTTCTCGGGCCGAACACAGCGATGCGTCATTTAGTTTTTACACAGGGACGGCTGTGCGTCCATTTCCGGCGCTCGTTCATGGATCCTCTTCGGGTTGCATGGTTTTCAGATGCCCCGGGGACGGTGCGTGGATTTCCTGCGCTGGCAGGATAAAGGCACAGGAACTGTGTCAATCCGGTGGGCGTTGTGTAAAATTTTCCACTGCACGCTGCATCTATTCCTCTCTGGAAGTCAGGCTGCGTCGTTCCGGCTCGTCTATGCGTCAATCCAGTGGGCCATGCGTCGAATTTCCGGTCTCTACGCTGGTCTCTATGCTGGTGCTGCATCGATCTTCTTGTTGCGAAGTCAGACTGCGTTGTTCCGGTTCGGCGTGTGCTGAAGTTTTCACCACGGAGCAGCCTGTGCGTCATTTCTGGCAGGCTGTGTGTCGAATTTCGCCGCTCAAGGAGTCCTTCTTGAAGAGTCTATTTGGTCCTGAGACTTCAGGGAAAAAGGAGGCAAGATCTATCCAAGCCCTTGGAGAGCACTTCTTCACCTCAGCCAGAGAGCAGCAAGGAAGCAGAGTATCAGTAAGGCAGCAGTCCTTCACAGAAAGCAGTCAGGTGAGTTATTTGGACAGCCAGGCAGTTCTTCTTGGCAGGTTGCAGGTTCTGGTTACAAGTTTCTTCTCCAGAACGTGTCTGAGTTGGAAGGGGCAAGGCACTGTTTGTATATCCAAATGTGCCTTTGAAGTGGGGAAGACTTCAAAGAGTGGCTTAGAAGTGTACCAGTTCCCCTTTCAGTTCAATCCTGTCTGCCAGAGTCCCAGTAGGGGGTGTGGCAGTCCTTTGTGTGAGAGCAGGCTCTCCACCCTCCTAGCCCAGGAAGACCCATTCAAAATGCAGATGTATGCAAGTGAGGTTGAGTATCCTGTGTTTGGGGTGTGTCTGAGTGAATGCACAAGGAGCTGTCAACTGAACCCAGCCAGACGTGGATTGTAAGGCACAGAAAGATTTAAGTGCAGAGAAATGCTCACTTTCTAAAAGTGGAATTTCTAAAATAGTAATATTAAATCCAACTTCACCAGTCAGTAGTATTTTATATTACCATTCTGGCCATACTAAATATGACCTTCCTACTCCTTTCAGATCAGCAGCTACCACTCAAACAATGTATGAGGGCCGCCCCAATATTAGCCTATGAAGGGAGCGGGCCTCACAGCAGTGTAAAAACAAATGTAGGAGTTTTACACTACCAGGACATGTAAACTACATAGGTACATGTCCTGCCTTTTGCCTATACAGCACCCTGCCCTATGGGTTACCTAGGACATACCTTAGGGGTGTCTTATATGTATAAAAAGGGGAGTTTTAGGCTTGGCAAGTACTTTTAAATGCCAAGTCAGATTGGCAGTGAAACTGCACACACAGGCCTTACAATGGCAGGCCTGAGACTTAATCGTGTGGCACAATCAGTGCTGCAGGCCCACTAGTAGCATTTAATCTACATGCCCTGGGCACACATAGTGCTCTCTACTGGGAAATTATAAGTAAATTAAATAGTCCAATTGGGTATGATCCAATGTTACCATGTTTAAAGGGAGAGAGCATATGCACTTTAGCACTGGTTAGCAGTGGTAAAGTGTGCAGAGTCTAAAAACCAGCAAAGACAGTGTCCAAAAGGCGGAGGGAGGCAGGCAAAAAGTTAGGGGTGACCACCCTAAGGCTGTCAGGTCTAACATGTGTCCCCCGCAGATGAAAGTGGGGAGACCTACCCAACCTCCTGGGAGCTCCCATCGCTAAGGCAGAGGTATCTGGAGAGACCATCAGCATTGGCGTGTTCAATCCCCGGGCGATGCTCCACCATAAAGTACATCCCCTGTAGGGAAATGGACAACCTCAAGAGTTTAGGATTCTCACCCCTCATCTACATGAGCCATATGAGGGGCCTGTGGTCTGTCAGAACCCAGAAGTGAGTCCCAAACAGGTATGGTCTCAGCTTCTTCAGTGCCCAAACCACAGCAAATGCTTCTATCTCAATAGCACTCCACCTCTGTTTCCCTGGTAACAGCCTTCTGCTAATAAAGGCTACTGGCTGGTCTGAGTCCTTCTCATTTAGCTGTACAAGAACAGCCCCTATGCCATGCTCTGAAGCGTCTGTCTGCACAATAAATTCCTGGGAGTAGTCAGTGGCCTTGAGCACGGGGGCCATGCTCATGGCTTCCTTCAGAGAATCAAAGGCTTTCTGACAAGCCTCTGTCCAATTCACCAACCTAGGTTGTTTCTTGGAAGTGAGTTCTGTCAAGGGTGGCACAATGGTACCATAGCCTTTGACAAATCTGCAGTAGTATCCAGTGAGGCCTAAAAAGGCTCTCACTTCAGTCTGTGTTCTAGGTGGTTGCCAGGCCTTGATAATTTCAATCTTGGCCTGCAGTGGCTGCACCTTGCCACCACCTACAAGGTGTCCCAAGCACACCACGGAACCCTTACTAGCCGTGATGGTCAGGCCTGCCTGTTGCAGAGTCCGAAGCACCTCCTTGAGGTGGAGCAGGTGTTCCTCCCAGCTGGAACGATAGACAGCTATGTCATCTAGGGAGGCTGCACAGTAGGCATCCTTGCCAGCTTCGACCCCGTTGACCAACCATTGGAAAGTAGCAGGGGCATTTTTCAACCCAAAGGGCATCACCCGGAACTTGTAATGGCCATCAGGTGTGGAAAATGCAGATCTCTCTTTAGCCCCCTCAGTCAAGGCGATTTGCCAGTACCCTGATGTAAGATCCAACGTACTCAGGAACTTGGCAGCGCCTAGCCTGTCAATGAGCTCATCAGCTCAGAGGATCGGGTGAGCGTCAGTCCGTGTCACTGAGTTGAGACCCCAGTAGTCCACACAGAACTTGAGTTCTGGCTTTGCACCGGGGGCAGCAGCCTTAGGAACCTGCACCACAGGGCTGGCCCAGGGACTACTGGATTTCTCAATTACCCATAGGGTCAACATCTTGGAGACTTCCTCCTTGATGCTGGCCTTTACCTTATCCGATAACCTGTAAATTTTGTTCTTCACAGGGGGACTGTCACCTGTGTCAATGTCATGGACACATAGATGGGTCAGTCCAGGAGTAAGGGAAAACAGGGAAGAGAACTGTTCTAATAGCTCATAGCAGTCTCCTCTCTGATTTAGAGTCAGGGAGTCAGAGAGAATGACACCCTCCAGTGACCCATCACCTTCTTTGGCAGAGAGGAGGTCTGGGAGAAGTTTACTCTCCTCTTCCATGACCAGGAGCACATTGACCTCAGACCTATCAAAAGCAATCCCTCTGAGAACAGTGACTGCACCGGTGGTGATCAGAACCCTGTTGGGAATATTTACCCATGTGGGATTCCCTAAGGAAGTTATATCTGACAGGGGCACAAACCTCATGTTTGCGTACATGAAGTAAATGTGGGACGAGTGTGGGGTGACCTACTGGTTTACCACCCCTTATCATCCTCAATCCAATTGGCTTGTTGAGAGATTCAACAAGACCCTGAAAGGCATGATTAATGGCCTGACTGAAGCGATGAGGCATAAGTGGGACGTCCTCTTACCATGCCTGTTGTTTGCTTACAAGGGGGTGCCCCAGAAAGGGGTGGGGTTCAGCCCCTTTGAGCTTCTCTATGATCACCCTGTCAGGGGACCTCTGAGCATAGTTAAAGAGGGCTGGGAGAAAGCTCCCAAGACACCTCCCCAGGATGTGGTCAGCTACGCGCAGGTTCTCCGCAACCAAACCCAATGCTTCTGGAAGCAGGCCAAGAGTAACCTTGAGGCCAGTCAAGACGTGATGAAGGAGTGGTATGACCGGAGTTCTCACAAGGTTTGGGTGATGGAGCCAGTAGAACCCAGGGCTCTCCAGGACCGCTGGACTGGCCCATTTGAGATTAAGGAGCATAAGGTAAAGGCCACTTACCTAGTGGACCTCAAGACCCTCAGGCACCCCCTAAGGGTCCTCCTTCACAACAGACTCAAACCTCACTTTGTAAATTGCTTCAGTGTCTTTCATTGATGAAAGGTGTCAGTGTCTGTCCTGAAAGGGTTTGCTGCTCTGTTTCCTCACTGTAATGTCCACACTCTGTTCACTGTGAGAGGGTTAGAGATGTGTTGATTTTCTTCACGCCGAGGTGGTGATGTGTCGGTTCTGAGATGCGGCGGGTCTGGAGACGATGCACTGGGTTTGTCCCTACAACAGCAGTGATGTGCTGGTTCTGATCATGCAGCAGGAGCAATGAGCTGGTTCTGATCCTCACAACAGGAGCGATGAGCTTATTCTGGTAAATGCAGAAGCGGTGATGAGTCTGGTTGACAGTAGATGCATTGGTTCTGCTGGAGCAAGCACCCTGGGTTCAATTCCAAGGGTTCAGGGCTGGGGTAGCACAATGTGGCAAGGCAGACTAACAAATGGCAGAGTTCAGGTCCAGATGTAGGTTGGTTGGAAGTATTTTATGTCCCTGAGACTTCAGATCAGAAGGCTAGCTGACTAGCCCTTGGAGTCACTCTGGATTTTTTTGCGTTGGAGAGATGTAGGTCTAGTTATTTTCACTCCCAGCCTCAAGGGCAGCAGGCACAGGTCTGCACAGCAAAGCAGGAGTCCATCACACAGCAGTTCAGCAGAGTGACAGGCCTTTAGCAGGCCTTTCACAGCACAGCATTCCTTCTTCCTGGCCGAGCATCCACATGTCCAGAAGTGAACTGGAGTGGTGGTATCTGAGGTCTAGTATTTATGCTGAGTTGAGCCTTTGAAGTGGGGTAGAATTCAAAAGACGTGCCTTTGAAGTGCACAGAGTTCCTGCCCTTCCTGCCCTGGCTCCAGACTCACTACAGGGGTTTATTCAGCCTGTTGTGTGTGGGCAGGACACAGTCCATTCAGGTATGAGTGAGGCTGTGCTCCCGCTGTGCAGGCTGGCCCATCAAGTCACATCAAAGCTCCCATTGTATGTGGCTGTCTAGGGGAATATACAAAGCCCAGTTGTCTCTGCACACCAGACATGTGGTCAGAGGCAGGCAACGGGCACCGAATGGTTAAAGTCAGAAAATGCCAACTTTCTAAAAGTGAAAGAACACACTTAGGGGCAACCCAGAATTCCTCTAGGAACTGGGTACAGACAATGGCTCACTTAAGAATGCTCCTAGAGGAATTATTTAGAAATAGTATGTTTATGTCTCTGCAAGGGTCCCTTTGTCATTAAGTGACTGTATCAGTCTTTCGAGAACTATGATACATGTGGGTGAACCCTTCATTTAGTTAGTTTTTTATATCTATGTTTAATTTGTGTAAACATTTTTGTTAATTGCACCTTGTGAATTGATAACTGGATAAATGTTTGAAGAAGGAACATTGGGGGTGATTCTCACCCTGGCGGGCGGCGGAGGCCGCCCACCAGAGTTCCCCCCTCCAGAATACCGCACCGCGGTCATTAGACCGCTGCGGGTATTCTGGGGGTGATTTTAACCTTGGCGGACGGCGGAGGCCGTCCGCCAAGGTACCGCCGTGAAAAGACCGCAGCGGCCATTTAAACATTTCCGCTGGGCCGGCGGGCGCTCTCCGAAAGAGCGCCCGCCGGCCCAGCAGAAATGCCCCTGCAACGAGGACGCTGGCTTTCCCGCCATGAACAGGATGGCGGTAGGGGGTGTCAGAATCCCCATGGCGGCAGAGCACGCTCCGCCGCCATGGAGGATTCCCCCGAGCAGCGGAAAGTCGGCGGGACACCGCCGACTTTTCGCTTCTGACCGCGGCTGAACCGCCGCGGTCAGAATGCTCGTGGGAGCACCGCCAGCCTGTTGGCGGTGCTCCTGTGGTCGGTGGCCCTGGCGGCCCCTGGCCGCCAGGGTCAGAATGAATCCCTCTGTGTTTTATACTGGGCTGGCGGGCGACCGCCAAAAGGCCGCCCGCCAGCCCAGTGTAAAACTACCTTCCCACGAGGACGCTGGCTCAGAATTGAGCCTGCGGAGTGGGAAGGTGCGACGGGTGCAGTTGCACCCATCGCGAATTTCAGTGTCTGCAAAGCAGACACTGAAATTCTTTTTGGGGCCCTCTTACGGGGATGGGCATGGGCACTGCAGGGGCCCCCAGGGGCCCCGCGACACCCCATACCGCCATCCTGTTCCTGGCGGGAGAACCGCCAGGAACAGGATGGCGGTATGGGGTGTCAGAATCCTCCATGGCGGCGCAGCTTGCTGCGCCGCCATGGAGGATTCATTTGGGCAGCGGAAAACCGGCGGGAGACCGCCGGTTTTCCACTTCTGACCGCGGCCGAACCGCCGCAGTCAGAATGCCCAGCGGGGCACCGCCAGCCTGTTGGCGGTGCCCCCGTCATTTTAGCCCTGGCGGTCTTGGACCGCCAGGGTTAGAATGAGCCCCATTATCTTACACTGATGATTAAATTGTTAGAATAGCCAGTGGGCCGTCTCTTTTGGGACTACAGAGGGGATACATTTTACATACACAACAGGATTACACTTTGGCCCAATTATAAAAATTGCGTAATCAATTGGTAAGGACTGAGCTACACGCCAAGTTTTTAATTGATTGTTTAAATGTAAATATCATCCAGGTGGGATTACAAGTACAGAATATTCCATTATTTTTGTGGATGATGAGGAATTTAAAATTGGGTTCAGTTTTGTTTCAAGCATTTGTTTGGTTGGTCCTTAGCATAGAAGCAGCTCTAAATCATATAGAAAGCATTAAAAGAGAGATTGCAAAGCTAGAAAAAAAGTTCCTGGAGGAGCAAACTAAAACCAATGCTAAGGAAACTCTAAAAAAGTTAGAAGCTATCATTTCTGATTTTGAAAGAACTAATATCCTGAGGAAAACAGATAAGCTACAAAAACACATCAGAAGATATAGTAAGGAGCGCACATATCCATATTTAAACAAAGGTTTTTACCAACATGGTACAGTAAAAACTGGTGGTAGTCGGAAACATATTGTTACTTTCTCAGATACTTATAGTGATTCTGACTGTGATAACTCTGTTTCTACCGCGGGCCTCCCTAAAACAAGTTGTAATATTGAACCCGCCACCTCTAGACAAACTTTTTCAGAAAGGGGCTGGAGACCAGCACATGGAAGGGTAAGAACTTCAGGAAGGGGTGGTTCAGGAATCAATACACCCCAGGGTTCAGACAAACCAGAAATCAATATTACGAGTGGTAGACAATATGGCACATAATCCTGGTATGGAGGAGGTACCGATCCTCAACTTGTCCTCACACAAGTTAAGTTCTAAAGAAATTGAAGTTCTGAGTACCAGCCTATCTTTTGTGCCAACTCATAGGAATTACCCATTTTTTATTCAAATAGAGTTATATACATTTTTTAGGACATTGAGACTTAAATTGTGGTTTCCCAAAAATCCACATGTGAGTCCAGAAAGTATCACAGGCTTGTGATGTACCTCTACATTTTTTCCTCCCACTAAATTGATGCCAAAGGAAATCATAACGTTTGAGAATGCAGTTCTGTTTGAGGTAGAGAAAGTATTCATGGAACATAATTATGCGCATTCCAACTTTACTAGAGCTCAAAATGAAGCTTTATCCTCCCTAGCCAGCAATATAAATATAGTTATCAAACCAGATGATAAAGGAGGAAGCATCATTATTCAAGATATACTAGATTATGAACAGGAAGTTTTAAGACAACTACATAATCCTTCACATTACAACAAATTAAAGAAAGATCCTACACCATCCATCAGAAGTGAAATTTGTGAACTGACCAATAAGGGTCTGCTTGGTGGGGGGGTTAAGCAAAATAGAATATGACTACCTTAATAAGGATTATTTTGCCTACCAGCCTTATATGTTTTACCCAAAATCCATGAAGATACAAAGAAGCCACCAGGAATACCCATCATGGCTGGCTGCCAGTCTGTTTTACAACCACTTGCAGAATATGTTGATTCTTTCATCAAACCATTTGTGCCTCTAACCAAGTCATACACAAGAGATAGTCTGTCTGTGATCACTCAAATGGAAGGGGCTCCTTTTAATCCTGGGGTTGACATCTTTGTTACAATGGATATAGAACAATTGTACACCAATATTCCACAAGGTGAGGCACTTGAAGTAATTACCACCATTCTTGACTCTAGACAAGACCTCATAGGTTCCCCACTGAATTTATCACAAGTTGTTCTCAGATTGCACTGGAACGCAAATATTTCCTATTCAATAATGAGTTATTTCCACAAATAAAGGGAGTAGCGATGGAAGCTATTTTTGCTCCTGATATTGCAAATCTATATGTGGCCACTTTTGAAGAGTATACCATCTATAAGGAGGGCATTCCTTATGGCAGTTACATCACAAAATGGCTCAGTATATAGATGACATCTTCTTTTTTTGACATGGTCCAATAAGAGACTTACTACAATTTCACAAATGTATTAATAATCAAAATACAAACTTAAAATTTACCCTGGAGTATGATACCTGTTCCATTAATTTTTTATATTTAAAAAGTTCAGTTGATGAGGGTGAGCTGTATGTAGGCCTATATACTAAACCCACTGCCAGAAATACTCTTCTGAGATACAATAGCCATCATCCCAGGAATTTAAGGGACAATTTACCGTTTGGGCAATTCTTAAGGATCAAATGTAAATGCACCCAGAAGGACGACTATTTTATGGAAACCATGACTCTAATGTCTAAATTGATTAACATAGTCTGGTTAAAAGATCCTTGAAACGTGCCTGGTATTACAATTGACAAGCCTTACTCCAGGTCAAAGAGACAGCTTTTCACTCTGGTGTGACTTGTGTCACAACTTTTGGTCCGGAGTCAAATGGAATTAAAAATATTTTTTTTTTAAATGGCATTTATTAGCCTCTCTTGATATTCCATGTGGGAAACCATTATTTACCTTCAAAAGGGGAAAAAACTTGAGAGTCTAGTGAGGGCACACCAATGAACCAGAACCACGCACACTGAGTAACATCTGGGAGCTAACACCAAGGGGTGGACATTACCCGTGTGGCAACTGCAGTGCATGTGCTTTCACTTAAATTGTAAAAACATGTTGTCTAAATGAGAGAACTTGGCAGCTGAAACATTTTTCTATTTGTGGTTCTAAAAATGTTATTTATTGTATTCAATGCCCATGTTGTTTGTTTTACATTGGTAAAACAACTCAGATGGTCAGAAAACAGATTATTCAACATCAAGTCACGAATACGGTGTAATGTTGTGAATGCTCCTATGGTTGAACATTACAATCTTATGAAACATGCCTCCAACGATATGCACTGGTTTGTACTTGATTTTATAAAACTCTCAAAAAGATGTGTAAATGTGGTCCGTTTAATGTTGACCATTAAAGTGAACCAATGGATTTGGCTTGCAGATACTGTTGAAAAGGGTCTGAATCAACAGGTGGAATGGCAAATACTGGCAACGTCATAGATAGACTATCTTGAATGGAATTGTTAATGTGATGTATTCCACATAGAGGGTTATGGATCTTAACCGCCTTTCATGGTTCTGTGCTTACAGTTGCGGACACTGAATCAATATCTAGCAGTTTTACTAGAGAGGGTATGGTCCCTTTCATGGTTTCCTATTGTGTCCTTTTCTTTCTTATGGTTGGCATGAGAGCTTTGAGTCCCTTTATCTGTACTTTCATTTCTTTAGTTGTATTGGTTGTTGTGGTTCCTGGCTAATAATGGCCTATGAATAATTGGTTGGGTCAATCTTTTCTTTCTGTTCCATGGATAAGCTAGACTCTGGGGCTACCTACAGCAGGGTTGGGAAAGTAGATTTAGTATTGGAGAGCATTTAGATGGGCCATTATTACATTTAAAGATGGCCGCCACAGTTATTGCATTGGTCATGTGACGTGTGACTACCTCAATGCTCTGTTATAGGGATACAGACAGCATGTGTATCTTACTAACATGGACTTAGCTGATGGCCCAGATGGTTATTTTATTTATTAACTTACTGAGGTCCTCAACAGTATACTTACTGTAATTACAACAGTCTCCAAGTTCCAGGTATTAATGAGGCATTTTTACCAGTTTAAGATGGCCACCATAGTCACTGGAATGGTCACATGATCTTTCACTTCCTTATTTAAACTTGCCGGGAAGGCCAGCAATGTTTAATTCTGACTCGCATGTATTGAATGGATGCAGATGGAGACAGGCGCTAGTGGTCCCATATTTAGAAGGTGTGAGTAAGCTGCAATGGAGGCAGTGTTTTTCTAGAGTTTATGTTGTATGACAGTTAAGCAATTTTAATATTTTAATCTTTGTGGATGTGTTTACTTGGGCTTCTAGGTTGAAGCTCCCTTGAGTGTTTCTACAGAGTCTATTTTTGCAACCTGTTGTAAGCAGAAGAATATAGCTATTCTGGTTGGGAGCCTGACACAGTGTAATTTATGGAGCATGTTTGCTATGTTTTTAAAGTATTTTTTAAACTTTCCTTGTCATATAGGTGGTGTCTTAAACTAGTATCCACACCTGTGTTTGCAGTGTTTTCTTGGGTTCAACAGGCAGTACACAGGGTGCGAGTTGATAGGTTGCACATACTGTTTTGTAGAAGAAGAAACTTTATTCGGTATGAAAAAAAAATCATCCATTAAAGCAAATAATCACCAATACATTTGTTAATATAACAATAAGACCATATATAATAAAAGCACCCATCAAGAATATAAACATATAAAACCTCATTCATAAAAAACAATAAGATAAAAGAATTAATTCTAAAAACTCTACATTTTTACGCCAAGTAATAGCTCCCTTCAAGAATTATCCCAGGCCCTTCCACACCAATACATCTGAGGCCATTTGCAACCACATAAAAGCAGGATGATATTGCACGAAACCCTTGGGCCTTAGGAGAGGTAATAAAAATCGAATTCTAAACGGTGCATAAAAAACACAAAACAATGTAAAATGGGACAAGGTCTGTTGGGACACCCCATCACAGGGGCAGGGTCTAATAGATTTGTCCCCATACTGACCTAACGGGAAACTCAGATTACTTCTAATGATCCCCAAATGGAATCGAGTTATAAGAGACCTTTCCCTCACATCCTCTATCTCTAAGAGATAGCGCTCCGGACCCACCCACATCTTTAGCATGATAAAATCCCTGATTGATTTTTTTCCTAAGGCCTCCCCCTCCCGCTTGGTCTCCTGGATTCTCAAAAAATTATCCTTAACCCATTTCTTATCACGACTAGTCAGGCCCTGAGGATAATCAAACAATTCAGGCCGCCCCAGATCCTCTGCCATCTTCCTTATGTGCGTCAGCCAGGGAATATTCTTTGCATTGTCACAAGCCAAACAATCCCTTAAGATATCCCTATTAAGAGTGGCATGTTCGTTACTCCAGATTGAGATCCATAACAGAAGGGGAGCCAACTGGATAGTGTCCTGCACAAACTCAAGCTCCAGTTCCAGATGAAGGCAGAAACCAGGGATATTTTGTCCAACTCCCAATAGCCTTCTACAGAACCGATTTTCTTCTACCGTAAGGGCTCGGGTATCCCTATGCCCCCAAAGTGCCGCACCATACAGCAGGACAGGGAGGCATTTCCGCCTATAGATTTCAAGCAAAGGCTTGATAGGTTTACTACCTACCTTTACAGCAAAGTCAAAAGTCGCACCAACTGTTGCATGAAACAGCACACCCCTTCTGACAATACAGGGTTTCCAAGATCCTTTCTCATCTGTTTTGTAATTAATTTCCCTTATGTGTAGGTATTATTTCCCAACACTGAGTCCTGATGATGGTCCGACGGACCTCTGACTGCCTCCACAGGCCGAAACGTTGACATTATCTTCTCATTTGACAAGCTGAATTGAAAGTCCATGATATTGCTTGAACTGGGACTGAAAACCAGACAATTATTGTGCAGGACTATGTCATGAGGAGGGTTATAACCCATTCCTGGATCTTCTGTTGGGGTTCAGTCTTGTGATCTAGGAGAGTTATATACAGGGTTGTTGTTTATGAGGTGGACATTCATTGGATTTGTTGTACATTTTTTTGAACTTCCTGAGTCCTATTGAGCAATATATTGGATTTTAACAGTATGGAGTTGTCTTATTCATTAATTGAAGACTGGATCATATGTACACATACTATATCTAAACAATTCTTCTAGTAGCATTTTTAAGTGAATCTTTCTAAAAGTGTCATTTTCAGAATTACAATTTAAATTCCAATTTCACCAGAAGTTGTTATTTTAAATTGGGATTCCAGAGACACCAAAACTCGAAAAATGTATCTCTTCCAGATTGTGAATTACACATATAAAATGTAATAAGGTAATCCCCATGTTAGCCTGTGGGAGAGATAGGCCTTGCAGTAGTGAAAAACAACTTTGGGAGTTTTTCAGTACCAGGACATGTAAAACTTAAAAGTACATGTCCAACGTTTTAAATACACTGTCCCTTGTCCTTGGAGCTGTCAAGGGCCTACCTTAGGGGTGACTTATATGTATGAAAAAGAAAGGTGTTGCCCTGGAAAAAGGTTGTCTTTGATAGGTTGACATGACAGGTTAAAACTGCACACACAGGTTCTGCCATGGCAGGCCTAAGACATGGTTAAATAGCTTTTTGACTGGGTGGCATAATCAGTGCTGCTGGCCTGCTAGTAGCATTTAGTTTACAGACCATGGGCTCATGTAGTGAACATTACTAGGGATTAATAAGTAAATTAAATATGCCAATTGGGGGTATGCCAGTGTTAGCACATTTTAAGGAAATATCACAAGAACTTTAGCACCGGTTAGCAATGATGAAGTGTACAGAATCCCATGGCCACTAAAAACGAAGTCAGCAAAAACAGGAGGTCTGAAGGCAAAAGGTTAGGAAGAATCACACCAAGGATGCCAGGTGTATGCTTCTAGAGCCTCGGGACTCCAGATGTTTTATATGAAGTTTGATTGTGGCTTGCTATTGTCTCTGGCACTAATGTTTTCACCTCCATGGCAGCAAAGTCTCTGTAGAGGCTTAAATCTTATCTTGAGTCTTCCTCTCTGTAGCATCCCAAGGTCCTTCATGGCCGAACATCTTTCTCAGCAGCACTTCTCAGCCACCAAAGAATTGCATGGGTTTCATTTTGTGAAGCAAGAACCCGTAGCGCTAACTCTAATGGTAACCTCAACTGAATCAGTCCACAAAAATGCAGAGGATCCCATCCTTCTTGGTCTCTAGCAAGTCCACTTTCTACTGGACCTGTAATGGTGTCATAGAAGTGGTTAAACGGGCTCTGAAGAGAATTCTCAAAGTCCACAGTATAAGCCAGGAATCAATGACACCTGACAAGGGAGTGTCGGGCCAAAGTGGTTCTTTCTACATTTTTTACAGTACTCTTCTCAGCTTACTCAAGTTGTGCCAGGGTTAGGAGAGGGAGGTGAAGTTTCTTCTAATTGGATGGGGACTCTTACAACCTGGTGTTGCCACATCATCTGACTACCCCTTATGTCACTCACAGGACTTACCCTACTGATTGTACCACCACAGTGTTGATTAATGGAAGGATTTCTAAAAAATGACCAAACCTCTTTTGGCTTGTCTCCCTCCTGTTTACCCTGTTTTATTAATTTGAAAGGGAATCAGTGGGAACGTTGGACTTCCCCTTCCAAGTCCCACCCAAAGAGAGTTTGAGAAAGGTCCCCTTGAAGAGTGTCACAATATACTTTTGTGTGTCATCTTCCTCTTACCCCTCTGGGATACTTAGCACTCTTAAGTTGTTCTACCTTAATCTGATTTCAAAGTCCTTGAGCTTCCACTAGGCATCTTTCACCCAACTTTAAAATAGGCCTGTGGCCTCCTCATGTGCTAACGCCTCCAATTACACAATCCTCATTTCCAGCTTCCCCAGCCTTTCTGAGAACTCAAAGCAGGTTTTAGCCACCTGCCTGATGGCACCTCACAACTTCAGATAAGCAGTCTGAGTTGTACTGCTGTCTGCCTTAGTCTTTTCCCGAAGAGCCATGATGCTCTGATCGATTTCTTTCAAAGATACAGAGTCAGGAGGGTCCTGGATTGGATTACCCCCTCCGGAAGTAGTTCCATCTATGCGAGGCAGCACTGAGTAATCCCACAGTAATTCATGGTTTTTATTTACTGATTTGGCCCTTGCACTTTCAGCTTGCAGCAGAGCTCCTGTCTTTTTGACAGTACCTGATGTTGCCTGTTGGGCATCAGGAAGTACAGGCCAGCGACTCCCATCCCCATTTCCAAAACTGCTCATTTAACTTGTCACACTCTGCCTTGAGCTCCTCCTGCATTGCCCATGCTCAGATTCATCATTTGACCATTCTGATTGAGCGGACAATGAAAAAAAGTGCTCAGCTGTGTCCTCTGTTCACGTTTTTTTATGTGCCAAATCATTGACCCCTACAGTTACCGTCACACTCTGGAAGGGCACCACCATATTTTCACTACTCAAGAAGATGCCCTCAGCTTTACTCACTGCAGTGATAAAGTCAGCGGCAGTGTCGTTACAAAAGCTGGTTCCAATTGCAGTCCCTCATGGAGCGGTCATGGTATCCTCACCTTTAGTGCCAATATTCTGGCCAGCTTCACTTGCTAAAACAAAATAAGCTCTTCCTCTGGTTGCGTCCTCTCCCATTACAGATAACGCTGCTGCAGCCGCTACTCCGCTGATTGCCTTGCAGACACCTGAGACAATAGAGAGCAACTCGGCTGCTGCCCCCGAGGGCAGGCTTCTGCTGGACTAGTCTCTTCCTGCAAGGATTCAGAGGTGAAAGCAGCCACCAGAACTCCCTGCGCGGTGCCATCAGGACAGTCTTTACTTGTGCCGTCTCTAGGCTTGTTCAACTTGGACATCAAGTAAGTCCTAGTTTCGGATCTTTTCCCTACAGACCTCACACCAGCAGCCCAGGTGTGCTGGTTATGCTTCTTGGCTGGCTTGAAAAAGCCCAAAATAGGGTCCCAGAGTTGGCTGCTGAACGACGGGGTCTTCAGAACTCCTTTCGCCGTGGATCTGCAGTGGTTCTTGCTACTGGGAAAAAACTGCCAGCCTTCAACATTCAAGACTCCTTGGATGACACACTATAGCGATGCCACAAACTGAAATGTGCCCATGAGAACAGCAGCCTGTGACGCAAGTCTGCAAAAATACCTTCAATCTACTCGTCAAGCAGGGAGCATGGCACCAATATATTGTAAACATTGCATTCAATTGAATTGTATCACAAACAACACATATAGAGGGTCAATAAATCGCTAGACGAAGCAGGTTTGGGAAGGGGTACAAACAGGCCATTCACGCAGCCGCCATCTTGCCTTCAGTCATCATTAGTTTTTTGCTGTACCAAGCAGTTTTCCATCTGGCTCGCACAGATCGCAAGCAGTCTTTTGAAGGATGCACTTTTTTGTCAGACCAGACTTTTGTCATGTAACAGTAGGAAGAAGATGGTGCCGTCGTCAGCTGATTTAGCCCTTTCACCAGAAGGGCACTGAGGCTTACTTAATGAACCCAGAGACCCTTAAGATTGTAGTTCAGGATAAAGCCCACTTCTTCACTTCAGAGATCAAGGCTAAGCAATTTTTGGATGGTATAGGACCTGGTTAGCTGCTACAGCTCTGTGATATTTCTTGTATCTTAAGCAGGATTGATCTTGCTTATTCAGCTGAGTTAATACTGAGGAATGGGCCACTATCTTTCAGTGAATGGTCTTTGGCTGGGGGTCTAAGCTCTATAAGACTCTATATGGCTGAGCAGCAATGTGAGTCACAATGTGGGTCACTTTGCAGTCAGTTTTGGAATTGTACGAGTTTGAAGACAAAGACATCTCCATCAATGGGCCTGGGTGGTCCAATTGGCTTTAGCGGTAGCTGAGAGGTGGGAGGTGGGAGGGACATCTAAGAGTGGGGGGTGGTGATGGGGCAGGATAGAGGGAGACAGTGTGGGGTGGGTTTTGGGGGGTCAGGATGGGTGGTGGGAGGCTGGTTTTGAGGTTGCTAGGGTGAGTGGTGTGGGTTATAAGCATGGTATGGGTGGTAAGTTTCTTGAGGATGAGTGAGGCATCAGTGGTAATAGACAGCTGGTGAGGAATTTCAACCTGCCACATATCTTGGCATATCTCCTGGGAAGCTCAGCCCAGTCGGTCGACATTCTTTTAATGACACATGATAGAATACAACAATTGATGTCTGTGGGTTAAATGACAAGAGCAAGAGTGGGAGGAAGGCATAGCTCTCAGGGCTACGAAACCTGATATTGTTTGTCTGCAAGAGACCTATGTCCTGTGGAGAGAAGGAGGGTGCTCGAAGAGCTGGGATATTCACTGTAGGATTGTACAATGGAGGGGAGTACAGCAAGGGAGGAAGCTATAATGGCTACCTCTTCATTGGGGCACCAATGAATATGAAATCTGATCAAATGGGGAGATGAGTCATAATTGACCTCTGCATCGGTACAGAGAGGGTAACACTATGTTCAATTTACGGCCCTAACTTGGACAACCTGGCTGTTTATCACATGCTTAACCTGGAATTGGCAACATGGTCGTCCCCCCCTTATACTGTGTGGGGACCGTTACCTTCAAATTGTGTCTGGAGACACGTTGGGTGGGGAGTCCAGTTAAATGGGAAGTACACCATCAGTCTACCAGTCTGTCAAGCAAGTAATTAAACATCATGGCCTGACTGAAGTGTGGGTGGCTCTTAAGAAGCCCAACCACAGGTTTATGTTCTTCTCCTACCCCCATAATAAGCTGGTACGTCTTGATTATTTTTTTGTCTCCGCGTCCTTAGCTTGTCAGATTGATATTCAACTGTCCTCCAGGATGCTCTCTGATCATAATTCCTTAGTACTGGATTGTGCAGTAGCCAGATTTGTAAGGCAGCCTAGAACATGGACTTTTGACAGGAAACTCCCTCATGAAGAGGACTATGTTGCCCACATGTGTAAATGGCTAAAGAGTTTATTTTGTTTAATCAGGGAACTGCAGCTCCTAAAATGGTATGGGGCTCTCTAAAAGCAGGAGTAAGAGGGGAGACATGGCGTTTCAGCTTAGCAAACAGCAGCAAACATGCCTTCATTTGAAGGAATTGTTTGAGACCCTTCTCAAATATGAGTTTGAATTAACTAAGGCAATTATGCAGGGGCAGGATTGTGGAGAGATTTGACAGAAAGTCTTGGTAGTTATGCCCAAAATTAATGGTCAATACAGTAAGGAAGTGGCGGCTAAATACCAAACCCATAGTGCTGATTTCTACGAGTATGGAGAGAGCAGCAGTAGGCTGTTAGCACATCGTATCAGGCGGGGGCAGAAAGAGGGATTGAGGCTATTGAGGACAAACAAGGGAGGACGGGAATTGCCTCAGAACGTTTTGGTAATTATTATACAGAGCTGTATGCAGAGGATATCTACCCTCAGCTAGATGTCTACCTCAAGTATTTACAAGCAATTGAGGGGGGGTTCATTGAATGCAAGGGGAAGTCTCTACTGGAGCAGCCATTTGCCCATAAAGAGAAAATGGCTGCAGTTGACTTCTTGGCAAAGGGGAAGGCAGACTGCCTGATCAAATTCTGTTGGAGTTTTACAGGTTGTTTCCCCCTAATCTTTTAGATGCTATATCTTGTACCTTTCTTGCAGCACATGCAGAGGAAGTGATACCACCTTCTATGAAAGACACTATTATTGTCATTGTTAAGAAAAAGGGCAAACCGCCACTGAATCCTGGTCATATTGACCTATCTCACTGATTAATGCAGATGCAAAGTTCTATGCTAAAGTTCTGGTCTGCAGATTAGGGAAAGTCATAGCTAAGCTCATCTTTCCTCACCAGCATGGGTTTATCCAGGGGTACGAAACTGTGGACCACATTCAGAGAGTGATTACTCTTTTAGACATTGCAGAGGTAACTAAGACGATTATGAGGCTGGTCTGCTGGATGCAGAGAAAGCCTTCAATCGAGGTTCCTGGAGTTACCTTTGGGACGTTTTGAGGTGGATTGGTCTTGGTCTGGGCTTAATGAGATCTATCAGTGCTCTCTATCAAGCACCCAAAGTTAGAATACAGATTAGTGGCATCAGGGTCAGGTTTGATTCCAATAACTAGAGGAACGAGACAGAGGTGTCCATGTTTGTCTCTATTGCTTGCTCTATATATATATATAGATTAATTTATTGCTCATTTGGAAAGGAATAGTGAGATCTGAGCATTCTTGGTGAACAAACTTCAGTATAAAGTGTTGGCATAAGTGGATGATATAGCGGTTGTAACTCTAGACCACTGTAAAGCTTTATGGGGTATGGAAGAGGAAGCCAGAATGTTTGGTGCCCTTTCCGGATACCACATTAGTGAGGGCAAGACTCAAGTGATGAGCACTGAAGGCTTCAGACCGGATGATGATTGCTTGGCACAAGCTGTAACTTACATGGGGGTGAACCTTACTTCAAGTGTGGGGAAGCTAGTCGAAAACAATCTGGTGCCGCTAATGAACAAGACCAAGCAGAATCTTGATAGGATTAATAATCTGCATTTAACATTAATGGGGATATGTACTGTACTAAATATGATGGTTCTCCCAAGAGTATTAAATCTATTTAGAACCATACCTTTGGAAATCCATCAGAGCTAGTTCACCAAGTTGCAAAGTTTGTGCTTGAGGTTCATCTGGGAACTTAGGAAGTCAAGGAAAGCGGCAAAGTCTATGATCCCTCACAGACTGTGAGGAGGGTGGGTGGTACCTAGTTTTTTTGTTTTATTGTTGGCCTTGTATGCTGCAGCATTTCACGGTCATGATTACTGGAAATACTGCCATGATTAATCCTGCAACATCACCCTCTATTTACCAACTAGCACTGGGCACCGATACCAAGAGCTGCTTTTTAAGGTTTTTGAAAGGAGTTATCATCAAAGAGCTAGGTTCAAAATGATTGATGGGGCATTCAAGGTTTGGCGTCAGGTTAGAAGGACGATCAGGTTTACTAAACTCAATTGTTATACACCCCTTTAGAATTGTCCTGCGCTGCTGGGTATATTTCAAGACGGTATGTGCAAACTTTTTGAGTCATGTGGTTTGTGCAGTTGGGGGACCACTATGAGAATGGGCAGTTTAGCTCTTTTCGGGAGCTGCAGGGAAAAGTGTGGCTGACAAAGGGGACATTTTATAAATACCTGCAGGTACAGACTATCTTCAAGTTGGGTGTGAATCAAGTATCTGTTGCCAATTGTCCATTAATAGATACAATAACTGACCAGGGATGCTGCCTTGGGCAGATCTATGGCATCCCGATTGAGGGCCTCATTGATGATATCGAATCACAGAATTCGAGGTGGGAATTCAGGCTGGGGGCGAAAGGGGCCTTACTTTGGAGTTCCCTCTCAAGCTCAAAGGAGGCACTTTTGAATGCCGGCCTCAAGAGTCAAATCTTTTAGGCAGTCTTCGATTTATACCATACTCCTAATATGTTGTTTAAATGGGGAAAGAGACCGCATTCCAGGTGCCACAGATGTGGGCGGAGGAAGCTGACATTATACATATGTTTGTGTCCTCTTCTTAGTTAATTGATTATTTTGGGGCAATTGCGGATTTTCTAAGCATGATTTTCAATGGACAAGTCCTGGTTACACCCAGGGGAACAATACTTGGTATAGATAGGGAACACAGCTTTTCAAAGGCAGGAAGGGATTTATTCTTAGTGGCCATAGATACAGCTTGTATGTGTAATGCAGCACCCTGGATAAGCCCGGAGGCCCCTACATTTGCAAAGTGGCCAGCATGCTTCCTAGCTATGTAGAATGTGGAGAAAGGTCTTTATGAGCGAAGGGAAAGGGGTGCTGGGAAGAGGGGCAATTTAATCTGAGCACCTGTTCACGAATGGACGGAGCAGTCATTGTAAATTGGTCATCCCGTGGCTGTGTGCTGTCAGTTGCCTATAGGTAGAGGAACATACTGTCAGGAGTAGTGGTAGGATAGTTTAGTGCTTTTTTTGTTTTGCAAGGGGTTATCAATGAGTCTCTAAGACTCTGGATTGAGTATGTGATTTTTAAGTGATAATGTATAGTTACTGGAACACTCAATGTGTGCTTTCAAAATGTATTATGGTACACCGTGACCCATACTTGTAAAATGAATCTTAAAAAATGTAAACAAAAAGATCAATGGAAGGATTTCAAGATGCCAGCTCCCTTTAAAATGATCACAAAGTTCTCCATCAGGGACAAGCTTCACCAACCTAGGCCCTATTTCTTCGTTCCAAGACTTAAAACACATTGGCCCTCATTACAACATTGGCGGTAAAAACCGCTTACCGCCGTGCGGAGGCCCGCCAACACACCGCCGCGGCAGTGGAATTCTGCCACGGTCATTATGACCCACAGCTCGGAATCCGCCAAGATTGAGACACCCACACAAGTCCGCCACACCAAAGGTCAGTGATAAACTGGCGATAACAAAACCTCCACCGTCACGCCAACAGAAATACGCCCACACTATCACGACCCACGAATACACGCATATACAAAACACTACCACATTGGATGATTCCAAATACACACACCTGATACACATACACACACCACTCCCACACACCCAATACAATATAAAACACACACCCACTTCACCCACAAACCCCTACAACCACAATTGCGACAGAAGGCCAGAGAGAGACACTACAATCTACAACCAAGCATCCACAGGCACACAATACCATCACCCACATAACATCCACGCACCTCACACAACACACCACTAAATATTACCCCACATATCACAACACACACCACCCCACACATCACCCACACCACCCCATGCCACCGCAAAGACACCCCCAGGTTCTCTGAGGAGGAGCTCAGGGTCATGGTGGAGGAAATCATCCAGGTAGAGCCACAGCTATTCGGATCACAGGTGCAGCACACCTCCATAGCTAGGAAGATGGAGCTATGGCGAAGAATAGTGGACAGGGTCAACGCAGTGGGACAGCACCCAAGAAATAGGGATGACATCAGGAAGAGGTGGAACGACCTACGGGGAAGGTGCGATCCGTGGTCTCAAGACACCATCTTGCGGTTCAGAGGACTGGCGGCGGACCCCCACCTCCTCCCCCACAACTAACAACATGGGAGAAGCAAGTCTTGGCTATTCTGCATCCTGAGGGCCTCGAAGGAGTAGCTGGAGGAATGGACTCTGGTGAGTCAAACCTTAACTACTATATCCCCCACCCTACCTGCATGCTACCACATACCCCCACCCTCGCCCTCACCCCCATCACTCCTACTCCTCACAAATGTCCCAAAATCACAAACCACACATCCCAACACCAAGCCCTGCATGTAACAACAAAGCATGGACACCCATCACCAATGCATGGCAACTGCACATACCCATACACCCCCCTAAACCATCATCACACAAGGTCCCACACAGGAATGCAAGCACTGGGGTACACGGTCACACACCCATAGCACACCATGGTACACCCAGATGCAATAATCATGCTTTTACACCCCTGCAGGACCCCTAACCAACGTCACCGGACAGGAGTGTCCACACATGTCCACACCACCAACAGAAGAGGCCCACAGTGATGACAGCAGCTCTGTCCAACTGGATCTAGACGACCAGCCCGGCCCATCTGGGACCTCGTGACAGTCAGTCCCCCTCACACTGGCACAGGCCACTACAGAGCTTGCCCCCTCTGGAAACACCAGCACAGCACCCATCCAGCGGGCCCATACCTCTGTCCCCAGGACACGTCAATCAGCAGTGTGTCCACCACTACAGGGAACCCAGGCTAACTCACCACCCCAACAACAACAGGGACCTGGGGGCAGTGGCAGTGGGCACACACCGTTCAGGGGACAGAGGCCCAGGGAAACAGGGGGACTGGGAGGGCTGCTGTGCGACAGGGGGAGGACAGGCCCAGGGAAACCACTCTCCACGAGGCCCTCTCCAACATTATGATTATGGGAGCCTACCATCATTCCCAGGAGAGGATGGCAACGGTACTGGCCAAGTTTCAGGAGACCCAGCGGCTGCAGGAGGAACAGTATTTGAGCTTCATGGAGGAACTCAGATCCATCAAGTCCACCCTGGGCACCATCGTAGGGGTGCTGAAGGAAGTCCTCAACACCAGGAGGCACACTGTGGCACAACAAGGGGCCCCTGACACTAGCCTGGATGATGAACTGCCCACTACCTCCGCCGGCACTAGTGGACAGGAGGCACCGCCACAGGACCACCACACCAGCACCCGACCCCCTGCAGAGGGAGAACCACCCCGCAAATGGTCCCTGAGATCCAGGACAAAGACAGAGAATGATGACAAGACCCCCGCCAAGAAATGAGACCGCCTTGAATGTCATCCTTTTGTCCCACCTTGTCACCCTGTCCATCCTCAAACTGCCCCAGCTCCACTTCCTATGCCCCTTTGGACAATGCACCTGTGAGACTCAAAGACTGGACTCTGCCATGGACGTTCCTCCACCATCACCCCTCACCATTTTACAACCTCCTCCAATATTGAGAACTTAAATAAACACCCTTAAAGCACAAATCAATCTGGAGTCTGTCTGTGATTTTGAAATAGTGTATTAGCAATTACAGTGACAAAATGCTCTTTCAATTGTAATGTCAACATACCTATGTCACACAGCTCTAGTCCATGAGGAAACAAAGCAGATGTCACACAGTGGGACCCACATCTGTGAAATCGTAAGGGAGAGTGACAACTCAGTGACCATACAGTGGGTGAAAAGGACAGACAGTAGAGAGGTAGTAGTGTTAAAGTACATGTAGTAGGCAGGTTTGTCTTCTTACCTGTGTCTCACTGGAAGTATTGCAGGATCACAGAGTTCCTGTTGTCGATGTCCTCTTCTTCTGCTTCCTCGTCTTTGCTGTCCACAGGCTCCACAGCTGCCACAACACCTCCATCTGGACCATCTTCCTGCAGAAAAGGCACCTGTCGTCGCAAAGCTATGTTGTGAAGCATACAGCAGACCACGATGATCTGGCACACCTTCTTTGATGAGTAGAATAGGGAACCACCTGTCATATGGAGGCATCAGTACCTGGCCTTCAGGAGGCCGAAGGTCCGCTCTATAATCCTCCTAGTTCACCCATGTGCCTCATTGTAGCGTTCCTCTGCCTTTGTCCTGGGATTCCTCACTGAGGTCAGTAGCCATGACAGGTTTGGGTAGCCAGAGTGACCTGCAAATGGCGAGGGCAAATGTTAGACACACACTAACCTGTAGGGATATCCCCAGACCCAGACAACTATTCCCACTGATTTGGTTCCAGGTGCTCACCTAATAGCCACACATGGTGCCTCTGGAGTTGCCCCATCACATAAGGGATGCTGCTATGCTGCAGGATGTAAGCGTCATGCACTGAGCCAGGGCATTTGGCATTAACATGGGAGATGTACTGGTCTGCCAAACACACCATCTGCACATTCATCGAATGGTAACTCTTCCGGTTTCTGTACACCTGTTCACTCCTGCGGGGGGACCAAGGCCACATGTGTCCCATCAATGGCACCTATGATGTTGGAGATATGTCCCAGGGCATAGAAGTCACCTTTCACTGTAGGCAAGTCCTCCACCTGAGGGAAAACGATGTAGCTCTGCATGTGTTTCAGCAGGGCAGACAACACTCTGGACAACACGTTGGAAAACATTGGCTGGGACATCCCTGATGCTACGACCACTGTTGATTGAAAATACCCACTTGCTAGGAAATGGAGTACTGACAGCACCTGCACTAGAGGGGGGATAGCTGACATCAGGTCTGGCTCCAACTGGGCACACAGTTCCTGGATTGTGGCATGATCAAGCCTGTAGGTGATGATTACATGTCTTTCCTCCAGTGCCAACAGGTCGACCAGCGGTCTGTTCCCCCGAGGATGCCGCCATCTCCTCACATGTCCCAGCGGACGGTGCCTATAAAGGACAACAGCGAGCACAGAGTCAACCAACTCAGAGGTACATAAACACAGCTTACTCAGAAAACCATTCATAACCTGAATTTTGCCTGTATGAGTGTTGAGGCAAGGCCTAGGTATGTGTGACGCAGTTAAAAATAAAGCCATGTGGGCTCCTGAAATGGCGGCTGCCTGACCTGTAAAGTGGGACAATGGGATGTGAGGTAACTGCGCTGGCGTTGTACACCGTCGCGGTAGGCGGTCGAAGACCACGGTGCAATTCTGCATTGGTTAACATTGGACCCTATGGGTCCCAGGAGCCAATCGCGATGTACGCGGTGACGGTACACACCGCCGCGGACGTGACCGCCATTTTCTATATGTTCAATCACTCGATACCTGATCTTCGACAGGAGAGGACCTACACTGCAAGTGCTGCTGTGACGTCAGTCTGGAAGAGACAATGGCTCGTGCGTCTGGGGAAAGGGCCCCTGCCTTCAGCACGGAGGAGTTGGAGAAACTTGTGGATGGGGTCCTCCCCCAGTACACGCTACTCTACGGTCCTCCAGACAAACAGGTAAGTACAATGTGAGCGTGGTGTATGGCCAATGCCTCTGTGGAGTGGGGTGGATGAAAGATAGGGGGGGGAGAATGATGTGTGCATGAAACGACGGTGAGTGCATGTGCCACATGGCGGTGGCGAACCCGGAGTTGGATGGGCGCTTGAGGGCATCACAGCAGCAACAAGGGGGTGAGTACACTCTCATTCTGCTGATTCAGCGAGCAGTGCAAGTGCCTGGGTGGGGGAGGTGGGCTGTGGGTTTCCCTAGGCCAGGGCGAGTGTGCTAGTTAAGTCCCCTTTTTCAGGCAGACCCTGTGGCACCCCACCCCACCTGGGTACAGTGCCAACTTCACCTAGTCAGGCTCCTGTGACATCCATGTGTGCAGATATAGGCCATAGCCTTGTAGGCCATGTCCCAGGGATTGACTAGTGGACACTAAGTGCGCGGCGTAGTGTAGGGGGCTTCTGTGTCTGTCGTGTCCGCCAACGGTAGCGGTAATGCATGCACTCAACATGTTTTCTTCTGTCCCCCCCCCCCCTTTTTGTGGTCTCCCTGTACATGTGTGCATTAGTATCATCAGGCGGAGGAGCAGTGGCACCGGAGCAGGAGGGAGTTACATCACACATTTCCCTGGAGGGCGACACTACGGAGTCTGATTTCACCAGTGGGACGGAGGGCGAGGGGAGCTCCACGGCAGGGACAGGAGCTGACACCAGTGATACGGACTCGTCCTCTGATGGGTGCTCCCTTGTGGTGGCGGCCCCATCTGTGCCCCCCGCATCTACAGGTACAGCCGCCCCCCCCCATCCAGCACCGCCCTCCCAGCAGCCCCTCAGCCTTTGCCCCATGCCCGCTCACCCAGGAGGGTGGGCATCTCCTTCACCCCGGGCACCTCAGCCCCTGCCCCAGTCACCCCTGCTGCCCTCAGTGAGGAGGCCATTTACCTCCTCAGGTCCCTCACTGTTTGGCAGTCTACCATTTCTAATGCCATCCTGGGTGTAGAGAGGCAGTTGCAACAAATCAATGCATTCCTGGAGGGTATTCATTCTGGTCAGGCAGCCCTTCTGCGAGCTTTTCAGACTCTGGCCTCAGCACTGATGGCAGCCATTGTCCCTGCCTCTAGCCTACCCCCTCCAACTTCCTCCACCCAGACCCAATCCCCTGTACCTCAGCCTACCCCAAGCACACCATCAGACCAGCATGCACACACCTCAACACACAAAGGAAGCTCAGGCAAACATAAGCACCACACATCTCACAGGCACTCATGCAAGCATCACACACATGCAGACATAGCAACATCCACTGCCTCCACTGTGTCCCCCTCCTCCTCGTCTCCCTCCTCCCTCCCAGTCTCGTCTCCACTCACACCTGCATGCACTACATCTACAGCCACTACTTCCATCACCAGCACACCCACCACCACACCCCGCTCACGTGCAGTCACCACCCCCACTACCATTCACACATCCCCTGTGTCCTCTCCCAGTGTGTCTGTGACGCCACCTCCCAAGGTAAACAAACGCAGGCACACACCCGCCCAACAGCCATCCACCTCATGACAGCCTCCAGCGCATGCACTTTCACCCAAAGTCACCAAACGTACACCTCCTACAACCACAACCTCTTCCTCCACTCTCAAACCCCCTCCAGCTACCCATCCCAGTGTTCCTAAGAAACTTTTCCTGTCCACCCTTGTCCTCTTTCCCTCACCTCCCCCACTCCAGGTCCCAACCTAGCACCTCAGCCACAACATCGGCGGGACCAGTGGTGCCAGTAGTCACCGGACTCTGGAGTGCACCAAGCAGCAGGCAGGCAGTGTGTCAAGGAGGCACAGCATGGACAGTCCCCCACCTGTCAAGCATCAAAAGTTAGCCAGTGTCCGGCGGGAGAGGGGGAAGACAACAGCCACCAAAGCCGCTCCCAGGGTTACAGGTGGGTGTGTGGAGTCATCTGCGACACCTTCCAAGGTGGGGAAGGGGCACAAGAAACCCGGCAATTCTGGGAAGATAGATCAGCACAGCAGAGAAGACCACCATCAGCCCCGCTGCCCAGGAACCGGACAGCAGCAGCCCCGCTGCCCCAGACAGGACCGCCAGCAGCAGCCCGCTGGCCCAGACAGGACTGCCAGCATCAGCCCCGCTGCCCAGGAGGCGACCGCCAGCAGCCCCGCTGCCCCAGACAGGACCACCAGCAGCAGCCCCGCTGCCCAGGAGGAGACCGCCAGCAGCCCCGCTGGCCCAGACAGGACCTCCAGCAGCAGCCCCGCTGCCCAGGAGGCGACCACCAGCAACACCGCTGCCCCAGACAGGACCGCCAGCAGCAGCCCGCTGCCCAGGAGGTGACCGCCAGCAGCCCGCTGCCCCAGACAGGACCGCCAGCAGCAGCCCCGCTGGCCCAGACAGGACCACCAGCAGCAGCCCCGCTGCCCAGGAGGCGACCGCCAGCAGCCCCGCTGCCCAAGACCGGACCGCCAGCAGCTAAACTGCTGCCAAGGACACCGCCGCCACAAGCACCGCTGCCAAGGACACCGCCGCCACAAGCACCGCTGCCAAGGAAGCCGCCGCCACAAGCACCGCTGCCAAGGACGCCGCCGCCACAAGCACCGCTGCCAAGGACGCCGCCGCCACAAGCACCGCTGCCAAAGACACCGCCACCACGGACACCGCCGCCACAAGCACCACTGCCAAGGACACCGCCGCCACAAGCACCGCAGGCCCATGAGCACCAAAAGCACTGACGCTACTGAGGCCGCCACGAGCAGGATGAAGCACTCTGGGCACCAAGCCCCCTCCAGAACCAGTTAAGATTTACATCCACTACCTCTGTCCTTGGCAGGATGAAGCACTCTGGGCACCAAGCCCCCTCCAGAACCAGTGGAGATTTACATCCACTACCTCTGTCCTTGGCAGGATGAAGCACTCTGGGCACCAAGCCCCCTGGGCACCAAGCCCCCTCCAGAACCAGTGGAGATTTACATCCACTACCTCTGTCCTTGGCAGGATGAAGCACTCTGGGCACCAAGCCCCCTCCAGAACCAGTGGAGACTGTTATCCACTTGAGAGACTGTGGCTTTGCACTCCCCAGGATTGAACAGTGGGCAAACCACCCACTATAGATACTTGAGAGACTGTGGCTTTGCACTCCCCAGGATATAGCAGTGGGCAAACCACCCACTGTAGAGACTTGAGAGACTGTGGCTTTGCACTCCCCAGGATATAGCAGTGGGCAACCCACCCACTGTAGAGACTTGTGAGACTGGCTTTGCACTCCCCAGGATTGAACAGTGGGCATGGGGCCCCCTCGTGGGTTTGGCGTCGTGCACTCAACGGGCTGAGGTGCCCACCGTTTCCCTTCCCCCGAGGTGCCTGTTTTATTTCTATCTGATGCCCCTGCAGTGTTCTCTCCGTCATGTTCGGGTATCTTGTGTGGGCCCCGCCCATGCAGAGTGGGCTCAGTGGTCCACAGACTTTAAGGGTGGAATACCTTGGACTAATATTCTTGGTGTATATATTTGTAAATAGTGTATGTATATTATTTTACTACTGAATTTTAATATATTACAATCGTTCACCTCATTTCCTTTTGTCTTTGCATTCTTCCGGGGAGGTTGGGGGGTGTGACTGTAATGTATCATGATTTATTAGTGTGTGTGTTGTCGTGGGTGAGGGTGGGGGTGGGGGTTTTGCGTGTTGCTTGTGTGTGTCACTGTTTTTTCCCTCCCCCCTCCCCTGTGTCGTAGGTGCAGTACTCACGGCGGTCTTCGCCACCGGCGTTCGTACTCCTGGTAGAGGAGCAAGAAGATAAAGGCTGGTAAACTGTGGAGCTCTGGTTCCATGGCGTCCTGGTTCCTCGTCGGGTGTCTAGAGGTGAGCATTTTCCCTTCGAAGTCCTGTTTCCGCTGTGTTTTTGTTCGCAGTGAATCCGCCCCGGAAAAGGTGGTGGATAGGTAGGTTGTGATACTGTGGGCGGTACATTGTCCTCCGCCTGTCTGTTGGCGGTGACCGCCAAGCTGTTTTTTGTACCGCCGTGGCGGTCGGAGTGTTAAAGTGGCTGTCTTTGTTGGCGGTTTCCACCACGGTCGTAATTCCATTTTTTTTACCGCCGGCCTGTTGGCGGTCTTACTGCCGCTTTAACACCGACTGCCAGGGTTGTAATGACCACCTTAGTAACTTATGCAATACTGCACTTTTGTGAAATATTCTTAAAAAAGCATTGTGCCTAACTCTAGATGGACATGTAGTACCAGTGTCAATGGCTGCACCATTATAATATATTCATACATTTAACCATTGCATTTAGCATAGCTGACTGACTAACAAAACAGTTCTACTTAAACATTGTGTAGTCTCAATTTCTTGAAGCAACTGAGAGCTCCTACCTTCTATCTGGTTGCTTGTGTAATATGTACTGCAAAGGTTTTTAGTAAAATCTGAAAGTCTTGAAACAAACATAAGGTTGATTGTTGCACACAGTGAAGGCACTTGCATCTTTATTTAGAGTTTGACAAATATGATACTTCATCAAAACATGACAGATATCCTGTGACACACGTGCACTTGTAATTCAAAGGAAGCGACAATTGTTATGTATGTGATGGATTATCCAAACCTCTAAACACAAAAGAAAAAGTCCCTTTATAAGTTCCTTTATAAGCACCTGTACCAGTAATGCCAATCTTATAAAAGGCCCACTTCCTTCTTTTACTGGATTATACACTAGAACACCACATAACCTTAATGCTGAATATCACCTTCATAACAAAGCATTGGCATATTTATTTAATACACAGAAAAGAAGCAGACGTCATTAGACTGGAAGAAGTGAATATGTGATTTCTGAGTCGAAAGTACACCCTTCTTTGATTTGCTGTGTTCAAAAGCACTGTCCACCTTTTCCATTGTTCTGATCGACTTTCAGTGAAAAGAGATTCTCAAGGGTATCTGCTCTGATCTCCTTAAATCCAGGATGCAGTTCAGGCACCACAATTTAGTACTGCAAAGACATATGGCTGCCTCAAGTGGGCTATCTAGTATGCATTTGTGCATACTTGTGATGACATGCATTATCACCTTACTGCCACACCTACTGGCGTTGGTAATGTTTGCTTCCATAAGTAGCTCACATGTATATATACTATACCAGGGCCCATAATTTTCAGAAATTGTCACAGCAGCATTCTATGCTGATTGTATTAACTGAAATCCTACCATGCCCCAAACGTACTGTTGATGGCAAAATTGGTATGACACAATGAGGTTTTATAGGAGTGGGATCATAAAGAGCATTTTACTATTCACAGATAATAACATCTTTCAAACAAACTAGAAAATGTAAGCAATATTTTTTTAGGACTGTAGAGGGGTGAGGCAAACCTGCGAATAAGGCAGATTCACTTACCATACTATTGTTTTTTTTTTATGTGGGTGTAAACGAAAGGATTTAATGTAAGGAAATGTGCCTGTGCCTTAAAGTATGTTTGAAAGTAAAACAAGCACACCTGAGTGAAATTTAGATGACACCAGCATGATTCATGTAATTTCTGGGATTTCACATTATGGGGCAGACTTCTGAAAAGTCGTGCTGCACCTAATGCAGCGCCACTTTTCTAGCGCCCCTTAGCGCTCCCTAACGCCACCATGGTAGCGCCGTATTTGAAATACGGTGCACCATGGTGGTAGTTAGGGTGACTAGCGTCATAATTGTTTACGCTAGTCCGGCACTTTGCTTGATTAGCGTAAAAAATGATTATGCTAATCCTGCAAAGCACCTATAGGCCCATTGTTATCAATGGGAACCTCTTTTTAATGCATGCACTTAGCAGGCGTGAAAAAATGCAGATAAATATGGCGCACTGAAATCTCATAGATTTCTTTGCACCATTTTTACGGCCCCGCCTAGCTCAGGAACGTCCCCCTTTCATACATTATGTCTGCCGCAGGCATAATGTGGCACAAGGGGTTACAAAGTGGCACAATGCAAGCATTGCAGTACTTTGTAAATATGGAATAGCATTTTTCCCCTCCCAACACCACATTAGGGTAACATAAAATATGCTAATGTGGCAATGGAACGGTGCTCGGCCACAATAAATCTGGCCCTATGTTTGTTATGTTACATTTCCGAATAATGACATGTCACGTTTATATCTTGGGAACAATCAGAATGACCAGAATGTGAGTGGCCATTGTTCAAGGCACTTGTGTTTTGGCGCTGTGTTGTTACACAAAATGCACCCATGAGTCCAAAATGGACACAAATAAGGACCCATTTCAAGCTGAAATACAGCGCCATGTGCCTCATTTGCACTTCACATAGTTACACATAATTTCCTGTAATTTTCTAAACATTTTTGTCTAATTTGCTTTTGCATAATTTTGCACCCTACTAAAGGATAGCCGATTCCAACAGTGTTTTCAAATAGTTTGATTGTGTTAAGGAGGAGATATCCCGAGCAGTTGTGAGTAACTCAGATGTCTTGACATCTTGGGTTAAGGTGTGAAATCACTTGTCCTCTTGTTACCATGACACATTTATACATTTTAAAATTAAAACTCTCATCTTTAAACATATCGTTTAAGGGTCAGTAATTAAATTTACACAGCAGTAACGCCGCATTAGTCATTTGTAAAGCATTGTTATTTAACAGTTGGAGGTGCCAGTGTCAGCCTCACTCCATCTCCCCATCCACTCTCAAATTTACCACTCCAAGCGCTACACATTGCCCACCCTTCCACTTGCCTTATTAACTTAGTTACATCAGCTCACTATCGCCTTAGTTCTCCTCTTGCAAAAGAAGGCCATCTGAGTCGCTGAGACATACACATTTTAGCTGCACCACATTGAAAAATCCATGTCGAATTTACTTGAAATTGCACTGTTATCTGAATGCTTGGGCTTCCAATTGTCAAATGCTGAAGTGGTGCAGGTCTTCGAAATACATTGGTTTAGAGCCAGTAAATTTTAATATTAATAATAATTTTATGCACTGCCTTCGAGAATGAGAGAGTACATCCTACCAGGGTGAAGCTAATGAATGGCAAATTCATATTAAACCTAAGTGCCAAGGATTTTACAGTGCATACAATTAAGACTCCAATCCGTCTGCCTCCAGCAGTCGCGGACTCAAAAGCTGTTAATGAGCTCAAGTGAAGCATTGAACGATATTGAAGTAACACAGTGTAACTGTACAAATAGTCTATTATTATCACCGCCACTTAAACTAGACGGTGTATACACCATTCACTGATTCGGTGATGGTGATCATTACTAGACAGAAAAAAACGAATACAACAATTGTGAAATGAATAAATATCTGAGCAGGCACCATGACCTTCTTAGAAGATATGCTGAATCTCGAAAGTGTAACAATGTAGACCGAAACTGAAATTATAAATGGTACTCAGAAAAGGCCTTGGCAGGACTGAATCCTGACACTATGCAGATATACGTAAGAGGGTTTTGTAGAATTAATGTTATGATGCCTAAGCGTGATTTATTCATAGTTTGTCAGCTGTATTTGTTCCTGCTTTTGTAAACAGTGTTTAACCAAGTAGATTTTTTTAAAGCGACAGATATTTCTGCAGTCACTCCTACAAACATGTATTGTGTTTCCCTGATCCGAGATGATTTGCTTTTGCTGGGATCTGATGAGGATGTCAGCAATGTTAGATGCAAAGGTTCAAAGAAACCTCTCATTATGCTATCCCAGAAACCCTTGAGACACGCAGATGATCTTCAGGAGCTTTGAACTAAAAAATACCCTTTCCAAAAATGTACGGTATATTTTTAGTACTTGGTAACAAGCATTACACATGAATCTACAAGCCTCTTGAAATTAAAGATGCCTTCAAACATTAAAAAAAACGTCCTTTTAAGTGCACTCCTTTTTCACTTGTTTATCGAAGAACACCTTGGCGCATGGTCTTTGGGGAGATATCTCCAAGCAGAGCAAGAAAAATAAACCATAAAAAAATCTAATTCCCAGAGCCGCAGATTAAAATCTTTCATCTCTTTCAAATTCAAGAAAACAAGCTTTACAATACCATCAGGCGGCGGTCTAAGTCGCAATTGACACATGAATACAGCAGAGATTTATCATTTTGATTAAACCGATCCAGGCCATAAATATTTAGCTGGCAATAATTATTTCACCGCCTGCACTGGCAAGGACTGCTACATCTCTAAACCACCCAGCCCCGTTTAAAATAGCAAAAGTGTGGGCCCTGCAAGAATAAAGGTAGTCTGATTACAGTGATATATGTAAGCATTTTAAGACTGTTGTTGTAGATGTGTTTACTTCTAGCAACTACATTATTAAGATTTGTATATTAGGGGGTTCATGCACCTGCTACATTAATATTTTTACAGGTCAAAGGTTAGTGGATTAACGGGGCAGAGCGCAGCTTGTTCTTTCCCTGAGACCGAAAAAACTAGTACCAGAGTTCTGAAATAGTAAAACCTGCAATCAAGTGCCATATAGACACAAGCTGTTATTGCTAAAGGGTTAAATATGAAATTTTTAGCCAGTCTTGTTACTCTTTACTTGTACCCTTACCAAAAATGCAATAGTAAGTTGAATTTAAAGCCATTTAGGTAACTAATACTTACTCATTTGATATACCCTCCACATCCGTCAAACTTCCGAAGGTACTCCAAGGGCTTGTCAAGTTTGCTTCTTGTTAAGAAGCCTCAGTTACAGAAAATGTTCATTTTCCCCTCTGTGCTGTGACTGGATTCTGCTACCCACGAGTATTGCAACCCATGTCAACACCCTGTTTCCCACCATAGAGGGACCCCACAAAGGTCGGGCACTTCGCCTTCCGACTGCATCCTGAAGAAGCAAGAACCAGCACCTGTACCGATCGTAAACTGCAAGTCAGTTCTATCCCAGTGGCCCCAAGGGAAACCCTTTCTGCATAGCTCAAGAAGGAACATAGTGGTGGTAGGAGGGTGCTAAGGGGCTCTGGGAAAGTGGTGCTGCACTCAGTGCAGCACCACTTTCCATAAATTGGTCCCTTGATATCTTAAAATACATATCGTTAACATGAAAGTGCAATCAAGGCATTGAAATCCAGTGATGTCTCTGGTCAGCAACCCTAGTCTAAAAATTGTTCCAGCACCACTGGTTGCAGTGCAATTACATTTTATTAATATTCGGCATTATGAACAAGGCAAAGAGGCCAGGCATCTAGTGATCCTCCAACTGAAGCAGAAGGAATCCTGGATGTCTATGAATTTAAGTGCCAGACGTATGTGGGGAATGGTTTGCAATTATCACATAGCAAATTTTTGTGATTAGCTATTTGGTAATTGCAAACACCCATGTACAAATGTGTGTTTCACACATTGTGAGAGTTGCATTGGGTTGCAAATAGACCTACATGATGAAGTTAATGAGGTAGGTCTTGCTTTGCGAACTGTTGGGAATCACTAAAATCACAAGGATGGTGGTCTGCAGGGGTCAGCAGACCACCATGTCTGTACCTGCTTTGAAAAAAAAGCAGTCTTTTTTTTAAAAACCCCGTTTTCCTTGAAAAAAATTAAGATGTGATTACAAAAAACAGAACATTTTTCTTTTCATTTTTTAGGAATAGGCACTGGTTCATGGGACCACTGCCTGCTCTTAAAGAATGTTTTTACAAACATTGACAAAGGGGAAGGGATCCCTTCCCATTTGCAAATGGATTATCACCAACTAGTTGCACATCTGGTCCTAAGAGATGGCCTAGAAACATTGCACACACTTCCATGTGACATAACCAGTACGTTGGCAAACTTCCTGAAAACATCTATATGAATCAAACTGTGCAGGCATATTGGTACCCAATTCCTAGACGTATTAAAATGTCCAAAAGCAAACAAGGACCAAACACAATGCACTATTTACTGACCAATAATACCAATAAATATATGAAAATTATGGCAGAAATGCTTGTAAATTGACTGCCCACTCAGCATGTTACTAATTTGTGACTCATAAGTGGGTTTTGTCCCTGGGAGTTCCTCTAGACAATCCTCCTAAATCTAATTTGGCTATTCAGAAACACCCCAGAACCAGCTGTGGGACCATTTTCAATGAACTAGAAAAAGGTTTGTTAGAGTTGAGTGGGACTAGATTTTTAGAGCCATCAACAGACTCAAATTAAGAGAGACCTTTATCTCCAGTGTGTTCTGGCAATACATAAATCATTTGGCCCAGGTAAATAGAGAAGGCTTTGTATCTAAGGCATTTCCAGTTGTAATAGGTATAGCTACAGGGTTGCCCCTTTCAGCTTTGGTGTTCTTATTGTCTTGGAAGGCCCTGGCTATTGCCATATGACATACACCTGTCATAAAGTGAATTTACACCCCTACTGGAGAGACAAAGACTCTCCTATATGCAAACATTATGCTCACACTCACAGACTCGAAAAATCAACTATCTGTACTGGCAACTGTAAAAGTATCCTCTGTTTTTTCAGGTTATAAGATTATTTAGCCAAAAGTGTGACACACTACCAATGATGTATATCACGCCTAGAGCATTACTTAATAGATGCAATTTCCAGTGAGGGAAGCATAATGTGAGAAGGTGGATTATTAGTTGAAGGGGGTGAGAAATAATACTCATAATCCTTGTCAAGGTGAACTACATAAGTCACTAAATAAATCTGGTCTTCCCCTGTGCTAACTTGGCATAAAAGCAGCCAGGCTTAACTTACAGGCAATGCGTAAAGCATTTTTGCCACACAAAAACAGTAATAAAGTAAAAACACAACACAAGAACAATCCCAAACTGATCACTCTGAACCCGGGCAAAGTCACAAGTTCCGCCTGACCACATTGGAGGGTGGGCTGGATATACAGCCAAGTTTATCCCACTGGAAGTTTTACATTCTGACGTCTGTGTGGCATGGCTTTTTAATTGAAATTGTAAGATGTACTTATAGCACTAACTACCCCTGATGAGGCATCAAAGTGCTTTTTGGCGAGGCACATGCTACTCCAGAACCCCAAAAGGATTAGTAGTGGATTACTATAGGGCAGTGGTCTCCAAACTTCTTAATGCCACACCCCCAGTTGAAAAATAAAAATAATTGGCCCCCCTCAGAATTTTTCACAATTATTTTATAAAGATGCCACTGTTTAAATATGTCTAGACCTATATAAACATTGCAGTTAGGTAATGTTACCTTTTTGAAAATGCAATAACAGGCCTGTTATCTGTATAATGCTGCTTTTGGCCAGAGTCTAGCGCCCCCCCTGGGATCACTTGATGCCCCCCTAGGAGGGCCCGCCCCCCAGTTTCAAGACCTCTTTTGTAGAGAAATATGATTTAATTTGAACGGGGACATGCAAGTCTGTTGGATTTAATCGGATAATGGGGGGATAGAAGAGGGAAGAGTCTAGAATGTGATATTTGGGAGATCATAGTAGTAAGACGAGGTTTGGGATGGGAATGATTGATGGAGGTGGGATACATGATGGAAACATTTAGAAAGGGCTATTTGAGAGGTCATAGTAGTAAAATGAAGTATGGGGTGATCCAAGCCTAGAAAGGGTTATTTTGGAGATCATAGTAGTAGAATGAGGTTTGGGATGAGTCAAAGTGGAGGTAGAGGATATATTTAGAGAGGTATAGGGTGAGACATAGAGTAGTAGTGGATTTGAGAAGGAGACAAAGTTTTTTTTTCCTCTTCTGCAGTAGGAGAAAAGTAATAAATATATAGATACATAAGTACATAAAGAGGGTATACATATATAAGGAAGATAATGCATTGAGATTTAAAGATGCATTTTATAAACTGAGACTTTCACGTGTTGCTGTACTTTAAGCTAATTTATTTGTGTATTTAAGTCACTCTTTTTTAATTTTCCTCAATATTTGAATAGTTTTGCTTCCCTTGTGTGTTGACGTGTGTGCAGGCTGGTCTGATGGTGTGCTTGGGATAGGCTGGGGTACAGGGGATTGGGTCTGGGTGGAGGAAGTTGGAGGGGGGAGGCTAGACACAGGGACAATGGCTGCCATCAGTGTTGAGGCCAGAGTTTGCAGGGTTCGATGAAGGGCAGCCTGACCAGAATGAATGCCCTCCAGGAATGCATTTGTGTGTTGCAATTCCCTTTCTACACCCTAGATGGCATTCAAAATGGTAGACTGCCCAACAGTGAGTGACCTGAGGAGGTCAATGGCCTCCTGTTGGAAAATGGGTTATTGGTAAGGGCAGGTAGGTACCTATACCTAGCAACAAGCCACTAACCTCCACCTAGGTACAGTTAGGTCTCAGTAAATTAATCCCAGCTCAACCCTTGGTAGCTTGGCAACGAGCGTCAGGCTTAATTTAGGAGACAGTGTGTAAAGCATTCAAATGTCACAAAACAGTAATTAAATAAAACACAGGAAACAGTTTAAAAATCCAAAACCAATTTATAAAAATAGTTTATATTTTTATCTTTAAAATGACACAAAAACGATTAAAATCGGTTCAGGGGAACTGGAGATATGAATTTTTAAAGAATTATTATTTTTCTAGCGCTTAGAAACAAAAAGCGCCAATCGGGTCATCTGGTTGCACCAGGACCAGGGCAAAGTCAAAGTTTCAGGCCGACCACGATGGAGCCCTGCTCGGCTACAAGTCGCGGGAGGCCTCGGTTAAAAAGTTACCTTCTGACTTAGTCTTTATTTTGACGTTTTTCTTCACCGGGACGAACCTGCCAGTTGAATCCGACCTCCTGGAGCCCTTGTCCGGATACGCGATGTGGGTTTCCTCGGTGGTGATTTCTACCTTCGGACTTAGTCGTTTTTTCGAGATGAAAATCCTTTGACCGGGGTAAACCTGGATCTTGATCCGACGTCCGTGGAGCCCTTCTCGGATACGATGGCTGGGAGGTCCCGGTCAACTTTTTACGTTCGGACTTAGTCTCTTTTTCGGATGTTTTTCTTTACCGGGACGAACCACGAAGTCAGGCCGGGTCGCGGTTGAGGCAAGCCGGCTAGAATTTCCGCGGCGGGTCAGTCCCTCTCTGGAGCTTTTTTACAAAATTTGTCATATCTTCTCCAAACTTCTGGGGCTTCACCCAGATGTTCTTTTAAGGTTCTTTTAGGGTCCACAGCTCACCCCAAGGGTCCAGAAGTTCTGTGATGGTCCTTGGGGGGTGCGGACTTCAACTCCCAGAATGCACCTGGCGCAAACTCCTTTTTGGCCACTGGGCAGTGGTCAACTGGTCTCTTTTTTAGGAGTTGGTGCAGGGGACTCTGGATAGCAATTTTTCACCTGTAGCAAACAGGGAGTCCCTCCTTGAACCAGTTGAAGCCAGGCAAAGTCCTTCTTGTGGTGAAGCCCAAGTGTGCAGCTGGTGCAGTCCTTCTGAGTGCAGGGTCCAGGTGCAGGCCAGGGGTCCAGCAGGGCAGTCCTTCTTCTCCTTAAGTTCCTTCTTCTTGAAAGTTGGCGGGGATCTGAGGTGTGGGGGCAGGTCTGCCAGTTTTATTCTTGCTCCTGGGTGAAAAGCAGGGGGGCCCTGGTTCTCCAATCAGGTACAGGGTCGTCCCCCTGTGATGACCACTTCCTGGGAAGTGTGGCAAAAATCCATCCCAAAAGGCAACAGTCTCTAAAAATCCAACATGGCTGAATCTGATTTTTGGAGGTTACATCTGGCTGAGCCCACCCACTGGTGTGGCTAAAAATCATAAACACACCCCTCTCCTGCCCTCTCCTAATCTAATCAAGGGGGCACCTAGCTGTCTGGGGTTGCAGGATGTGGGGGTGTTGCTGGGTGCTCCAGATGTCCTTCTCTGCCTTTGAAGACCAGTTTGGCAGCCCTCCCCCTTCCTGCCTCACCATCTGCTGAGGGGAGATTCTCTCCCCCAAGCACATTCCTTTGTGTGAAGCCAGGCCACTTCACACCTCATCAAAGTAGCCTGGCAGAAGCTGCTGCAGGCTGGCCAATCAGAGCACAGCAGCAAAAACAATGCAGAGCTGAAATTGGCAACTTTTTAGGTAAAGTCTAAACTTTTTACCTGAACAAGTTATATTAAATCCAACAACTGGAAGTTGTGGGATTTATTACAACAATTAATTTGATACCAAATTCTTGGTATGTAACATTTAAGGAGACTTTAAAATTTAAAATAAAGTCTGCCCATTCTAGCCTATGAAGGCCATTTACTTCAATGAGGGAAAAACGAATTTGGCTGTTTTTACCTCACCAGGGCTTATAAATCTATTTTTATAAAGTCCCTGCTTATAGTTACATGGCACCCAGCCCTAGGGGCACATAGGGCACACCTTAGGGGTGACTTATATGTAAAAATAAGGTAATTTAAGACTTTGGAAGTACCTTTAATTCCAAAGTCGAATTTGCATATAACTTTAATTTAAAAGCAGCCAGCAAGGCAGGCTTGCTTTTAAAATGACACTGGGCACCTCAGCAGTGCACCTAGGTGTGCACCACCTATGCTGTGGTCCCTAAACCTACATGCCCTACCATATACTAGGGACTTATAGGTAGGTTAACTTAGCCAATTATAATTAGCCTAATTTGCATATCCATTTTACACAGAGCACAGGCCCTGGGACTGGTTAGCAGTACCCAGGGCACAGCCAAGAGTCAGTAACCACCAGTACCTATCCAAAAAGAGTGGGGGTGATCAGGCAAAAAAGGAGGACTTTCCTACACTGCCCCCCCCAGATGAAAGGTGATGGGTACTAACCTACACCCTGGTAGTCCTCATCAGCTAAGTGGAAAAACCTGGAAAGGCCATCTGCATTGGCATGGGCAGTCCCAGGTCTGTGCTCCACTGTGAAGTCCATCCCCTGTAGGGAAATGGACCACCTTAACAGTTTTGGGTTTTCCCCCCTCATCTGCATCAACCATCTGAGAGGTCTGTGGTCAGTTTGTACACTGAAGTGAGGGCCAAACAAGTAAGGCCTCAACTTCTTCAGGGACCAGACCACAGCAAAGGCCTCCCTCTCAATGGCACTCCATTTTTTCTCTCTGGGGAGTAGTCGCCTGCTGATGAAGGCAACTGGGTGATCATGGCCCTCTTCATTAACTTGTGCTAACACTGCCCCAATCCCTTCCTCTGAAGCATCTGTTTGTACTACAAACTCCTTGCTATAGTCAGGGGCCAGTAACACTGGTGCTGAACACATAGCCTGTTTTAGGGTGTCAAAAGCTTTCTGACACTCTGGGGTCCAAATGACCTTCTTGGGCTGTTTCTTGGAGGTAAGCTCAGTCAGAGGGGCCACTGTAGTCCCAAAATTCTTAACAAACCTCCTGTAGTACCCAGTCAGGCCAAGAAAGGCCCTGACCTGAGTCTGGGTTTTTGGAGCCTCCCAATCTAGGATAGTCTGGATCTTGGGCTGGAGAGGTTGTACATGGCCTCCACCAACAAGGTGGCCCAGGTACACAACAGAGCTTTGCCCTATCTGGCACTTGCTTGCCTTGATAGTCAGGCCTGCTTGAAGCAGGGCCAGAAGCACTTCCTTCAGGTGGACCAGGTGGTCCTTCCAGGTGGAACTAAATACAGCTATATCATCTAGATAAGCTGCACTGAAAGATTCCAACTCAGATAGGACTCTGTTCACCAACCGTTGGAAGGTGGCAGGAGCATTTTTCATGCCAAAGGGCATCACCTTGAACTGAAAGTGGCCCTCTGGTGTGGAAAATGCTGACCTCTCCTTAGCTCTTGGACTTAAGGCAATCTGCCAATATCCTGACGTCAGATCAAATGTGCTCAGGAATTTGGCAGCCCCCAACCTGTCAATGAGCTCATCAGCTCTAGGTATGGGGTGAGCATCAGTCCTAGTGACTGCGTTTAGACCTCTGTAGTCCACACAGAATCTCAATTCTTTCTTCCCACCTTGGGGATTAGCTTTGGGCACCAGTACCACTGGACTGGACCAAGGACTATCAGAGGGCTCAATTACCTTGAGGTCCAACATCTTAGCCACTTCAGCTTTGATGTTGGCCTTGACCTGGTCAGACAGCCTGTACAGCTTGTTCTTGACAGGCAAGCTGTCACCAGTGTCAACATCATGGACACACCAATTGGTGAGTCCTGGGGTCAGGGAGAACAGACTAGCAAACTGTCCCAAAACTTGCTTACAGTCTTTTTGTTGCTGGTCTGTCAATTTGGGAGAGAGTACCACTCCCTCCACTGACCCATCTTTTGCCTTTGAGGACAGGAGGTCTGGCAGAGGTTCACCCTCCTCCTCCTTCCCTTCATCAGTGACCATTAGCATGGTCATGTCTGCCCTGTCCTGGTGGGGTTTCATCCTGTTAACATGCAGGATCCTGTGAGGATTCCTGGGGGTGCCAAGGTCCACCAAGTATGTGACCTCACCTTTTTTCTCCAGAATTGGATAGGGCCCAGTCCACTTGGCCTGTAGTGCCCTAGGAGCCATGGGCTCCAAAACCCACACCAGCTGTCCTGGGTGATACTCAGGCAGGGTAGCCTTTTGATCATGCCAGAGCTTCATGAGCTCCTGGCTGGCTTCCAGGTTTCTGCTTGCCTTCTTCATATACTCAGCCATGCGTGACCGCAGGCCTAGCACATAATCTAGCACATTCTCCTTGGGTTCTTTGAGAGGCTTTTCCCAAGACTCTCTCACCAAGCACAATGGGCCTCTTACAGGGTGCCCAAACAGTAACTCAAAGGGGCTGAATCCAACCCCCTTCTGTGGCACCTCTCTGTAGGCAAACAGCAGGCATGGGAGGAGGACATCCCATCTCCTCCTGAGTTTGTCAGACAAACCCATGATCATGCCCTTCAGGGTCTTATTAAATCTTCCCACAAGACCATTGGTCTGTGGGTGGTAGGGGGTAGTGAACTTATAAGTAACACCACACTCATCCCACATGGCTTTCAGATAGGCTGACTTAAAGTTTGTGCCCCTATCTGAGACCACCTCCTTTGGGAATCCCACTCTGGTGAACACACCAAGTAGGGCCCTAGCCACTGTGGGAGCAGTGACTGTCCGGAGGGGTATTGCCTCAGGGTACCTGGTGGCATGGTCCACTACCACCACAATGTACCTGTTACCTGAAGCAGTTGGTGGGTCTAGGGGACCAACAATGTCAATCCCTACCCGCTCAAAGGGAGTCCCAACCACTGGCAGTGGTATCAAGGGAGCCTTTGGCTTGCCTCCTGTCTTGCCACTGGCTTGACAGGTGACACAGGAGCTGCAAAACTCCCTGACTTTTTCTGACATTTGGGGCCAATAAAAATGGTTGACCAGCCTGTTCCAGGTCTTGGTCTGTCCCAAATGTCCAGCTAAGGGGATATCATGGCTTAAGGTAAGGAGGAATTCTCTATACTTCTGGGGGACCACTACTCTCCTAGTAGCCCCTGGTTTGAGGGCCCTTGCCTCAGTGTAGAGAACTCCATCCTCCCAGTAAACCTTGTGGGACCCACTGGTATCCCTTTGTTCTTGCCTGGCAGCAGTCTGCCTCAGGCCCTCAAGAGTGGGACACTCTATTTGTCCCTGGCACAAATCTTCTCTGGTGGGCCCACCTGCCCCTTGCAGTTCTGCCAAATCAGGCATAGTTTGCAGGGAAAGTGTCCCTCCCTCAGAGTTCAGATCCTCCCCCTCAGGGTTGGATTCTTCCTGACCCTCTGTACTTGTTGGGGCTGGCAACCCAGACCCAGTGCCCTTTCTCTTTTTCTTGGAGGCTTGGCCCTTTGTTCCAGGGTCCAAGTGTCCAGCATTTCCCTGTTGTGCTGCCTGTGACCTGGTCACAGCACACACCCATTCAGGGCGGTCCAGCATCTGTGCATGGACCATTCTCTCCACTTCTGACCATTCAGATGCTTCAAGATCATTTCCCAGCAGACACTCTACTGGGAGGGAAGGAGCTACAGCTACCTTCTTAGGGCCAGTCACACCTCCCCATTCCAGACTCACCATAGCCATGGGATGGAGTTTGGTTCTGCTATCTGCATAAGTCACCTGGTGGAAGACACCAGGTAAGACCTGCCCTGGAGAAACCAGTTTTTCTGTGACCATTGTCACACTGGCTCCTGTATCTCTCAGAGCTTCCACTTCAGTCCCATTGACTTTAGGCCTCTGCCTATACCTCTCCATGATGGGAGGTAAGGTGGCCATAGTTGCAATGTCCACCCCACCCACGGATACTAAGGTGACCTCAGTGTACCCTGATTCCACCCCTGGGCCAACTTCTACCCCCAACCCTACACTAGCAATCCCCTGGGATTGCCCACCAGTGGGGGGCTTCTTGGAGCAGATAGCATCTCCTCTTTTATGTCCAGGTTGATGACAATCAAAACACTTGCCGGCCTTAGCAAGCTCCTGAAACCTTCCTGCTTTAGCAGGATCATAATTCTTTCCCTGATACCCTTTTCCTTTAAAAGTGAATTGGCTCGGGGCTCCCCCTCCCTGAGAAGTTTTTGGGGACTCTTGTGAGGACTCTTTGGGCTTTTTATCATCTTTCCCCTGGTTCTTCCCCTGAGAAGAACCATGTCCTCCCTTTTTCTGATCACCCCCTGGGGGTTTCTGGTTAACCCTAGTCCTTAACCAGTCATCTGCTGCCTCCCACAGCTCTCTGGGTTGGTCAACCTAGAGTCTATTAGATACTGGCGGAGCCTCTCTTGGACACAATTAGTTAGAAGGTGCTCCCTCATAATCAAATTGTACAGCCCCTCAAAGGTACTTACCCTGTTGCCCTGTATCCAGCCTTCCAGTGCCTTTACTGAAATGTCCACAAAGTCCACCCAGGACTGGGTGCTTGTCTTTTGGGTGTCCCTAAACTTGAGCCTATACTGCTCTGGGGTCAGACCAAACTTTTTAGTCAAGCAACTCTTCATACTGGGGTATGAGTCTGCATCCTCCCCACTCATGGTTAGGAGCCTATCCCTCCCAGAGTTGGGAACTAACTCCCAAAGAAGTGAACCCCAGTACTGAGGCTTGACTTTCCTCATCTGGAGGGCCCTCTCAAAGGCCCCCAGCCACTTATCTATGTCATCCCCCTCTACATAGGCAGGAACCACCCCTTTGGGTAATCTGGGGGCAAAACCCCCACCCAGGGACACCTCAGCCTCTTTATCGCTGCCACCATCTCTTTTCTCTTTGCTTGCCCACTTTTTCTTTTCTAGGGCCAGCTTCTCTGCTTCCAAAGCTATGTATGCTAGCTGGGCCTCCAGCTCTCTTTCTCTGATGGATGGGTTCTCTCCTCCTGAAGGGACCCCCTTCCTACCACTAGCTTTGGGCCTGCCCCTAGTGACTGTATCTACTGAGGACCGTTCTTCCTCTTCCTCACTTAGGCTCGGATGCCTTCCCTCCCCTGAGTGGTTAGAGTTAGCATCTTCCCCTTTTTCTTCCTCCTCTGGAGCTTCCTCTGTCTCTACCTCTTGGGCCTCAGCCCATGCTGTCAGGGATTTAATCAGGATTTGCTTCCTGAGATCAGTGGTTGCAGGCAACCCTCTCTCAATACACAACCCCCTAAGCTGGACTACTGTCAGTGTGGGTAGGCTAGCCAGATCAAGCTCCATGGTTCCCTAGTTTTGTGTCAACAAAAACTTTTGGCAAAAATTGGAAACAAGAATTTAGAAAAATTACAAAAATTCAATAATTGAAATTAATCAAATTAATAATTAATAAAAAACAAATTAAAAATTAAAAATTAAAAAAACATTTTTTTTGCACTAAGACAATTTAAAGGATTTTTCATTTGTTTTACTTAAACTGTAACGTGATACTGAACACAAGTACAGGATCCCACCGCTGCCACCAAAAATGTTGGAAAATGGGTTATTGGTAAGGGCAGGTAGGTACCTACACCTAGCAACAAGCCACTAACCTCCACCTAGGTACAGTTAGGTCTCAGTAAATTAATCCCAGCTCAACCCTTGGTAGCTTGGCAACGAGCGTCAAGGCTTAATTTAGGAGACAGTGTGTAAAGCATTCAAATATCACAAAACAGTAATTAAATAAAACACAGGAAACAGTTTAAAAATCCAAAACCAATTTATAAAAATAGTTTATATTTTTATCTTTAAAATGACACAAAAACGATTAAAATCGGTTCAGGGGAACCGGAGATATGAATTTTTAAAGAATTATTATTTTTCTAGCGCTTAGAAACAAAAAGCGCCAATCGGGTCATCTGGTTGCACCAGGACCGGGGCAAAGTCAAAGTTTCAGGACGACCGCGATGGAGCCCTGCTCGGCTACAAGTCGCGGGAGGCCTCGGTTAAAAAGTTACCTTCTGACTTAGTCTTTATTTTGAAGTTTTTCTTCACCGGGACGAACCTGCCAGTTGAATCCGACCTCCTGGAGCCCTTGTCCGGATACGCGATGTGGGTTTCCTCGGTGGTGATTTCTACCTTCGGACTTAGTCGTTTTTTCGAGATGAAAATCCTTCCACCGGGGTAAACCTGGATCTTGATCCGACGTCCGTGGAGCCCTTCTCGGATACGATGGCTGGGAGGTCCCGGTCAACTTTTTACGTTCGGACTTAGTCTCTTTTTCGGATGTTTTTCTTTACCGGGACGAACCACGAAGTCAGGCCGGGTCGCGGTTGAGGCAAGCCGGCTAGAATTTCCGCGGCGGGTCGGTCCCTCTCTGGAGCTTTTTTACAAAATTTGTCAAATCTTCTCCAAACTTCTGGGGCTTCACCCAGATGTTCTTTTAAGGTTCTTTTGGGGTCCACAGCTCACCCCAAGGGTCCAGAAGTTCTGTGATGGTCCTTGGGGGGTGCGGACTTCAACTCCCAGAATGCACCTGGCTCAAACTCCTTTTTGGCCACTGGGCAGTGGTCAACTGGTCTCTTTTTTAGGAGTTGGTGCAGGGGACTCTGGATAGCAATTTTTCACCTGTAGCAAACAGGGAGTCCCTCCTTGAACCAGTTGAAGCCAGGCAAAGTCCTTCTTGTGGTGAAGCCCAAGTGTGCAGCTGGTGCAGTCCTTCTGAGTGCAGGGTCCAGGTGCAGGCCAGGGGTCCAGCAGGGCAGTCCTTCTTCTCCTTAAGTTCCTTCTTCTTGAAAGTTGGCGGGGATCTGAGGTGTGGGGGCAGGTCTGCCAGTTTTATTCTTGCTCCTGGGTGAAAAGCAGGGGGGCCCTGGTTCTCCAATCAGGTACAGGGTCGTCCCCCTGTGATGACCACTTCATGGGAAGTGTGGCAAAAATCCATCCCAAAAGGCAACAGTCTCTAAAAATCCAACATGGCTGAATCTGATTTTTGGAGGTTACATCTGGCTGAGCCCACCCACTGGTGTGGCTAAAAATCATAAACACACCCCTCTCCTGCCCTCTCCTAATCTAATCAAGGGGGCACCTAGCTGTCTGGGGTTGCAGGATGTGGGGGTGTTGCTGGGTGCTCCAGATGTCCTTCTCTGCCTTTGAAGACCAGTTTGGCAGCCCTCCCCCTTCCTGCCTCACCATCTGCTGAGGGGAGATTCTCTCCCCCAAGCACATTCCTTTGTGTGAAGCCAGGCCACTTCACACCTCATCAAAGTAGCCTGGCCGAAGCTGCTGCAGGCTGGCCAATCAGAGCACAGCAGCAAAAACAATGCAGAGCTGAAATTGGCAACTTTTTAGGTAAAGTCTAAACTTTTTACCTGAACAAGTTATATTAAATCCAACAACTGGAAGTTGTGGGATTTATTACAACAATTAATTTGATACCAAATTCTTGGTATGTAACATTTAAGGAGACTTTAAAATTTAAAATAAAGTCTGCCCATTCTAGCCTATGAAGGCCATTTACTTCAATGAGGGAAAAACGAATTTGGTTGTTTTTACCTCACCAGGGCTTATAAATCTATTTTTATAAAGTCCCTGCTTATAGTTACATGGTACCCAGCCCTAGGGGCACATAGGGCACACCTTAGGGGTGACTTATATGTACAAATAAGGTAGTTTAAGACTTTGGAAGTACCTTTAATTCCAAAGTCGAATTTGCATATAACTTTAATTTAAAAGCAGCCAGCAAGGCAGGCTTGCTTTTAAAATGACACTGGGCACCTCAGCAGTGCACCTAGGTGTGCACCACCTATGCTGTGGTCCCTAAACCTACATGCCCTACCATATACTAGGGACTTATAGGTAGGTTAACTTAGCCAATTATAATTAGCCTAATTTGCATATCCATTTTACACAGAGCACAGGCCCTGGGACTGGTTAGCAGTACCCAGAGCACAGCAAAGAGTCAGTAACCACCAGTACCTATCCAAAAAGAGTGGGGGTGATCAGGCAAAAGAGGAGGACTTTCCTACACCTCCTCACTGAGGGCAGCAGAGGTGACAGGGGCAGGGGCTGAGGTGCCTGGGGCGAAGGTGATGCCGACCCTCCTGGGTGAGCGGGCACGGGGCGAAGGCTTAAGGGCTGCTGGGAGGGTGGTGCTGATAGGGGGGGTGGCGGCTGTACCTGTAGAAGTGGGGGGCACAGATTTTGCCGCCACCACAAGGGAGCTCCCATCGGAGGACGAGTCCGTGTCGCTGGTTGCTGATCCTCTGACCGCTGTGAAGGTCCCCTCACCCTCCGTCCCACTGGTGTATTCCGAGTCCGTGGTTTGGCCCTCCATGGCCATGTGGGATGCAGCTCCCTCGTGCTCCGGTGCCACTGTACCTCCGCCTGATGATGCTGATGCACACAAGAACAGGGAGACCACAAAAAGGGGGGGGAGACAGAAGAAAGACAGGTTGAGTGCATGGCTTACCGCTACAGTTGGCGGACAATACAGACACAGAAGCCCCCTGCACTACGCCGCGCTGTTGGGCTCTACAGATGCAATTCCTGGGATATATCCAACATGGCTATAGTCGACATCTGCACACATAGATGACACAGGGGCATGTATACCTGTACTTGGCACTCTACAGAGGTGGGGTGGGGTGCCACATGGCCTGCATTACGGAGGGGCATAGCCTACGTAACTCGCCCTGACCTAGGGAAACCCACAGCCCTCCTCCCCCACCCAGACACCTTCACTGCGCGCAAAGTCCACTGAGTGTTGTTGTACTCACCCCCTTTTGTCTGCTGTGATGCCCTCAAGCGCCCATCCAACTCAGGGTAGGCCACCGCCAGGATCCGGAACATCAGCGGGGTCATGGTTCGATGGGCACCCCTCCCACGTTGGGAGGCCATCCCCAGCTGAGCCTCCACCGTCTTCTTGCCATCTTTTCCGGCAGTGGGTGCTCCGTCTGTGGTGGACCCCTAGGGTCCGGACGTCCTTGGTGATGGCACGCCAAATATCTTTCTTCTGGTGGGCGCTGACCTACATGAAATATACAGGGGAAGAAGAGAAGTCATTACCAACTGCACTGTCGAAGTGAGTGGCCCACATCCCTAGCCTTGCCATGTTGCACATGCATGCACAGTCCTTCATGCACGCAGAACTGTGCCCCCTTCCTTCTTACAACCAGCCCTCTCCACACAGGCATAGCCCATACAACGTGCTCCCTGTGTACTTACCTGTTGGTCTGGAGGACCGTAGAGTAGTGTGTACTGGGGGAGGACCCCGTCCACGAGCTTCTCCAACTCCTCTGCAGTGAAGGCAGGGGCCCTTTCCCCAGACGCCCGAGCCATTGTCTCTTCCAGACGAGGTCACAGCAGCACTTGCAGTGTAGGTCCTCTCCTGTTGAAGATCAGGTATCGAGTGATTGAACAGCTAGAAAATGGCGGTCACGTCCGCGGTGGTCACGTCCGCGGTGGTGCGTACCATCACCGCCGGCGTACATCGTCATTGGCTCCTGGGACCCATAGGGTTCAATGTTAACCAATGCAGCATTGCGCCGCGGTCTCCGACCGCCTACCGCGGCGGTGTACAACGCCAGCACAGTTACCTCACATCCCCATTGTCCCACTTTAGAGGTCAGACAGCCGCCATTTCAGGGGCCCACTTGGCCTAATTACCAACTGCGTCACACAGACCTAGGCCTTGTCGCACAACACAAATACAGGCCAGATTCCGTGTATGAATGGTGTTCTATGTAGACTGTGGGTACATAACTCTGAGTTGTTTGACTCTGTGGTCGCTGTTGTCCTTCTTAGGCACCGTCCGCTGCGACATGTGAGGAGATGGCGGAATCCTCCGGTGTACCGACCGCTGATGGACCTGTTGACAATGGAGGAGCGACATTTGATCATCACCTACAGGTTTGACCATGCCACAATCCAGGAACTGTGTACCCAGTTGGAGCCAGACCTGATGTCAGTAATCCGCCATCCCACAGGGATCCCCCTCAAGTGCAGGTGCTATCAGTGCTCCATTTCCTTGCAAGTGGCTAATTTCAAACAACAGTGGCCACGGCATCAGGGATGTCCCAGCCTATGTTTTCCAGCCTGTTGTCCAGAGTGTTGTCTGCCCTTCTGAAACACATGCGGAGCTACATCGTTTTCCCTCAGGTGGAGGATTTGGCTACAGTTAAAGGTGACTTCTATGCCCTTGGACATATCCCCAACATCATAGGTGCCATTGATGGGACCCATGTAGCTCTGGTCCCCCCCCACAGGAGTGAACAGGTGTACAGGAACCGGAAGAGTTATCATTCCATGAATGTACAGATGGTATGTTTGGCAGACCAGTACATCTCCCAGGTAAATGCTATGTTCCCTGGCTCTGTGCATGATGCCTACATACTGCGGAATAGCAGCATCCCTTATGTGATGGGTCAACTCCAGAGGCACCGTATGTGGCTATTAGGGGACTCTGGTTACCCCAACCTGTCATGGCTACTGACCCCAGTGAGGAATCCCAGGACCAGGGCAGAGGAACGCTACAATAAGGCCCATGGGCGGACTAGGAGGGTGATCGAACGCAACTTCGGCCTCCTGAAGGCCAAGTTCATGTGCCTCCATATGACAGGTGGTTCCTATCCTACTCACCAAGGAAGGTGTGCCAGATGATCGTGGCCTGCTGTATGCTTCACAATCTGGCTTTGCGACGACAGGTGCCTTTTCTGCAGGAGGATGGTCCAGATGACGGTGTTGTGGCAGCTGTGGAGCCTGTGGACAGTGATGAGGAGGAAGCAGAGGAAGAAGACATTGACAACAGGGACTCAGTTATCCAGCAATATTTCCAGTGACACACAGGTGAGATCACATTCCTGACTACTACATGTACTTTCACACTTCTACCTCTATCCTGTCTGTCAATTTCAACCAGTATATGGTAACTGAGTTGTACATTTCCATTACGGTTTCACAGGTGTGGTTACCAACGTGTGTCATCTGCTTACATTCCTCATGGACTTGAGATAGTGCTAATACACATTTTCTAAATCACAGACTGACTCCAGATTGTTTTGTGCCTCAAGGGTGTTTATTGAAGTGCTAAATATTGGAGGGGAGTGGTAAAATGGTGAGAGGTGAAGGTGGAGGAATTTCCATGGCAGAGTCCAGTCTATTAGTCTCACAGGTACACTGCCCATATGAGCATAGGAAGTGGAGCTGGGGCAGTTCCAATATGTACAGGGTTACAAAGTGGGACAGTGGGATGACAATCAAGGTGGTCTCATTTCATGGCGGGGGTCTTGGCATCGTGCTCTGTCCTGTTGGTCTAATTATGTTTTGTGCAATACAGATTATTTTTACATAGCTCAGTGTTGTGTTTACTTTGTGGTGTACATTTTGGTCACGTGTGTTGTGTGTTGTGCAAACGCTTTACACATTGCCTCCGGGTTAAGCCTGACTGCTCGTGCCAAGCTACCAAGGGGATGAGCAGGGGTTATCTTGGACGTGTATCTCCCTAGCCGTGACTAGAGTGGGTAGGTTCTGCGTGGCTGAGGTGACCTTTGTTGGCTGACGTTTTGACTCTGAGCACTTTTTCACTGCTAACCAGTGCTAAAGTGCATGTGCTCCCTCTTACAAATTTGGTATGATTGGATTATACCTGATTGGCATATTTAATTTACAGGCCATGGGTATAGGGACACCACTTTACAAGGGACTTATAGGTAAATTAAATATGGCTTCACATGTAGCAGTAGTCTTCTGGCAGCAGAGCTCTGAATCTGCTGTAGTCTTACCATAGTTTTTTTTAAAACTTGATTTTGGTTTTATGAAGTATCATAAGGCAACAAAACATTACAAACATGCGCACAATCACATGAGGCCATAGTAGGAACACCATCATAGTCGACATTTGAAGTCCTAAAGCAACAATTGAATAGCTACTTAGAAATGAATGAGGGGCAATAGGACAAATGGGATGGAAATACAATCTAGAACATCAGTATGAAGTTTAGTTTAGTTTAGTTTTACAATTTTATAAAGCGCGTAGCTACCCTAGGGCATCCCAGCACTAAAGGTACGTGATAGCTCCTGAGAAAGAAAACACTAGAACAGAAGATTAGCGGCAGAAGAGGACAGTTTTTAACTTCTCTCTAAACAAACGTTCCGATGGTTCATGTCGGAGCTCTAGGGGGAGGGAGTTCCAGAGACGGGCAGCTTTAACCGAAAAAGAATTGCCTCCCCAAGATCTCTTGAACCATGGTATAAAGACTTGCTGAGAAGTGGAAGATCTCGGACTTCTGGTGGGGACGTGAACAAAAATGCGTTGTCTGAGAAAAAGGGGGCCCTTGTTGTGTAAGGCTTTGTGGGTAAGACATAAGGCTTTAAAATGGATGCGTTGTTTTAGGGGCAGCCAATGAAGTTCTGCAAGAGCTGGCTTCGCAGAAAGGTGTCTGGGTAGGTTAGTGAGGAGTCTGGCTGCTGCATTTTGTATGACTTGAAGCTTTTTTACCACAGAATCTGGAGAACTAAGAAATAGGGAGTTGCCATAATCGAGGCGAGAAAGAATCAGAGCTTGAATGAGGATTCTTCTGGCTGTAGAGGGTAGGATATTAAAAATCTTCCTAAGAGATCTTAGGAGACTAAAACACATGGAAGAGACCTTTTTGGACTGGAGTTCCATAGTAAAACGGGGATAAAACCAAAAGCCAAGGCTTTTGATATGTGCCTTAGCGGAGGGAGACTGCCAAATGCCTCTGAGTGGAGTGCCAAAGGGATGGAGGAGGGCCATTGCCCACAATCATTACCTTGGATTTCCCGTCGTTAAATTTCAGTTTGGATTGGGTCATCAAGTTGCCAAAATCCACCAAACAGTGGGAAAGATTGGCAGAAGAGCAGTCCCTAGAAAGGGATACTACTAGCTGGGTGTCGTCAGCATAGGTGACCATTGAGAGGTTGTGGGGGTTGACGACTTTGGCCAAGGGAGATAAATAGATATTAAAAAGAGTCGGGCTCAAAGAAGAGCCCTGAGGAACTCCGCAAGTCAGAGGATAGGTATCTGACAGAAATGAGTGGTTTAGAACTTGAAAAGATCTTCCCATAAGGAAAGAGGAGAACCAAGATAGTGCTGTGCCTCCTATCCCTATCTTAGAGAGTCTGTGGCAGAGAAGGTTGTGATCCACAGTGTCAAATGCTGCACTGAGATCAAGTAGAATGATGGCCATGTGACCACCTTGATCGAGAAGTTGTTGAGCAGACTCAATGACTGCTAGGAGAGCTGACTCAGTGCTGTGTTGGGCTCTGAAACCCATTTGAGTGGGATCCAGGAGCTCATGGTTTTCAAGATAGCTGGTCAATTGATGATTGACATGTTTTTCCAGGACCTTAGCCAAGATGGGGAGAAGAGCAATGGGTCTGCAGTTTTCGAGGGAAGCAGGTTCAAGTTTGGGCTTTTTCAGGAGTGGTTTGATAATAGCATGCTTAAAAGATTGAGGTAAGGAGCCTGAGGATAGGGAGTGATTTAAAATTATTGTTAGAGGCGGAACAATAATATCTAAAGCCAGTGACAAAATAGACGGATGGGCAGGATCAAGCGGAGAGCCTGATTTAATATGAAGAAGAAAGTTAGTCTGTAAGAGGTTGGAAGGCAGTCAATGAAACCCCTGAGAGAGAAGGATTGATGGACTGACAATCCAGGGGTTCTAATAGTGAAGAAGGAGGAAACGCAGAGTATATCTTAATGATTTTGTCCTGAAAATGTGCAGCTAACAGATTACTGTATTTGGTAGATGCCTCTATAGAAGTATCAGTTTGGGGGGCCAAAATAAGTACTTTAAAAATCTGAAAGATTTATTTCTGGGAGTTGGATGATTGTTCTATTTTGGTGCTGTAATAAATGGACTGAGCTACTTTAATGTTTTGATAGTAGAGTCTACTAGATTGCCTATAGGCTTCCTTGGAAGAAAGGCTATAATTCTTTCTCCAAATTCTTTCCAGTTTTTTGCAGTTCTTTTTAAGTTCCAACAGGAAAGGTGAGAACCAAGTGTTAGCCTTGTAGGTAGCTTTATTTAATCTCTTTGATGGGCAGAGTAGAGTCCAGGGAGGTGGAGATCCACTTGTTAAACGACTCTGCGGTAGTCAAGGCAGAATAGTTGTTGGTCATAAAAGAAGCATGGAGTGCGTTATGCCATTCAATCAATCAATCAATCAAAGGCATTTGTATAGCGCACTGCTCACCCGGAGGGTCTCAAGGCGCTGGGGGGGGGGGGGAAACGCTACTGCTCGAACAGCCAGGTCTTGAGTTGCTTCCTGAAGGCGAGATGGTCTTGCGTTGTCCGGAGGTGGATGGGGAGGGAGTTCCATGTCTTGGCTGCCAGGTAGGAGAAGGATCTTCCTCCGGCGGTGGCTCTGCGGATGCGGGGGACGGTGGCGAGAGCGAGGCTGGCGGAGCGGAGCTGGCGGGTGGGCTTGTGGAAGGTCAGGCGGCTGTTGAGGAACTTGGGGCCCAGGTCGTGGAGGGCCTTGTGTGCGTGGGTGAGGAGTCGGAACGTGATTCTTTTGTTGACGGGGAGCCAGTGCAGGTCTCTCAGGTGTTCGGAGATGTGGCTGTGTCGGGGGATGTCCAGGATGAGTCGTGCTGAGGCGTTCTGGATCCGTTGGAGTTTCTTCTGGAGTTTGGCGGCGGTGCCGGCGTAGAGGGCGTTCCCGTAGTCCAGCCGACTGGTGACGAGGGCCTGGGTGACCGTCTTCCTGGTCTCGGTGGGGATCCACCGGAAGATCTTTCGAAGCATGCGCAGGGTGTTGAAGCATGAAGATGAGACGGCGTTGACTTGTCTGGTCATCGAGAGGTAGGAGTCCAGGATGAAGCCTAGGTTGCGAGCGTGGTCCGTTGGCTTGGGGGTGGCTCCCAGGGCGGGGGGCCACCAGGAGTCGTCCCAGGCGGATGGTGATGATCCCAGGATGAGGACCTCCGTCTTGTCTGAGTTCCGTTTCAGGCGGCTGTTCTTCATCCATTCGGCGACGTCTTTCATCCCTTCGTGTAGGCTGGCTCTGGCGGCGTCCGGGTCGCTGGTGAGGGAGAGGATCAGCTGGGTGTCGTCGGCGTAGGTGATGATCTTGAGGTTGTGTTGACGTGCGATGGTTGCGAGGGGGCTCATATAGACGTTGAAGAGGGTGGGGCTGAGCGATGACCCTTGTGGAACTCCGCAGATGACTTCGGTGGCCGCTGACCGGAACGGGGGGAGGCGGACTCTCTGGGTTCTTCCGGCGAGGAATGAGGCGATCCACTCCAGGGCCTTCCCCTGGATGCCGGTGTTGTTCAGGCGCTGTACCAGGTTGCGGTGGCAGACAGTGTCGAACGCTGCGGAGAGGTCCAGGAGGATGAGGGCCGCAGTTTCCCCATTGTCCATTAGGGATCTGATGTCGTCTGTGGCTGCGATGAGGGCGGTCTCCGTGCTGTGGTTGGCTCGGAAGCCGGATTGCGAGTGGTCGAGGGATCCGTTGGTCTCGAGGAAGGCAGCTAGCTGTCTGTTGACGGTCTTCTCGATGACTTTGGCAGGAAACGGGAGGAGCGAGATGGGGCGGTAGTTCTTGAGGTCGGAGGGGTCTGCAGTTGGTTTCTTCAGCAGGGCACTGATCTCGGCGTGTTTCCAGCACTCCGGGAAGGTGGCGGTGTGGAAGGAGGCGTTGACGATGTCACGGAGGTGGGGTGCGATGATGTGGTCAGCCGTGTTGAAGATGTGGTGTGGGCAGGGGTCCGTAGGGGATCCGGAGTGGATGGTGTTCATTGTGCGTGTTGTGTCTTCGGTGCTGACTGGGGTCCAGGTGCGGAGGGTGGCGGTGGGGGGCATCGGTTCGGTGGTGGGGTTTGTGGTTGGTGGGCCGAAGCTGTTGTGAATGTTGGCGATCTTGTCGTGGAAGAAGGCTGCGAGGGAGTCGCAGAGGTCTTGCGAGGGAGTGATGTCATTGTTTCCGGCGTCGGGGTTGGAGAGCTCTTTGACGATGCTGAAGAGTTCCTTGCTGTTGTGGGTGTTGTTGTCCAGTCGTTCCTTGAAGGCTGTCTTCTTTGTGGCGCGGATCAGTTGGTGGTGTTTGCGGGTGGCGTGTTTGAGGGCCGTCATGTTGTCTGTGGTCTGGTTGGTGCGCCAGGTGTTCTCCAGGGAGCGGCAGTTCTTCTTGGAGGTGATGAGCTCGTCGGTGAACCAGGAGGCTTTCTTGCTGCTGCGTCTGCTGGGGGGGTTCTTCTTCAGTGGTGCGAGGGCGTCTGCGCAGTTGGTGATCCACTGTGTGAGGTTGTTGGCGGCTTCGTTGGGGTCCGTTGAGCTGGTGGGGGGGTTCTGGCTGAGGAAGGTGGTGAGCTGGTCGCCGGTGATCTTGTTCCAGCTCCTGCGGGGGGTTTGTTGGGGGTGGTGGTGGGTCGTCGTTTTACTGAAGCTGAAGTGGACGCAGCTGTGGTCAGTCCACTGGAGATTGGTGGAGTGGCTGAAGGTGACATATTTGCTGGATGAGAAGACTGGGTCAAGCGTGTGGCCGGCGTGGTGTGTAGGGGTGGTTACCAGTTGCTTGAGTCCGAGGTTGGCCAGGTTGTCCAGTAGAGCAGTGGTGTTGCGGTCCTTGTCGTCCTCCAGGTGGAAGTTGAGGTCCCCCAGGAGGATGTAGTCGGTGGAATTGATGGCGTGGGGGCTGACGAAGTCTGTGATGTCTTCGCTGAACTGTGTGCGTGGTCCCGGTGGTCTGTAGATGAGGGTGCCTCTGAGCGTGGTCTTGGGGTTGGTGTGTATCTGGAAGTGGAGGTGTTCGGCGGAGGTGAAGGTGTCATCAGAGTTGGTCGTGATGCGGATGGTGTTCTTGTGGATGATGGCGATGCCTCCTCCTGTCTGGTTGACGCGGTCCCTCCTGGTGATTTTGTAGCCTTCTGGGACGGCGATGGCGACGTCGGGTGCTGAGGAGGCGTTCATCCAGGTTTCTGTCAGGAAGGCGATGTCTGGTGCTGTCGAGTCGAGGAGGTTCCAGAGTTCAACGGCATGCCTGTGAACGGAGCGGGTGTTGAGCAGGATGCACATCAGGTGTTTGTTGCTGGGGCTCGGTTTAGTAGGTGCAGTGTTGGGTCGTAGGCTGGTGAAGCGGCAGGTCAGGCAGGTGAAGGGTCCGTGGGTGCGTCTCGGGGTGGCTCGGTAGCAGGCGGTGTTTCGGCCGGCGTTGAGTGCGTGGAGGGTTCTGGCATCGTAGCTGTGCAGGGTGTGCTGGCGAGGGCGAGGACCAGGGGGTCTGGCGCTGGGCGCGGTCCAGGCGCGGACGGGCGCAGACGGGCTTACCTTTGGCGCACCTTCGGCGCTCAGTCGGAGCTCCCGCTGCGCGCGTCCGCTGCGCGGTCGCTCTGGGGGCGTCATAAGTAAGGAGCCGGGAGGGAGGAGCAGCTGGGTGGCGGGAGCGGTCCGGCGAATGGAATCACAGGGGGGCGGGGCCGCAGGGAGGCAGCGGCGGGAAATCCCAGGAGCAGCGAGCGAGCGAAGGAATCTGCAGGCAGGAGGCGGCAAAGGCAGGCAGGAGCGGCAGCAGTGAGTGGGGCGACCAAGCCCTGTGGAGGGCTGAGCGGTCACACTCTGTGGTCCCCTACGGTCCCCTTAAGTAAGGAGCCGGGAGGGAGGAGCAGCTGGGTGGCGGGAGCGGTCCGGCGAATGGAATCACAGGGGGGCGGGGCCGCAGGGAGGCAGCGGCGGGAAATCCCAGGAGCAGCGAGCGAGCGAAGGAATCTGCAGGCAGGAGGCGGCAAAGGCAGGCAGGAGCGGCAGCAGTGAGTGGGGCGACCAAGCCCTGTGGAGGGCTGAGCGGTCACACTCTGTGGTCCCCTACGGTCCCCTTAAGTAAGGAGCCGGGAGGGAGGAGCAGCTGGGTGGCGGGAGCGGTCCGGCGAATGGAATCACAGGGGGGCGGGGCCGCAGGGAGGCAGCGGCGGGAAATCCCAGGAGCAGCGAGCGAGCGAAGGAATCTGCAGGCAGGAGGCGGCAAAGGCAGGCAGGAGCGGCAGCAGTGAGTGGGGCGACCAAGCCCTGTGGAGGACTGCACCAATTGTGACCAAATTCGCTTAGAGATTATAGCCCTGGGTTGCAGACCCCAAGAGACATTATAGGAGAAAAAAAATTACAAAAGGTAGTGATCTGTCCAAAGTAAAGGCAAAGGAGTAGAAATAGTGAGATCAGGGGTATTGCTGAATATAAGGTCAATAGTATGGCCTTTAAGGTGGGTATGTCCGGTCGAGTATTGGGTCAGATCTAAGACAGTCAGAGAGGCTAATAAAGATTTGGCAGAAGGACAGTCTGCATTATCAAGATGGATATTAAAATCACCGAGAATGGTTAGGTTGGGGGTTTTACAAATAGGACTAGCCATAACATCAGGTAATGCTTCTAAAAAGCTAACACAGGAGCTCGGAGGCCGATAAAGGAGGATCCCAGAAAAGGTGAAGGTGGACGACAGGTGTAGTGAAAAAGACATACTCTCGCAACCCGGGATGGCAAGTGTCGATGTGACACATTTAATAGCTTTCTTGTGAATAATAGCAATACTCCCACCTCTTATGTGAGGTCTGTCTAAATGAACTATTGAATAGGTAGCTGGTAGAGTTTTACAAATGTTGACGGAAGAGTCTTCCCTCAGCCATGTTTCAGTAAGAAATAGGGTGTCGGGTTGGAGATCTTCTAAGAGGGTGTAAATATGCAGGCAGTGTGCCGGCAAAGAGCGGCAGTTGAGTAAAAGCATTCTGCTTGACTGGTGGGGGGGTTATAAAAGGTGAGGAAGTAGTGGGTGTCCAAGAGCAGCTGGGGCATGGAGAGGGAACGAAATTACCTAGAGTGTCCGGAGATGCAGTACAAACCATAGGGCTTCTGAAATGCCGATAGTTGAGAGGGAGAATAGACCAATCTGTTGGTAGGGGAGGGAGCAGCATCTCTGACCTCTGGGCACTTCTGGGCGCAGATGGGCTTGCCTTTGGCGTGTCAGCGGCGCGCCAGGCAACCGGAAGGCTTTTAATATACCATCTGATGAAGCCTAAACCGAAGGGCCTAGAGAACTAGACTGCTAACCAAGATGGCGTCCGGAAATGGCCTTACAGAAAATAAAGGGGGGAAAGTGGGAGGGAGCTGCTGGAAGCCTCTAAACACGGGCGCTGGCAGTCACCAGAGTAAAAATAAAATAAAATTAGGGTAAAATGCTCAAAAACCTCAAAGCTAAAAAGGAATAACGATAAAAGGACCACAATAAAAATAAAATAGTACAATTTAAATGCCGTAAAAGTAGTTAAAAATGCTTTTCAGTAATAGGACTCAGTAGGAGTCAGCGTACGTCAGTGTAGCCCAGATGGAAAGAGGGGCAAAAATTATCTTGGGCAATAGTCATCCAACCCCTCAGTAGAACTCTCTTCATGTGCCCCATGGAGAGTGGAGGCCAGGATGGCTGTGTGATGATGAATTAAGTCAATCTTGCCTGAATCCTCCATTTGTTGGGAGGGTAGGGCCAATAGATAATTTTGAAGAGGCTACCATCCCTTGGATGGGAGGACGGTGGATGTAGCACTGCACAAATAACTCTAGTGGTGTCACAATAAGACATGTTGCGCAGCCATGCGGACGTGGTAGGGACTATATTACTGCCCCATCGGAGTGCGATCTGTCGTTTCGCGAGGAGGAAGGCCAATGCTACAAATCGCTGAGTCAATTCAAGTAATGGCTTAATATAGCCTAGTAATGTCAGCAGTGGGTTAGGAGTGAGTAGATGCCCTATCATTTGTGTGAGAATGGTATGCATTGAGTCCCAAAATGCACAGATTGGGGAGCAGTTCCAGGTTAAATGAGCAAAGTCAGCGTTTACATCTGAACATTTTGAACCTAGACCCATTGGACATTTTGATTGAGATGGGTCTAGTTTTGCAAGCCATTGTGATGTCATGTAAGTGTGAAGGATATATTTGTAGTGTAATAGTTTATAGCTCTAGTTGTTGGAGATACATTTGGTCTGTGCACAGGAATAGTACCATTGTTTATCTGACAGAGTACCCAAGCCTCGCTCCCATGCAGATCTAGAATTTTTTACCCCCACAGATCTTAGCTTGAGAGAGGTGCTTAGAGTTGAGATAACATGTGCGTGCTGTCCAGGGCTGCAATAATAGTAGAGGGAAGTCAATTGGTTCAAGTAGGTATGTAGGCAACATAGTGTGTAGGGCAGTGGATCCCAACCTTTTGATTTCTGTGGACCCCCACTTTAACATTAATAGAACCCAGGGACACCCACTGAATCATCATGGGAATCCGGGGACCCCTGCCTGAGTCATTACTGGAAGCTAGGGACCTAATTTGTCAATATTTGTTAATATTTTTTAATTTTCTAGGCTCTCGCGGACCCCCTGAGAAGGCTTCGCGGACCCCCAGGGGTCCCTGGACCACAGGTTGGGAACCACTGGTGTAGGGTGATGTGTAATTGATGTAGGATAAAACTACCTAGGTATGTTACATCATGACCCTCATTGATCGTTGTGACTGTTTTCAGTGTGGCCTCCTTAAACTGGTCACCGATCATGAGTAAGTGACAGGCAGGTGTAACCGATGTGCGGCTGCCAATACGGCCGCACTCCCGCCGTGCCCATTCTGACATCCCCGCTGGGCCGGCGGGGATGTCGGAAGCAACATGGGAGCCGGCTCCTAATGGAGCCGGCGGTGTTGCGGCTGTGCGACTGGTGCAGCTGCATTATGGTGCTGTGCCTGAGGACCCCTGCACTGCCCATGCCAAGTGCATGGGCAGTGCAGGGGCCCCCAGGGGCCCCACAACTTCTCTTCCCACCAGCCTTTCCATGGCGGTTCCTACCGCCATGGACAGGCTGGCGGGAAGGGGACTCGTAATCCCTTGGGCAGCACTGCAAGCAGCGCTGCCCTGGTGGATTAAAACCGTCGGGACCACCATGGCGGAAAACCGCCGGTCCTGGCGGTGCGACCGCAGCGCTTCCGCCGCGGTCATAATAGGCAAGATTGCACCACCAGTTGGTGGTGCAATAGCCAAAACAGCCCTGGTGGTCTTTGACCGCCAGGTTTGTAATGAGGCCCATTGTCTGAATTTAAGCTGGGTTACTGGGAAGGGCTCGTGGCAGAAGCACTGAGAGAGAAAATGGAAGGGCCTGCGAATGTTCAGGTTTAAGAAATTGCAGTTGGGCGTCTGGGTGGTACCAGAAATAGGCAAAGTGTGCCTGGGCCACTAAATAATAAAGACGAAAGTCAGAGACTGAAAAACCTCTCTGCTCATACGGCAGAGTCAACGTGTACCATCGCACCCGGGGGTGCCGGCAAGCCCGTATGTGCCGTGTAAGCAAGCTACGAAGAGTATCAAAAAAGCTATTGTATAGCGGGATCGTAATGTTGAGAAATAAATATAAAAGGTGGGGAAGGACCACCATTTTAATAATAGCTATCCCACCGGCCATTGAAAGGGGGAGTTTAATCCAGCGCTCTATCTGGTACATAAGTTTATCTATCGCTGGGCCGTAATTCAAGCAGACCACCTCAGCGCTGCTTCTGTGCAGAAAAATGCCTAGGTATCTGGCTGGGTCCTCACACCAATGCAGCGGATAGTCAAAAGGACAGGGTAGTGTCACATCAGTTAATGGAAACAATTCCGATTTGCTCCAGTTGATGGTCTGACCAGAGAAGGCACATCGTATCACCTCCCTAATGAGAGGAGGATGATTGAGGGAGGGATTTTGGACAAACTGAAGAATATCATCAGCATATAGGGAAGCTAAAAGAGGGCCTCTGTGAAATCTTAAGCCCCGATCTATGTGGTGTTCCTGGAAATAGTGCTCCAGTGTATCCATTGTAATAATAAACAGCAATGGAGACAACAGACAGCCCTGACGCGTGCCACATGTAAGGGAAAAAGGTTCTGATAGTGTGCCATTTATGCACAGCTTTGCAGTAGGGTCGGAGTAAAGCAATTGAATCAGGTCTCTGAATCCCTTTGGTGTAGGAGGCTGGACTGGCTTGTAGTGAGTACCAAGGGGTACTTACACCTTGCACCAGGCCCAGGTATCCCTTATTAGTGTAGAGGGGTGTCTAGCAGCTTAGGCTGATAGAAAAGGTAGCTTAGCAGAGCAGCTTAGGCTGAACTAGGAGACGAGTGAAGCTCCTACAGTACCACTAGTGTCATATGCACAATATCATAAGAAAACACAATACACAGATATAATAAAAATAAAGGTACTTTATTTTTATGACAATATGCCAAAGTATCTCAGTATGAGGATAGCAAATATACACAAGATATATGTACACAATACCAAAATATGCAGTAATAGCAATAGAAAACAGTGCAAACAATGTATAGTCACAATAGAATGCAATGGGGGCACAAAGGGATAGGGGCAACACAAACCATATACTCTAGAAGTGGAATGCGAACCACGAATGGACCCCAAACCTATGTGACCTTGTAGAGGGTCGCTGGGACTGTAAGAAAACAGTGAGGGTTAGAAAAATAGCCCACCCCAAGACCCTGAAAAGTGGGTGCAAAGTGCACCTAAGTTCCCCAAAGAGCACAGAAGTCGTGATAGGGGAATTCTGCCAGAAACAACAACACCAGCAATGCAACAACAATGGATTTCCTGACGAGAGTACCTGTGGAACAAGGGGACCAAGTCCAAGAGTCACGATCAAGTCGGGAGTGGGCAGATGCCCAGGAAATGCCAGCCGTGGCTGCAAATAAGCTGCCACTGGATAGTAGAAGCTGTAGATTCTGCAAGAACGACAAGGGCTAGACACTTCCCCTTTGGAGGATGGATGTCCCACTTCGTGATGAGTTGTGCAGAAGTATTTCCGTGCAGATAGACCGCAAACAAGCCTTGCTAGCTACAAGGGTCATGGTTAGGGTTTTTGGATGCTGCTGTGGCCCAGGAGGGACCAGGATGTCGCCAATTGCATGAGGAGACAGAGGGGGTGCCCAGCAAGAGAAGAAGCCCACTCAGAAGCAAGCAGCACCCGCAGAAGTGCTGGAACAGGCACTACGAATTGGAGTGAACCGGAGCTCACCTGAAGTTGCACAAGAGGGTCCCACGAAGCCGGAGGACAACTCAGGAGATCGTGCAATGCAGGTTAGAGTGCCGGGGACCCAGGCTTGGCTGCGCACAAAGGAAATCCTCGAAGAGTGCACAGGAGCCGGAGTAGCTGCAAAACACGCGGTTCCCAGCAATGCAGTCTAGCGTGGGGAGGCAAGGACTTACCTCCACCAAACTTGGACTGAAGAGTCACTGGACTGTGGGAGTCACTTGGACTGAGTTGCTGAGTTCAAGGGACCTCGCTCGTCGTGCTGAGAGGAGACCCAGAGGACCGGTGATGCAGTTCTTTGGTGCCTGCGGTTGCAGGGGGAAGATTCCGTCGACCCACTGGAGATTTCGTCGGAGCTTCTAGTGCAGAGAAGAGACAGACTACCCCCACAGCATGCACCACCAGGAAAACAGTCGAGAAGGCGGCAGGATCAGCGTTACAAGGTCACAGTAGTCGTCTTTGCTACTTTGTTGCAGTTTTGCAGGCTTCCAGCGCGGTCAGCAGTCGATTCCTTGGCAGAAGGTGAAGAGAGAGATGCAGAGGAACTCTGATGAGCTCTTGCATTCGTTATCTAAGGAATTCCCCAAAGCAGAGACCCTAAATAGCCAGAAAAGGAGGTTTGGCTACCTAGGAGAGAGGATAGGCTAGCAACACCTGAAGGAGCCTATCAGAAGGAGTCTCTGATGTCACTTGCTGGCCCTGGCCACTCAGAGCAGTCCAGTGTGCCAGCAGCACCTCTGTTTCCAAGATGGCAGAGGTCTGGAGCACACTGGAGGAGCTCTGGGCACCTCCCAGGGGAGGTGCAGGTCAGGGGAGTGGTCACTCCCCTTTCCTTTGTCCAGTTTCACGCCAGAGCAGGGCTGAGGGATCCCTGAACCAGTGTAGACTGGCTTATACAGAGATGGGCACCATCTGTGCCCATCAAAGCATTTCCAGAGACTGGGGGAGGCTACTCCTCCCCAGCCCTGACACCTTATTCCAAAGGGAGAAGGTGTAACACCCTCTCTCTGAGGAAGTCCTTTGTTCTGCCTTCCTGGGCCAAGCCTGGCTGGACCCCAGGAGGGCAGAAACCTGTCTGAGGGGTTGGCAGCAGCAGCAGCTGCAGTGAAACCCCGGGAAAGGCAGTTTGGCAGTACCCGGTTCTGTGCTAGAGGCCCGGGGAATCATGGGATTGTCTCCCCAATACCAGGATGGCATTGGTGGGGCAATGATCTTAGATATGTTACATGGCCATATTCGGAGTTACCATTGTGAAGCTATGCATAGGTAGTGACCTATGTATAGTGCACGCGTGTAATGATGTCCCCGCACTCACAAAGTCTGGGGAATTGGCCCTGAACAATGTGGGGGCACCTTGGCTAGTGCCAGGGTGCCCACACACTAAGTAACTTAGCACCCAACCTTTACCAGATAAAGGTTAAACATATAGGTGACTTATAAGTTACTTAAGTGCAGTGTAAAATGGCTGTGAAATAACGTGGATGTTATTTCACTCAGGCTGCAGTGGCAGGCCTGTGTAAGAATTGTCAGAGCTCCCTATGGGTGGCAAAAGAAATGCTGCAGCCCATAGGGATCTCCTGGAACCCCAATACCCTGGGTACCTCAGTACCATATACTAGGGAATTATAACGGTGTTCCAGTATGCCAATGTAAATTGGTTAAATTGGTCACTAGCCTGTTAGTGACAATTTGGAAAGAAACGAGAGAGCATAACCACTGAGGTTCTGATTATCAGAGCCTCAGTGAGACAGTTAGTCATAACACAGGTAACACATACAGGGCACAGTTATGAGCACTGGGGCCCTGGCTGGCAGGGTCCCAGTGACACATACAACTAAAACAACATATATACAGTGAAATATGGGGGTAACATGCCAGGCAAGATGGTACTTTCCTACATTTGGTATTCACAGTTTTGTTAAGGTAGCGTGAAGGAAAGCCCATTCAAGGGAGTCAAATGCTTTTTCAGCATCTAAGAGTACTGCCACTGCAGACAGGTCTGGAGAAATCTGGTTGATCACTGCAAATATGGTGCACAAATTAATCACTGTAGAACAATGATGAATAAACCCAGATTGCATAGGGGAAATTCTTTTGTCCATGAGGAGAGACAGGTGAGTAGCAAAATTCTTGGCCAATATCATATTGTCGAGATTCAGCAGTGACAGTGGCCTATAAGAGGCACATAAATTCAATGGCTTACCAGATTTCAACAATAATGTAATCACAACCTCACGGAGCATGAGGGGGGATTCCCAGCTCCAGAGACTCTGAGGAGACTTCTAGAAAATGCAGGGTCAGGATATCCTTTTATGCTTTATAGAAAGCACCTGTAAAGCCATCCAGTTCAGGGTCCTTTGAGCAGCATAAGGAATCTATGGCCTGGGAAATCTCATCGCAAGTAATAGGGACAGCAAAAAACTGCTGCTGGCTGCTGGCTGCCGTCTAGCCACACCAAGGCAACATACGTTTAATAGTTGGCCAGTGCGGCAGACGGGTTAACGTACAAAGGGCCATATTTATACTTTTTGACGCAAAACTGCGCTATCGCAGTTTTGCGCCAAAAAGATTAGCGCCGGCTAACGCCATTCTGAAGCGCCATGCGGGCGCCGTATTTATTGAATGGCGTTAGCCGGCGCTAGCAGACCGGCGCTGCTTGGTGTGCGTGGAAAAAAAACACGTACACCAGGCAGCGCCGGCGTAGGGAAAAATGGCGTTAGGGCATCTTAAAATGGGGCAAGTCAGGTTGAGGCAAATAAATCGCCTCCACCCGATTTGCGCCATTTTTAACGACGCCCAGACGCCATTTACATGACTCCTGTCTTAGTACAGACAGGAGTCATGCCCCCTTGCCCAATGGCCATGCCCAGGGGACTTATGTCCCCTGGGCATGGTCATTGGGCATTGTGGCATGTAGGGGGGCACAAATCAGGCCCCCCTATGCCAAAAAAAAATATTAAAAAAAAAATAATTATACTTACCTGAACTTACCTGAATGTCTCTGGGATGGGTCCCTCCATCCTTGGGTGTCCTCCTGGGGTGGGCAAGGGTGGCAGGGGGGGTCCCTGGGGGCATGGGAGGGCAGCTGTGGGCTCATTTTGAGCCCACAGGTCCCTTAACGCCTGCCCTGACCCAGGCGTTAAAAAGAGGCACAAATGCGGGGTTTTTTGGCCCGCCCACTCCCGGGCGTGATTTTTGCCCGGGAGTATAAATACGACGCATTTGCGTCGCAGTCATTTTTTTAGACGGGAACGCCTACCTTGCATCTCATTAACGCAAGGAAGGCGTTCACGCAAAAAAATGACGCTCATTCCTCATACTATTTATACTTTGGCGTCTAACGCCAAAGTATAAATATGGCGTTAGTTTTGCGCCGAATTTGCGTCGAAAAAAACTACGCAAATTTGGCGCAAACGGAGTATAAATATGCCCCAAAGTGTACAACTGACAATAGGACAATGTGAACTTAGAGACAATGGCCTCATTGGTCATAGCCTCATTGGTCGTAATTTCAGTGCCATCTGCACAATGTAAGGTGGTAATATACGAGGCCTGATATTGAGGGTGCAGTAGGCCAGCAAGTGTCCGCCAAGGTCTCTCCCCTTCTCTGTACCAGCGGGCTTGTGCATATTTACTGAGTTGAGCAGCCTCGCGTGCAGCCAGGTCATTGAACTACTGCAACACTTTTGATTGCGTAATAAAGATGGTTATTTTGTCCCGGACGCACGTTCAGCCATCAATGTCTGTGAGCTTCTTCTTTTCCAAAGAGTTCGGAGCACACCAGCATGCTTAGCTATAAAAATACCTCTTACTTAAGGCTTCCCATATTGTGGAATGGTTCCGAACTGAGCCAGTGTTCAATGCAAAGTAATCAGTAATAGCCTCCCTAACTCTCCCTATGAAACATTTAATTGTGCAGTGCATTAATTGGGAAACGCCAGTGGTTGGCATGGTGGCAGGTATATTAAGTATGGCCACAACAGGTGAATGGTCCGGCAGAGTGCGGGGAGATGGAAAGTGTCAGTTAACCGTAGAAGTACAGAGGTGGAAGGTACCATTGGTCTATGCGAGTCCATGTGTTGTGCTGCAATTAATAAAATGTGTAATCCGAGACGTGGGTGTCAGGTGCGCTGTGCATCGGCCAGGTGGAAAGCGTCTAAGAGTCCAGTTAGTACGCGAAGAGACTGGGGTTTAGTTACTTCAGTGGAACCCGTTGTATCCAGTGAGGCATTGCATGCAATATTAAAGTCCAGTCTGTTCCTGAGGTTAGAAAAGAAGCCTGGGGAATCCACATTTGGAGCTTAGATATTAGCCAATAAAACCAGCCTCGCTACCAGATCTCCCTGTACCAGTAAGTCCCACTTTATCGACATCAATAGTGAGGAAGTGGAATGGGATGCTCTTATGAATTAATATAGATACCCCCCAGGAATAGGAGCTATAGCATGCAAAAAGTTGGTGTTGGCCCCAGTGTGCAACATAGGAGTGAACAGAGCGAGGAGCTAGATGCGTTTCCTGGAGAAATGCCACCTTAATGCCATAACGATGAAGGTACGAAAGTACCAGCTTCCCTTTCTTAGAGTTGTTTAGACCCCTAATATTCCAGGTCCCACACTTGACTGGCGCCGCAGACAAGTGCAATGTGAGACAATATAGTGAAGATGAAGAAGGTGTACCAGGTAGGTGAGCTAGATAGTCAGACTGCAGAGTGCAAATAACAACTTTTTCTGTGATAGCGCATAACATAAACAATCCAACCCCAAAAAAAACACCCGCACCAGTGTATACTATCCCCAATGAATCCCTAATAACAGGAACATCCCATAATAAGTAACTATATTGATATACACCATTGGGGTGTGGAAATGCTCAGCAGCAGGGAATGTGTCCAGGTGAAGAGTGTTCAACACAGTATATAATAGCAGACAATATGCTAAAATGAAACCGTTAACATCTTAAGGTGGTATTGTGAGTCCTGTTTGAATGATTTTGATCCACAGCAGTTACATCTAAATGGAAGGTTCAGCCGGGAGTCCATCATCCGAGATCCAGACGTCCTGTGACAGGAGCGACGACGTAGGGGCTGAGTCCGCAAAGTTTGGCTCATTACACTTCTGCCTCCCCAGTTGGCATATCTTGCAAAAGGCGTGGTGAAGATGTGATGTTTGCCTTCCAGTTCAATGCGCAGTCATGCAGGGTATAACATGGCATAGCAAAATCTTGCATATTTGCTATACACGCATTTTGGACCAACTGTGTAAAGTCAGGGAAAATGGAAATGGACATCTCCTGATACCGTGAGGGCCCTTTTTCATTTGCCAATCCAGTATCTTGGTCTCTAAAGTTTAGAAGCCTAGTAATTATAGGGCGAGGAAGAGCTTCCAGGCCAGGCCATTGGCACAGGGATCTATGTGCCCTCTCCACAATAAAGGTGGTGGTGAAAGCCTATTTATTCGACCAGTGTTCATCCTTTTCACCACCCCTGTAAAGCACACATTATTGCGGCATTACCGCGCCTCAAGATCTTTGTTTTTGGAGGCCATCGCTTTCAGATGTTCATCCCTCTCCAGGTGTTTTTGCGTATCCACACAGCCATTTTCCACATCTGCCTTCCGACATTCTGCTCCATCCATTCTAGCCACTTGGCGGTCAATGTGTTCTTTCATACGGCTTAGACTCGCATCTAGGGTGTCAAAGCGCGAGTTGATGGCCTGAAATCCTCCCTTGAGTTCAGCCATAATTGCTGCCGTGCCATCTGGGAGAGGTGCAGAAGCTGCACCGCCCTCCTAGTCTGCTGGCATGGGGCCATCTACAGAAGCATTCTTAGGGGTTTTGTTGGTGTCAAAGGACAGTTGTTTCTGCCTAGGGTCACCTCATCACATGTCTTAGTACTGTGCAGGCACACAGGGTATCAGCACGGCCTTCGTGTATAAGCTAGTGGGCCAAGTATATTAGGTAACTGCTCAGGCTGAGAAAGCAAGCCGGCTGTGCTCTGTGTTTCATATACTCAGTCTTGATAATACGTAGCCCTAGGGCAGGCAGGCATGTATCTGGAGAGAAAAGAGGGTTAGTGGGGGTGCTATGTTGTCAGTGCCAACGAGCGAGGCACGCCGACTATTCAGTCGACTAATGAGAGTCAATGAGCGGGCAGGGGCTCACTACCATCACCAAAGCCCAGAGTCGATCCACAGCATCCCCAGATCAGGGCCACCAGGCAAATAACCAGGCCGCAGCAGCCTGAGCCCCAGCAGTGGTGCCCCACCACTCTGGCAGCCGCCGGCAGTCCTGGCCCTGCCGGCTAACTCACCTCTCCCGGCCTGGGCAGTTGAGAAATCCAGGGGGGGCCCACCTCACCAGCACATGTTGTGCTGGCAGCAACACCCCCAGCAGGAGTCGGCAGACACCAGCCCATACCTCCTCCATGTCCTGTCCAGCTAAGGCCGCCGCCCCATCCTCAGATTAACCCATGGCCCCTGTTGCCACGGGGCCTCGGAGGGCCAAGTCAGGCCCCTGTGTCCCACACCTGACACGACAGCTGGGACCTCTTGTCCTGGCTACCAGCGGAAGCATTGGCTGGTCCCTTGGCAGTCTGGGGATGCGGTTCACAGCAATAATGAACCATCCTTGTCCATGTTGTGTCTGCTAGCCAGGGTTAAGGACAGCATTCCCCTGGAGCTTCACGATCACACGGTCATTATGGTCGGCGGTCAGGCCACGCCCCCAGTCTTTTCATAGTTGATAAACAAGAACCATGGTAGAAGCCATTGGTGTTATTCAGTTTAGATAGTACAACAGCGATGGTAGCCTGGACCTTGTGTGGAAATCCTAGGTACGGGGGGATGTGTTGCAGAGTTTTCATAGTCATGAAGCTTGATCTTGCTAATTAGTCCACTGGTCTCTCAGTGCCGGATACAGTGAAGCTTTCAATTGGAAGCTGTGCCGCGAGGCTCTGCTAGGCACTGCATCTCACTGTGTCAGATGCAATGAAGCCTTTAGTCAGGAGCTGCCTGTCTCTGTGGGTTCTGTGTTGCTCTGTAGTGCTTTGCATCTGGTGAAGCTTTCAGTTGGGAACTGTGAGTCTCTGTGTTATGGTGCCAAATCCGGTGAAGCCTTTGGTTGGGCGGTGCACTCTGCTGTGCGCTGTGTCACTCTGCTTTAGGTCTGGTGAAACCTTTCATCAGACAGGGAGAAGTGCACTTTGACTTCAGCCAAACGTGCAGGACCTTGAGGGCATCACAGAGACCAACAGAGAGGACCAGAGAAGGTCAAGATGGTGCTGATCACCTGGAGAGTAGGCGAGGCCTCCGGAAGCTTGTTGTGGTAGTAGCTCAAACAGGAGGGTAGACATCTGACCCTTTGAGTCATTTCTGTGGTTCTGGGTTCAAGCAAGCAGGTGGAGTCTTCCTTCAGACAGCATGGCAGCCCTTCTTCTGAATTTTCTTAGGTCAGGGAGTGCTCTGATTTCATGTTCTGGAGATGCCATTTCATTTATATACCAAGTAGCAGCCTGTGGTTGAGGAACACCCATATGTCTAACCGTAAAACTTTGTCCCGGTCAGTCCTTCCCTTCTCCTGGGTTTGGCTCCAGTCTCTATATTGAAACAAAGGCAAGGCAGGCTTAGGTGTGAGCTGCATTTGCCAGTGGAAGGGTAAGAATGATATGAAGTCAGGAAGGGGCTGTGTATAGCCCTTCGGCTAACCTTTGAAGCTCAGGAAGGGGCTAGGTACAAGTACCAAGGCCATACTAGTAAGGAAAGGAACAGCCTTACCCACACCAAAGGCCCTTTTGCCTACTGTCTGGGAGGAATACACCTCACACTACAAGATAGCAATTAACAGTCTGGTGACGCTAGACACTACAGAAAGGCACATTTGGTGGTTCAGAGAGACAAATGCCAACTTTTTCGCCATCAGGTTGGATTTTAAAATTCTATTTCAATTATTCCTTGAAACATATTTTTAGTTAGACCTAGAGTGAAACTATGCATTATAAGGTGTTGCATTGTAACCTAGAGTGTTGGCAATGGCCCTTTCTGCAGGGTTATCTGCAAACATTTGCCTTTCTCCTCCTATTTTTCTAACCCTCTCTTTGTTGGCTTTAAGACTCTGGGCACTTTACCACTGCTAATCAGTGCTAAAGTGCATGTGCTCTCTCCCCTACATCTTGGTATAATTGGTTTACTCCTGTTTAGCGTATTTAATTTCCCTGTAAGTCCCTTGCAAAGTGATATCCCGTATACCCAGAGCCTGTAAATTAAATGCTACTAGTGGACCTGCAGCGCTGATTGTGCCACCAACAAAATTAGCCTTTCAAACATGTATAAGGCCTGCCATTGCAGGGCCTGTGTGCACAGTCTTCTGCCACCCTGACTTGGCAAGTTAAACTAATTGCCAAGGTCTAAATTCCATTTTTACGACACCTAAAGCACCCCTAAGTGAGGCCCTATATCGCCCTATGGGGAGGGTGCTGTATATGTAAAAGGTAGGACATATGTCTTTATGTACTACATGTCCTAGTAGTGACATTCAGCCTATTCAGGGGCATAGTTAACAGCTGCTAGTGCCATTCTAATGCCAAATTAGCATAATTTTTTGACACTAATGTGTTGGTAGAAGGCCAAAAATGCCATACCATATTCACAAAGTGGAACAATGCATGCATTGTACCACTTTGTAACCCTTTGTGCTATGTTATGCCTGTGCCAGGGATAATTAATGCAAAGGGGCCGTTCCCCCACTAGGGGGCCAAAAACTGGTGCAAAGAAAACAAAGAGATTTCTTTGGGTCATTTTTTTGGGCACTTTTAATGCCTGCTCAGAGCAGGCATTAAAATGAGGCTTCCGTAGGTTAGAATGGGCCTCTGAGTGCTTTGCAGGATTAGCGTTGAACATTTTTACTCTAATTCTGCAAAGCACTGGACTAGTGTAAAAAATTCTGACGCCAGTCCCCTACCTACCACCATGTTGCACCGTATTTTAAATACGGCACACACATGGTGGCGTTGGGGGGGGGGGGGCGCTAAGGGGCACAAGAAAAGTGGCACTGCACTTTGTGCAGTGCCACTTTTCTTAAATATACCCCTTAGTTTTTCACTACTGTGAGTGCTAGTCCTCTCATTTTGCATTGCATTGGAAATGCCCTAACATATGTCTATGTGATATTATTTGATCTATAAGGATGGTGTGGGCATGTTTAGATTGTTTGGAGTGGTAGTGAGAAATCCTGCTTATTGGTGTAGGTGAATTGTTTCTTACCATTTTCGAAATGCCACTTTTAGAAAGTGAGCATTTCTCTGTGCTTATGACTGGTGTTTTGCAGCTTGACTCCAATCCACATCTGGAGCATAGTGACAACTGAGCTTTGTGCATACTTCTCAGACAGCCAGTACACAGGGAGGGTAGAGGTGTAACAGGATTACATCTGCATACTGAATGATCTTCTTGGGCTGAGACAGGTAGAGGTGGGGCACTACTGATGTCTGGAGCCAGTGTTAGGAGGACAAGGGGAAATTCCTGGAACTGGTTAGAAACGGTTGGTACCCCCCTCTCAACATTTGTGTAACTGTGCAAAATGAGTATAAGTATGGGGGTTGTCCCCCACATTTGGAGAGTGCTTTGGAACTGGGACCAGACCTCTGTCAGAATGACTGCTGGACTACACAAAGGACTCATCTTGACTGCTCTGCTTTTGTTGCCCTGCTGCCTTGTTTCTGCTGGGCTGCACAAAGGACTCATCTGAATTGCTTTTCTGTGTATTGCCCTGTTGCCAACTGCCCCCGACTCTGTGGGTCCCCGGACCCTGTGGGGCTGCCAGGAGGAACTGCCACTGTTGGGCCTGGTGTGCTGGGCTGCCTGGCCCTGTGTGCCCTGAAGAGTTCTCCCAGGGGCAAAAGTGGGGTATATATTCTGGGCCCTGTTTGCCCCCACGTGTCCCTGGTTCTTTGAAGCCACTGCTATGGAGTATAGTGGCTTGTGATACTGGGAAGACTGTTCTTCCCAGCCCTGCACCCCGAGTGACTGGAGACAGAGCGCTAGCTGGGAGGAAGGAGGTCACCGCCGCACCCCCAGAGTTAACTGAACTCTGCCGTGTGCTGCTTTAAAAAAAAAAAAATTCACACTGGGCCCAGCACACAGCCTCTGGTAAAAGACGGGCCCAAGGGTATGACAGGCCGATGGCGTCAGCATTGCCTCCCCATCAGCCCCAGAGAGTGGGACTTAATCCAGGAATGCAGCAATGGGGTCGCCTGAGCATGGGTTCCCCTGCAGCACTGTATGGCCCTCAGGAGCTGACAGAGGCAACTTCCTGCCTGAAAATGTTGGGGGCGCATATCAAAAGAGAAAGGAGATATACTCCCTCTTCGCGTCTGGTCACGAGAAACCGGGCCCATCTTCCAGGAAGCATAACCACAGCTCCACATGCCCACAGGAGAGCTGCAGCATTCCTGAGCACAGCGAAGAAGGAGAGAGGTCTTCCCGCACAGAGCACTAGATGGTGGTCCTACCTGTTGTCTTGAGACAGATCGCGGGAGTAGTATGGGGGTTTGTTTTCTTTCATTCCCTTCCATAGGAGCCCAGGAAACCTCTGAAGAGGATTCAATGTAAGTGCCCTTGGATCTAATCACCACGAGCACTATACAGTGTAAACCCTGTCCTGCAGTTGCCCACGCTTTCACGGGCAGCCACCCTTTTTGCTTGCCCTATGGGGTTTCCCCCACGATATTTCCACCATGTGCGACCCCCTCCCCCAAATCCCCTTACCTGGGACTGGGGTCAAGAAAGTTATCTGCCAGGAATGGGAGGGCAAAGAAAGGCAAAGGGGGACTGCCTCAGGGACTATTTCCACAGGTTACAGTAATCATTGTAGTGGGTACACAGGGGCTCCTGCTGCCTACGTGTTGTATGTGCTCTGATTAGGGTGTGATTTATGAGCATCACTGACAGGATAGTGAGTACCATTTCAGGGATCGCATAGAATTTGAGATATTGCTGACTCATGTGTGTTAATTTTCCAACATGCATACTTCCGGCCCTGATGTCCAATTATGTCATTGTGTCTTGCACAACCAGGATAATAAGCATATATCAGGTGTTGCATTGGGAGTCTGTCAGTTGGTCTTCCCGACCATATTTTCTCTATAACATGATGATATACCATAGGTGGTTACGGTGTATCTATGACACTTGTAATACGGAAATGTTCCCCTTATTTATATTCATGAGGATGTGTTGGCATTGATGATAATGTGTTTGGGATGACATGCACCTTTTGGGTGTTAATGATGATCTTACAACTGCTTATATAGCAGCGTACTAGTAACTTATGTGCTGATCTGACAACCGCTGGTGTAGCTGGGCATAACTGAGACATGTAATTTTTGGTCTAATGTTTTTATGCCATATGATTTATTTTTATATAACCTAGTCATAGAGTGTAATATATGGTGTATTTAGTGTGTCAGGTGTGTTGTGCAAACGCTTTACACATGACCTCTGGGATAATCCTGACTGCTCGTGCCAAGTTACCAAGGAGGTGAGCAGGGGTTATCTTGGGTGTGTAACTCCCTTTCCCTTGCTAGAGTGGTGAGGTGCATACCTTAGCCAACCAGAAGCTCCATTTCTAACACAGAGCTTTTCATGGAGTAGCAAGCCTTGTCACAGTGAAGAATGGACATGTAAAACTTTAAATGTGCATTTGCTGCTTTTTAAATACAATGCAACATCTCCCTTGACATTAAGGGCCTACCTTAGGGCTGACATATAAGTATTAAGGAGAAGGTTTAAGCCTAACAAAAGATTTATTTTGCTAGATTGAAATGTCAGTCTTAAGACTGCACACACAGTCTGCAATGCCAGCCATGAGACATGTTTTACAGGGCTACTTTAGTGGGTTGCACGAGTGCTGCACCCGACTAGTAGCATTTAATTTTATATTTACAGACCTAGGTACATGCAGTACCATACAATAGGGATTTCTAAGTAAATTAGGTGTATACCGATTTTACCATATTTGGAAGAGGGAGCATAAGCACTTTACCATTGTTTAGCAATAGAAAAGTGTTCAGAGCCTAATGCAAATAAGAACTGGTTCAAGTATATTTCAGCATTCTATCAATTACAGGCCCGACCGATATGATTACTTATAACAGACTCTAGACTTCCTGAGGTAGTCAACACTGTAATTGTCATTTGGGGCACCATACTGGTGATTAACATGGTGGCAACTCCCCATTTCAACTAGTCAATAAGCATGGTTCGGATGTCAGTTAACCCTCGAAACACTACACACACTACCTAGGGTTTCCACAGACTGGAGGGAAAATATCCTTTGTGGAACAATCCAGAAAAAGACAATGATATTTGGCGATAGCCATTTCTTCACTGTACAGATCTGCACCCTGATACTCTACATAGAAAACAAGAGCTGTTGGTAATGATGGGGAAGATAGTAGCAAAGATCCTTGATGCCTCTTTGTAATGCCTAAAAAGTAAAGAGTTGAATGTGGTTAAAAGCAATATGTCTTTATCCAGGTGGAGTCAGTGAGTTCGTTCCTTGTGGGTCTGTCCATTCACCCTTGTTCATGATTCCCTTATTCAAGTGTTTTTTGGGTCTTGGCTTCCGGTAGTAACAGGAAATGAAAATATTTATTCCAGGATTTCTTCCTCGGGATGGGGTTGTAGAATGTACTCAGGCTGGTTGTTATACGTGATTGTTCTGCTGTTTCTCTGCTTCTCCCTTCTTCTCCCTTGCATGCCTATCAGGCTGCAGTGCTGTGTAACAAAATTTTTGTAAACAGTTTAAGGCACAACAGTTGGATTTACATTTTGAAGTTCATTTGAGTGGAGCATATGTTCAATGAATTCTTTGGTAGTGGGCAACTTATTGTTCTCTATTTGTGTTTTTTTCGATTTAAACGTAAAAATACAGGTGGAGAGTTGTATAGAGGGTGAGAGTTCCTACCCAATCCAGAGATGCAACTTAGCTTATTCACCTCTATACCTGGTTGACGAGCCCATAAATAGATGATGTATTATTATTCAGCCTTGAGTGATTACCAGTTGCTGAGATACATTTATCCATTCTATTCATCACTGTTTCGTATAGTATTGTGTCACCTTATGTGAGACAAATGTGCCCAGATGTGGGTCTTGTGCACATTGTATCACTGGAACCAAGCTGAACTCAGCTGATGACCCCATAACTAGGGCAAAACTGGTTCTGGGTTGCTTGTGTTCTACTTCAGGGAGGACCTGGCTTGAGAGTTCTGGCTGAACTGTTCTTACTGGAGTGAGCAGGGCCAACGCCGATTTGCATATAGCTGGGTCCAATCTGAGATGGCATGGTATGCAAAATAACAATGGATTGTTATCTGGCCCCAAGTGATTACCAGTGGCTGAGATCAATTGAAACATTCTATTCATCACTGTTTTGTATAGTTATTGTGTTGCCCCTGAGTAGAAGAGGTATGCCCAGACCTGGTTACCGTGCACACTTTGTCTATGGAACCACGTTATATCAGGCTTATGAACCCATAAGTAGGATGAATCCAGTCTTGGGTTGCTTGTGTTCTGGTTCAAAGAGAACCTGGATTGCCAGTTCTGGCAGGACTGTTCATATTTGAGCAGGGTCAAATCTGATTTGCTCATATCTGGGTCTAAACTGAAGTGGCATGGTGTGCAAAATAACAATCGATTGGTATGCGGCCCAAGGGATTAGCAGTGTCTGAGATTAATTCCAGCCTTCATCCATCATTGTTTTGTATAATTATTGTGTCATCTAAAGTGGGACCAGTATGCCAAGGCACGGGTCCCATGCACACACCGTGTTACTGGAACCAAGCTATACCCAACTGATGAACCCAAAATTAGAGCTGATCTGTTGCTGGGTTGGTTGCATGATGTGCAAAATACCAATGGATCTTTATGCAGCCCTGAGTGACTACCAATAGTTGAGATTCATGAAAATATTCTATTTCATCTCAGGTTTGTATACTTTTTGAAAGTTGGCCTAACTACTTGGTGGCAGCAATATGTTTTGGGGTCACATGACTGGGTGTAGTTCACAGTAGGGCTTTGGGCATTCGTTCTAGACAACCACACAATAGAGGGATCAGGTGTGACTAAATGGGCCATCACTGGCAGGATGGGGACAAATCTGGGCACAGCCCCACTCACAAATTAAGAGGGTATGCCCTACCTTCACACAAAAGACTTCACATTACCTCATTGTTCCTGTAGCTAGATGGAGTCAGTGAAGGGGAGGCAGGACTCTTCAAGCACTTCAAAGGGAAAACTCTAGAAACCTCTCCTACTTTAAAGAAGGCATCAATTACAAACATAGAACCCTCAAACACGCTCTTCAGTTCTCTTTCTGGACCTGTAAAGGACTCTCAGAGGATTGCTTGCTTCTGTGGCCTACTGTGTACTTAAGAAGACTGCTTTGAGGCACGTGGAAGGAATACTCTGTTACCTGAGCCCTCCCTTGAACTCTCAGATGCCTGCCTTGTTGAACTCTGATCCTCTTCTTGAGTCTAAGCCTACCAGAGTGGCTCCAAGAACTAGTTGGCTGGCCTCCAGATCAGAGTTTTAGGGACAGAAAAGTTTCTGACCTTCTTGAACCCACATTTGGACCCAGCCTGAGTGAGTCCTGGAGATCCAAAGGGTTCCCATTCAGTCCTGTTCCTCTGGAAATGGTCCCAAAGGTACCCAGATGGCCAAATTCCAAAACTTAGGGTTTAGATTTTTCTGGCTAAAAACTGCTCTGAGAACTGAGAGGAAACCAAAACCTACCTGCTTGCCAATCCACCCAAGCAGTATCACTGGTTGGCCTGAATTCACGGCAGCTCCCACTATGTTTTTATCTGCAGCAGCAGCAAGTCCTGTTTAGCGGCCCTCCACTAAAGAGGATCAGGCATCATGGAGCACTGGTTAGCAACAGCCCCCAGCTCTGTCCACTGATGATTTATGACTTCCAAAAAGAGAGACTAAGGGGCATATGTATGACAGGCTCATACCTGTTTTTCACCATGAATTGTGACCCAACGGTGGCACAAGCAGTAAGTCATATTTAGAAAATGGTGCATTGGCAAAAATATATCTTTTTCTAAGAGTTGTGTGGCAAAACCTACATTGAAACAGCTGTGCCACCCACAATTTTATGCAATTTAGGCATTCTCCGGCAATGGTATTTGGGTGTTTACCAATGCATAATGCATCATCGGGAAGTGCAACACAAAACCTGAACAGTGCCATAATTGCTGTGCACCAGTAAACCAGGTATAGGAGATGAGGCAGTGACTATGGTATAAAAAGATCAACCCCACAAAACAATATGGCAAGCTCAACTACACCATGGAGGTTGTCATACTGCAACTTGGAGTAGCTAGGAGACCACCACTACGTATGCAGCAAAGGAGAAGAGACTGTTTTCTGATAGTTCACATCCCTCATTGACCTAAGGGAGAAGGAGGTAATACGATTGTACAGACTCAGGAGGGAGTGTATCATTGAATTGCTGCAGAAAATTGGGTCAAGTCTCCAGCCACCAACTGTAAGGCCCACTATCATCCTACCACATGTGAAATTTAAGGCTGTGCTCCACATGTTGGCATTAGGTTCCTTCCAAGTGACAACAGCCAGATTGGCAGGAATCTCACAGGGAACCTTTTCAGCCTTCCTCTCTATTGTTTTGGGTGCCATCATTAAACCAACATTCCAGCACCTTCTTTTCCTCCAAACCTCACAACAATAGGCTACCAGGCAAGGAGTCCATACTATTGCAGAATTTCCACATGTTCTTCATACAACTGATTGCACACGTGCAATTGGTGCCCCCCTGCTGCAATATCCCAAGTGTACAGAAACCGAAGGCACACATATTCCATCAAAGTCCATGCCATAGTGGATCATCAGGGAATGTTTAATCAATGTGCTGGCTATTTATCCAGGGAGTGGACATGATGCCTTCATCTTTCGCCACAGTATCATCAGTGAACAGTTTCAGAAGGGGGCTTATGGGAATAGCCTACTCATTGTCAAGGAAACTGCAAATATACTTTTTACACACTAAGAAGTTGAATGTATAAAATAATATCCATCTATCTGTTTGTGAATGGACATTGTATCATATGTATAAAGTGGGAATAATGGACTTTAACATGCAGACAATGATGTTCTATTGTGTCATTTCCTCACTAATCCCACAATGGAAATAGGGAAAATCAACAGTGAGGATTATTGTGACATCTCTGGCTGTGTGAGGGGTCAGCAACACATTTTCCACACTGGTTAAGAAATCAACAGAATAATCATGTGGTTCACAAGTGAAATCAATATGGGTAGAAAGGGTACACGTTAGCTAAGTGTGAGATGTGTGTATGTTCAGTGGTGTATCTAGTCCTAGTAATTTGTGAAATGTACTCTAAAATAATGGGTGTTAAAAACATCGTGAGGCATATTTATAAGCCAGTGGCACAGGGCAGCACAGCAAGTGAACTTGCGCCAGGGCAGAAATGCACCATATTTACAAGATATCATGCATGTTCGTCCTTTCCCTCTGCGCTGGTGCACAAAATGTGTCACACATGGCAGTAAATGTGCATGTTGACCAAAGTATCAGGAACACTACTGGAAGAAGTTGTTGTAAATTCTAATTATGTCATGCACTGTAAGTGTAGCTACATATCTAGTTTGAATTTGCTAATCTAGATACATATGTGATAGTAAAAGGACAAAGAACACATATGTCACAGCCATTCTTACAGTCCGGGTCCAAACATACGTGTAGTTATCAACCCACATAGACAAACATTATCTATGTGACAGATTACCAGTTTGGAGCATCAAGTTGCCTACACTCCTTGCATCCCAGTCCATTAATGTTAACCTTGCACAGTCAATTAGTATGCTGTCAAACTAGTCATATACAAGTAAATAATTTAGAACTAAATGGAACCACCAGGATAAGGTATAACAATGTACTTAGGACCCTAAACTCAACACTCTCTTGCCACATCAATGATATCCTAATCAAGGCATATAAGTACTGAATCGCCTACAAGGCAAATTTACATACACATATATATGTGAAATATGGAAGTGCAGTGTTTAGATCTATTATATAAAGTTACTTTTTTCTACATATGTTTGTCTAAAATAAAAACAGCCTACATGGCCATACCTATGTGTCAAAATAAGTTCAGCACGTCACCTTGCCATACCAAAATAATTATCTGTTGTTTGACAAAAACTTTATACCTATCCATGTCACATGTTTGAAAATCACTAAATGTACTAACTAAATAGCCATGTGAAATTAATTGAAATAATCAAAGGCTGTTCTTAAGTCATGTAGGCAAGCAAGGACATCATAGGTGACAAAAGGACAGAAGTATGTGTGATCATACGTTTGTAACTTTACACATATGGTGAGTGCAAAAGCATAGACCCATTAACAACATTCCAATGTACTTATCATAGAAATCTAGGGCCAGATGTATCAAGTTTTCCAATAACGATTACCAAATTGTGATTTTTTGTGAATCGTAATTAAGTAATCGCTATTGAAATGTATTTCACATGAGGTAGGTCGCAATTTGCAATCCATTGCGAATGGCTACAATCACAGTGATGGTGGCCTGCTGGACTCAGCAAACCACCATGTCTGTGATTGCTTTTGAGTCCAGCAATCTTTTTTTTTTTTTTAAATGCAGCCCATTTTCCCCACAGGAAAACGGGATGCGTTTAAGAAAGAAAAATTAATTTTCTTTTTCATTTTCAATAGTAGGCAGGGTCTGTGGGACCACTGCCTACTCTTAAAACTTTTTTTTGCATGCATTCACCAAGGGGAGGGGTCCCTCGGGGACCCCTTCCCCTTTGCAAATAGGTGGTAACTGGGATTGTTTTGTGACAACATTCACAGTCACAAAACAATCATACATACCTCTGCTATTCGGTATAAAGAAGGGACGCCCTTGACATGCCCCTTCCTAATACCGAATCGGTATGTAGTCGCAAATCCAATTTGCCATTCGGTAACAAGTTACCGAATCGCAAATTGGATTTGATACATACCAAAATACAGTTTTTGTGATCGCAAAAGGCCAGTTGGCCAATTTGTGATCGCAAAACAGTTTGATACATCTAGCCCTTACTGCCTAAACATGACAGTCAGCATGTAGAAGTGTCCTGTGTCTAAGGACATGGGCATATGTGTACTGACACATAGAAATTGAAGATACAAATGTAAAGCAACAGTATCTAATACATATTAGTCAAAGTGTAACAAATGTGTTAGATTTTGCCTGCATGCATAAAACATATGGACACTTACGTCTATGTAACAATGTGCAAATTGGTCTACTGTTGTATGTTTGTATTTTTCAGGGGACCAAGGATATGGTTTGCAGCCATGAGTTATGACCCAATTCATAAATTCTTAGATGGAGGTCACAAAAAGATTCAACACATCACTCACCAAGAACAGAAACAAACATTGTAGATAGTAGTTTTGGCATTCTAAAGTCCAGGTTCTGATGCACCTTACAGTTACTGGTGCCATTTAGGTGTGCAGTCCCTCCCCACTTTTTCAGCGGCAGTGGTGGAGGCACTGCTTTTTTATATGCCCACCACTGTCAGCCGACGGCAGACATGGGTGTGGGTATGCCCTGTTGGAGTGTCAACTGCTGTGGGGAAGGGTGTACCGGTGCATACACTGGAGGACTGGTGTTAAGCGCACACACTAGCACTTGACACACCGCTGGGTCAACATACTCAATTGGGAGCAGGACCTGCTCAAACTGCTGGGCGTGGAGGTTGCTGGGGTCGTTGAATAATTATTTATTCATTGTGTTCTGCAATGCTAATTTTTTTAATAGATGTTGCTCACACTCAGAGGTAAGTTGAGTTTACATAACATTACAAATATTATGTGGTCTAATTTGAGCAAGCCAGTTGCTATTCACTACCTAATCGTACTTGTCAGCGATCGCTTGGGATGATTATTTAAGAAGTCATGCAGACTCCTCTGGCCTGTCACTAAGATAGTGGTAATAGTAATATCAGTGAGTTAGCAATCTCTGTGCCTTTCTTTATGTAGCTCGTACATTCCCAATCAGTCTTCCAGTTATGTGTAGTATGCATCTATGCATTGAAAACGGAAAAAAGGTTGCCCCATCAAAGGGGGCTGATAAGCAGAGAGCCTTCATTGCAATGCATCAGTAGTTCCAAATGTAGTTTAGGACATTTGGAATAGGCATTAGGTTTAGGAAATTAGGAATAGGTCATCTTGATACTAGTACTATAGGCAATCTGATTTACAAAAGTGCAATGTTACTGCATTTGCCTTTGCCTCTCAAAATATTTCACGGGAGATTAACTGTGCCACCAATCTATTTTATGTGTTTTTGTTATTTCAGCACCGAAGGGCAGGAAGGGGGCATCAGACAGGGGTCAGGGTGAAGCTGGGGCTGCTATGACCAGAGTCACGGTGGATAGAAGTACCACCACCAGTGTTGCATCGGACAGATCTGCTAGCCCCTGTAAGTCTTCTTGTTTATATTATTATTATTTCCTAAACCTATACTTCTCCCAATTTAGAATCATTTTTCCTTGTTTTTTTAACACTGTGACCTTTTTCTCCAACTCCTTTTCTCATGGACTGGTACTGTAAAAGTAAGATGATAGATTGTAGGTACTCTACTGTGAAGATCACAGGCCCAGGTCAGCTATTTTATGCATGCTTGTTGAGAAGGCTTTTTTGTTCTTGCTCATGCTCAAACAGTAAAATGAGAGAGTGACCATGGTAATGATAGACCCCCCACAATGTTGTGTGGTATCTATTATCATTCAGCATACAGGCAGTTTCGATGAGAGTGCAGCATGGCAGGAAAGCAGTATGAGGACTGCCCCATTGCATTTGCCAACCAAGACCATAGGTCCTTCATTGTCCAATTTGTTCCACCCCTTCATTGCGCTTCAATGACTCCTCTTGCTCTGCCCCTCTGTTACAAAAGTTATTTGGTTGGCTTGACTAACTGGCTTTTCTAACATTGTCAACCAACAAAATGCCCAAAGTGATATTTTTGATAGAAGAGGCAGCTAACCAAACTGTAGTGATGTATTGCGTTTGTATTTTGTTAAAAAAAAAAATAAGGAGAGGCGTATCTGGCATCTAAAATGTGTAATTATTTTCTAGCCACACAGACCACAAGTGACTGAGTCAGCAGCAGTGCCATTGCACCAGATGTGGAGGCAGTTGGAGGGGGAGTCCCAGCAGTGGCAGGGATGGGGAGTCGTAAGTCACATTGCTTGCTTATGGACAATTACTAGTATATTCACTGTATTTGTTAAGTAAGGCACACATGTATCCTACCCATCTTCATTTATCACCTCTATGCCCATGGCCTTTTGTCACCCATAACCTAACTGCAGCATGGTTCAATTTGGCACTGCAGTGTTGGCTGTGCAATGTGTGTCTGCTTCAGTTAATGACGCATTTACAAAGTTTTCAATGCATTGCAAACTGAAAACACAGTATATTTCCCTTTCCTTCTAGTGCCCACTCAGCTACCTCCTTTACTTCACTACTTTATTTTTTCCTAAGTTCTGACCCAGCCTACCAAAAAAATTGAAAATTCCATTCTTGGCATCTGCCACTTTTTTCTGGCCAAGTGAATCATATATTTAATGCCTTCCATAACAGGTTTACGCCTGTTCAAATTTTCCCTTTTAACATTCGTCAACTACAGCGACTGACTAAGCCAAAGCTTAGGTACATTATAATGATCAATGAAACCCAACTTTTCTAGAGCAAACCTCTACCTACCTGGCTTAATCCCTTTATCTTGCCCTATAGTAGATTAAGTTAACTTTCCTTTCCTTACTGCCAGGGAAATGTATTTGTTGGAAACAATTTGTGGTAGAGGTCGAGGCCAGGGAAAAAAGTGGGATTAAGTGCATGATTTTGGGTTTCGCGGATGGGATACTATGTGGTGAATGAGCTAAATAAAAACTATGTATCCTGTTCTTTTCCTTGTACTGCAGTACAGGTTGTTAGGTGGGGCCGGTGTGGGCTATTGCTCAGGTAATAGAAGGTTCTATAGTGACTTGGTGTGGCTTTTAGCATGTCCGCCCCACCAAGTGTATGATACATGTATGGTCTAAATTAAGTCATAACTCAATACATCACTTAGACCGGGGGAGGGGGTTAGGGGTTTGATGCATGGATGAGAAAGGTGAGACAAAGATAAACACTATAAAAAACAACAACAATATTCATCAGGCTGATGAGCAGTACATTATCATCAATCTTTTCTGGAAGGAAAAGAAGGAATGAGTATGACACAGTTAAATTAAATGCATTGCAAACAGTCCCTCAGCCTCAAAGACACAAGTTAATATTATATATCTAAATGTTCTGTCCTCTGGGTTTGAAATATTTAGCATTTGGAGGGGTGAAGTGAACCCAACCAGTTCTAAAGAATTATGATTTTTAAAAGAAAAATTATACTTCATTGCCAAAGCAGGCAGTGCATCTACATTGTTCTCGGAATGTCCATCAATTGAGGGTGGCTGGCAGAATCGGTCCTGTAAGGTAAGCAGGAGTGTTATGGAGCTTTCGCCTTTCGTGAAAGAGAAGAGAAGGTCTGAAGATTGTAAAACAGAAACAATATTGCAGAGTTAAGGAGAAGGACAGAAGGTAAAGTTCATGAGGAGTGTACCATTGATTAACTAAGAAGTGAGAGGAGTTTCCAACCAATCTCACAACTGTCTTCATACAATTTAGCCAAGTACATGCATCATGTGATGATGTGGTATCACAAGTCTGTCTCTAGTTGCCAGCAACAGCTTGTAACTAGAGACAAATTTGGGCCAGCACACACTCAGCAGCATTTCCCAAATCAACGCACCTCTCTCTAGTCAACAGAGCTGAGTAGGCCTCAGAGTGATCATCATCATTGTTTCCCTTTGAAGTTGGTAACTTCCTTCTTCTAGCTGTTGAGGTAGTCCTGTCCTGAGTCATTCCATCCTCCTTCTGACTCCATGTAACATATAATGAATCAGTCCCACTCTGTCATGACCTGAGTGAGATAGACCTGTAGTGCACTGCTGTCGAAGAACAAGAAGTGAAACAGAATTTGAGTATCTTCTGTATTTGTGTTTGTTAACTAAAGTGACTGGTCTGATCCCTGGAGAACCAAAAAAAAGTAGAAAACCCTGCAAGTTAATTTGATTAAGTGTGAAAGGGCCAATCACCTTCAGAAAAAATGATCTCCCATAAGGCCCCAAACAGTGCAAATCATGAAAATCAAGTTTACAAATTAGTTGAACACCCTCTCTCACTATCTGCCACCTCATGAATCATCAATCATTACTCACTATCACTCAATGTATCATCACTCATTGGTGTAATAGTTATCTCTTCCAGTCCGATCACAGTGGTAGGTACACAATTGTATCACCTCTTTGATGTGTGCAACACATTGGAATTTGGCAGTCTTATAAATCAAATGATCTTCTGGGGCAGCCCTGCCAGGTGATGAAAAAAGACGGATGTGCATGGGAGGGAGCCAGGCATTGTCTCCAATATCCTGATGGGAATGGTTAGACTTCATGCCACACTGGTCCAAATCCAATCTGGCCATCTATGTGCCTAAAAATGGTGGGGTGCATAAGTCAGACACAAGCATAATATTCTATTACCTATATCATTTGTTTTGGCAAAGCAGTTGGAAGATAAATAATTAAACTCTTCCGTGGTGGCCTACTTAGTCAGGGAAGTAGAGTTAAAATTCAGGTGAGTTGCCCTTATGCTGGTCAGCTAACACACTTGAGTCCAACCAATCACCTTCATCCTCCTCCTCCTCCTCCTCCTGTGGTATGTCAGAAACAGTATAATTGTGTGGTATGAAGTGTTAGCTCGTTTTGATCATGGTCAATCACTCCTTGTTTTGAGGCAAGTGACTGGTCGTTCTCACTGTGACAACTGGCTACCAGACAAGCCAGATACTTTATTGCCAGCCTTCTGAGCTCTGGCCATTGTCCCATCTTCCCATACCAATGCACCAATGGGTTTTGATCCACATAGAGCTCCTTTTTTGGTCATCTAGATACTCCTGAAACATCCTCTGAATGGTCTTTGGTGCTGCCACTTGCTTGATCTCTTTTACCTTTGCCTCAGCACTGGACACAAGACCTGCCACTTGAAACCAAGCCAATGTAGAGTTTGGGGCTAAGTCTGGTCCTGTTGATGTGGTTGTTGCCGTTGTCCTTGTTGATAGTGTTTGCTGCTGTGAGAGAACAGGACTGCCCTCTCTGGAAGTTGAAGGTGGCACCACAGAACGTCTGCCCTGGAGCGGGGCTCTAATTTACATCTGTTCTTCTTCCAGGTCTCTGGCTTCCTCAACAATCCACGTCTTGTATTGTAAAACATTCCCTGAAAAAGGAGAAAGTGGCCAGTATTTTTAGTACTTTGGATCAAGTATTGTCTCACAGATGTACACTTTGGATGACATAAGGGCCCATATTTAAACTTTCTTTGTGCCGCATTTGCATCTTTTTGTGACACAAAAGCAGTGCAAACTTACAAATTATAATTGTACAGAATGAAGCGCTAGAATAGCTGGAAAGTAGTAACCTACTAGATTTATTCTATACGACGGATTGTTTAGGATTAAAGGTAGAGATAATGTTTGCATTTAGGAACTCGGCGGTGTCTTGATTGAGGAACTGCAACAGTATATTTATCATTTTTGTCATGTGAGGAAATTGTTTTTATTTTTTGATTTTATTTATAGACTGAAGACTAAAAGTCTCAATGTTAACACTCAGTTCCCTTTTAAAATGAAATGAAGACTTAAGAGACTACAGGGTAAGCTATGTGGACTATAGTGGGTGATTGTGCACGACAAAAGAGTTGATTCTAATCACTTTTTGGGGTTTATTGTCCTTATATACACTATACATTGGGTGATAAAGAGGGGCACTGCATGGGGATATGACTTCATGAATTTTTTAATTAAGAAAGAAATAGATATTGTGGAACTATAGAAGACCTGACTTCCTTGGATGTGACCAGTACTTATCTAACTGCTTTGTCCACATAGAAGTGATGTGTGTCTGGGACTAGAGTGAAACAAAGGACGTCTCCAGAAAAAGATTAGGAATCAGAGGATACTTGGTCAGACCATGTCTGTATGGTGAGTGGCAGGATTTTTACGATGGTGATATGAGTATGTGATTTTTAATGAGATGAGTGACTGAAATTAACGGGATGTTTCCATGTGATGTTTTGACAAAGGAAAAAGGGTGAATTGATGGTTTTGTTTATATTATATGGGGAGGTTTGGTTAAGGGATTTGCATGTGAAAAGAGGTTTTTGAGAACCATGGGGACTGTAGGAAATTTGGGTATCTATCTACATGTACATGTTTCTGTTTATTTTTAGTCGTGCACTGTCATGAAAGAAATGTGATGAGAGGATATCGCATTGTCCTGAAGAAGGTGGTGTAAAGATTTTGAGAGACCACCGAAACGCGTTGACGCATGTTGAATTGCTGGACCAATTGGAACTGCCTAAAATAGATTGGGAAATTGGACATACAAATCAATTGGACAGTATATACCAAACCTTGGACAGCATAAGACGATAGACTGGAGAATCTTTCTTGTGTTTTGTCTCCCATTTTATGTGGTGTCAATTGATTGGTTTTAGCATTTTTCTTAGTATTTGTTTTTTTATGAGGCATTCTATTTATGAGTTTTTATATAGGATGAATTATTAATTTTTTTTTTTTTATATATTTCCTTTATCAAGACTGATCATTGGTGGGTGTGTTTGATTGTGCAGTGTGCTGAGTGGTGGATAGGTTTTGTGTTCCTCCCAAGAGGTTACTTACTTTTGTATCACAATTTGAACAACAAAACCACAAATACAGCCCACATGGTGCACTTATGTATTGGGACAATGTTAATGGTGAAGTATGTGCCAATCTAATCTGTGAAGCAGTTATTGTTGATCTAACTGCACCCCGCTGAAGTGGCGACCACCTGTCTTGTATGTAGGGACAGGTGGAAGTGAGGTAATTCCACTGATGTTGGGCGTCGTGGCAGAAGGCAGTCTTGCCCTGCTGTGCAATTCCTCATTGGATAATATGGGGCTCTATGTAGTACAGTGGCCAATGGGGATCTAGGCCAGTGGTGACGTTGTATACCGCTGCGGGTGTGACTGCCATTTTCTATCTGATTCCTCACTTGTTTCCTGACCTTCAACTGGAGAATACCTACACTGTGTGTGCTGCTGTGACCTGTGTTTGGAACCTACCATGGCCCGTGTGACAGGGGAAAAGGCCCCAGCCTTTACTTCATAGGAGTTGAAGCGACTGGTGGAGGGGGTCCTACCGCAGTACGGACAGCTGTATGGACCTCCAGACCAATAGGTGAGTACACTTTGGGGACGATGCATGTGGGAACGATGCATGGAGATGTGTGTGCAAGCACTGTGTAAGGGGGCGGGGTGGAAGGAATGTCTTGTGGTGGTGTACATGGTGTGTGCTGGGCTATGTGTGTGCCAATGGTGATGGAAACAGGTACGGTGGGCCATTTGTGTGACAGGCTGGACTGTTTGTTTAATGGTGTTCTCCTGTCTGTATTGCCTCTGCAGGTCAGCGCCCATCAAAAGAAAGGAATATGGCGTGCCTTCGCCAAGGACGTGCGGACCCTGGGGGTCTATGGCAGGCAGAGCACCCATTGTCGGAAATGGTGGGAGGACCTGAGATGCTGGGCACGGAAGACCACGGAGGCCCAGCTGGGGATAGCCTCCCAACGAGCAAGGAGTGTGTGTCGAACCCTTATCCCCCCTGATGGCCTGTATACTTGCAGTGGCCTACCCTGAGCTCAATGGGCACTTGAGGGAATCACAGCAGCCACAAGGGGGAGAGTACAGTGGGTATCATTGCATATTTTGGCTGGTGGGGTGGTATCCAGGTGGTGGATGTGTGTTAGTGGGTGCCCCTAAGGCCATGCCAGACATTGCAGCGTGGGTCATCTCAAGGGTAATGGGTAAATGGCAAATACGGGTAACCTAGCTTGTTAGCACTAGGGCATCGTGGGTCCCAGGAGTGCTGCAGTTGGCAGTGTGTGCTCCTCATCTTACCTTAATGACTAGCCATATCACTGGTAGTGCAATGCATAGTTTTTAAGCCTGTTCCCTGTGTGTGACGGTGATGTGTATGCCGATAGTGGTGTTGGTGCAGTCATTGACCCAATGTATCCTTTGTCTCTCTTCCCCCTTTCTTGTTTTGTCATCCTGTCCTTGTGTGCATTAGCGTCATCTGGCGGAGGAGCAGGGGCACCAGCAACAGAGGGAGTTGCATCCCACAGGACCCAGGAGGCAGAGTCCACAGATGCCGAGGGAACTAGTGGAACAGAGGGCGACGGGAGCACCACGGCGGAGACTGGAGGTGACAACACAGACTCAGATACCTCCTCCGATGGAAGATCCCTGGTGGGGGTGGACAGCTCTGTGACCACCCCAGCTACAGGTACAGCCGCCACCCCCATACCAGCACCATCCTCCCAGAAGCCCCTCATGCCCAGTCATGTCCACACTCACACCTGCATGCACTACATCAACATCCACCACCAGCATCACCAACCAAGCAGCACACACCTCACTAGCAGACACCTCCACAACAGCCATGCACGCGTCCCCTCTGTCCCCTCCCACCTTGTCTATCTCCCCTCCTAAGTGACAAAAAGGCAAGTACTCACATACCCAACAGCCATCCACCTCACATAAGCATACAGCCCATGCACCTACACCCAAATCCAGCAGACATACACCTTCTACAACCACTCCATCTACCTCCACTCCCATCACTCCTCCCTCCTCCCACCCCGCCATCCCTAAAAAGCTTTTCCTTGCCCAACTTGACTTCTTACCCCCCGTCCTGCCTGTATGAGCAGGGTGCCAAAGACCCAGCCCAGCACCTCAGCCAAACAGTCCACGGGGACAGTGGCGGCACCACCTACTCGTGGTTGTAAGGATACCACACCTCCATCAAAGAAGGGGAAGGAATCTGACCCTCCATCGAAGAAGGGGAAGAAGCCTGGAAATCCATCGAAGAAGGGGAAGGCGCCTGCATCTCCATGCAAGAAGTGGAAGGAGCCTGCACCTCCAGGCAAGAAGAGGAAGGAGCCTGCACCTCCATCCAAGAAGGGCAAGAAGCCATCCACCCCTGGCAGGAAGGGTAAGGAATTCACGCCTCATGTAATGGAGGAGACAATCCCTCTACTCCAGTGGAGGCTGTCAGTGTGGCACCTCCACCACCACCAGCTGTCACATGGCCCCCACCACCAGCTGAAAAAGTGCAGCCATCGCCAACTGCAGGGGCTGCCCAGGAGACACTTCCATCCACCACAACACTGCAGCTATCAGGAACTGCAGAGGCTGCCCAGGAGGCACCTCCATCCCCCACCATATTGCAGCCATCAGCAACTGCAGAGGCTGCCCAGGAGGCACCTCCATCCAACAACACATTGCATCCGTCACCGCCAGTGGACACCATGTAGGTCACCCTCCAGGGGCTGCTGTACGAGGGGTTCCATCCAGAACCAGTGGGGAGGCCACCCACCTGAGAGACTGTGGCCTTGCACTCCCCAGGACAGAGCAATGGGCAAGATGCCCCATCCAGAACCAGTGGGCAAGTCACCCACCTGAGAGACTGTGGCCTTCCACTCCCCAGGACAGAGCAATGGGCATGTTGCCCCATCCAGAACCAGTGGAAAAGTCACCCACCTGAGACACTGTGGCCTTCCACTCTCCAGGACAGACCAATGGGCATGGAGCCCCATTCAGAACCAGTGGGAAAGTCACCCACCTGAGAGACTGTGGCCTTGCACTCCCCAGGGCAGAGCAATGGGCATGTTGCCCAATCCAGAACCAGTGGGAAAGTCACCCACCTGAGAGACTGTGGCCTTGCACTCCCCAGGACAGAGCAATGGGTATGGAGCCCCATCCAGAACTAGTGGGTAAGTCACCCACCTGAGAGACTGTAGCCTTGTACTCCACAGGACAGAGCAATGGTCATGGAGCCCCATCCAGAACCGGGGGGCAAGTCACGCACCTGAGAAACTGTGGCCTTGCACTCCCCAGGACAGAGCAATGGGCTTAGAGCCCCATCCAGAACCAGTGGGAAAGTCACCCACCTGAGAGACAGTGGCCTTGCACTCCCAAGGACAGAGCAATGGGCATGGAGTCCCATCCAGAACCAGTGGGCTTGTTCCCGCAATCGGCTGAGGTGTCCACCCTCCCCCTGAGGTGCCTGCCCATTTGCAAACTGATGCCTCTGCAGAGTACCATCCGGATGAAGTCAGGATTCGAGTTGGGCCTTAGACTGTGCCCTGTGGCCATGTGAGCCCTTTGAACATTGGACTGGGCAGTGTCCCTTCGTGTACATGTGTACATATCTGTTTCATTGACAAATCGATTACGTTTTTTCGATGTTGATTTGATTACAATCACTTTTGTCCATTCCTGTTGTCCTTGCAATATTCTACCGTATATCGGGGGAAATTGTTTTTCTTGTGCAGCTTGTTGTATGTATGGTGTGTGTGTGTGTCGGGTGTGTATCATGGGTGTGTGTATCACTGTCGTTTTCCTCCCTCCCTTGTGTGCTAGGCGGAAGTACTCACCGTTGTAGTCTTCGTCGACGTTGGTGTTCCAGCTGGAACATAACGTAGAAGATCATCAGGAAAACTTGCAGTTTGGGTTCCATTGCGGCGTTGTTCTTCCCTGTGTCTCCGAAGCGGAGTCCTTTCTCTTCTGTGATGCGTCCCCGCCAGGCTTTTTATGGCGTTGGTACCGTCCCTGAAAAGGTGGCGGTGTGCTGTGTCATAATATGGTGGACGGTACTTTGTCTTCCACCTGGCTGTTGACGGCTACCGCCATGGTGAGTGTTGTGTCCGCTCTGGCGGTTGGTGTGATACATTGGCTGTCTATGGGAGTTATCACCGGCATGGTCATAATTTGGCAGTACTTATCGCCAGCCTGTTGGCAGTATTACCGCCACTTATCATTATGACTGCTAAGGTCATAATGAGGGCCTATGTCTTATTTCATGAGAAATTCCTGTACAACCAGGTTGATGCAATGTGCCAAACACAGGACCCTGAAATAGCTAACATCTGCCAGGGCCTTAGCTAGATTACCACCATTGTCCGGGCAACAAATCCAATTCTAAGCCCTCTGGGTCACAGCCATTCAAATGCCTTGCTGTTAAAGTATTTCTAGATATTTGCAGCTCTATGAGATTCCTCCTTGGCGAACATGGGTAGAGTTGCATGCTACCGAATGTCCTTAAAGGTTTCTTCAGCACTGAGACCTGTAGATAGCTGTTGCATAACCCCCGCAAAACTTACATTGTGCAGAGATGAACAAGTAATCATTTGCTGACATCTGATCCATATGTCTGAAATAGGGTGGACAGTGTGAACAGCACCGTGCTCCAAAGCTTGTCCAACCAATTGCAGTACATCGTGATGGAGCACTGGAACAGCTACTCTGACAAAATAGGTCCGACTGGGAGCCTTGATTTTGAGCAGATGGCTGCCACAAATTCTAGAAATCCCACTCCTTCCACCAAAGGAAAGGGTAGGAGGTCCAGCGCTAACATTTTAGCCAGCTTTCCATTGTACACATCTGTCAGTGGCTGCATTGTTAGAGGTGCTCCTGCCTAAACATGTCTTTAATAATAGCCTGGATTGCTTTTTCTACTGTCACCGATGCAGGTGACATCCGAGAACTAGGAGGTGGTAGACTCAATGTGCATCTTGGGGTAGTCACTGTATGCTGTGGTGTCTCCATCTGACTCTTGTGGCATTTTGAGGTTGCTGATGCTGGTGATAAGGGTGCACCACTTCTCTCATCACCACCACATGCAGCATTTTTTTAATAAGGTACTCCTCACATCAGATTGCGTGCTGTTTTTTCATATGGATAATTTGACATCCTGTACAGTGGTATGAATCAAGCTTACCTTGATGAACACTCATGTGGCAAACAGATGATATCACATTGTTATCTTCCTCCTTGCTAATCATATGAAATCCCAAACTGGGACGGAGAACTTTTTTAGTGGGCTACTGGTACCACTGCTAATGCCTGAAAAACTGGGGTAGGTGGGTGTGTCAACGATTACCTCTTTGCAGTGCATTCTTCAACTGAGGAGAAGATGGAGGAGTACCCTTCATTTTTCTTGCTGGAGGGCATCAAACCAATGGTTCAAGAACAGGCACATCTTGCTCAGCAGGAAGTTCAACCTCCTGTTCTGCTCTTACTTCAGGAAGATCTAGTTTTGCTGGCTGCAGCTCCTCCTGTTGTCCAGTTTTCTCATTTTCCTGTGATTGGGTACTGGATTGCGGCTGAGACAACTCCAATTCAGATTCACTGCTCATCACCATGATTGCAGTGACTGCCTCGCTGAGAGACACAGCTTTGGGCTTATGTTGGGGTGGTGCCATTGATGTGGGAGTGCTGCTCCTAGCTTGTTGGCTGGAGGTCGGTGTGGCAGGCATGTTTCTTGAAAAAGTTTTCGGTCTGCATGTCAGTGGTGTTGAATTATGCATCTTCTTCTCCTCACTGGTCACTTTCTTGGCAGCACCTTTTTTTGGGCCATCTTCAAGCTCTGTCAGTTGGACATTGGCACCTGGCTGCACAAGTCAGAACAGATTGGAGGACTCCTGTGTTGTGGTCACGTCACTTTGTGCCAACCTTCTGTCTGGCAGTACTCTGTGGGTCTTGTGGACCTAAAAGCAAACAAGCAAGAAAAGTATTTAGTGAAACATGGCATTTTTGCAGTTTTCATTTAATTATTCATAGTATAGACAATATAATTTAGTGTGGTTATTGTATCCCTTCAAGTTAAACCACACCACATAAAATATTTAATTTTCAATCAGGATAACAACAATATACAGATGCAGCATTTTTCCGTAGGTGCATCTAAAGGCAGACACCTGTGGTGGGCATGGTGGGGTCCAGGGGAAAATTAATATTAAAAAAATTAATGCTGGTGTGCACCTATGACAGGCAAGGGATCCAGGGTAAAATTGAATTATTCTAAACAAATGAATGATGTTGTGTGTGTGGCTGTGCACCTATGGCAGGTAGGTGATCCAGGGGAAAATGATTAATGACAATCCTTAAAAAAAGAATGCTGGCACGCGACAGGCAGGGGACCAATGGGGGTGAAATAAAAAAAAAGGAAAAAATCTTTTTTTTTTTAAACAAATTTGTTTAAAAAATAAAAATCTAATAATTTAAAAAATAAAAATAAATGATAAATAAATATATAAGAATAAATAAAAAAAAGTAATGCTAGTGTACATTTGGGAGGAAAGGAGATGAAGGTGAGAAATGGAAACAATGCATTATTAAACATTGTTCAAACATATACAACAATGAGCCTCAACCATATTAAATAAACTGATATAAAAGAAAGCAACCAAGCCTATGGCAAAAGCACAGTGGCTGGCTGTACAAAATTCTGCCGGGCACATGGTCAGACAACAACAGCAAGCAAGGAGGCATTATCGAACACAGAACATATGCAAAAAACAAGCAAGCCTATGGCAAAAGCACACTGGCTGGCTGTACAAAATGGCCACAGGTCACATGGTCAAACAACGTCAACAACAGCAAGCAAGGAGGCATAGGAGAACTAATAACACATGCAGGCTTATGGTAGAAACACACTAGCTGAATGCACAAAATGGCTGTCGGCCACATGCGCACACAACCACAAGTAAGGAGGTATGGACAGCAAAGAACACATGCAGGTTTATGGAAAAAGAATACTAGCTGGCTGCACAAAATGGCTGCTGACTACATGGCCAAACAAAAACAGCAAGCAAAGTGTCATCAGAGAACAAAGAACACATGCAGGCATGTGGCAAAAGCACACTGACTGGAGAACCAAGATGGTCACCAGACACATGGTCAAACAACAAGCAAGAGATATGGATAACAAAGAACACATGCAGACCTATGGACACTGACTACATAAAATGTCCCCCGGCCATATGGCATGGAGAGCAATAAAAAACAAATGGTGGCATATGGCAAACACACACACAGGTCAGACAAAGAAGGCATGGTAGCAACAATGAAGACTACACTACCATTAATTCAATAATGCCAAACATGAAAATGTAATGAGGTATACAACTTTTACAACACACACACCCTTCCAAGGCATCAAATATATATTACATCACAAAAATACACTTTTTGCAGAAAAAAATCAAAATGTGAAATATAAAAGAAACCCCCACATTTTTAATTCAACCCAATGTAATCCACGACTTAAATTATGTTGTAAAACAACATATACCTAACAAATGGTTGTTTCATATACCCATGATGGATAGTACTGGCTGGATTACCCATGGGTGGACTAGTCCACATGGTAAAATAAGTGAATAGTGCAAATTTAACAAACATGGAGAAAATGTACTGAACTGTGCAACATTTTCCTCTTGCAAAAGATAAAAATTGTGATGCAAAGTAATAAGTAGGCCTCTACTGAAACTTGAAAATTGAATAAAAGTACAAATAAATACTGGTGCATGCCCTGTATGAAACAAACAACACGCTTGTAGTGAGGTTTTTCAACTTACTTGTGATATCACACAAAGTCCTTAAAATCAAGTGGTATATATGCAGCAGAACTGCAGACAGAGAGAGTCATCCTTCCACCTCGAAATACAAGTGCAGTGACCAGGAGATGAACAAAGCACTGAGAGGAGCCTGTTGGACAGAAACAAGAAGTTGGAGTCTCTGGGGCTCTTCCTCCCTGTTAAAAAATGGTATAGTAAAAATAAAAATGTTGCACTAAAAAAAACACCCTGAACGGTTTGTTGGGGGTAGAAAATTCACTTGAAAATGCCTTTTTGAGGAGATTTAGCTGCTTCTCGAGTTGAGAATCTACTCGAGAAGTGTCGCTCGTCAGCATAACATGAATGGCGCTGGAAGGGTCAGTGGTGACCTGAAGCTACCAAATGAGCAGCCAGAAAAATCTGTTGTGCACCAACTAGCTTCCGGCAAATCTCATCACATTCATCAGCACGTGCCTAAACACCTCCTCAGCTTCCGCACAGAAAAAAAGTTACCACACATGGGACACAGAGTTTAGTGAGAAATCTGCATTACATGTGTACTGCAGAGTTCTCGAATTCTGCAAACTCTGCCAGCGGAGTGGAATTTTTCACCCTCATCTAGCTGGCAAAGACGTGACCAAAAAGTGACAATTTTATTTATTAATCATTTTCACCTGATGATAATAGTGACGGAAGCATGTCTACTTATCAACCAATTAACATTTTTTTTAGATGTAGGCCTCAACATGTATTAATCATGTTGTCTGAGTTGTTGAGCAACATGAGATCATACCTCCAAAAAATAAGAAATCAACACAGCAAGCCAATGTGATGCAGTGTATTGCATGAAAGGGACAGGGTAACATTGCCACATATCCACATAATAATGGGCCATTCCTGTCCTCAAACACTTAAGCGGTTCAGTGCAGCACAGAAAGCTGTCTTGCTGTCTTCTGCAGCAGCAAAGTGTCTTTCATATGGCACTCAGTGTATGACGGAACACAAATCTCACAAAAAAATCAGTATTTTAGGCAGACTCATGTATAGATGTCAAAACATGGTGCAATGAAATTACACCTGCATGGTAAGAGGAGTGTGCCCCTTCCCTCAGTGCCCAAATGCATAGCTGTGTGTCTCACTAAATCAGGTGTATTCCCAAGGAGGAATATGCAAAATGCATGTGTGGCATGACATAGCCCTGTATCATGGATTGCAGTCTGCTTTGACCAGGAGGGCCAGACAAACACCTACTCTTATAGTAGATGTACACTACTGCCTTTGCCAGGGATAAGACAGACCTAAAGTGTGTTTGGTAGCATGGTGTGTAGTGAACAGTAGTAGTATAAAATACCATCCAATCCTGGTTCACTACAGTGAGATCTACTGGCTAAACACACACCTCTTTAAAAGTTCTGTTGCTATGTGTTACACCCACTACTGTCCAACATCATCGGAGCATGTCAAAAGCATATGCAGAATGCATGTGCCTGTGCAAGACATACACAACACATACTCTAAAATGTCAAACAGGGTTTGGGTCTTGTTGGGAAAGAGTAACGGTAAAATAATAGTAAGGGACTGGTTGGGAACCTCATATGGCTCCTAATGCATTACCTGCCCAATGTGATGGCCTCTGGGGGTAGGGTCTGCCAGGGCTACCCACAAGAAGAGGAAGTATCACAAAGACAGGAGTCATGCCCCCTGCCCAATGGCCATGCCCAGGGGACTTATGTCCCATTGGGCAAAGTGGCATGTAGGGGCGCCCAAGTTAGGCCCCCCTATGCCACTTTAAAATATTTAAAAAAATACTTACCTCCACTTACCTCTACTTGCTGTCGCTGCGTCCCTCCATCATTGGGTGTCCTCCAGGGGTGGGCGAGGGTGGCAGGGTGTGTCCCTGAGGGTAGGGGAGGGCACCTGTGGCCTGCTTCCATGGTCTCTGACCATGGAAGTGAGCCCACAGATCCCTTAATGCCTACTCTGACCCAGGCGGTAGAAAATGACTCTAAACGGGTATAGAGTCATTTTTTAAGGCCCTCCCATGCGCCATTTTCACCCAGATGGATAAATATGGCGCACGGGTGTTTGAGTAATTTTTTGGACGGGAACACCTACCTTGCATCTCATTAGCGCAAGGTAGTTTCCCGCATCCAAAAAATGACTCTACCTCCATATTTTTGGCGCTAGACGGGTCTAGCGCCAAAGTATAAATATGGAGTTAAGTTTGTGTCGGATTTGGTCCAAAAAGATGGCGCAAATCCGGCGCAAACAGAGTATAAATATGCCCCTTCATATGGAATTTTGATCATGGATAGCTGCACTATTTACAATGCAATGTTTAAATCTTTATCTTGTAGGTGGTCATGTCCGATTCACCTAGAGAGAAGTTGACACCTTCCGGGATCCAAATGCAGCTAGTAAGTGTAATGAGTGCATGGTTTTAGCTCTGTAAAGTTTGTGTGTAATCCATGATACTTGTAACATTGTGTTGTGCATGAGGATGTATCTATCACGTGCAATCAAATTACAGTAAGTGTGCTAAGACAACTGATTTTGTCCACAGAATAATGTTGAATTGACAAGGATGCATGTGAATATGCATGCAGGGTGCCACAGGATTCATGCAGCTAATGCAGCTGTGGTGATGTTTGCATATGTACAATTTTGATGCATTTGGCACATGAACCATCATCTGGTGATAAATCTGCAGATGTTCAACACAATCAAATTTTGCCATACTACAAATGGCACAAACATAACCAACAATATTTTAACAGATGTAGCAGCAAAGTAGAATGAGCTTGGCTAAGCTTTTCAGGACACAGGTTTGTTGTCCATTTTTGAGTGACACTAGTGCTGGTGAGGTGGAAAAAAGTACCCACACAGTGTTATCAAGTTCCCGAAATCTGATTATTATAAATTGTCTCAATATGCCATATAAATTGCTTCATTTTACAGCATACTATGCTCATATATGTTGCATACGTATAACCTCTCCTGCTACATAATTTCAGTGTGACTGACTATATCTGTGGGTAAAGATTCCTGGTGATCACCATCTAAAATATTTGGTGACACATACCTGTCCCTCTAGCTGTGTGTCAAATCAAGAAGGTAAAAAGTTAAAGGATTTAGGGCAGTGTCAGCAGGGTAGTCCTCATAATCAAACAATGTTTCCTATGATAGATGCTGTGAATGTTGTTGTGGTAGGGAAAAGTTTCCCAAAATCATGGATTTGACTCAGGACAGAGAACAAATGACATATCAACATGTGTTTCTATAAGTAATGATAGTACATTTTAATAGTTATTGATAAATCATCATTACCTTGACTCAATCTGAGGTACGGCTGTTGTAATCCAGCCTGAGCGGAACTTGAGCCTCCTTCAGAGTCATCCATGTCATACCTATGTGAAATGGAGTGTCAGAGGAAGAATTACACTAGTGACCTGGAGACTGTAGGGAAGTAGGCCTGCTACTCTATCTAACCAAGGTGTAGTACAAATCATTACCAGGCTTCCTGACTGATGTGTAGATGTCCACGTGGCATGGTTCTGGTTATATGGCTTTGCAGGTCTAAACTGAATGTCAAGCTTTATATCTCAGCACAATGTGTATAATTTGGAACACATTGTGAAAATGTCATTACTGTTAAACCTATGGAGCGCCAGTAGGCATCAATGCATGGGTACAGTGTCATTGGCATGGTGGGGCCAGCAGGACAAACATGCCAGTCTGCACATGGATTGGAATTAACATGCCAAACTCATGCCCCATCTATCCCCTATCTTCCATTTCTGGAAGGCATTCATACAATGCAAGGCATAATGTCATGTTGCTGCACTCTGTAAAAGTACAGGTTTGCACTTTGTTGGCAACATACATCACTTTACATTGCTCACCTATTGGTGGGGTAAGTTAGACTGGCTAGCACCAACACAATCACACTTGAGTCATGGTGCAACGGTCCCTGCATTATACCCAATAAAGTTCTTGTAGAGATGAGTACTGTAGCATGCATATACACACTCCTTAAATAAATTGTGCACTGACAAAGGCAGTCCTTGGAGAATGATTGTACAGGAACTTTATTATGAAAAGGTCAATATGGTTCTGTTACAACTGTACACCAGAAGCTATATGTTGGATTTCAGTGTATTTGCCTGAGGCTAGCTTCGTGACGTGTACCACACTACAGTAAGGTCTTGCAGGAGGGAGCCAAGCACCCTTTATCAATGTATAGGCTACCTGATACTGAGTAAGTAAAGTCAGCATCGTGAGCTTTCTTGTGTAACTCCAGATGACTTATGCAATGCAGAAGCAAATTAGCTTGACTTGCTTGCATATGTTATATATATGTTTATAAGCACGTTTTACCCCATTTGCATAATGCAATACCAACATCAAAAGTGTCCATATGTGGATGAAGTGTCCAATTTCCTAATGACAAATCATCATGAGTGTGACTCACTCTTATGAGTGATATGGTTGTAATCATAATGTGACTACATTTCCATATTGTACACCTACACTGACTACACCTGACTCAGTTTGCCTTCTTCGATTAGGAGATCTCTTTGCACTGAAGGTATATTGTCCACATCTCGATCTCAAATTTGGTTTAAGTACTGGACTTCCACATATGATTGTATGACAATGTTAGCCTGTTTTCACAAACATTATGTACTTTTACAACTTGAGCTGATGTGTTTTTATGTAACTCCCTGGTTAACATGACAGCTGAAGAAGCTAAAACCTTAGATGTGATGAAGGAATGCTATTGCCACATATGCCACATCACAAAGGCATACTTGAAGATAGGGGTGCTATATGAAAGGGCCAAGACATTGGGGGCATAGAAGTCCGGAAGGCAAATGGACACCACATACTTCTGTGGGCCAAAACATTTGGAAGGTATCCATCAGCAGCAGCCAGTTCAGACACAGTCCTCAGCGTGACCTTCAACTGCCTCACAGCAGGCAAACACATCGGCCAGGAGGCCCAGACATGCAAGAGAATCTTTGTTTAAACACCTGATACTGAGGGAGTTGTGCAAAATGAACCAGAGGATGCATGACTTTGAACATTAGCAAGCCAGCCTCCACAAGCTAATGTTTTAATTGCAGGCGGCTATGGAGAGGATTTCTGTGCTAATGTGTGACTCTCCTTCTAGGCATTCACTTTCCCTGCCTGCTATTAACATGTTGATTATGTCTTTCTTGTTATTAGGCATAACGTTAGGGTTTAGCATACATGTAAGTTTAGAGCAGATAAGTGTAGTGTAAATAGTTTTTTTGCTAGTTGTTTTTAAGTGTGCTACTTAATGGTAATATTTTTAGTTAGGTGGGAGATGATGTTTAGTGTTTTAAAAAAGATAAAAATAAATAACCCAAATATAAAAAAAAATATATATATATATATATAGATGTGTTTAGGATTAAATGTGTAGGTAGCAAATGTATTGGATGGTGTTTATAAGTATTAAACAGACACGGTAAGTGGGTCTCATATGGGGATTGTACACACAGCACAACAAAGGTAGTTTCATACTGTGGCACTCTGTGTGAAAGTGATAAGACAGGTATAGGTTGGATAGTTTTGTCGCTACAGATCCCAGGCTGCACTGGGACACACACTGGTGCCTGACACTACTGCTTACACCCTTAGATCATTGTTCGAGTGTGTCATTGTTGTCTGGTTACAAATTTGAAATGTATTTACACCTACCTGGAGAATGTTCATCATCATTTACAATGACTACTTGCTAATTGTGGCACTTCATGAAGCTCACTTTGGTTAACTACTTTTAACGTTTCATGCCCACAAATCCCACATGTCCTCTTCCTCTGGGGAGGTGCTGCATTGTTTCTGGTTCCATAGTCTGGCTCTTATGCAAAGATGTGTATGCACAATGTACCACAGATGTTATGTATGGTTGCAGTTACAGTCAACACATATGAGGGCTCTCCGGCAGTACACATTTTCCGTACTTATCAGTGTAGCATTATTTACCGCTTAATAGTTAACACAGGGCCCCCAACAAGGAGCCCTTGCATATCTTGCTTACTGACATTCAAGTTATTGGATTGGCCTTGTGTGGCACAGATATGATGCTAATTCATGAGGAGTATAGGCATTTGTATCTGGCTATTATCAGTATAGCTGTGCACATTTATGGACTGTAGCATATCTTCTGTGTGAGCAGTAAAAATTATCATATGCGGATGATCACATTGTCATGTTCAGTGACAACATATATGTAGATGACTGTATTGCCCCACTTGACTCACAGATCCCATTTATAGCTGATAAGTATTTATGATATATTAGAGGCAGATTCTCAATGTATGTCATTCAAGTGACTGCAGCTTGTAGTTACACTTTGACGTTCCCTTCGGGAGACAACACATTCCTCATAATTCCACTGCAGTGTATGTACTTGGTGTAGGTGCATATCCAAAGACAGCATGTGCAATTGACTTTAGCTCACTCTTCATGAGATGCAAACAAATGGGTTAGCGTTTTACACTCCCACCATGGTATATGTAGTCCTTTCATCAGAAAACATACAGTACTCTTTGCGATTTAGGAAAGAATTGTATATGAGAGTTATTCTTATTCAAGATTGAAGGTCCCACAAAATGTTTTTTGAAAATCTAATTGTAGATTTATGGGCAATACCCACAGTTATTGAAAGCTTAGATGACCAGTCAGAGTCCATTTGGGAGACATGTAATACAGCATCTTCCTCCTCTGATGGGTGTTGTGACTCCCCTGTAGTTGGTGGTGTTTGTATGGGAGGCCCCTGAGGCACACACACTTCAGAGGCAGAAGATGTGGCTCCCCTGTCCTCAACAGCATTAGTCTGTGGCTGTAAAACAGCAAGGAAATCCTTGTCAAAGCTCTGTTGGCTTGCCAGCAAAGCAACAACATTGCGATTGAGGGCACCCATTGTTGTAATGTAGGAGTTCAACTGCGCTCCATGGATTCCATGATGTTAGGGATGGCCCGAGCAGTGAGGCAACTCCACTGGCATCAAAAATAGAGGGCTGTTGTTGTTCACTCTACATCATGACACCAGCGATGTAAGCTAAGGACCCATCTATCACATAGAGCCAAGAGTAGGTGTCTGTAATAGCCTTTGTCATACTCTTACCAGGGCTCAGACACTTATGGATGTCTTCTAGGGCAGCTGCTATGCTCTCCATCCCCACCCACACCCCATCAGCCATTCGCTGCTGGACTCTTGGCACTCGCTATTGGAAGTCAACTTGGGAGTTCTCAGAGTCCTCATCTGGGATTGCACAGCTAGATGTTGGCATGTCCTGCAAGTGCCGGTTCCTCTGGAGACCCTGCAGAATCATCTTCACTTGCCAAGACTGGAGGAGGTGACTCAATAGAGTCAAGGAGTTGTTGGATGGTGTCATTATTCATGGGGTGCAGGATGATGTCCTCAACAGGTTGGTCATCAAGGACAGGCTAGTGAACATGCGGTGTTCAAGAAAGAGTGTTCAAGAAAGAGGTAGGAATATGTCAATAATAATTCATGGTGGATGTAGACAAAATTGATTTTGGTGACATTCAAACTGAATTTTTTCAGTTCCAAGTAGACATGAATATGTTGATTATATGTTACTCGAAGTAAATAAAACCATGTTACACTATTGTGCCTTTCAATGGCAATACTTTTACATTTTTCGCACAACCTCTGCATGACCGAGGGGGCCTATTTGTGTAATGACACAATGCTACACAGCCAGGCAGCTTGCTGGCCTGCCCTGCCTGAAGGAGTAAGTACAAGAAAGGCCCCATTTTACATATTACACTTTTTTTCTGGTGTGTGCCTACACTGATGTAACACTATCTTATTTACACAACTGGTGAGACCATTGCACCATGTCACCAGAGTACCTACATTCCAAATTATCCTGTACACTGCCTTTCACACAGTAAAATACACCAGTCTGCCTTGCTGCACTGTCTTGCATACAGTTGTAAAACAAATGTGGCCTAGGAGTCATATTTGACACACATCCTCACAACTCTACACAGCAAGCAACCTTGGTACTTTGTGGGAATGGATAATGACACATATATGTCATACTTCATTTTTTTGTGGTATCCTGTAGTTTCCTAGTACACATACATTCATCTCCAGAGTCCAGAGCAGTAGACACTGACAGCTGTCACTGAAGAGGATAGCCACCACCATATTTGGAAATATGCAGCAGCTCAAGCTCACTCCATTTCCTTAGAACCCAAGGTACTCACCTGCAGAGTCCCGCTAATCTCCTCACTAAGCTCCACTCACTTGTACTTGTACATGACTCCTCTGGCAATCATCAGTCAGACCCCTTCTTAATCTCACACACTGATGACGCCCTGGCCATACATTGACTCTCATAAGACATGAATACCACCGACATTCATTACATTATGTTATTGACCATCATGACTACCTGTCTGGGAGAATAATGGGTCTACTGAACTTCATTAGATTTACTTAGTGAGGATAGTCTGCAACATGTACCTACCCTGGTTGCCCACACAAATAGGCCCAAACCTCTTACCCTTTAACCATCCCAGAAACCCTGCCATCATCCTGGACTCCTAATTCAGCCTCATGATTCCGGGTTTCACCTTCGCTTGCTTTCACATATGTACCATAGTCAGTCATCTCTTCTCCTCACACCTGTGACACCATCACCCAGACCCTAATCACATGTAGATTGCAGCACACCAATGCCCTCTACCGCAGCATCTCTGTACAGCTGCAACACATGTGGTAAACTATCATACATAGCAGTGACTGACTATTACTCAAACTACCTTGCAGCACACACATCACTCCTCACCTCCTTGAGATATAATGCCTCCCCATTCAGACACACTGCCCATTCAATATGTTAAACCACACCTACAAGGCACTTCACTACCTGAGCCCCACCTAGATAACACACCATCTATGCTTCCAACAAACAATCATGGGATTCTGCTGTGCATCACTTGCCTTCACATCCACCCCAATATAAGTATGGCCAAGACCGAGGTAGGATAGTCTCTTACATGGCAGCCAACACCGTTAAAAACCTCTCCCAACACATCAGGACAGCTGCAAGCAATATGCTTTAGTGCTAGTGAATGTACACATGGCTCTTCAGGTGATTCTTCTTGGAGAGCCGCACATGCTCAGAACCTGGGTACCCTCTCAAGTGAGAGGTTAACCCTCTGCTAAATACATTATATTGCATTCTACTTTTGACTGCCTAGCCCAATGTAAAGCACACTTGCTTCATGGTGCAAGGGGCCCAGCACTGACACTGACATATCTGCACAGTTTCCAAGGTCCATGCATGATGTGCTTCTCCAGTCCCTGCTTTTTGCTTTGTATTGTGGGATTTATACAAGTCTATCATGTTGTAGATTACACTACAATTCCAAGGATTAAATGGACAGCCTTCACTGGGCCAACACATCACAAATAGTTCAGAGAAACTTGGCAAGGCTGGACATAAACATATGTGACTGGGCAATCAATTCACAGTTATGTGATGCATGGGTTACTATGTGAGACATTCCTGCCCTTTCACTTGCACACAGCACAGTGCAGCAAATTGCTGTGCTTTTTGTTTTGTTATGTTATGTTATCTTACGTTATTGAGATTTAGACGGTGCCCAGCTACCTCAAAAGGTTTCCTAGAGCAAGCAGCAAGGCAGAAGTAAGGAAAACAAGTCTTGCAGCTTGAATAGCCATGTCTTCAAGCTTTTGCAAAATACCAACAAGGATGAGCAGGCTCTAAGGTGCTCAGGAAGGGAGCTGCACAGCTTTGGGCCCATATACGAGGAGCGCCCTTTCGTGTGCGAGCGGTGGAAACTCAGAACCATACAAAGAGATCTAGAAGAAGAGCTCAAAAATCGGTAAGGTTGGTAGACAGTCACCAGTTTTTGAATGCAAGGGGGGCACAGGCCATTTTCACCCTCAAACATATAACATAATGGTTTTAACATAATACATTTAGGGACTGGAAGCCAATGCAACTTATGAAAGAGATGGGAAGCAGAAGCAAACTTAGGCAGTCCGAAAAGTAACCTTGCAGCCAAAAAACCTTGGAATCGCCATGGACTCCAAGTTAACAATGAATGCCCAAGTGGACAAATTAGCACGAACAAGCTTTATCATCTTGAAGACTCTGCGACGCATATTCCCCCACCTAGGATTTCCACACAAGGTGCAGGCTACTATTTCTCTTGTACTATTCCAACTGGATTATGCCAATGGCCTCTACCATGGATCATCTTTATCTATTATGAAAAAACTACAACGTATTCAGAACTCCACTGCCAGGCTACTATTACATGTAAAGCTCACATCTCCCCTGCTTTGAGAGCACTACACTGGTTACCCATTGCCAGCAGATCCACCTTCAAGCTGCTTTGTATCACCCACAAAGCTATACACGGAAAAGGAATGCTTTTTATCAGAAACAAAATAATCAAATACATTCAACAAAGACACCTCTCCTCAAGATTGGCACCCCGCCTTAGAAGACCACCATACAAGAAAGACTATAGGTGGTACATCCTTCTCCGTTCAAGCAGACACACTATGGAATTCATTATCCCCAAATATAAGATCCACAGATAACTATCTTGTCTTCAGAAGACTACTCAAGAGTTGACTCTTTCCTTCATAACCACCATATTCAAACAGTAATGTCCTGCATATGCCTGTGTTGATAAATATTATTTTTAATGTGTATATTCTAGATGGGTATAGTTCTTTAGGAAATATCTATTGATACTATGTCATAACAATAAATTGCACACATACTTTTTAAACCTGTTTAACAAATGTATGTTTACTCACGATTAAATATGTATGTGGATGTGCATATATATGTGTATATGTGTGTGAGTGTGCATGTGTGTGTGTATGCATATGTGCATGTTTGTGTGTATATATACATATATATGTGTATGTTATTCTATGCTTAACATGTTCATAGGTCATTGCATAGCTCCTAGATAAGTTGTTATATTAGATACTTATGACTCCCTGCTCTCGTTTTTATATCACACGGATCAAATGTTTAATTATCATAAGCATTTCACTGTTCAAAAATTGAGGAAAGAAATACAAGTTAGAAAAGTACACTCATTAGTTAACTTCAAATATTACAAATCTTGAAAGTCTGTGTTTATACAATACTACGTTTCTTCTCTTCTTTTTATTACCATTATTATATTTCTTGAACATATGTTCCCTTACTATGTATTTACATATCTGTTTATTAATCTAGTCCTACTGTACTAAATAAAAATAAATACAATACAATCTACAAATAAAATTCAAATTATAAATCAGTAAATTAATTTTTTTTTAAAATAATGAATAAATAAATAAAATAAAAATGACTAAAAAAGTACATATTAGTATATAAATAAAATTATAAATAAATAAAAATTATATAAATGTACTCTCTTGTAAGCTTTACTTTGTCTGCCTTTCACCATGTGTCATGTCTCTATCAATCTATCCTCCATCCCCACTCTGACCCATCGCAAACCTATTCTACTACTTTCATCTCCAAAATAACCCAGCCTAAGCTCTTCCCTTCTCTTCCACATCTAGCTCACCCAACCCTCAGTTTACTACCATGATCTCCCAAACAACCCTACTTAATTCTCCCCCATTTACCTTACCCTTGACTCATCTAAAACCCCTCCTGCTACTGTGATCCCCCTAACCCTTTTCACAGACTCTTCCCTCTTCTGTCTCTCCTTTACTCATCCCAGGCTTCATCCTATTACTATAAACTCCCAATTAACACTTCTGGTTTCTTCACTCCTATATCCCTCCATTACACTAGTCAATCCAACTAACAAACTCACACATCCTCTGCTCAAATTAACTCATAATAATACTAAAACTGTACTCATATTTCCCTATACTAATCCACCACTAATTCCTCTTAGGTTCCGGAGTAGCGTGCTGGACTTGGCATCTGAAGAGAAAACCTGGACTGAGATTCCTTGTAAAAAGGAGCTAAGCCATGCTAATGCCAAACCTTTAAGACCTAGACACTCTAAACTGTGCAACAGAATAGTATGGGAAACTGTCAAAGGATGCGCTCAGATCAAGCAGCACCAGCACAGCTGACTCACCGGCATCCAGGCATTGCCTCAGGTCTTCTGTCACCCCTAACAGAGTCGACTCCATGCTGTGGCCCATCCAAAAGCCAGACTGTGAAGGATGCAATACTTTATGAGATTCCATAAGAGCAGTGAGCTGTGCATTGACATGCTTCTCCAAACAAGATTTTGGAGAAGGAGGCTAGTAGTGAAATGGGGAGATAGTTCAAGCAATTAGAAGGGTCAGCATGAGTTTTCTTTAGCAGTAAAAGGCTGGCTTCAAGTGATTTCAGCTTAGCAGGAGGTAAAGGATCTTCTGGGTAACCTGATTTGATGGAATGTGAGATGGACATGAAGGAGTCCATATCTAGTGGAGTCCAACCATCAACAGAAAACATTGGGAAAGATAATGAAGAAGAAACATTGCTGTCCCCGTGTAGTAAACTCAAATCAGCATCAACGGATCCTGGATTTAACATGTGCATTCCATTCATGCAATCAATTTCCAGTTGAGCATAGACATTATTAACTTTGGAGCTCAAAAATATGACACCTTGAAAAGAATTTTGAAACAGTTTTGGGCCTCAGAAATGTTACTGCCATTTTAAGCAGTGCATACAACTTTGCAGAGCCCATGATACTTCTTAAGTTCATCTTCATAAATAATTTTGTCAGTTTCTGAGCATTTCTTTTTGGAGCACCATTCTAATATCTTGCACTGTTTTTTCGAGTCTCAAAGATTCATTAAATCAAGGTGCAGGAGGATGACGCTTAGCAACTTTTTTTTTTAGCAAACGGGAGCGCGCTGTCCACTGCCCTCGAAAGCCAAGTGTGGATGCCATCCCAATTATCTAAATTAGTGGGATTAAGCATTGGGCGTGTATTCTTTAATTTTTCATTGAGAGCAAAAATGTCTAATTGAGACAAAATTTGAGTGGCAGAAAATGATTTAGTGCTGACAACTGACAGCCCAGAATCCATTTTAATGATAAAAGGAACCGCAAAATGGTCGGTCCAAGATAAATGGATATGAGATTCAGGAAACAGATTGACTATATTTGAAAAAATCTGATCCAAAAGGTGGCCTGCTGAATGAGAGGTGCCGGAATTCTGAAAAGTTAAACAAAGAACACTCAGATCCTGAATTAAAATAGAGCTCTGATTACAGCTTGTGTCTTCCAGGCAGAGATTAATAACACCAGGCACAATGAAATGTGCAGATTTGAGCATGTGGGGCACAATACTATCAAACAAAAAAACGGTCCATGTCCCTGCTGGGCCAGGTGGATGATAAATTAAAATTACAGTAAAGGTTAATTTATGAGAGCAGTCTGGGGAGAACAGTAAGGCCTCACATTCAGGAATGATTATATTGACAATCTTACAGCAGTATTTCCTCTCATACACAATGGCAATTCCTCCCCCACTCCGGCCCTGTCTATCTTTACACACAAAGCGTATCTTGGTGTTGATTGTATCCTGTATAGATTACCAAATGGCTTCCTTCTTCTCTAATTGGTATTTGGATGTGACAAAAAGGTGTTCATTCTTTCTCACCTCAGATATTAATAGTTAGTTCTTCTCACTAAAATTGGTCTTCCTCTTCCTCCTCTCCTGGCCTGCTGTCTGGTCATCTTGGCTTGGGTCATTGCCCTCCTTCCTGGTAGATGGTGCTCCCTGCACATTTTTAAAGTTATTTTTGTTCTACAGTTCTCTGGATTGAAATGTGTTATTTTTATATGCTTCCCACCACAAAACACACTCTTAGGTGATGCAATGCCAATTTGCGGCACATAAAAGTGCTTTACTACATGCAAATCAGCTTTGCTTCATGTATGTGGTAATTGTGGTATGACACTTTGCGTCATTCTTGCCGATGCGCCGGAATTGTCGATGCACCTTTAGAGCTTGGCATGGTGCACTGTACTAGAAATATGGCACATCCATGGTGAAAGAAAATGACGCAACACATCACAAGATTTTTTTATCAATACTGCTGCAATGCACCATTGGTTGAAAACTCATAAGGATGCCCCTAAGCCCAGACATTGAACTCTTCACTGTGACTTTGTCCAATGGCTTCCCAAAGTTGATACTTCATCCTCAGACACCTCCTGCAGCCTTACCCCACTGAACTTTACCTTCCCAGACATTTTCACTGAAATTTCTTCTAAGTTCGAAATGAAGTGCTGACTGGGTTCAATCCACTTCTTGTATCCAACCTGCAGTCCATGGCTGTCAGCCACATTTTTGCACTTTGACCTCTTTTCACACTCCTGGATGTCTGTAGTTGGTGCTTTATTCTTTTAAGTGCTAGATTTTACTTTAATTTTTTTTTTATTAATAACTCCGGTTCTACTGATTGGATTTTTGTTGTTTTGGTGTCAAATATTTATTTAAATTAACTGTTTTTTTCTGAATTGGGTTGGGATTTTTCATGTGTTGTGTTTTTACTTTATTACTGTTTTGTGCTGCATAAACACATTACACATGGCCTTTTAGTTAAGCCTGACTGCTTTTGTGCCAAGCTACGAGATGGTTAAGCGCAAAAAAATGTAGTGGCTTTAGTGGTCCATCCTGACAGCGATTGTGGGTGTTGCTTGAGCAGGGTTAACACCTCACTCAAACAACCCAATTTCTTACAGCATAAATACTGTAAGAAAAAGAACATCATCTTTTGCTGTTATCAGCACACTTTTTCTGTCTCCTTTTGTTAATTTTAAGATTCTGTGCATGATGCAACTGCTGAACAATAGCACAGTGCATATGCTTTCCCCTTAAAATATGCACTGTGTATTGGTTTCAACTAAGTGACATAGGGGGTCATTCCAACCCTGGCGGTCAATGACCGCCGGGTTGGAGGACTGCGGGAGCACCGCCGACAGGCCGGCGGTGCTCCCAAGGGCATTCCGACCGCGGCGGTAAAGCCTCGGTCGGACCGGCAACACTGGCGGTCTCCCGCCAGTGTACCGCCGCCCTTTGGAATCCTCCAAGGCGGCGCAGCTAGCTGCGCCGCCGAGGGGATTCCGACCCCCCCTACCGCCATCCAGTTCCCGGCGGTCCGCCCGCCGGGAACCGGATGGCGGTAGGGGGGGTCGCGGGGCCCCTGGGGGCCCCTGCAGTGCCCATGCCACTGGCATGGGCACTGCAGGGGCCCCCGTAAGAGGGCCCCTACAAGTATTTCACTGTCTGCTTGGCAGACAGTGAAATACGCGACGGGTGCAACAGCACCGTCGCACCTTCCCACTCCGCCGGCTCGATTACGAGCCGGCATCCTCGTGGGAAGGGAGTTTTTCCCTGGGCTGGCGGGCGGTCTTTTGGCGACCGCCCGCCAGCCCAGGGAAAAACTTAGAATACCCTCCGCGGTCTTTCGACCGCGGAGCGGTATTTCGGAGGGGGGAACTCTGGCGGGCGGCCTCTGCCGCCCGTCAGGGTCAGAATGACCCCCATAGTGAACCTTCCCTTAAAGCCATGGTAGGAGACACAAGAAACACACTTTTGGTGATGAAGTACATGGCATGTGGGATGCAGTGTTTATACAATTCACACACATGACAAAAATGCACAGCTTCATTCATTGAACAAAATTATACTTTGTCTGTGCTGCAATTTGATGGAAGTGCAGCAACAAATGACATGGTAAAGTAACACTGTTATGTAGTGAAGCATTCTTTTATATTTTATATAAGCCACTGCTAAAGTGTGATTTGTAAGTCTATAGAGAAGAGTGCTTAATATATCAATAAGTGACATAGGGGGTTATTCCAACTTTGGAGGAGGTGGTAATCCGTCCCAAAAGTGACGGTAAAGTGACGGATTTACCACCAGCCGTATTACGAGTCCATTATATCCTATGGAACTCGTAATACGGCTGGTGGTATATCCGTCACTTTACCGTCACTTTTGGGACGGATTAACACTCCTCCAAAGTTGGAATAACCCCCATAGTGCGTATTGAACGCCCTCACAGTGAACAATTACAAATGCTGTTTTCACCATGTAGTTAAAGCTGAAATTTAGAGGTAATGACCTAGCTATGAATAAAATTAATATTTTTTATCTAAGCTCTGGGAAAATGCTAGTGTTATGATTGAACATCATGTATAACTTAGTTTCAAAAATCTAATTCAACAGTGAAAATAGATTTTTTATCATTTTTGTCGAAAACTAACTTTAGGAAATTGTACTTTGCATGCAATCTGAGAGTAAACTTGTATATTTATCAGCCCTGCTACACAGACTCATTACACATCCTAGACTGGCTTTGTAACAACTGTCCATGCAGAAGATAATACCTTAGATTCTGGCAACATGATGAAAATGGTGCACATTCAGCAAGTGGTCCCTTAGCATGGATTAGGCCTCTGGGAGACGAGCAGAAGGTAGAATAAAGGATAAGAATCATACCCATTGATTCCCAGATCCACCATAGACAGTGTTAGCTCCTTCCCCAGCAGGGGAGATTTTTTTTAACACTAACAGAGATGTTTACTACATAACTCCTTTGGGAAGAAGCTAGGAGAAGGACCAGAACTCCTCCAAGTGGAGCATGGCTGGGCCATTTTGATTGAGCGACAGGAAAGAAGTGAAAAAGGAAAGTAGTCATAACTGGGTGTAGGGAATTCCAAAATTACTGGCTAGTGCACGGAAAAAAAACCTCACCACCCCCTCCTCAGATCTTTCCTAGGCCTGGGAAGAAAACATCTTGCTAAAGTTGTAAGAAAGAAGATCCATAGACTCTACACTTCAGCTGGCACTCAGGGAGAAGAGCTGTCTCGAAGAGTCAAATAGTTGCCCTCCTGTTGCCTTCTACAGGTACATAAAAAGCAAAAGGACTCCTGATTGAAAAAGGACCAGATGGTCAGAGAGGACTGAACCATCCAGGGGCCCTACATGGACAAGACCTAGAACCCAGAAGACTACCCTGAGGACTGATGGTGTAACCGGGAAGGACTTTTCAAGCAGTTTGAAAAAAGTGACACATTAATTGTTTCCTCCTCTGAAGAAACAGAACATGGTGCTTCCTTACAGATGGTGAAACCTCTGTAGGTAGAGAAACCAGCTTTGTTTATCTCAGAGCTTTTTACTGTGCTGATAGCTGGCTCCACAGGATATCACACTAAGGCCCAGATGTATAGTCTGTTTGCGCTGAATTAGCGTCATTTTTTTACGCTAATTCAGCGCAAACAACTCCATAATTATATTTTGACGCTAGACAGATCTAGAGTCAAAATATTGGAGTTAAAGTCATTTTTTGGATGCTTGAACCCACCTTGCGTCAATGAGATGTAGGGTGGTTGTTCCCATCCAAAACATGACTCTAAGGCCTAGCACTTTATTTATCCTTCCATGCAAAAATGGTGCATGTGAGGGAGGCTGGCCTAAATAATGGCGCTAAGCTTTCTTAGCGCCATCATTTAACGTCTTGGTCAGGGCAGGCATTAGGGGACCTGTGGGCTCATTTCCATGGTCAAGCACCATGGAAAGAGCCCACAGGTGCCCTCCGCAAGCCCCAGGAACACCACCACTCACACCAGAGGGACACCACAGGATGGGGGACCCCATCCCAGGTAAGTATAGGTAAGTAGAGGTAAGTATTTTTTTTAATTATTTAAGTGCCATTGGGGGCCCTGAAATGGGCTCCCCAACATGACACTGGGTGCAATGGCCATGATCAGGGGACCCTTGTCCCCTGTGCTGGCCAGTGGGGTGATGGGCATGACTCCTGTCTTTTATAAGACAGAAGTCATGTGGTATGGATGGTTTTGCATCAAGAAATGACGCTAGGCTGGTTAGAGTCATTTTTTTTCTCTAACCAGCCTAACGTCATTTTTTGGTGCAAAACCACCTTCTCCCATACAGCCACCCACAACCGGCTAACGTCATTTTTTATGCTAGCCCACCTTTTGCACCAGATTGTACCATTCAATTAATATGGCACCCGGCTGGCGTCCTGCAAAGGTGCAAGCCAGCGCTATATTTTTTTACGCAATACTGCGCAACTGCAGTTTTGTGTCAAAAAGTATCAATCTGGGCCTAAATGTGTACAGCGACATAGAGTCCCATCTGGCTATAACTTGAACCTTGCCCTGCTGGTTGATTCTGAGAGCCAAAAAAGTGACTACGTCTGAAATTAAAACTTTAGGGAGGGGAAGGGCAGCAAATTGATCACAGCAGGAAGGTGTCGTCTGTGTCTACGGAACACTACTTTGTGCCAGTCACAATGCAAAAACCAAAGGCTTCAGCAGCCCATTGATGACAGTATACAACCCACTTGGTGGATTCATTTTCTGTCTTGACCCCCTGGAGAGCCAGAAAAAGACTAACGGCTTTAACTAGAGATTGTCAGATGTGGGATAGCAGCCAAAAAGCAGTTAATATCCCTTGTGATGTTTTTAGATTGTAAATGGCCTCTAAATAGATCAAATAAAACATCTGACACTTTTTGGCAGATGTCCTGCATCTGGTTGCCTCTAAATAATGCCTTAAGTTCTAAGGTAAAAACTATAACAAATGCTACGAGCCTGGCTTACCTGATCCACTCTTTACCGGAATCGATCTGAAATCACACGCAGGTCACTGTTGGCCACAAATTGAACTTTAAATTGACTCTTTGTGCATTCTTAGCTTTTTGTTTTCTTGGAACGTTTTATCTCAAAACTGTAAAGCATTGCAATTGTGTGATGCTATAACAAAAATGACATTATCGATCTACAACAGCATTGCGTCTATTCCATCACCTATCAGCACAATAGAATGTCAGTGTATATTTGCTGTTCGTACCTCCACAGCTACTTACCTACACCTATAATGCAATGTAGTGATTAGGTTGATTTCGTGGATGTAATATTATTGTCATGCGATAAAGCCGTGCGATGTTAGGTGTGTATACAAAGTCAGCATTAGAATCTCGACTTATCTTAAAATGTGCAGCATCTGTGCCGCATTGTTCATAATATTAAGCTGTATATACAATAAATCTACTTATACAGAGATGCATGGCTCTCAGATATATGTGCCTCATTAAGTAGTATTTAGCATTTTTATATATTCAAAGCATTGTTCCCATTAAATAATGACTTCTTTATGCATCTGTTTGTACAGTGATTAGACTGCACGCAGAATGTACTAGCATTTGTCAAACTGATTAATACATTTAGCATGTATATCGTTTGGCCTCACTTTAGCTTTTTTTAAACATGTAATTGTTCCAATTAATTGTTTTATCAGTACAGTTAACAAAGTCGTTATGATTAATCCCTACACACTTTGCAGCTGCTGTGTTTCATTAACAATATAGTGTTGTATTAAATGCAATTATGCCTATTATTTTATTTACAGTGAAAGTACTGCTTACCGCAAAGATTTTTTAACACATAAACAAAAGCAGTCAAAGTGAGTCAAAAAATATACCGAACCAGAACACAAACTAACACTTAGTTGTGCAATGCAGATTCTGTCAATGGAGTGAAAAGCTAAAATACCTTCCAATAGATGATAAAGAAACACATGCTGGTGAGAATAATCTGAAAACAGTCCTTTACAAGGCTAGGTAACATGCATTCCACTGTTGCATCCGGTTTTCATGGAGCTTGTGATCTCCATATAAGCAGGATTGTGCTTGGACCACCTCTAAAACCCAATATTATTCAGGAAGATTGATCATTACCAGCCAAGAGGTTCCTTCCAACACACACACAGACACACACACAAGCTGAACAAAAAAGGGGGTCACAAAACACTTTCCTCATTCAAAGGGATTTTTCAAATCTTTTAACACAACTACATCCTGAACTGCTAAACAGAATTACATCAAATTAGGCAGAAAGCTAGCTATTGGCCCCACAAGCACACTTTTTGTGATTTGATGTAAATCCATTCAGTATTTTTGGAGAAATTATAGTTTGAAAAATACAGATATATAGGGATGCAGACACTCTGAGGATCGGACTGTCCCCGTGCAGATATCTGATTGGCTGTCAACACTTCAACAAATAAATGTTGGCAACCATCTTGGGACTCAGCTTCAGCTAAGTCAAAGAAAAAAAAAAAAAAGAAAAAATAAAGGGGCCAGGGTTGGGACAAGTAACCCTGCCAGGGCTTAAAAGCATGTTTTTATTTAATTTTCACTGAGGGTTACAGAGGATCGGCAGTGCTCGCAGAAATAAAAAAAATGGCTTGCACTTATTTTGGAAAAAGCCCCTGGGTAGTCCAGGTCCCGGGGGCAATATTTAAGAAAAGGTGGCAGCTGCATGTTCATGTCTGTGACAGCAATACCGGCTCCCACAGGAGGTGGGGAGCTGGCTGGCATTCAGGCTCCCCCTGCAGTCCCCAACTGTGGTGACTGGTTGCTCTGGGAGGCACTCAGGTGACATGGCTGGGCACCAGGGCATGAAGTCCCTGGGTCCGAGATCAGCCAGGGGAGGGTGGGATATGTGCAGCACCCCTCCTCAAAAAAAAAAAAAAAGTGTTAAGGCCCCTTAGATTGGCCTGGGGAGGGAGGCATGCATCCACTCTCCCTTAAAAAAAAGGAAATATATTTTAAGGCCAGGCCCTGGGTGATGGGGCCCTAAGGTATCTATAACTTACGCCCCCGTCATGCACAGTTTTTTCTTCAATAATTTGACTGATAATGTTTCATTGATATTTTTATTGGCGAACGATCCGCGTCCCTAGTTATTGAAATGTGTTTACGTTTTAATATCTTAAACACTACTGAACGGATGTACACTAAATAACAAAAAGGGTGCTTTCTGGACCAACAGCTGCCCTTCTGCTAAATTTAGTGTAATTCCCTCCAGGCTTTAGCATTGTTAAAAACCCTATGAGAATTAACATGGGGAAAAAGTGATTTGGGACCCCCCTTCTTCTCAGTCCTTGCTTGACGGATCACCCTAAAACTTTCCAGACCGCAGCTGATGTGAGCGACAACCTTTTTTGAATAATTTCATGAAGATTCAACAACAGATGCCAAAGATATAGGCAAGTGAAAAAACACTTGTTCTATATAAATTATGTCCTAACTATAACTACCCAGACTAAGTCCTACCTATAACTACCCAGAGGCAGAGTATATATACTGCATACAACTGTACATCATATATATTTGACTTCTTTGACTTTCATAGTGAATCATGCATAAGATTTTTATATGTTACATGTTAATGTTAAATTTTCCAGCCATCCCTTAGATCTACATCTCCAAAATGGCTTAGTGTCTATAGGGGTATTTGGTGCATATTAAAATAAATCTTTTATTCACAATGTACTCTACCCCTGGAATGTGTTTCCCAGAATATTGTCCGAAGAAAAACATTGGTGTCCTTAACATTGTTTACAAAAATATCCCCCGTTGGAGTAAATAATAGACAGTCTATACGAAATGAGACAATATTTAGGACACAATACATAATTCAGATGATATTTCTGAATACAATATATTAACATTCATTTATCACTGGACTACCTTCCCCTGCACCATTTAGGGCCTGCTGCATGACAAATACAGGAAAAAGATTACAAAAGCCATGAAACTCCACTAATGCTCTTAGAGCTCATCCACATTTATCTGTTTTATTTATTGATACAACTTAGCCAGGAGTAGAAATGAAATCAGTGACTTTGGGGCTCATTGTAACTTTGCAGCATCGCCAAAGTCCAGCGTCGGGATGACCGCCTATGCCGGTGAAACAGCGTTTCCGCCCACCGGCTGAGTAGGAGATTCACCACAAAATTGACGTCGGCTCGTGATCAAGTTGACGGCAATGTTGCGGGGAGCATCGGGTGCGATAGCACCCATCGTGCTTTTCACTGCCCATAACTCAGGCAGTGAAAAGAACGACAGGGCTGTCCATGCGGGCCCCTGCAGTGCCCATGCCAAGTGCATGGGCAGTGGGCCCCCGAGGCCCCCTTTCTGCCACGGTCATAATATGGAGGCTGGACCACTGCTTTTGCGTTGGTCCGACCGCCATCACAAGTCTGACGGTCCCAGGACCGCCAAACTCGTAATGATGCCCTGTGTCAGAGTTGATCCCTAAAATGGGCTAACTAAACCACATACATTGAGGGGCCTGAAACTGCTCACTTGAGATGCCTCAAAGTCCCTCTCCCTTGTGGTTGAATCAAGTCTATACATGCTAAGATAGTACAGGCACCTAACACTATAGTTTGCAAGGGTATATAAGTACAGATTATTTATTTCACACACCACCTCACAAGAGTTGCAAGAACAATTAATACATATTTCATTCATTCTTCATCTGTATTTTATTTTATTTTAGAACAATAAAAACAAATGCATTAAAAACAGTCCATGAAGATCATATATGAAGGCACATTTTTTAAAAACATTGATTTATGGCTTTTCACTGCACATTTTTAAAAAAGAGCCAACTGCAAAACATACCTCTGTCATTTGCATTTGCATTTGTCATTTGCAAAAGCACCCAGTTGGCATTGCATGAGTCAAATTTGTTTCAACAAAGGGAGTAAAAAGCACTTAGCCTACATAAGCTAAAATTTACAGAAAAGAATAAAATGCAGAAGTGCCTGTTCCAAAAGACCATCATTAGTTGCGAGCTATTAAGTTGGCCCAATGGGAAACATGACTATCAGCATATGACCCACTGTCAAGTAAGCCCTCTCCTAAACACAAGACACCCAAGCACAAAACATCACCTGAGCATGTCCCAAGCCTTGCTCTCACCCCTGCTGTCAGGCTCCTGCACAGCTGTGCACAGCACCTTCACTTTCTGCTGCCTCTGCCTGTCGCCTCTTTGCCATGCTGTTTAATCTCTTCCTTGCCTCGATTTCCTTAATCTCCTTTTTAACAATTTACTTAATCTCCTCTCTGCCTCTCTTTCATTAATCTCCTCTTTGCCACTTTCATTAGTCTCCTTTTCCCCTTTCTGCCAATTTCTGTAATAGCGCCCACCATTTTTGCATATGCACTCTCCCCACCCATTTACTGCTGCTGATCCCACCTGCATCTTCCCGCCTTCTGCTAGCTTCACCAACCACCACCCAGAGTCCACCCCATCTCTCAAGACTGACTTAATGAGGCTGCAGTGCAATTCCAATGAGCAGGTCCCCAGACCAGATCCCACCCCTGAAGTCGGGCTCCCGCATAGCTCCTTCAATGCACCTACACATTCTGCTGCTTCTGCCCACCTCCTTCTCCTCTTTACCTCCTTCTTCATTCTCCTCTTTGCCTCTTTGCGATGCTCTTTAATCTCCTCTTTTCCTCTCTTTCCTTAATCTCCACCCAGTGCCCTTGCCACCTCCCAGGACCTATTTAATGGAAGCCGCAGCACGGGTATGTGCAACGGAAATGCTCAACAAGAACACTGCCTCCAGATGATGGTGAGCACCGTGTGGGGAGTATATTATGGGAAAAAAAGATCCTCAATGTGGTAGGTGGACCTGGGGGGTAGGGGAGGGATGGGTGGGTGGGGTGGAATAAGGTAGGTGGTCTGGATGTCGGAAAATGGCAATAAAGAACTTGAGACTCCTGTCCTGGAATGTAAATGGTCTCAGGGTAAAGAGTAGGCAGAAAAGGTTGGTGCAATATTTGAGAGATGTCCCGTTCGATGTCTTGATTTTACAAGAGACTCATCTTTCCAGGGAGGAATGTTTTGAAGTTTTTAAGATATGTGGGTGGGTCCAGCAGATAGCCAGCTCAAATTGTTTGAGTGGTAGTAAAGGAGTGGCTGTTCTAATTAAGAAACATGCCAGTATTACTTTTCTGGAAGGCCCCATAGATAACTCGGGGAGGTGGGTGGTGGGGAAGCTGTCTGCTTTTGAATATCTCTTTACCTTGGTAGGATATTATGGTCCTAACAGGAATGATGTAGGGCCATTAAGGGGACTCTCAGATTCTCTTTTACAATATTTAGATCCTGTAATATGGGCAGGCGATTTCAATGTTGTTTTGAATTACGAATTAGATAGATCAGCGGGTAGTTGGTCCAAAGTAAACAAGAAAATGCAGGGTCAGATTCGGGTAATGACGTCCCAATGGGGGTTATATGATGTTTGAAGGGATAAAAAGGGGTCAGAGAGAGGTTACTCTTATTATAATAAGAAGTATCTGCATCAGTCCAGAATTGACTATTTCCTGTTGGATATGGGTTTGAGGGACTTTGTTGAGTCAGTTGTACATATTGGGGCCCATTTATCAGATCACTCAGTGGTTAGTTTAGTTCTTAGGTTGCCAACAAAAAGGAGGGAAAAGAGGTGGACTCTATACAGAACCTTGCTTCTGGAAGATGAGGTGGTTACGGAATTGAGGGCGGATTCAGAGGAATTTTTTAGGATAAACCTGGGTTCAACTCCCTTAGCGATAGTTTGGGATACATTTAAGGCCTTTTTGAGGGGATGTCTGATTAGGATTGCTGCATATAGGAGGGAATTATATAATGAAGAAATAAGTAGGTTGGAGACTCAAATACAACAGTGTGAGCAGGGAATGTTAAGTAAGAATCAGGGTGAAAATTCGGACAACTTTTTTAAGCAACGTCAGCCAGCTAGTCTGGAGTTGGCAGCTCTTTTGGATGGCAGGGTTAGATTGAGATGTGAAGCTAATAGGGTGATGCATTTTGAGTATAGTGAGAACAGTAGTACATTTTTGGCTTGGAAGATAAAATCAGATAGGGTCAGGAATCGGGTGACAGAAATCCGAGATGAGGACTCGGGTGAGATTAGTAAAGGCGCTGAGCAGATGGAAGAGGGCTTTTTAAATTTCTTTAAGGACTCATATACGGAAGATTTGAAGCCATCAGCGGAGAAATTGAAGAAGTGGTTTGGGGAATTAGAGTTACCAACTCTGGATGAAGAGGAGAGAAGGATGGTTAATGAACTGGTACAGCTCAGTGAGGTAGAAAGGGTCATCTCAGCAGGTAAATTGGGAAGGCATCAGGACCAGATGGGTTACCGATGGAGGTTTATCGAGCTCTGGTTAGCAGCACTTTAAAAATTCTGAAGCAATTATGTGACAAGATTATGGGGGGAGATGAGAATCTTCCGCCTTCTTGGAAAGAGGCGATTATCACGTTAATTCTAAAGCCCGGTAAGGAGCCTAGGAAGTGTGATTCATACCGCCCAATATCACTTTTAAACTGTGACTATAAAACTCCTGGCTGCTAGATTAGCGATGGTGATGGGGAAACTCATACATACAGACCAGATAGGGTTTCTGAAAGGTAGGCATATGCATGAATTGACACAGGGATTGGTAGGGTCGATTGATTTAGCTACGTCATTGCATATGCCTTTGGCGGTGGTAATGGTGGATGCAACAAAAGCATTCAACAGGGTTAATTGGAGTTATTTGATGACGGTTTGTGAATCATATAAAATCGGAGGCCAATTTATTAGAATATTGAAAAAAATCTATCAGGACCGAAGCGTAAGAATTTTGGTTAACGGTATGCTCACTCCTTCAGTAAAGATAGAAAGAGGGACGAGATAGGGGTGCCCATTATCCCCTCTAACATTTGACCTTTATATTGAACCATTAGCCTGCAGAATTAGGAGAGATAAGAGAATACCGCCTTTCTGGTGTGGAGACCTGGTTAAGAAGGTCTCTTTATATGCGGATGATCTAATGATTTATACAGCGAACCTAAGCCAGGCTAAACTAGTTCTACAAGAGTTAACAGAGGATTTTGGGGGGATTTCTGGTTATGCGGTTAACAATCAAAAGACCAAAATTATGGCATGGAATATGGAACTAAATGATGAGGTAGCGAATGTAAAAAAGAAGTCAAATATTTGGGGATTACAGTGACACATGATATATGTAAAATGGCGGAAATAAATCTTGCTCAGGTTATGAGGGAGGCGGACCTTTTACTGAGGAAATGGCTAAATCTTCCACTAACTATAATAGGTCGGATTAATGTGGGAAACATGATGATAGTCCCTAAATTAACTTTTATTTTCAATGTATTGCCATTAATGTTTAACAAGGTTGCTTTAAAGAAATTGCAGGGGAAAATTAGTAGTTTAATTTGGGCATCAAAAGGTGTTCATATATCATGGAAAAAGCTCAGGAGAAAGAAAGAAAAAGGTGGTCTGGCAGCTCATGATATACAGTACTATGCATGGGCATATCTGTTAAAAAATGTAAGACAGAGTTTTTATGCATTTCACCGTTCTGAGCTGGGGCAGGTGTTAACTGCTATGATGGAAGGCCAGGAGGTTTAGAGAAGTTTTCTGTATAAGTATGGGGATCCGAAGTTCTTCAAAAAAATTTGATTTAAGATATTATGGGGGTCATTCTGACCCACGACCGCGGGAGCACCGCCAACAGGCTGGCGGTGCTCCCATGGCATTCTGACCGCGGCGGTACAGCCGCGGTCAGATACGGGAAACCGGCGGTGTACCGCCGGTTTCCCGCTGGCCAAGGGAATCCTCCATGGCGGCGATGGAAGCAGCGCCGCCATAGGGATTCCGACCCCCTTACCGCCAGCCTTGTTCTGGCGGTTTTGACCGCCAGAACCTGGCTGGCGGTAACGGGTGTCGTGGGGCCCCTGCAGTGCCCATGCCAATGGCATGGGCACTGCAGGGGCCCCCTAACAGGGCCCCACCAAGATTTTCAGTGTCTGCCACGCAGACACTGAAAATCGCGACGGGTGCAACTGCACCCGTCACACCCCTTCCACTCCGCCGGCTCCATTCGGAGCCGGTATCCTCATGGAAGGGGGTTTCCCGCTGGGCTGGCGGGCGGCCTTCTGGCGGTCGCCCGCCAGCCCAGCGGGAAACTCAGAATTACCGCAGCGGTCTTTTGACCGCGCAGCAGTATTCTGCCGGCGGGACTTTGGCGGGCGGCCTCCGCTGCCCGCCAAGTCAGAATGACCCCCTATATGATTGGGCAGTGTTGTGCTATGAGGTGAGGAAGATCACGAAGTTGTCATATTATAATGAATATGCGCTGATTTGGGACTCTCCTGGCTCCCCAGACTGGACTAAAGATGCCCTGGCTATTCCCCTGAAAGAGGCAGTTTTTTTGCAATGGAAACATCTTTGTTATAATGGTGAACTTAGAGACTTTGATAACCTTAATATCGAGGTAGGAGGAGGGCTGTCTAAGTTTAAATACCTTCAGATGAAGTCCTGGGTTGGGAATGTAACAGAGGAAGTGGGAAGTACTAACAGACTGGTGGACTAGATGCAGCTGGACATCTCGATGAAGAAGGAAGTGGCGAGATGGTATTGGCTGATGTTGGATATTGTGGATGGGGAATTTAACCTCCCGGAAGAAATCTGGAGGGAGTGCTTGCCGGAGCCACAGCTTAAAGACCTTTGGCAAGTATCTACTACACTTTTGTATAACTCTGTTAAACCCGCTGCGTTAAGGAGAAATCATCTATTCTCTATCCACAGAACCTTCTGGACTCCCAAACAATTGTCCAGGCTGAGACAAGATAACGTGGTGAGGTGTAAGAAGTGTGGTTTTGTATCAGCTGATGATCTACATACATTTATTGTCTGCCCTTTACTTCATACGTTTTGGCAAGAGGTGGGGGATGCAATTAATGACATTCTTCCCTCAAGCCCAAAGGTAAAACCTTCGATTGTGATGTTTGGCTGCTCATGTGAGACACGGAAGATGGGTAGAGATGGAGCTAAACTGTTATTTTATATGATGCTTGTGGTGAGAAGGGATATTTGTAGGAAATGGATCAGTCCTGTCCCCCCTACTTTTATCGAATGGAAAAATTCTCTAATTCACTATCATAAGTTTGACTGTTATAAAGTTTGTAAGAGGATCAGATTTTGGAATCCGCTGAAGCAATGGTTGGGAAGTGGGGAGGTATAAATAGATAGGATGTGATCCTATGATTATATCCTTCCCTCTGCTTTCCGCACTAGAGTTTTGGATGGAAAGTCTGTCCCGGACAGGGGTGATGAGGTTAGGGTTGGATGGAGAGCAGTTAAGTGAGAACCTTTGCTGCCCCTGCTCCCCCCTCCATTGGTCATGTGAGGGAAATTCAGAAGATATATGAGGATCACAAACAAAAAAAAAGAACACTGCCTCCATGCCAAAGGCAAGCCTGTCTGCTCCTGCAACCAAACTCTGCACCCTGTATCCCAGACACCTGTAGCAATCACTACTACCTCGTCTCTCCGCACTCCACGCCAGGGCCTTTCACCTGGACTCAGTACACCTTCGTCTGTTACAATGACTCGCCTGTCAGCACACTGCCCACTAACAAGCGGACCACCCACCAAACTGTACAAACACTGCAACAACTCGCCTGCATTCTACTCAACATGCTCTCCCTCTGCAAACACCCCACTGGGCTGTGTGACCTCATCACCACCCTCACCCCATATGTCATCTTCCTCACCAAGACCAGACGGAACCTTTCGCCTGCCCACCACATCAGCATAGCAACATCCAATGGGTACAAGATCACAAACCGAGATCGCATCAACAAACCCAGAAGAGGGATTGGCATCGTCCACACAGAAACAATCCAGTGCACCGTGACTGACAAGGCCATCTAAGCCATTGAACACCTTAACTTCAAACTCCAAACAGACAGAAAGTCCACCATCAGGGGCACCCTCACCAACAGGCCCCCAGGGTCAAACAACAGCTTCTGCAACATCATTGCAGACTTCATCGCTCTGCTCGCCATAGATTTCTATGACTCCATATTCCTGGGCGACCTTAACTTCCACCTCAACAATCTCACTGACATCAACACTGCCAACCTCCTTGACAGCATGAAAAACATCGGACCGACCCAACTTGTCAATGATCCCATTCACACATCAGTACACATGCTGGGCCCCATTTTCACTTCCAACTAACAGGTCAAGTACAGCCATACCACTGAATTCACCTGGACCAACCATTCCATCATCCACTTCAACATCTCCAGCCCTTGCACTGCCACCCCTATGCCACCCAGTGCCCCAACCAAGATCCAATGGACCAACACCCTCAACACACCCAGCCCTGAGACGCCAAACAAACTTGAACCCATGTGTCTAGAACTTCAACACCTGGATCACCAACTGTGCCAGCAGCATCACCCCTATCAAGACCAACAGATAAGAGATCCTCCAAAGAAACCAGATGGTACACGAAAGAACAGCTACACATGACAGCAAGCATCTGGAAAAAAAGAAGGTGTGCATACAAGGACACCTCTGACAGGACTGCCTTCAAGACCTCGCTCAACTTCTACTGACTGGTCAGGGATAAGAAGAAGAATGCCCTAGCTGCACACATCAAATCCAGCTCCAAGCACAGCAACGAACCCTTCAACATCATCAGGGGGTTATCCAATTCTGAAGCCACAGAAAACAACATCACGCTCTCACAACAACAACCTCGCTAACTTCTTCCACAACACGATCACCACCAATGGAAATGGTCCTCTCTGCAATGCTATCCTCAAACTTTTTGCCTTTCTCCTCCTATTTTTCTGACCCTCTTTTTCTTGGCTTTAGGACTCTGGCCACTTTACTGCTGCTAATCAATGCTAAAGTACATTTGCTCTCTCCACTAAAACTTGATTCAATTGGCTTACACCTGTTTGTTCTATTTCATTTATCTCTATGTCCCTTGTAAAGTGGTATACCATATACTCAGGGACTGTAAATTAAATGCTACTAGTGGGTCTGCAGCACTGATTGTGCCACCCAGAGAAGTAGCCTTTCAAATTTGTCTTAGATCTGCCAATGCAGCACCTGCGTGTGCAGTTTACTGCCACATTGTCTTGGCAAGTCAAATTACTTGCCGAGGCCTAAACTCCCTTTTTACTACACCCACGTCACCCCTAAGGTAGGCCCTAGATAGCCCTACAGGCAGGGTGCTGTGTATGTAAAAGGTAGGAAATATTTTTTTATGTGTTACATGTCCTAGTAGTGACAACAGCTGTAAGTGCTGCTCCTGTCACAGGAACACATTTGAAAGTCCCTTATATACGTCTAAATGGTAATTTCAGATCTGTAAGGAGTAGGTGGGCATGTTTGGTATGTGTGGAATGGTAGTGAGAAATCCTGCTTACCAGTGTAGGTGGGTTTTACATCACTATTTTAGAAATGCACTTTTATAAAGTGAGCATTTCTCAATGCTTATGACTAGTGCTTTGCAGCCTGACTCAAATCCACTTCTGGGGCAAAGTGACAGCTGCCCTTGGTGCATGCTTTCCAGACAGCCATCATACAAGAAGGGCTGGGTGTGACAGAAGAGGCATCTGCATACTGATGGTCGTCCTGGGTTGGGTAGAGGAAGGATCATTCACACCATACATGTCAGTAGGCTGTGTCCTACCCTTGCACAATGGGCTGATCAGCCCCTACTGATGTGTGGAAACAGGGCTACGTTGAAAGGAGGTTGTGTGTCACTTGAAAGAGTCCCTCTGAAGTTGCCCCCTGAACGAGTATAAGAACAGGGGCTCCGACCCCATGATTTTAGAGCATTTTGGGAACTGGGACTGAACCGCTGGGAGAAGAAGAGCTGGGCTTCACAAGGACTCATCCAGACTGCTCTTCTGTGGTTGCACTGCTGCCTGCTGTCTATGGGGTGGCATAAAGGACTCCCTGAATTGCTTTTCTGCTTGATCACCCTGCTGCCAGCTGCCCTCTGATTTTGTTTTACAAGGAACTGAGGGTTGCCAGAAAGAGCCACCCTTAGTTGCCTTAATGGTGCTGGCCTCTCTAACCACTGCGGTCTGCCGTGTGTTCACCCCACCAGTGTTCTCCCAGGGGCCAGCATGGGTTTAGTATGGCTTGTGACTTCCTGCTTCTCTATGCACCCTTTGCCTTGTAACTACACTGCCCTGTAACTCCTAGTTCGTATTGAGCACTCTAAGCTCTGCCAAAGCCTTTTTAGTGTGCCCTTCATTGGTTCCACTTCAGGGAAGACACTAGTGCAATGCAGGCACTCTCCCAAACTGCCCCAAGCAGCGTGTGCCCTGGACAGCAGAGATTGTGGAAAGGGAAGCCCTCTCAGCATGGCATCCATGTTGCCACAGCACCAGCATTCACCCTTAGCTGACATGGCTGAGGAGGCTGCATGGTTTCCGTGTGCCTACAGTAGATGCAGAGAAGCTGACGACATGAGCCCTTTCTTCCATCAGGTCCCAAGGGAGTGGGATGTAACCGGGAGCGCCTGTGACCTCCCAAGATGAGAATACCTGAAAACAAGGCACCCCTCTGCGGAGATCATGCAGGTCCCATAAGGCACTTCTGTCTGTTGGGACTGTTCAGGCCTCCTGGTGTGTGCCAACTTGGTCCTGCGAACCCTGCATGCACATAACCTGATTGTTTCCCAGCACAGGGAGTCTCAAGTCTGCCCAGCCGGAGCAGGACCCTATTGTCAAAACGGGCCCAGAATTTGACATACAGGTACTGTGGGGGTGGATCGGTGTCACCACGCCTCCCTTAGCCACCACAGGCATTGTGCTTCACAAAGGTGGCCCAACCGAGAGAAATTTGAGAAGCCTCTTATGGCCAAAGTTGGCCACAAGTTTGGGCTTAGATAAACCTCACCATGACCATCTGATGTTTTGCCTTTTCCACTCCCGCACTGAAGGAGCCTGGTAATCGATTCCAATTAGGAATGTTGTTTCGGGAAAGGCAACCCAAATTACCACCAACCACCTAAGAGGGACACCAGACACCTCGGCCCTGTGTTTAAAAATTGGAATACCTTGCTGCCGAGAAGGCTTACAGGAACTTACCTTAATCTACCTAATTGGAGCCCAGTGCTCCGGTGCCTGAGGAGAATCTGTGATGATTTGTGTGTGTATGTCTAGCAAAGTACAATTTCCTGCTCAGGATATCCAGCCAGGTATTTATTGTGATAAGAGAAGATTCATGTACTTCACCTCGCCCAGGAATTCTTTAAAGCAGATGTTAATTTATGGATTTTTCCCAATGCTGGCGCAGCGCGTAGTGCCACAGGACACTCCTCTGGTGCTAGGGGCCTATAAATGTGGCCCTTTGTTCTACGGCCATCTCTACAGTATGAGACATATATTTTTATATAACTCAGTGTGGAGTCTCTTTTGTGGTGCATTTATTGTGTCACTGGTGTGTGTTACACAAATGCTTTATACATGACCTTTGGAAATAAGCCTGACTGCTCTGTGCCAAGCTACCAGGGAATGAGCATGGGTTGTCTCTGGTGTGCAACTTACTCGGCCTGACTAGAGTGGTATGTTCTGCTTGGCTGAGATGCATAACATAGCCAACCAGAAACCCCATTTCTAACAACCACCATCTTCAAAAACTCGCTCACATCATAAACTTCCTCAACCCTCACTCCCTCACCACAACCTGCACTGACCACCGGCTGACCACATGGAAACAGCTCACCCCTAGGACACCAGCACCATCATTAACTTCACTTCCCCAGGATCTCCCACAGACTCTTGCCCACATCACATCTTTTATCTCGGCAGCCACTGAATGGGCCACAAACTCATCATCCTGTTCAACACCTCACTAACCACAGCCATCTTCCCAAAGATTGGAAACACAGCTAGATCAAACCACCACTCAAACTGTCGGCTGACCCCAGTGAACCTAAAACTACTGCCCCATCTCCCAGCTCTCTTTCCTGGCCAAGGTCATGGAGAAAGCCATCAACAAGCAACGCACAAAATATATGGAGTAGATCCACCTTCTCAACACCTAGCAGTCTGGATTCCTAAGCAGCCACGGCACCGATACCGCCCTGATCAATGCTACTGATCAGAGCCCTCCCTGACCACGAAAAGATGGGAGCACTGATCTTCCTCGACCTCTCTGCAGCATTTGTGCACACTCTGATCACAAGGTTCAACCGCATCGGAATCCAAGGGGATGCACTTAGATTGATCACCTCCTTCCTCTGTGGAAGAACAAAGAGTGTTAGTTTAACACCTTTCACCTCTAAATCCAAGGACATCATCTTTGGCATCCCCCAGGTCTCATCCCTCACCCCCACCCCTTTAACTCCAACATGACCCTCTGGTCCAACATCACCAGATCCCATGGACTTAAGGTCACATCCTACACAGATAACAATGCTCAACTCATCATGCCCCTCTCCAAGGATCCTACTACCAACATAACCAACTTCCACCGATGCATTGCAAGCTTCACCAAATGGATGGAGGACCACTGCCCGAAGCTAATCATGGAAAAAATGGGAGTACTGCTCTTCAGTAACATCACTCCCTGGAATGACTCCTGGTGGCCCTCAGAACTAGGACCATCAGTCACACTGACTGACAATACCAGAAATCTCAGCACCATCTTGGACTGCAAGCTGACCATGAAGCCCCAGATTAATGCAGTCTCCTCCACCTGCTTCCTTACAATATGCATGCTATGAAAAATCTTCAAATGGCTCCCCCAGGACACAAGACGCATCGTCACACAGTCCCTAATCCCCAGTGAACTAGACTATAGCAATGCTCTCTATGCAGGAATATCCACACACCTCCTGCAGAGACTCCAGAGCATACAGAATGCAGCTGCCAGACTTATCCCCGACCTGCCTCGATGAACACCCCACCACCTCAGAAAACTCCACTGGCTCCCCAGAAAAAGAGATGCCAATCATTCACACATGCAAAGCAATACATCAACCATCACCTGAGCTTCCGTCAACCTTCCAAAAACTATGTTCTGTGTCCCTCTCACTCTCTGACATCCCCCACATCCACTGAAGCAGAAGCGGAGGGTGTTCCTTCTCCTACCTTGTGATGAAGACATGGAATTACCTCCCCCTACAGCTGTGGAACTCCACCTTTGTTGCAGAATTCAGAGAGGCACTCAAGACCTGGCTGATCATCTGAGCCCCTTACGCCCACAAACAACTGGATAGCATCCTGGGTGATTAGCTGTACTATAGAATTGGACTGATTTGTTGATTAATAAACAGGGTTCTATACCCAAACTTGGTTTAAATAGACAGTAGCTCCTAAATTAGTATTTATGCAAGTCTGTGCTCTCCCTTTCTGCACTCCAGCTCTCCTGGAACATTTTCTTCACGTACAATTTATCAAGTTTTATCAAATTTTAAAAAATTGGCATCCCTATTGACACCAAGGTAAATTTAACATCTGAGAGCCAAGACATACTAAGGCCTTTGTCACAACAATGGTCATCAATAAACTGATGATGAAGGCTTGCAGGACAAATTAACCAAATTGAGAGCCAAAGTGACAAAGGGGGCACTTTCATAAGATCCTCAATGTTAGGAAGAACAAGTTCCTCCAGACAAATTGCACTAGTGCTTGATGGAGGCCAGACACAGTAGATGGTGAAGGCAATGATTCTTCTCTAAGTGCACTAACTTTGAGTTGCCAAAACCCCAAACACCTATGCCATGTAGTGCTATTGAATTTTATATGTGTCTACAAAAGGGGCTAGGGGTACTATCAATTGTCCTTGAGGTATTAAACAGAACATCGCTAAACTATCTAAATTTTAGGCACCTTTCTGATCAATAAATGTAAACTCTTACCTTGTAAGGCCCACAATGTGGCTTTGTAAAGACGATAAGGACCCACCTCCTGTCCTTCAACCTTCTTTACTTGAGACTAGTTGGACTGCAAGCAGGGAGATTAGAACCAGGGAAGGGGGTCTTGCTTTTTGGAGATTGAACCTTTGTTAGACAGCTGTCAATCTTTTAGACAGAAGAGACAGGTGTGAGCTATCTTATCTGCCTTGTCCTTACTCTAACCCCTACTGAGTTATATGGGATGCATGAACCAAGATCACCTGTGATGCATCTGAAGCTACTTTTCTCTATGGTTCACTTCTAGTAAAGCCTGGAGTACTTCAGTCAGTGTTCCTTCATATGAAGTTATTCAGTCAGTTTTCCCCCAAAAGGCATAGTCATATCAGTATACACATATACAACATTTATAATCTTTGTCAACACATTTGTGACCTAAACACAATGACACACCTATACTGATTACCTAAACTGTGCACTAATAATTTGAGTCTCTACACTGTGTTTTCTCAAACAGTTTGAATAATGTTCTAGGATGCTCCTTGCAGAAGCTTTTGTGGAAAGTCTTTAAAAACCTTTATTCAGATAATTGTAAGGGTTTTCGCGTGTGCACTTTTATAAATGTACCTCGCTGTAGCATGGCCCAAAGTCTTGTTTTCCCTTTTACAGGACCAGAAGCTGAAGATCACAAGCCTATGGTGAACAGAACCTCAGAAATTGAGGCAGCGATGAGCTGTGGATAAAAGGACTTATTGTAGGTAAGCCCTCAGCAGACATGTGCACCACAACCTATTCTGGGCGAGGATCGGTAGGCAAAGCATGTGGTGAATGTTGGGCACGGTTTGAATAGAATCATGTCTAAAATGGCTGCCAAGATTGCCTGAAGCCTTGAAGAATTAAAAAATCTCACAAGACTTCAGCAGTTACAGAATGCTATCAATGATGCAGGCATGAAGCTCCAAGGAGCATGAGCAGTGATTTGGTAAATCACAAGAGTGCCATACTCAGTGCAGAATGGCACAAACTGAAGATTGGGGGCTGAGATCTCTAAGGTAGCTATCTCAGGGGGCTGAAATTTTTAAGGGCAAATAGCTCCAATGGGCTGAGTTCATGAAGGGTGGGATTAGGAACAAGGGAGGAATAAGAGGACTCCCTAATTGATGGGGAGAAAGGCCTGGGGATCTTGGGAACAAGAGCAGGGAAACCCCTAAGAGACTGAGATCCTAGGGCAGGGGACTACCATGATACCCCTGGCTGGAAAATTAAGGTACCATAAATGTTTAAAGTATTCCCAAGTTGGGGGAAATCAGAAATCTTCAACAACTTTTCCCTGACTATAGAAATAATTAATTGGGCCACAAGCCACTAGATTTGATTTAGTGAAGTAGATCTCTAAATGAAGCATGGACATAAAGTTCAAGAAAGCTCTAATCAGGGACTATTGACTCTTCAAAGTATGCACTAATAAAACAATGGTGTCTGCAAATAATGAGGCAGGTATCAGCACATAGTTAATATGGGGCATGTCCAGTCCACATCCTGTCAAATATTTTTTTAATGATTAATATATGGAAGAAACAAAATAGGTGCTAGAACGCAACCCTGGTGTACCCTGTGATTGAATTTGAAAGCAGATGAATACACACCATTGGGACCAAAGCGTCCTCTAGCTTCTAAGTCCGACTGCAGAACGTCAAGAAAGTGCACAAATGTGCCATGCAGTCCTAGTTGTAATAGGATCATCCAATCAATTGATCGATTTACACAAACGCACAAGATAGGTCCTAGAAGGCCAGGTACGTTGGGCAATGCTTTACTATGGCAAACTTGCCCAAGGTTAAATGAAGATCCACGTATTGTTCCACGGCACTCAGCCCTTCATGAAAAGCATATTGACAGGGGTTAATCACCTCATTCTCCTGTGCCCATGACCGATCCAAATACTTTGACAGTTGAAGCAATCAAAACAGTGGGCTGATAGCAGCTAAGTTTCTGCCTACCCCCATTTGAATATAGGTACTATGGAAGATATAGTAGATACTGCTTATGATCTTGGAATATGTTTATATGAAAAGTCATTAAAACATTTGCAATTAAGGGAGCCCATAGCTCAATGTTACACTTAACATCTATGGATATACCATTCCAGACCAGGTGCCTTGCTTGAGGGACTCATACAGGGCACAAATAACCTCTTAAAGCTCAATGGCCATTTATTCATCAGGATCTGGTTGTGTCAAATCCATTGTACAGTTGTTAACATCAACATTTACAATTAAATATGTGAAAAATGTATGACCCTCTGTGCAATTGTGGTATGAGCACTCAGGCTAGATAAATTGTTTTAACTACCATGAATAGCTCCAACTGCACCTCAAAAATGTTTAGTGTTCTTTGAAATATGCTTTAGTAAAAGACACCCTTTTTGTTTCTGAATTTTAACTTCCTCTTCTTTGAGGGGGCATAACTTGGCTGTACCATTATGTGTTTCAGAATTGACGTGAAAATGTGTTCAAATGTATTAATGTAAATGCGGTGCACTGGAAAGTCATATAATTGAGGTGAACTTATAAGTAGAAATGGAGAAAACTCTTATGTAAGTTCTGTAATGGCATTAATTGATTGAAGAAAAATATATGTATGTATTGTATACAACGTATTGATACTGTGATATTTTAGTTACATTTCCATAGTTATTCCTCATTTATTTGTTTTCCTGAGCTACTTTTGTGTGTTGATGTGTGTGCATGCTGATCTGAAGGTGTGCTTGGGATAGGGTGAGGTAGAGGGGATTGGGTCTGGGGAGTGGAAGTTTGAGGGGAGAGGCTGTACACAGGGACAATGGCTGCCATCAGTGCTGAGGCCAGAGCCTGAAATGCTCTCTGTTGGACCACCACCCCAGAATAAATGCCCTCCAGGTATGCATTTGTTTGTTGCAAATGCCTCTCGACACCCTGAATGGCATTCAGAATGGTTGACTGCCCAACAGTGAGGGATCTCAGGAGGTCAATAGCCTCCTCACTGAGGGCAGCAGGGCTGACTGGGGCAGGGCCTGAGGTGCCTGGGGCGAAGGAGATGCCCACCCTCCTGGGTGAGCGGGCACGTGAAACACGCTGCTGGGAGGGTGGTGCTGGTAGGGGGGTTGGCAGCTGTACCTGTTGTTGGGATGGGCACAGAGGTGTCCGCCACCACCAGTGAGCTTCCATCGGAGGAGGAGTCACTGTCACTGGTATCCCCTTTTGTCCCCATTGTGGAGCTCCCCTCACCCTCCGTCCCACTGGTGCCTTCACCCTCAGTGGATTCGACCTCATGGGCTATGTGGGTTGCAGCTCCCTCTGTCGCCGGTGCCTCTGCTCATCCGCCAGATGATGCTCATGCACACAACGACAGGGTGACAAAACAAGAAGGGGGGGAGAGACAGAGGATACACTTGGTCAATGCCAGCAACAACACTGCCATTGGCGTACACAACACACTGCGCTGCCCTATGCACTTGGCCATGCCCCAACCAGTCACTAAAGTAGTCACCAGCCCATGGGGTACGATGCCTAATGTCAGCATCTGCACACCTGACACCCACAAGACCCTTCCCAGTAGTAGTTGGCCACTTGTACAATTGGGGAAGGAGTGCTTTAGAGCCTGCAAATAGGGGACCTACCATGCCATGATCGCCCTGGCCTAGGGGCACCCAGAGCCCACATCCCACACCCAGATAGTTCCTAAAGTGCGCAAAGTCAGCTTTCTGAATCTGTACTCACCCCCTTGTGGCTGCTGTGATACCCTCAAGCGATCATCGCATGTTCTCTTGCAACTTGTCCAGTATCTGGCCCAGTGTATCCTGGGAATGTTGGTATGCTCCCAGGATCACGGTGAATGACTCCTGGAGAGTCAGTCCCTGGGCCTGTCCTCCCCCTGTCGCACAACGGTTCCCTGTTATCCTGTGTCTCTGTCCCCTGAACCGTGTGCCCACTGCCACTGACCCCAAGTCCCTGATCGTCCTGTGTTTGTGGGGTGCCCTGGGGTCCCTATCGTGGTTGACACACTGCTGATTGATGTGTGCTGGGGACAGAGGTATGGGCCTGCTGGGTGGGTGCAATGGTGGTGTTTCCTGCGGGGGAGGCTGTGGCAGGGGAACCGACTGTCCAGGGTGTGTGCATGAATGTCTGAGTGTGTGTGTTGTTTGCGTGGGTGTATGCATGTGAGTGAATGCTTGTAAGAATGGTGAAGTGAGTGCGTGTCTTCATGTCAGTGTGATTGTGTGTAAGAATGTGTGTGAGCATGTCTGGAAATATGTGTGAATGAATGCGTATATGTCAGTGTGTGAATGAATGTGTGTATGTCAATGTAAGTGAATGGGTGTATGCCTGGTGTGTGTGGGTGTCTGTGTGCATGTATGCAGGGAGGGTTGTGGGGTGAGGGGCGCTGTGACTGTAGTGAGGGCGGGGTGAGAGAGGGTGATGTGTGTGTGTGTGGCTGTGGGGGGGTGGGGTCAGTTGTGTGCACATGTATGGGGGTGGGGGTGAGTCAGTGGATCGGAGGGGGTTAGTTTGTATATCAGGTGGGTATTGGGGGTGAGTATGGATGGAAGGGAGTGGGGGTCATCAGGTGAGTGTTGGGGGGATGGGGGAGCCACCTTCTTGTGACAGGGAAGGAATTCCATGTTACCAGTAGGGCCTACCGGCATAGTTTTTGTGGCGTTGCTAGCACCACGAAAACCATGGTGGTAAGCCGGCTCATAATGCCATTGGCGGTACTATGCCGGTCGCCGGGCTGGAGATAGACCTCTCTGGCCCGGTGGCTCATACCGCCATGGTGTATACTGCCAGCCTGCTACATTATCCCTGGTGGTCAGAAGACCACCAGGAACATAAAGAGGGCCTATATCTCTTAAGCTGTATGCATTTCATGTAATGTCAGAGTGGATGGAATGAGTATAGGTAAGCAGGAAATATGCCTTCTTTGTCACAGACACTTTCTTGACTATATAGAAATCCTAATTGGAGATATTGCAGATAGGTACAATGTATTGAACAGTAAGGTAAGATATGCAGAAAAGCATGCAAAGCTGCTGACTAATCTACCCAAGGACCATTGTTGGAACAAACTCAATGGAATTAAACAGTTTTTCAAATCTCAAGAGAACAGAATTATATCAATCAACGAAAATCATTCAGGCATGGTATATTCAGCCAATGCTGGCAAACATTTAGTTTATCCTCTAATGTCATTTCTGTGGTTGAAAGTGTGGTTTGGAGCTGCAGGGAAAAAAGTGATCAGAGCTAAGCAGTCCTTCCTACTTTCGTACCTAACCATTCCTACAGCCCTCCAACTAATGTTCTACTGGTGTTAGACCTTAGAGTAGTAATGGAATGTTTTCCAGGTCCTCCTGATATATGGATGGTCCCATCATTATGTCACACTCATTGAATGAAGCAGCTCGGAAGTAGGAAACATAAATCATTTTAGGAAAGACTGTCAATGCCTAAAACGACTGAGCATTGTTACCCACCCATCCCACAGGAACATTATTGCATTACCTGGGAAACCAGTTCATGTAAAAAAGAACACCCACTCCCTTAATACTCTAAAACATACATGAGTTGCTGGTACACCATAGCCCCATTTGAACATGGGGCCTTGGTACTGAGGCCCTCATTACGACTTTGGTGGTCTTCGGGCAAGACCGCCATGCGTCATACCTTCACCATACTGCCAGTGGTGGCTGTACAGCGACCGCCGTATTACGAGTCACAAAGAACAAACCACCCAAATCCAGCCAAAAAAACAAAACCTTCAGGCTGACCTACAGTGAAAGAGTGACTGTCCTACTGCCGGCCCCACCACGCCGACACCAATCCGACCTCCCTATTACGAGTCAGTTTACAGCACAGTGGCACATGCACAGTGTTAAACCATGGGTGGTTCGCACCGCTGCGGTTAAAAAAGGCACCGCCATTAGTAGCCAACACCACATTGGACAATTCAAATATCCCGCACCTGAAACACATACACACAGCTCACACACCTGCTCACTGTAGTATAAAACACCCCCCACACACACACCAACGATCCCTTGCAACTCCCACTACCAACCACAGAGACACGAGCCATGAAGCACATCCCCTACACTACAAACAGCTTCACATTGCACACTTTGCACACACCACCACACAGCCTATCAGTACCCACATCCAAATACCCCCACACTACCAATCACTCCGCACTGCACCCTACCAGCACAGCACCCCCCCACAACAAGTCATGCCAGAAGCACCCACGGTTCACAGACAATGAGTTGTGGGTCATGGTGGATGAGATCATCTGAGTAGAGCCACAACTGCTGGGAGCCCAGGTCCAGCAAACATCATTGGCCAGGAAACGGTATTAAGGCAGAGGATCGTCAACAGGCTCAACTCAATCCGAACCTATCCACACATAAGGGAGGATGTCAGAAAGAGGTGGAACGACCTGAGGTGGGTGGTTGATTGAGGGCAGCACTGCAGCCAGAAGTGGGTGAGTACACACTCTCACTTACAATGTGTGCTGCCACAGTGGCTCTGAGTGTGCACTATTGGAAAGCTGTGGAGTGTGTACTAGGTAGATTCATGTCCACTATGGGTATTCAACAACCAGGCAGGACTGGCTACATAGATGTGTGGCCATGCAATGCAGTCAGTGAATGGAATGCAACTACCCATGCAGAATTCAGTTGGTTCGGTAGTCCAGGAATTGTGTGTCTCAACGGACATGGGAAGTGGGCAGGTACTGGGCAGGTGTGACGGGTATGCCTCTCATCATGTACACAATTACATCTGTCACCATCAGCTGCACACATGTGCATTGCTGTAGTTCCCCCATGGTATTCCATTGTTGTAGCATGTGGAGATGAGGGCATGGCATCGGAGGATGTTGTAGTTACTCTTTGTGCTGGCTTTGACCAATTGCAACTTGTCTCTCTCTCTCCCACCCTTCCTCCCTCTCCTCCTCTGTCTTTGTGTGCATCAGCATCATCTGGCGAAGGAGAAGGGGCACCGGTGAGTAGGGAAGCTGCAGCCCACAGACCCCAGGAGGCTGATTCCTGTGGAGCTGTGGGGACCAGTGGGACGGTGGGGGAGGGGAGTGCCACGAGGGAGACAGGATCTACCACACCATCTTAAGATTTCTCCTCTGATAGCGGCTCCCTGGTGGTGGCGGACCCATCTGGGCCCATGCATGCAACATCCTTGTCTGCCACTCCCATTACCAGCACCGCCCTTCCTGTAGCTCCCCAGTCAGTTGCCCATGCCCGCTCACCCTGGAGGGTGGACATCTCCTTCGCCGCAGGCACCTCTGCTACTGCCCCAGTCAGCCTTGCTGCCCTCAATGAGGAGGCTATTGACCTCCTGAGGTCTGTCTCTGTGGGGCAGCCAAACATTGTGAATGCCATCTGGGACTGGCATCCCAGATGCAGCAGACCATTGCATTCCTGGAAGACATTCTTGGTGCACTGGCTGGCCTGCAGAGATCGTTTCAGGCTCTGGCCTCCTCCTTGATGGCAGCCAGTGTCCCTTCTTCTTCCGTCCCCTCCTCCAGCTACCTGTTCCCAAACCCACACCCTCTCCCCTCACCCATCCAAGGCACACTTATTGACCCAAATGCATCCACATCAACAGACACACTACACAAGGACAGACATAAGCACCACAAATGCCACCACCACCATGAACACAAACCACATTCAGAGGCAGATGCCAACATCCACTGCTCCACCGACTTCCCCACCACCTCCCTCCTCACCGTCACAACACCACTCACACCTGCAGTCACCACCTCATCAGTCCCAGATCCTGCCACATGTGCTCTCACTGCCACCATCACCACAACATCACACCCCCATACACGCACCCCATTCACCACATGTTCACACCCCACGACAATCAATACTTCCACATGCAGCACATCCATTCTACCTGCAGACACTACATCAACTTTCCCTCACACACTGTATCTCCTCCCCCTCTTCCCAGTACACCTAAATGCCCACACTCACCCACCCAACAGTCACCCAGCACACACGTCATCCACCCATACACCTGCACCCAAGGCACATCCAGGTACACACCTCTCAACCATTCCCTCTGAACCCAAATGTCCTTCCCATGACCTACCTTCTGCCTCTAAGAAAAGTTTCCTGCAAGACTTTTCACTGTTCCACATCACTGTCCCAATCCCTGTTCCCCTCCAAGCTCCCTGCTACCCTTCCCAGACCCCTGCCTTCCACCTCCCAGTCGTCCTCTGGTCCTCGCCATGCCCCTCCCCCACCTAAGTCTTCCACCCCACCAAGTCCACAGTTACCCCTCCCATACCCAAGGCCAAGCCCACTCCCTCCACTTCCAATGCCAAGCCCACTCCCGCCACTTCCAAGGCCAAGTGCAAGCTGCCCCAGCTAAACTACTCCTTCCAAAGGCAAGACTAGGGACTCCCCCTCCAAATCCACCACCAAGGACCCCCCCTCCAAGCCCAAACCCCCCACCACCACTACCCGGCCCCCCTAATCGCTGAGGTACCTGCATGCCCCTTGATGCCCCTGCCCAGTGAAGGCCAGCACTTTGCAGTCAGGAGTCAAGTCAGGGTATCATTCTGTGCCCAGTGTGCTCGGAGCACTACAAGAAATTTGAACTGACCCTTGGGCCTCTTTGTACATAGTTCTGCCTACTTAATGTGCTCTTTTTAATAGAGCTACACCACTGCTCCATTGGTGTCAATGGTAACAACTTTGTCCTGGCTTTCCTTCAACATGTATGTGTGGTGAATGTGTAATTTTGTGAGTGTGGTGTGTGTGTGTGTACTAATGTCCTTTCCTCCAGTGTGTGCTAGGCTGGTGTACATATGGTTTGTGTCTAGGTTGGCGTTGCTGGTCCTGGAGGTAATGGCCAGCAGGAGCTTTGGGAAGGCTTGCAATTTGCGTGTTCCTGAAGATGAGTGTTCCCTTTTAAGTTGTTCATTTCTGCCAGGCTTTTCGTGGCGGTGAGACTGCCCTGGAAATCCTGGCAGTGTGCAGCCTCATAATATGGTCGTGGGAACCAGCCTGACCACTGTCCTGGAGATGTGTACCGCCGGTCGCGGCGGTCCATCCACAGTGGCAGCTCAGACATAAACTTGGCTGTGTTCTGCAGGTGCCTTCCCTTTACTCGTAATATGGTGGTATTCACTGCTGAACCGCGGCTTTCCGACCTCCACTGTAGTGGTCCATAGACTGCCAAACTCGTAATGAGGGCCTTAATGTTTGTAATAACTTGCATGTTTACATCACACTTTATAATACACCTATGCCAAGTGCTATAAGTAATATGTGTGACCTATAAGTAATAGGTGTTCCTATTGCCTAATTTAATAGCAATAAATGTAACAACCCCAAAAGAATGAAAGGCTGAGCTGTTCTTGCCAAAATTCAGATTTGTGTCCCACAGATCACTGCAAATTTCAGCAGAAAGCATTCAAGTCACTGAGCTAACCTGGGTGCTTTCAAAGAATTCAGCGAAAAAAGTAAAATTTTTGTCATTAGGGATTTCATTTCTGGTGGTATTCTTTGTGGCTGAACTTATTTTATGAGTTGCACCCTGAGGCCTGGATTTCTGCAAATCCTCCAATATTCTTCTTCAGCAATACAATATTCTCAAAAGCACAGTTCTTTATCTCTGGTCATCAATCCTGAGCTGCAGCTTAATAGCAGAAGACATGTTCAGTTTGAGGATCTGTAGTTCAGTGTACACTAACTTATCAAATAATTTCCACTTGAAATTTCAAAGCCAACACACAACAATTGTAACCTAAAGTAGTTGCAAATTCAATACATAAAAATATGTAGTATAAAGGCAACAAATCATCTTGCTCCAACCTAAAAATGCAGCTCAGATGTCTCCAAAATTTATGATAAGGTGTACTATATAAGACACTGTTAGAAATGGGGTCTTGGGTTGCCAGTCAGGTTGCCCCCTGTCCAAGCAAGGACCCTTACTCTAGTCAAGGTAAGTCACACACAATCCAAATTATCCTGTGCCCACCCTCTGGTAGCTTGGCACTCAGCAGTCAGGCTTAACTTAGAAGGCAATGAGTAAAATATTCGTGCAATAAATCAATCAATAACACAGTATAGCACCACAAAAATACACCTCACAGTGTTTAGTAAAAATATATAATATATATCTGATAAGATGCAGGTCAAAACGATTAAAATGCAATAAGGATTTGTTGAGATACCACTGTAAAAGTGATATAAAGTGTCTTTAGTCTTTTAAAAGTAATACATGTCTCTTTCAAGCAAAAAGTACATGGTGCGCGTTCAAAATCTCTGCAACGAACCGCAGAAGAGATGTGTGGAAAACAGGGAGGTGTGCGTCGATTTCTCGGGCCGCACACGGCGATGCGTCATTTAGTTTTCACGCAGGGACGGCTGTGTGTCGATTTCTGGCACTCGGTCGTGGATCATCTTCGGGTTGAGGGATTTCCGGATGCCCTGGGGATGATGTGTTCGATTTCCGGCACTGACAGGACGAAGTCCTAGGTCTGCGTGAAAATTTCTACCGCACGGCCTGAGCTACGTTGATTTCTCTCTGGAAGTCAGGCTCCGTCATTCCGGCTCGGCTGTGCATTGATCCAGTGGGCTGTGTCGAATTTCCGGTCGCTACGTTGGCGCTGCATTGATCTTCTCATTGCGAAGTCGGGGAAGTGTCGTTTCGGTTCGCCATGCGGTGAATTTTTCACTGCGGTGCACGCTGTGTGTCGTTTCTGGTAGGCTGTGTGTCGATTTTTGCTGCACAAGAAGTCCTTCTTGTAGAGATGAAGGGGTTCATTACAACCCTGGCAGACGGTGATAAAGGTGCGGTAATACCGCAAACAGGCTGGCGGACAAAAAAAGGGAATTATGACTGTGGCGGAAACCGCCAACATAAACAGCCACTTTAACACTCCGACCGCCACAGCAGTAAAGACAAGCAGCGCGGCGGTCACCGCCAACAGACAGGCGGAAGACAATGTACCGCCCACAGTATCACAACCCGCCAATCCGCCACCTTTTCCGGGGTGGATTCACCGTGGATAAAAACACAGTGGAAACAGCTTTTGCAATGGGAAAACGCTCACCTTAACACAGTCCACGACAAAGGAGGACACCATGGAGCCGGAATTACAAATCCTACCTGCCCTTGTCTTCCTGCTCATTTGTGAACACCAGCAACGGCGGCGGCGAAGACAACGGTGAGTACTGCACCTACGACATAGTGGAGGGGGAGGCAAAAGTCAGGGGGACACACACGCAACACCCTCACCCCCACCCTCGCACATTATAACACACACAGCTATGCATGTCAAAACATCACAGAAACAACCCACAACCCCCCCGGAAAAATGCAAAGACCAAAGGAAATCAGTCGAAAAATTGTAATGTATCAAAATACAGTTACCAAATATATACAGATATATATATACACATTCAAAAGTATATACATTACGAGAAGCAGTGCAGGCATGCACATATCAATGTCCGTGCACCACTGGTCCAAAAATGCATGGGCGAGGCCCACAATAGATACCTGTCCACAAACGGAGAGAACACTGCTGGGGCATCAGATCGAAATACAACAGGCACCTCAGGGGGAAGGAAAGAGGGGGCACCTCAGCCAGATTACAGCACCACGCCAGATCCACGATGGGGCTCCATGCCCATTGATGTATCCTGGGGAGTGCAAAGCCACAGTCTCTCAAGTCTCTACAGTGGTTGGTTTGCCCACTGAACAATCCTGGGGAGTGCAAAGCCACAGTCTCTCAAGTCTCTACAGTGGGTGGTTTGCCCACTGTTCAATCCTGGGGAGTGCAAAGCCACAGTCTCTCAAGTCTCTACAGTGGTTGGTTTGCCCACTGAACAATCCTGGGGAGTGCAAAGCCACAGTCTCTCAAGTCTCTACAGTGGGTGGTTTGCCCACTGTTCAATCCTGGGGAATGCAAAGCCACAGTCTCTCAAGTCTCTACAGTGGTTGGTTTGCCCACTGAACAATCCTGGGGAGTGCAAAGCCACAGTCTCTCAAGTCTCTACAGTGGTTGGTTTGCCCACTGATCAATCCTGGGGAGTGTAAAGCCACAGTCTCTCAAGTCTCTACAGTGGTTGGTTTGCCCACTGAACAATCCTGGGGAGTGCAAAGCCACAGTCTCTCAAGTGGATAACAGTCTCCACTGGTTCTGGAGGGGGAATGGTGCCGACACTGCATTTAGCTCCCCGTGACGGTTCCTGTACCGTCACAGTCCCAGCTGTACATGGGATAACGATGCTTGATGTGGAGGTGTTTCCTTGTTCAGCTGTGCTTTGCCATGGCGGTCTCTGATCTGTTCAGCGGTTGTCTGCCCTGTTCAGCGGTGCTGTGCCCTGTTCAGCGGTCTTCACCATGGCGGTGATTCCCTTGTTCAGCAGGGCTTTGCCATGGCAGTATCTGATCTGTTCAGCAGTTGTCTGCCCTGTTCAGCGGTGCTGTGCCCTGTTCAGCAGTCTTCACCATGGCGGTGATTCCCTTGTTCAGTGGTGCTTTGCCATGGCGGTCTCTGACCTGTGCATTGGTGTGTGGCATGATGGTCCCTCATTTTCCTGCGGGGCTGTGGCAGCCGGGGCCCTCCAGGACATTGACTCCGGCGGTGGTCTCCTGACCAGTGACGATACTCGTGCCCTCCTGGGCAATGACACTGGCGGTGGTCTCCTAACCAGTGACGATACTCGTGCCCTCCTGGGCAATGACTCTGGTGGTGGTCTCCTGACCAGTGATGATACTCGTGCCCAGTGACGGTACTCGTGCCCTCCTGGGCAATGAATCTGGCGGTGGTCTCCTGACCAGTGACGATACTCGTGCCCTCCTGGGCAATGACTCTGGCAGTGGTCTCCTGACCAGTGACGATACTCGTGCCATCCTGGGCAATGACTCTGGCGGTGGTCTCCTGACCAGTGACGACGCTGCTGGCGGTGGTGTCCCGGCCGCCGGGGAGGATGGCGCCCTTCTCCGCCGTGCTGCTCTCACCAGACTGTGCAGACTTCCTCTGGCCCTTCACCACCTTTGGAGGAGTCACAGCTGACTCTGCAATCCCCCTGGGACCCTTGTGAGCAGTTTTGCCATCCGGAGTCTTCACCCTGTCCCGTCGGCCACTTTCCAATTTGAGATGCTTTACAGGGGGTGGACTGGCAGTGCTTTGGCTCCATGTCACACTGTCTGCCCTGGTGGCCGGTGCACTCCACACACCTCTAACACACAAAACTGGTACTGGAGTCTTTTTGGCTAAGGTGCTACTACGGGACTTATGAATTGGAGGGGTGGGGATGGGGGCAAAGATGTCAACGTTGCTGAGGGAGAGTTTATGACGAACACTGGGATGGGTAGCTGGAGGGGGTCTGGGAGTGGAGGAAGAGGAGGTGGTTGTAGGAGGTGTCACTTTAGGTGTTTTGGGTGCAGGTGCAGGTACTGGAGGCTGTCGTGAGGTGGATGGATGTTGTGTGTGTGGGTGCCCGCGTTTGTGTACTTTTGGAGGGGGCGTCACAGACACACTGGGAGAGGACACAGGGGACGTGTAAATGGGAGTGGGGATGGTGAGTGCAGGTGAGCGGGGTGTGGTGCTGGGTGTTCTGGTGCGAGCCCTAGTGCCTGTAGATGTAGTGCATGCAGGTGAGAGTGTAGACGACATTGGGAGGGAGGAGGGAGACGACGAGGAGGGGGACACAGTGGAGGCAGTGGATGTTGCTGTGTCTGTATGTGTCTGATGCTTGTGTGAGTGCCTGTGGGATGTGTGGTGCCTATGTTTGCCTGAGCTACTTTTGTGTGTTGAGGTGTGTGCATGCTTGTCTGTTGGTGTGCTTGGGATAAGCTGGGGTACAGGGGATTGGGTCTGGGTGGAGGAAGTTGGAGGGGGGAGGCTAGACACAGGGACAATGGCTGCCATCAGTGCTGAGGCCAAAGATTGCAGGGTTCGATGAAGGGCAGCCTGACCAGAATGAATGCCCTCCAGGAATGCATTACCGTGTTGCAACTCCCTTTCTACACCCTGGATGGCATTCACAATGGTAGACTGCCCAACAGTGAGTGACCTGAGGAGGTCAATGGCCTCCTCACTGAGGGCAGCAGAGGTGACAGGGGCAGGGGCAGGGGCTGAGGTGCCTGGGGCGATGGTGATGCCCACCCTCATGGGTGAGCGGGCACGGGGCGAACGCTGAGGGGCTGCTGGGAGGGCGGTGCTGGTAAGGGAGCTCCCATCGGCAGACGAGTCCGTGTCGCTGGTTGGTGATCCGGTGCCCGACGTGAAGCTCCCCTCGACCCTCCGTCCCACTGGTGCATTCTGAGTCCGTGGTGTGGCCCTCCATGGCCATGTGGGATGCAGCTCCCTCGTGCTCCGGTGACACTGTACCTCCGCCTGATGATGCTGATGCACAAAAGAACATGGAGAGCAGAAAAAGGGGGGGGGGACGACAGAAGAAACCAGGTTGAGTGCATGGCATACCGCTACCGTTGGCGGACAATACAGACACAGCAGCCCCCTGCACTACGCCGCGCTCCTGGCCTCTACAGATGCAATTCCTGGGATATGGCCTACATCGCTATGGTGGACATCTGCACTCAGGGGCATGTATACCTGTACTTGGCACTCTACTGCGGTGGGGTGGAGTGCCACATGGCCTGCATTACGGAGGGTCCTAGCCTATGGAAGTCGCCCACCCACAGCCCTCCTCCCACACCTAGACCCCTCAACTGCGCACAAAGTCCCCAGAATGATTGTGTACTCACCCCCTTGTGTCTGCTGTGATGCCCTCAAGCGCCCATCCAACTCCTGGTAGGCCACCGCCAGGATCCGGAACATCAGGGGGGTCATGGTGCGACAGGCACCCCTCCCACGTTGGGAGGCCATCCCCAGCTGAGCCTCCGCCGTCTTCTTGCTCCAGCGGCAAATGTCCTCCCATTTTTTACGTCAGTGGGTGCCCCGTCTCTGGTGGACCCCCAGGGTCCGGACGTCCTTGGCGATGGCACGCCAAATGTCCTTCTTCTGGTGGGCGCTGACCTACATGACACGCACAAGGGAAGAAGAGAATTCATTAGCAAGAGCACCGTCGAAGTGAGTGGCCCCCATCACAGTCCTTCATGTTCACTGCACTCTGCCCACTTCCCTCTTACAACCAGCCCTCTCCACCCAGGCATAGCCCATACAACGTGCTCCCTGTGTACTTACCTGTTGGTCTGGAGGACCGTAGAGTACTGTGTACTGGGGGAGGACCCCGTCCACGAGCTTCTCCAACTCCTGAGCAGTGAAGGCAGGGGCCCTTTCCCCAGACGCAGCAGCCATTGTCTCTTCCAGACCGAGGTCACAGCAGCACTTGCAGTGTAGGTCCTCTCCTGTCGAAGATCAGGTATCAAGTGATTGAACAGATAGAAAATGGCGGTCACGTCCGCGGCGGTGACGTCCGCGGCAGTGCGTCTCATCACCGCCGGAGCACTTCATTATTGGCTCCTGGGACCCATAGGGTCCAATGTTAACCAATGCAGCTTTGCGCCAAGGTCTTTGACCGCGTCCCGCGACGGTGTACAACGCCAGCGCAGTTACCTCACATCCCACTGTCCCAATTTAGCGGTCAGGCAGCCGCCATTTTAGGGGCCCACATGGGTTAATTTGCAACTGCGTCACACATACCTGGGCCTACACTCGACACACATACAGGAAGATTTTTGTCTTTGGTGTCATGTTCTGTGTATCTGTGGGTAAATACCTGGGATTTTGTTGACTCTGTAGTCACTGTTGTCCTTCCTAGGCACCGTCAGCTTGGACATTTGAGAAGATGGCGGAATCCTCCGGTGTACCGACCGCTGGTGGACCTGTTGACAATGGAGGAGCGAAATTTACTCATCACCTACAGGTTTGACCGTGCCACTATCCAGGAACTATGTACCCAGTTGGAACCAGACCTGATGTCACCAATCCGCCATCTCACAGGAATCCCCCCTCAAGTGCAGGTGCTGTCAGTGCTCCATTTCCTTGCAAGTGCATCGTTTCAGACAACAGTGGCTATGGCATCAGGGATGTCCCAGCCTATGTTCTCAAATGTGTTGTCCAGAGTGTTGTCTGCCCTGCTGAAACACGTAAGGAGCTACATCGTTTTCCCTCAGGTGGAGGATTTGCCAACAGTGAAAGGTGACTTCTATGCCCTTGGACATATCCCCAACATCATAGGTGCTATTGATGGGACCCATGTAGCTCTGGTCCCCCCCCACAGGAGTGAACAGGTGTACAGGAACCGGAAGAGTTATCATTCCATGAATGTACAGATGGTATGTTTGGCAGACCAGTACATCTCCCAGGTGAATGCTATGTTCCCTGGCTCAGTGCATGACGCCTACATCCTGCGCAATAGCAGCATCCCTTATATGATGGGTCAACTCCAGAGGCACCGGGTGTGGCTATTGGGGGACTCTGGTTACCCCAACCTGTCCTGGCTATTGACCCCAGTGAGGAATCCCAGGGCAGAGGAACGCTACAATGAGGCCAATGGGCGGACTAGGAGGGTGATCGAACGCACCTTCGGCCTCCTGAAGGCCAGGTTCAGGTGCCTGCATATGACAGGTGAGTCCCTATTCTACTCACCAAGGAAGGTGTGCCAGATCATCATCGCCTGCTCGATACTTCACAATCTTGCTTTGCGACACCAGGTGCCTTTTCATCAGGAGGATGGTCCAGATGGCGGTGTTGTGGCAGCTGTGGAGCCTGTGGAGCCTGTGGACAGTGATGAGGAGGACGCTGAGGAGAAGACATAGACAACAGGGAGTCAGTCATACGGGTATATTTCCAGTGACACACAGGTGAGAACAGTTTTCTTTTTACCATTACATTCACTTTCACACTCCTACCTCTATCCTGTCTGTCAGTTCATAGCAGTATTTGGTCACTGAGTTGTACCTTTCCATTATGGTTTCACAGGTGTGGTTAGCAACGTGTGTCATCTGCTTGCATCCTTCAAGGACTTGTGATGTGTGACATAGGTATGTTGGCTATAAAATTGGAAAGCATGTTGACACTGTCATTGATAATACATATTTACCAAATCACAGACTGGCTCCAGATTGTTTTGTGGGTCAAGGGTGTTTATTTCAGTGCTCAAAAATGGAGGGGGGTAGTGATATGGTGATGGGGGACGGTGGAGGAATGTCCATGGCAGAGTCCAGTCCATTAGTCACACAGGTGCACTGACCATATGGGCATAGGAAGGGGAGATGGGGCAGTTCCAATCGGGACATGGTAACAAAGTGAGACAGAGGGAGGACAATCAGGGTGGCCTCATTTCCTGGCGGGGGTCTTGCCATGTTGCTCTGTCCTGTTCCTGGATCTCAGGGACCGCTTGCGGGGTGGTTGTCCGTGTGCAGGGGGTGGGGTGCTGGTGTGGTGGTCCTGTTGCAGGGCGTCCTGTCCACTAGCGCCGGCGGAGGTGGTGGGCAGTTCATCATCCATGCTAGTGTCAGGGGCCCCTTGGAGTGCCACGGTGTCCCTCATGGTCTTTTGTATGTCCTTCAGCACCCCTATGATGGTGCCCAGGGCGGAGCTGATGGTTCTGAGCTCCTCCCTGAACCCCAAATACAGTTCGTCCTGCAGGCGCTGGGTCTCCTGAAACTTGGCCAGTACCGTCGCCATCGTCTCCTGGGAGTGGTGGTATGCTCCCATGATGGAGGAGAGGGCCTCGTGGAGGGTGGGTTCCCTTGGCCTGTCCGCCCCCTGTCGCACAGCAGTCCTCCCTGTTCCCCTGTGTTCTTGTGCCTCCGTCCCCTGGACAGTGTGCCCACTACCACTGCCCCCAGGTCCCTCTTGTTGTTGGGGTGGTGGGTTATCCTGGGTTCCCTGTAGTGGTGGACACACCGCTGATTGACGTGTCCTGGGTACGGAGGTATGGGCCCGCTGGGTGGGTGCTGTGCTGGTGTTACCAGAAAGTGGAAGGTCAGTGTTGGGCTGTGCCTGTGCAAGGGGAACCGACTGTCCCGAGGCCCACGATGGTCTGGGCTGGTCATCAGGATCCAGTAGGGCAGAGCTGCTGTCGTCACTGTGGGCCTCTTCTGTGGGTGGAGTGGAGTTGTCTGGACCCTCCGGTGTGGTGAAGTTCCGTAGTGGTCCTGCAGGGATATAACACCATGATTAGTGCATGTGTGTGAGTAATGGTGTGCAATTGGTGGGTGTTTGTGTACCCCAGTGCAAGCATTCCTGTGTGTGGGTTTGTGTGATGATGGTTAGGGGGTTGTTATGGATATGTGCAGTGAGCATGCTTTGGTGAGGGCTGACCATGCTTTGTTTTTGCATGCGGGCTTGGTGTTGGGATGGGTGGTTTGTGTTATGAGTACATTATTGAGGAGTTGTAGTGATAGGGGAGGGGGTGAGGGTGGGGATGTGTGATGGCATGCAGGTAGGGTGGGGGATATAATAGTTGAGATTTAACTTACCAGTGTCCATTCCTCCACCGACTCCTCCGAGGCCCTCTGGATGCATGACGGTCAAGACATGCTCCTCCCATGTTGTGGGGAAGGAGGTGGGGGTCCGCCGCCAGTCTGCTGTACTGCGATGTTGTGCCTGGATACCACTGAACGCACCTCTTCCTGATGTCCTCCCGATTTCTTGGATGCTGTCCCACTGCGTTGACCCTGTCCACGATTCTTTGCCATAGCTCCATCTTCCTGGCTATGGATGTGTGCTGCACCTGTGAGCCAAATAGCTGTGGCTCTACCCGTAGGATTTCCTCCACCATGACCCTGAGCTCCTCCTCGGAAAACCTGGGGTGTCTTTGGCGTGACATGAGGTGGTGTGGGTGATGTGTGGGGTGGTGTGAGTGTTGATGTGTGTGGTGATGTGTAGTGGTGTGTGGTGTATTGTGCGTGTAATGTTGTATGGATGATGGTGTTGTGTGCCTCTGTGTGGTGGGGTTCTCAGTTGCTGTGCTCTCTGTCTCTCTGGCCTTCGTCAAAATTTCTGGTCGTAGGGGTTTGTGGGTGATGTGGGTGTGTGTTTTATATTGTGCTTGGTGTGTGGGAGTGGTGTTTGTATGTGTATCAGGTGTGTGTATTTTGAATTGTCCAATGTGGCGGTGTTTTGGAGATGTGTGAGTATTTTGAGCGCGGCGGTGTGTACAGCCAATGGAATACCGCGGTTGAAAGACCGCTGCGTGGATTCGTGTGTCGTGATAGCATGGGCGTGTTTCTGTTGGCGTGACGGTGGAGGTTTTGTTTTCGCCAGTTTATCACTGACCTTTGGTGTGGCGGTCTTGTGTGGGTGTCTGAATTTCGGCGGATTCCGAGATGTGGGTCATAATAGCTGTGGTGGAATTCCGCGGCCGCGGCGGTGTTTTGGCGGTCTTCTGCATGGCGGTAAGCGCCTTTTACCGCCAATGTTGTAATGAGGGCCGAAGTCTTTTTGGTCCTGAGACTTCAGGGAACAGGAGGCAAGCTCTATCCAAGCCCTTGGAGAGCACTTCTCACCACAGCCAGAGAGCTGCACGGAGGCAGGGCAACAGCACGGCAGCAGTCCTTCACAGAAAGCATTCAGGTGAGTCCTTTGGACAGCCTGGCAGGTCTTCTTGGCAGGATGCAGGTTCTGGTTCAGGTTCTCTTCTCCAGGAAGTGTCTTGTCAGGTAGAGTGTCTACCTCAGAAGTGTCTGTGTTGGCAGGGGTAGAGGCCCTGCTTAAATACCCAAATGTGCCTTTGAAGTAGGGGAGACTTCAAAGAGTGGCTTAGAAGTGCACAAGGTCCCTTTTCCGTTCAATCCTGCCTGCTGGGGTCCCAGTGGCGGGTGTGCAGTCCTTTGTGTGAGGGCAGGCTACTGTCCTTTGACATGTAATTGTCAGGCCCTCTACCCTCCCAGCCCAGTAAGACCCATTCAAAATGCAGATAAATGCAAGTGAGGCTGAGTTTCCCGTGTTTGGGGTGTGTCTGAATGAATGCACAAGGTAGCTGTCAACTGAACCCAGCCAGACATGGATTGTAAGGCACAGAAAGATTTAAGTGCAGAGAAATGCTCACTTTCTAAAAGTGGCATTTCTATAATAGTAATACTAAATCCAACTTCACCAGTCAGTAGGATTTTTATATCACCATTCTGGCCATAGTAAATATGACCTTCCTACTCCTTTCAGATCAGTAGCTACCACTCAAACAGTATAGGAGGGTAGCCCCAATGTTAGCCTATGAAGGCAGCAGGCCTCACTGCAGTGTAAAAATGAATTTAGGGGTTTTACACTACCAGGGCCTATAGAGCGCACACGTTCATGTCCTGCCTTTTACCTACATAGCACCCTTCAATATGGGCTATCTAGGGCCTACTTTAGGGGTGACATATGTAGAAAAAGGAGAGTTTTAAGGCTTGGCAAGTACTTTTAAATGGCAAGTCGAAGTGGCTGTGAAATTGCACACGGGCACTGCAGAGGCAGGCCTGAGGCATGGTTAGGGGGCTACTTATGTGGGTGGCACAACCAGTGCTGCAGCCTACTAGTAGCATTTAATTTACAGGCCCTGGGCACATGTAGTTAACTTGACTAGAGACTTACAAGTAAGTTAAATAAGCCATATGGGTATTAGCCAATGTCACCATGTTTTAAGGCGAGAGCATGTGCACTTGAGCACTGGTTAGCAGTGGTAAAGTGTGCAGAGTCCTTATGCGAGCAAAAATGAGGTAAAAAAAAAAGGAGGAAGGCAATAAAGTGTGCAGAGTCCTAATGCGAGCAAAAATGAGGTAAAAAAAAAAATGAAGAAGGCAAAAAGTTTGGAGGTGACCCTGCAGAAGGGCCATTTCCAACAAACATCAAGGCCCAGATTTACAAGAAGTGGTGCAAAACTGTGCTAGCGCAGATTTGCAACACAAAATTTAACGCCATGCTAAGACATTTCCTTGTGCCATGTTAGCTCCATATTTACAATATGGCGCAACACGGCAGTAAGGAAAGCTTAGCTCCAAAAATAAAGGTGCTAATCTTAGCAATGTGTTGCAGAAGAAAATTACGCTATTGCTGAAGAGGTGCTAACCTGATTTGCAGCACGTTACATGACGCTAATCATAATTGCGTTACTTTTCGGCTAAAAGCGTCCAGGAAAAGCCTGTGAAAATGCCAAACAGAAGACTGAAAATATAAAAAATTTAGAAGTCAGGATAGGAGAGATCCCAGAGACACCCCAATGAGCCATAAAGCTGCCAGGATGCCCATACAGAATCACAGGAGAAGAGGAAAATGAAGGGGAAGTGTAGGCTCAGTCAGGAGGAAAATAAAATACTGATCACAGAGGTAACACAACACCAACACCAGCTCTTTGTCACCTCTAAATTGCCAATCGGTAGAAAGGAGGCCGTTTGGCAGTTCATAGTAGATGAAGTCAACAGTGTGGCTGAGAATAGAAGAACTGTTGCAGGCTGTAAGAAGTGCTGGCACGATTGCAAGCGCAAAACTAAAGAGAAACTGTCCAGCAACTGAAAGATGGCACTGCAGACTGGAGGTGGAAGCCCCACACCAGAGGAGCAGCTGGATGAGCTTGAGGAGTTGGTGGCAGTGGGCATTCCGGATGAGGTGGTAGAAGGAGTCCAGGGAGAGGAAACTGCAGCAATTGAGAAGCTACAATAAACACAGGATAAGTTGCAGTGGGTGGGAATGTTGTAACTCTCAAATGACATAGGGGGAGGTACTTTGGAGGCACTGTATGCATGCTAATGGGCTGCATGGCGGCACACTAATGGCTAAATATCAAATGCATGTAATGTTTATTGATCCCCCCACTTAAAGGCACACATTACTTCACTACCCTCAAACCACTACTTTCACTGTGTCAACTGTACCATCTAGCCATGTCTGACTCACAATGAGCAGCACATATCTGGCATGTTGAGCATGTGGGGAACACCAAGGGCTGGGAAAGTCCTTCCTGTACCAATGGGAAACGGCAATAATGCAACTTTCACACAACAGATGGGGCTTTATTGTCTTACGCAGACACATCGCAACCATGGTGCAAGGGGGCATGTGTTGAGGGGATGACTGTTTTAGTGCATGGATGGACACCTTCTTGTATAGACACATGCACACAATGTGGGTGCATCTTATTATGGATGATGTAGGGTATTGCACACAAAACAAGAGACCAAATGGAGGATGCACATTGACAGTTACCCCCTTGCATTACTCTTTCAACTCATGCGGGTTGGCGTAGGGACCAGACACAGTCCCTAAAATGCAGATCTGGCAATGAAACAGAATCTGCTTACTTCCATGGGTCTTGCATGTGTACACCACAAACACCCATGGCATCCAAACGCCATGCAATGTATTGCAGGAAAAGGGTCACATGCAGATGCAAATGAAAAGATCTATAAGTGAGATGTGATATGATTTGTACATGTGAACTTGCACAAGGTGTCAACGGAGGGACATCCAAATGTATGTCCTGGTGGAACTGTGTGCAGCCAGGGGCCCGTGAATGAGGGACTTGATGTGTGGCTCAGTGCCATTAAAGTTAGTCAAAAATAAATTACAATCTTATGACAAAAAAGAGTAGTAGCTAGTACAGGACAACAGTGACATATCTCCATCTCATTGCAGAGACTGAAGAAATACCTCCTAGCCAGCTGCCTGTTCTTTACTTCCAAAATGGCCTTGATGACCAGCTACCAACCATCAATCCAGACACCATCTAGCAGGTCCTGGGTTCCATTTGGTCACCATTTCTAGTTGTGGGGAGGAAATACAGTGTTGCAAGGTCTCCAGATGACCCACCCAACAGAGCACACACACTACCTGCCAGCTCACACAGAACCCTGGACTCCCAGGACCCAGACATAATTTTCCAAAGACAAGCAGTAGGAGTCCAGCAGGAGCTGGCACAAAATGTGTGGATGGGAATGGAGACCATGGCGGGCAGCCAGGGTGAAATACAATGGTGCCAAAGTCCCAATAGGGACAACTCTGCTTCCATCAGAGGCACCCAGTCCCCGATGCATGGACTGAAGCAGTCCCAGGCCAAAATTGCTAGAGTCATTAGGCAGAGACACATAAAAATTCCCTACCAAGATGGCACCAGCACAGTAAGCAACAGGTTGGGGGAAATGCTCACTCTCATGCAGTCCATGCATCAGGAGCTGGTATCCATGAAGGAGTAGTTGGTTGCCTACCACTGTGACATTGCTGCTGTGTTGAGAAACCAGCAGTTTCTCCTTGCAGCAGTAATGCCTCACATTTACCCACAGATGACAGCTAGTAGGACCTGTGATTCCACCTTTTATGCCCCTGATGTGTATGTGCCTCCCTCAACTCCAACTCCAGCTTAATGCCTGGCACAGGAGGCACCACACAAATCAGAGGATGCAGATGAAAGAAACATTTTTCACCCATAAAACAGCCCTATAGCTACAGTCTGTGGCACATGGACAGTTTCTTTTTAGCTCTGGGTTTAAGATTGTGCGAGTGTTGCTAGAACAATCTCTGTCCCCACTTCTCTTTCCTACTGTCAATCAGGCCTCTGGACTGTCAATGTGCCCCATCCTACATTATGGCAATGTGATCACCTCTCGACTGAAGAACTCCTCTTCTGCACATGTCTGAGTACATGTTCCTCTACCTCCAGATCCTGTTTGGGCATCCAATGAACTGGGATCTCTCCAGGGGTCTATCTCCTATGCAATTACCTGGCTCAATAACTCTCAATAGCACATGTAAATAAATGCACTTTACACATGATCCGTGCGATTCTGTGTCTCAGGTCGAAACTATTTCAGGGTAGGGACATATGGAAAAGAGCTAAGTCAAAGTGTGTGCCTTCAGTAGCTCATGTGTATGATCTATAGCCCAGTCCCACTACAGGCATTCTAGCACAATGCTGCAATGTATGGCAGTCTTGCAGGTAATAGTTGCAGTATCTGCAGGAAGGTGTCTCTTTCAGAATGTGAAGCAATAATCGTATCAATCCAAAATGTGCCATGCAAACCCCAGCCCTGGGTTGGTGTCAGTATATTTTCCATTGCCTCAGGTACACGTATAATTTTATGGCTGATGCAGTGTCGAACGCAATGGATTTAGCTTGGGTATGGCCAAAGCACCACCCATTGAATGCTCCTTTGCTGCATCACCAAGCTGCAGGGGAGCTATACCTATAAATTGGCGTTGTGTCACCCAAAGTGCCACAGTGCCAACTTGTAGATTTGTGAAAGAAACCATCACCACCGTATTGTCACAATACATGATGGCATGGTGGTGTCAGTGCATTGAACATATGCCACTGAATACCTACCAAAGGGATGTATGTGCCTATTTATCTGGCACCATGCCACATATACTGACTGCAACATGGTTTTGGTGACTGAGAACTGATGAGAACCAAGCAATACATGAGGCATCCAAGCATAGCATGCATGTATTGACACCTGATACCAAGTACAACACATGTGGCTTGGCTAGGCAAGTCTGGTAGTTACATCACACCATTAATATAAAAAACATAATGCATGTGTAAGAATTTTGCGGCCAGGCATATGTGACTCTGTACCAAAACATCGATTAAGGGCAATTGTATTGACAAATATTCCATTGACAGTGCAAGTCACATACCTAAAAGACACAGTAAGATGCAATTAGATTACCTGTGTTCAATATGTATTGATCCACAACCAGAGTGCCACGTACCTTGCAGAAATTTGACTTGATTAGCTGATATTACACTATTGGCAACCTGACAAAAACCTCAGCATAGGAAATACATACTGTCACATATGTCACAAAGTGCTGCTTCTGTTACTGCAATGTGTTAAATGTTGCCTCTATAGACATGCTATCATCTACACAATAGAAATATTGGAGAGTGAGCTGTATGGTATAACAAGATTTATTGAACTACATATTATGTCTAAATACAAACTAACTAAATTACCTAAGGAAACTATCATATCCTACTCAAATTTATCCTACCTTATAACTACAACTATCTTAGCTATCTTAACCTATTCTAAACATCAGATGGCACAATTAACATTAACCCCTCTTAAATTACATCCACTGACAAAGACAACAGTGACTACAGCTAAACATTGACTTACTAAACATATGTGCTAAACAAATATATATTGTTTTGTATTTTTTGAAATGTTATATTTAGTTTTTGTTTTTAATTATTTTCTAAACATAGAACATTTACCTAAAACATCCCCCTCCGCCCCCACCCCACAACTATCACACTTATAACCACCAACACCACTCCTTCATAACATACAACTGTGGCCTAAAACTGCCTGCACTACACTAAATTAACTGTACCGATCTGTCTAAATTTTTTTTTTTTTAAACAATGAAAAAATAACAGTTTGAACAAGGGGAAGGGAAAACTGTCCTATTCACAGATCTTCCAGATCCATGTCCCTTCTGGCCAGCCTGTATGTCCTTCACAATGGTCAAAATCTGCTCAACCTGATGCTCACATCGAGCAATCCTGCATTTTTGATCAGCCATTTCAGTAGGCAGGTCCTGGATGTAAGGTGGCTTCACAAGGTGCTGGCCTGGCTGGGAAACTGCAGGTGATCAGCCATAAAGTAGGTAGCATGGGTGCCGAGGATGGGAAGGTTCATGATTCCCCTCCAACATCAGATGTAGCTGACCTACCTGCTGGTTTGTGGCAGATCCACCATCGTTTCTTTTTGGACCCCATGTGGGAATGCTCTCCATCTCCCTGAGGCCTTTTCCCAGTCGTAGAGAGCCTCTTCGCCTATACTCCCTATGGACCTGCCTGATGTGGCGATATTGTTCTGCCTGTTTGCCAAAATTCCTTTTTCAGCAGTGGTCATATTGGCAGCAGCATGAAAAATAGGACATGTTAGGATACTGTCTGTCAGGCAAAAGACCAACAGGCATGCATCGAAAACAGCAACCTCAAGCGACTGACATTGAAATGCATATCTAAATAATTTGCCCTCATGGGCAATGTGTAAACAATTTGGCCCATCTTCAACCTTTCTAGAAATGGGACTTGTTCAAGGTGTCACAGCTATCCACTCTGGAATGATACAAAATCACTATCCTTGATCATCTTCTAAGGACCATGACACCATTGACTATTATTGTTATACACATCAAACATGTGACCATGGTATGTTATTCTCATCATGTGGAATAGCTCTTCTATGTTTCTCATTCATGCACCATAGACCCCTTCTCTGATTGCCTGTACAAAACTAGGGGTGTGCGGGGAGCTTTGCTCCTTTGGTGGAGCTAATGGAGTTTTTGGAACTCTGCACTCCGCATGGAGTTGTCCAGAAAACTCTACTAGCCCTGTCAGTGGAGTGGAGCTCACCCGGTACTCGTTGCAGCCCAGTATGGGCTGCACAGCGTAAGCACAGACAGTCTGCGCTGTGCAGCCTGTAACTGGGCTGCCGCGCACACCAGAGCAGAGGAGGGAGGCAGCCGCTGGAGAGGAGGACTCATCGGAGAGGAGGACCCCCTGGGAAGACCCAGGTAAGTCACGGCCTGTACACCTAGCCTGAATTCAGGCCATGGCCGTAGGCAGTAAAAGCTGCTGTTGGAGGCCTCTTGTGCACTGGCCTGTCCTGTGTGCACTGCACACAGGACACGTTGAGGCACAAAGGGCTGGCAGCTTTAGCTGCCTACAGCCCTGAACTGAATTCAGGCCATTAGCGCCAAAATGGCCTAAGTCCAGGCCGTTTTTCCGATGCATGCGTGATTTTTGTTAGGCTTGTAAAGATGGCATTAAGTGGCTAGCACCATTTTTTAGTAGGGGATGCTTACCCTGCCTACAATTTTCATTAGACTGCAGAGGGTTAGGTGACACTACTAAAAAAATGGTGCAATGTTCTAGAAAGTGGCACTAGACTGGTCTAGCGCCACTTTGTAAATATGCACTGACTTTTCGCCACTATTGCGCCAAAAATTGTGGCACAACTGAAGCACTAAATCCTTGTGAACCTGGGCCTAAGGGCCATGTTTATGATCCCACTTGTGCTGCACTTGCACCACGCAAAGTGGTGCACACGTGAAGCAACTCAAAAATGAGATTCATGAAACCATGCAAGGCCACCTTGCATGGCCCTGAGTGGCTTCATTAATCTGGAGTAAAGCGACGCAGCACAAATCTCTGTGTTGCCTTACTTTGCCCCAGGAAGTTGTTCTATGGGTGTTGTGTGGGTTTTCCCAAGCAACACCCATGGATTTTGACATATTCTCAGGTTACCAGAAGTAGTAGACATGGGAATGCAACAAAACGCTATGCCTTCCCAGGTCAGGCGTAATGAAGAGAAATATCTTTATTCCTACTTGTTTTTTCCTCTTACTATGGCCCTCATTACAACCGTAGCGGTAAATGCTGCCTACCGCCGTGCTGACGGCTGCCAAGATACTGTGACCGCAGCAGTATTCTGCTACGGGGATTATGACCCACACTGAGAAATCCACCACTATACAGACACCCACACAAGTCTGCCAGACCAAAGGTCAGTGATAAACCGACAATAGCGAAACCCACACCATCACGGCAACAGGAATACGCCCACAGCATCACGACCCACGAATCACTGTGGGGGTCTTTCAACCGTGGTAAACCATTGGCGGTACACACTGCCGCGCTCAAAATACACACACATTTACAAAACACCACCACATTGGACTATTCAAACTACACACACCTGACACATATACACACACCACACCCACACACTCACACCACTATAAAATACACACCCACAGTACCCACAACCCCTTACAGTGAAAACAATGATCGCACACAGAGAGACAAGGCACGAGTGCCCACTTAATCAGAGGCACAGAACACCATTACCCATACATGCACATCACAGAATACACCACAACACATCACCCTACACATCACCCCACACATCATCACACATATCACTCACACCACATCCATGGCACCCCAAAGACACCCCAGGTTTCGTGAGGAGGAGCTAAGGGTAATGGTGGAGGAAATCATCCGGGTAGAGCCACAGCTTTTTAGATCACAGGTGCAGCAGACGTCCATAGCCTGGAGGATGGAGCTATGGCAGAGAATAGTGGACAGGGTCAACGCCATGGGACAGCACCCCAGAACAAGGGATGACATCAGGAAGAGGTAGCAAGACACCAGGTAGCCGTACAGAGGACTGGCGGTGGACCCCCACCTCCTCCCCCACAACTAACAACATGGGAGGAGCAGGTCTTGGCAATAATGCATCCGGAGGGCCTTGCAGGAGTAGCAGGAGGACTGGACTCTGGTAAGTCATACCTTTACTATTATAACCCCCACCCTACCTGCATGCCATCACATACCCCCACCCTTACCCTCACTCCCATCACTCCATCACCTCAAATATACCCCACCATCACAACCCAATACCAAGCCCTGCAGGCAACACCAATGCATGGACCCCCATCACAGACCTGCATGGACACCCATCACCACAGCATGCCCAGTAAATCACCACTCACACAAGGCAAAGCTGACAGGGAAATCACAATCATACAGGGAAACACACCCATGCACAATATAGCCCACGCAGATGCAATAACACTGCATTTGCATCCCCACAGGACCCATACTCAACGTCACCGCAGAGGAGGTGCCAGCTATATTCAGTCCCCCCACTGAAGAGGCTCACAGTGACGACAGCAGCTCTGCATGCCTGGATCTCGATGACCAATCTGGACCATCCGGGACTTCTGGACAGTCGATTACCCTGCCACAGTCCCAACCCACCGCAGAGCCTCCCCCCTCAGGTTACACCAGCACAGCACCCACCCAGTGGGCCCATGCCACTGTCCCCAGGACACGTCAGTCAGCAGTGTGTCCACCACTACAGGGACCCCAGGCCACCGTGGGCACACGGTTAAGGGGACAGAGGCACAGGACAGCAGGGAAGCTGGGAGGACTGGCCCAGGGAACCCACTCTCCACGAGGCACTCGCCAACATCCTGGGAGCGTACCACCTTTCCCAGGAGACGATGGGCAGATACTGGCCAAGCTACAGGAGACCCAGCGGCTGCAGGAGGGACAGTACCTGGGGATCAGGGAGGACCTAACAAAAATATACACCATCCTGGTCACCATTGCAGGGGTGCTGGCACACATGGGCAAGACCATGATGGAGGCAGTGGTACAACAATGGGCGCCTGACACTAGCCAAACTGAGGAGCAGCCTTCCACTTCCGCCAGCGCTATGGACAGGAGGCCCCGCCACAGGACCAACAGGCCACCAGCACCCCATCCCATGCAGAAGGAGAACCACCCCGTAAACGTTCCCTGCGATTCAGGCAGAAGACAGAGAACATTGCCAAGACCCCCACCAGTAAATAAGACTCTCCTGATTGTCACCCTTGTGTCCCACACTATCACCCTGTCCACCTTGAACTGCCATTAATCCCCTTCCTATGACCCATTGGACAATGCACCTGTGATACCAAGAGACTGGACTCTACCCTGAACTTCCTTCTACCATCAGCCCTGGCCCTTGCACCACCCCCTCTACTTATGAGCACCTAAATAAACACCCTTGGAACAAATACCAATCTGGAGTCTTTCAAATGATTCTAATGTGTATTAGTACAACATTATCAAAGCATTCCAACCCAAAAGTACAGTGAAATATACTTTAGGGTGACCTCTGGTGGGCAGCAGTACACATAGCAGGAGACAGAGTGGGGCACAGAGATCTGAAAATGGAGATCGCAAAGGGTACAGTCAGTGGCCATAGACATAGGTAAACAGGCTGCCTTGTACAATGTCCAACAGATAACTGAAATGTTAAGGGAAGTCTGGAGTCTCGAGGCCAGGTTGTGCAACATGCAACGATGATCTGGCACACCTTCTTCGGTGAATGGTACAGGGATCCACCTGTCTAATGGAGGCACCGGAACCTGGCCTTCAGGAGATCGAAGGTTCTTTCTATAATCCTCCTTGTATGCCCATGTGCCTCTTTGTAATGTTCCTCTGCCCTTGTCCTGGCATTCCTCATTGGGGTCAGTAGCCATGAGAGGTTGGGGTAACCAGAGTCACCTGCAAATATCGAGGGACAACTGTTAGACACACACTAACCCTTAGGGACAACCCCATACCCAGACACCTACTCATACTGTGTGCTCACCGATTAGCCACACCAGGTGCCTCTGGAGTTGGCCCATTACATATGGGATGCTGCTATTCTTCAAGATATAGGCGTCATGCATAGAGCCAGGAAATTTGGCATTCACATGGGAGATGTACTTGTCCGCCAAACACACCATCTGGACATTCATTGAGTGATAGCTTTTTCCATTCCTGTAAACTTGTTCATTTCTACAGGGGGGGACAAATGCCACATGTGTACCATCAATGGCACCAATGATGTTGGGGATGTGTCCCAGGGCATAAAAGTCAGCTTTCACTGTGGCAAAATCCTCCACCTGTGGGAACACAATGTAGCTGCGCATGTGTTTAAGCAGGGCAGACAACACTCTGGTCAACATGTTGGAGAACATTAGCTGAGACATCCCTGATGCCGTGGCCACTGTTGTTTGAAAGGAACCGCTTGCCAGGAAATGGAGCACTGACAGGACCTGCACTAGATGGGGGATAGCTGTGGGTTGGCGGATAGCAGACATCAGGTTTGGCTCCAATTGGGCACACAGTTCTTGTGGCACAATCAAGTCTGTAGGTAATGATAATGTGTCTGCCCTCCATTGTCGCTAGGTCCACCAGGGGTCTGTACACTAGAGGATGCCGCCATCTCATATTCTGCCTCAACGGTTGAAGCCTATGGAAGAGAACGGTGAGCAGAGGGTCATATTCACACTTATATTGCACTAATGAATTGTTAACTTTACAGGAACAGTATGGGAGGTCGAGAGTCCGTTGATGTGCCAATGTCTGCTGTGACGCAGTTAGGTTCCATGCCCTGTGCCCCCCTCAAATGGCGGCTGCCTGACCTGTGAGGAGGGACAAGTTGAAATGAGGTAATTGCGCTGGCGTTGTGCTCCGTCGCAGTAGACGGTCGATGACCACCGTGCAAAATCGCATTGGTTATCATTGGACCCTATGGGTTTCAGAAGACAAAGGCGATGTACGCCAGCGGTGACGGTATGCACCGCCGCCAAAGTCACCGCCATTTTCTATCTGTTCACTCACTTGCTACCTGAGCTTCAACAGGAGGAGACCTACACTGCAAGTGCTGCCGTGACCTGTCTGGAAGCGACAATGGCTCTCGTGTCTGGGGAAAGGGCCCCTGCCTTCACTGGAGTGGAGCTGGAGAATCTGGTGGATCGGGTCCTACCCCAGTACACGTTACTCTACTGTCCTCCAGTCAAACAAGTGAGTACACTGTGAGTATGATGCGTGGGTCATGAATGTATGGACTGCTGTGTGTGTAAGCCACATGTAGGGGTGGCAGAGGGGTCCTGGCCAGAGTGCAGCATGTAAGGTGTTCAATGTATGTGCATCAGGGGATGTGTGGGATCTGGTGGGCAATGAGTATAACGGCCAGACGGGTAAATAATTCCCTTTTCTGCTGTCTTTGCCCTGCAGGTCAGCGCCCACCAGAAAAAGGGTATTTGGCGTGCCATCACCAAGGAGGTGCGGACCCTGGGGGTCTTTCACTGGCGGAGCACCCACTGCCGCAAGAGGTGGGAGGACCACTGGGCAAAGAAGACAGCGGAGGCCCAGCTGGGCTGGCCTCCCAACGAGGAAGGGGTGCCCGTCACATCAACACACACCCTGATTTTCCACATCCTGGCAGTGGCCTATCCGGAGTTGGATGGGTGCTGGAAGGCATCACAGCAGCCAAGACGGGGTGAGTATAGAATCTGAAACCTGACTTTGCGTGTGTTAGTAGGTACCTGGGTGGAGGATGTGGGCTGTGGGTGCCCGTAGGCCAGGGCGAACATGACAGGGTAGGTCCCTTGTTGGGCAGGCTCAGAATCACTCCTACTACTGGGCAGGGTCCTGTGGGTCTCAGGTGTGCAGCTAATGGCATTAGACATTGAACTCCTATGGGCTGGTGACTGTCTTAGGAAATGGTTGGGCATGGCCTAGTGCATAGGGCTGCTACCTGTGTGTTGTGTGTGCCAACGGTAGTGTTGTTGCTTGCATTGACCAAGTGTATCCTCTGTCTCCCCCCCTTTTTGTTTTATCACTCTTTCCTTGTGTGCATTAGCATCATCTGGCAGAGGAGCAGAGGCACAGGCGACAGAGGGAGCTGCATCCCACATGGGCCTGGAGGCCAAATCCACAGAGGGTGAGGGCACCAGTGGGACAGAGGGCGAGGGGAGCACCACGACAGGGACAGGAGGGGAGACCACAGATAGCGACTCCTCCTCCGATGGAAGCTCCCTGGCAGTGGTGGGCACCTCGTTGTCCACCCCACACAAGGTACAGCTGCCACCCTCCTACCAACACCGCCATTCAGCAGCCCCTTAATGTATTTCCTGTGCCCGCTCACCCAGGAGGGTGGGCATCTCCTTCGCCCCAGGCACCTCAGGCCCTGCCCCAGTCAGCCCTGCTGCCCTCAGTGAGGAGGCTATTGACCTCCTGAGATCCCTCACTGTTGGGCAGTCAACCATTCTGAATGCCATCCAGGGTGTCTAAAGGCATTTGCAACGAACAAATGCATAACTGGAGGGCATTCACTCTGGTGTGGCAACCCAACAGAGAGCATTTCAGGCTCTGGCCTATGCACTGATGGCAGCCCTTGTTCCTGTGTCTAGCCTCCCCCCTCCAACTTCCTCTACCCAGACCCAATCCCCTCAAACCCAGCCTATCCCAAGCACACCTTCAGACCAGCATTCACCCAAATCAACACACAAAGGTGGCTCAGGCAAACATAAGCACCACAATTCATCTCACAGGCACTCACACAAGCACCATACCCATGCAGACACACCAACATCCACTGCCTCCACTGTGTCCCCCTCCTCCTCTTTGTCCACCTCCCTCCCAGTATCGGCTCCACTCACACCTGCATGCACTACATCCTCATCCACTACCTCCATCACCAGCACGCCCATCACAACACACCCCTCACTGGCAGTCACCACCCCCACAACCATGCACACGTCCCCTGTGTCCTCTCCCAGTGTGTCTGTGACCCCTCCTTCCAAAGTACACAAATGCAAGCACCCACCAACCCAACAGCCATCCACCTCACAACAGCATCCAGCCCATGCACCTTCACCCAAGCGAAGCAGAAAGACACCTCCTACAACTACTCCCTGTTCCTCCACTCCCAAACCCTCTCGATCTTCCTGCACCAGTATGTCCCAAAAACTTTTCCTGGCAAACTTTGACCTGTTCCCTACCCCTCCCCCGTCCTTCCCCTCGGTGCCAAGGTGCCCAGATCCCAGCCCAGCATCTCAGCCACCAAGTCGCCGTCCAATGTGGAACCTGAAACTCCCAGAGGCTCAAAGGGGGCACCCGTCAGGAAAACCAGTATACCACCAACCCCTGCAAAGGATCAAACCATTCCGCCCCTGCCAAGGTGAAGAAGCGGCCAGCATGCAGCAAGGGCAAGGAGCACGACCCAACCAGCAAGGCCTCCTCCAAACCTCCAGCTGACAGAGCCAAGGGCACAACAGCATGTGCCAAGGTGAGAAAGGGGAAGAAAATTGAAGGCAAGGCACTTCAGCCGACGGAGGATGCAGGTGAAGACCTGGTGCCCACCTGCAGAACCACCAGCCCTGCCACCTGCACTGCGTGCAGAACCGCCAGTAGCCCTGCCGCAAGCACCGCCACCTGCACCTCCGCTGCCACCACTACTGTCAGCAGCAGCGTCCCCAGTGGGCATCTGTCCGAGGCTGCAGAAGAAGGGCTGGAGCCTCCCTCCACCACTGGCGGCACCTGCACCACGGCCAGCACCGCCAGCATCCCCGCCGCAAGCACCGCCACCTGCACCGCCAACAGTAGGACCACTGCAAGCACCAGCAGCCCCAGTGGGTGGCCGTCTGCAGCTGCAGGAGATGAGCTGGAGCCTACCACCACCACTGGTAGCACCCCCACCAGCACTGGCACTAACACTACCACTACTTAGCAGCCTTAGCCGCCGCAGGATGGAGTCTAGCCCTGGCTCCATGAACTATCATGCTACCTGTTCCCTGCAAATCTCGTGCCACAGACACATAGGTGAGGGAATGTGTACTGGCACACCCCAAGTACTGCATCACTGAGCACCAAGCCCCCTCCAGAACCAGTGGAGATATGCATCCACTCACCACCTCCTTGGCAGGTTGAAGCACACTAGGCACAAAGCCCCCTCCAGAACCAGAAGAGATATGCATCCACTCACCCCCTCCTTGGCAGGATGAAGCACACTGGGCACAAAGCCCCCTCCAGAACCAGTAGAGAAGCCATCCACTTGAGAGACTGTAGCCTTACACTCCCAAGGACCAAGCAGTGGGCAAACCACCCACTTGAGAGACTTGAGAAACTGTGGCTTTGCACTCCCCAGGACCAAGCAGTGAGTAAATGAATGTATGAATGTACCTACGCGATGGACATTTTAAGAAAAATAAAAACAAGCCAATATAAAAAAGTTAAGCTTATATTCAGGAATCAGTTCATAAATCAAAAGGGAAATACAGCCACAGTGACTAATGTCTTTCAAACTCTGTCCAGGACAGGCACAATAAAAATACATTCTACAGTTTCCCCATAGTGCAGACATAATCCGGAAACATAATATAACACTCTGTAGATCATGGAATAAATTGCTTTTACAATACTGAGAACGCACCTATTTACTAAAGACTTGCCTACGTTGTTGAAATACCAATGTGTTTATCAAAGAATGTAATTGTTTGCTGTCCTTGCAAAAGAAGACGACTATAACATATGTGCACAAGACTTCTGACTTACTCAAAGGAATGTAGATGTGTGGAACATAGATAAGTCATTCAGTAGAATTAGGTGGTCAAGGGCATCAATGAGATTTTCATGGAAATAACCCTTGAGGTTTGACCTCAAGCTTTGTAGCAAGAGTTTCAATGATCCCTATTTATCTTTTCCTATTTTTCACCTTTCAGAGACTTGTGAAATACCATTGCAGACATTTAAGTACATAGAATACGAGAAATAGGCTTTGACTGTCTGGTGCTGGGCCTAGTGTTGTTCCCTTTTGGCTTTAGTAATTTACACTCATAAATGTGGGTCTGTTTCAGGGGAGGAGACATGAAAATCTATACTTTTGAATAACTTTAAACTTGTAAATGGTGAAAACCTAAAAGTAATAAAGTGACACAAAAGTGTAAGAGAATGGTACATGTGTAACTTACTCAGAGGTGTAAATTACCTTTGTGCCCCTATGTAATCTTTGAATGATATGAACATGAATAATGTGTTTTTAACTCTATATGTTATAAACTGTGTAAGACCAGTGATTATTTACAGTTTAACAATTTCATAGGAACATATGTTCATACTTCTGTTTGCTTCGCCTTTTTCAAATGTGAAATGGTCAGTACTCAACTCTAACTGTTTTAGGACATTTTAATAACTTCTGTAGATGGAATGCACTTTTCCTTTAGAGCATTCTGCTTTCACAATTATTTTATCCTATATTAAATAGTAATACATATTTTTTGTATTTTATGTGTTTATTATAATTTGTTTTAAATATTTGTAATATTTATTTTCAAGTTTATGCACTCATTTTAGTGAGTTGGAGGTGGTGTACTCCTGTATTTGTATTGTATTAGTTAATGCTTACATTTTGATTTTTCTTCTGTGGCTCTATCTATTATTGTAGACACTAATTATAATGTAACATATGTTTAACATTTATTTGTATTAATATTTTAAACAATGTTTTCAGTAGATAAATATTTTTAGAGCTATGTAGGTTATTGATATTTGTGTTAGCTTGGCTGTTTTAATGTATTTTCACCATTTCTGAATATTGAATATTTGAGCTCTTGTTGCTGTTGTTTGATGAATATTATGCATAGTATTATTTGTTTCTCAATTTTACCTTGCTATACATAGAGTATTTAAAAAGCTGATATTTGTATAATCAGTGTTTTTGGAACAATAGTTTTAATTGAGATACTTTCATGGTTGATATTGTAACATACAACTGTCAAATGGAAAGTCAACAGATTTTATTCTTTTAAAAATAAGATTTACAGTGCTGCTCAATGAGCAAGCCATGGGGTATTTGGTTTATTCAATGGACCTAATGGCCAAAAGTAGAGCCTGTAGGTTTAGGATACATTACTTACAATACGTTATACCAGAATAAAGAGAAAACATATTGGTATGTGTTATTTCAAGGTTTATATTTTTTGTTCAGTATTTCTGAAATGGTGAAGCCTTTCTAACTCATTCTCATTTGACTGATTTGCTGTTCATTTTTCATACTGAAGACTATAGTGGGTCAGCTTTACATTTTTCTTAGATGACAGAATTTGATTATTAGTCAAATATGAATTTTGAATGTGATGTCTGTTTTCACTGTTGCAGAAAGGAACATGCTGATTAGAATCATGGGAGAAATCCCAAAGTAGGCCACAGACTGCTGCAAGATTCCTGATGGCTAACTTGCCCATCCATCTTACATGGTATGTATCCCATGCATTTCTGCAACCACATATTTTTACTGGCTGCTATCATTAAACAGAGGGATAATTTCTGGTTGAAAAGAAGACAACGTGAATTGATTAAGCAATCTAGCATTTCAGCCATTTTGGTTTTCTTTCTTTTAACCAATTACAATTAATCTCTGTATTTGGACTATATCACATGACTGCTATGCAGTATGTAAGAATAGAAGGGACAGCTTTTGCCTGTTTTACTATATTTGGGATGCTTAGCAGTTCATGTAGGAGTGGTTTTCAATGTTCATGCACATAATCTGTCCTTATACTTTAGTTGCAGGCCAGATCTATTCAGTTACACAAAACAAAATAGTCCCTATCACATAGAGTGAGCACTGGAAGTGCTGAATTCATACAGGGTCTCTGCCACAGTTTTGGGCTGACTGTTGTGCTAAAGTCTTGAAAATCTGAGATTAGTGGTATATTACCTCCCTAGACAGGGATTGTTTGCCACTGGAACTTTGAAGGAATGTAGTTTTCTTGGTTGGAATATGTTGGTTCTGTCTAGTAATTATCAAGCACAGCAGAGCGCAGTAAAATAACATGGCACATTAACAAATAACAACACAACAAAAATACAATAAGGCAAAACACAAAAAATCAGAGAAAATAGAAAACAACTCAGCAACCAAAGTGCGAAAACAGTACAATACATCACCAGCAGAAAACTTACAACACAGCATCTTTGAGCTAATATTCTTGGCCCTTGTTACTATCTGCACAAATCTGGATTCAAAATAAGGTTTTAAACACTTTCTAACCAATCTACGCCTTTCTAACCACCACAAGTATGTCATTCTGTTTGACAAAAATGTTCAGTGGTCTAGCCCAGGGTGTTCTATGTGCAAACCAACAAAATTGGATTCAAACTCTTTGACTTTTTGACAGATGTAATTGCATTGCACTGTACAGAACGCTGTCACTAGAACACATGAATATTAGCTAAACATTGTATCTCCCTGTTTTGATGGGGTGGTTATTGTTTTTTACTTACCTTAATTTCTATAGAGGGTCCTCTTGTTTCAAAAACCTCATAAGTGCTATCAGCATTAAACCTGAGGCTGTAAGTCAACTATATCTTAAATGTTTTATGAAGAGAGAATGGAAAAATTCTTGCACATTTCTTTACCAGAGTACACACAAATGTCCCTGCAACACACTTTCCAATTACCATGGCACTTTTTTTGCAAAGCCAGATTGGAACAGTTAGCTAGGGTCTATGCTGTCAATGTATTTGTGGTTGAAAGGTTAATACTGTCTCTGGTATTACTAATGGGGTAGAATGTAGGTTCTTAAATCTTCTTGCATTTAAGTATTCTTATAACCTCACAATTTGTGACACTATTGAATTAATGACACTTAATTATGGAGATCCATTTTTTATGTATGGCAAAGATCAAAATTGACATGGCAAATAGATTCTTGCAACAAAATGTTTGAATGAGGATGCGCGGGTGGCATTTTAAGATGCATCACTTAGGGCCTGATTTAAGGAAAGTGGTGCTGCACCTAATGCCACCATGTGTGTGCCGGATCTACTACATGGCGCACCATGGCAGTAGTTAGGCAAACTAGCATCAAAACTTCTGACAGTAGTTTGGAGCTTTGCAGAACTAGTGTCGAACATTTTGACGCTACTCCCGCAAAACTCATTGAAGCCCTTTGAAAACAATGGTGTGCCTCCTTTTAACGCATGCTCTGAAAAGGCGTTCAAAGTGCTGAAAAAAATGATGCAATAAGATCACAATTTATTCGCCCCACCTAACAGGGGAATGCCCCCTTTGCATATATTATGCCTGGGGCAGGCATAAAGTAGCGCAAAGGGTTACAAAGTGGTGCAATACAAGCATTGCGCCACTTTGTAAATCAGGTGTGGCGATTTGGCCTTGCTGGGCCACATTATCATAAAATAAAATATGCTAATGTGGCACAAGGAGGTGCTAGGGGCTCTTAAATCAGCCCATTAGTTTTATTGGAAACAGGATAGCAATGGAGATACAGCAACAGAATCAGAATGGACAACTCAGGTGCAGAAGGTGATAATAGATTTAATTTCAACCAATGGTTTTTGTATGTTTTTTATGCTTCAACCGTTGAATGATTGTCATGGAGAAGGATGAGAATTGGTATGCAACTCTAATAACATAAAAACAGGTATTTTACCTCATTGGGATACTTTCCAAGGTATGTGCTAGTGCTGCAGATGCAAGTGTAGACTGATTATCAAATATTTACATGTTTCACTGTTGTAATACATTTGTGCAGTTTTATCAGGACCAGCAATTAAAACCAGACCCGCAATCATAGAGAGTACTCACCGCACCAACGTTAGAAGAGGTGGGTTGTTTTTAGGTTATGTAGGGTAATTAGGCAATATAGCTGTGAAAGAGTGTCCTGAACATACTGAAATTTTGTAAAAATAACATCAGTCATATTGTGTTTGCAAAAGTCAGTCAACAGCTTACTCTAGAACTCAGTAAAGTTACAACACTAACTCACCACAGTGATGAAACACTAGGAGTAACCAGAATGTATGTAAACATCAGATTTCTCTGGTATGAGGTGCCTGATGCAGAACAAATAATGTACAAAAAAGTATTTTGAAGCATTCACTTTAGAAAAATGACATATATCAGAAACAGTCGTACTCATGCTGCTGGCAAAGGGGTTCAACCTCTTGAATTACTGTACACATAAGCATACGAAATATAAGGCATGAAAGGCTGTTTTTAAATATGAAAACAAACACTGACACTCATTGATGCACCACTTCTCTTTTGTGATTGTAGCATAGTTAAAACTCTCCCTCTATTCACCCTAGCTCCTCTTTGCTCGTACCCTCTTTTTCTAGAGAAACTGAAAATGAGAATTGTAGGAGGTGTCCTATAGGTCAGTTGGGACCTTCCCTCTTGATGCTTTTTTTAACTGCTTCCATTACATGTTTACTCTGCTATCAAGTGATGTGAATGAGTCTTTGCCACCTCTGCTCTAAGACAAACTTAAAAATATTTTTCATTTGTATTTCATTCTTTATAATGGATAAGAACCTCTCACTAACATCAGTAGTTGGGTAGTGTTTTCCCTAGGTTCTCTGTTTGAGTATCTTTCAAGTAACTTTGTATGGATAATAACCCGGAGGGTTGTACTCTCTCTTCCTAATTTTTGAGTTATGTCTTCACAAGAGATCTAACACAGAACATGCCACTTGATTTTAAAATCAATCAATGGAAATGCACAAAAATTCAACCATCAGCTATATCCCTTCCATTTTGACCAAGTGGTCACAAATCTGGGATGGAGTACTGACCAAAAATGACTTGTCCCCAAATGCACTTATCCAAATATGAAGGTCAATTAGACGTGGTATGGTCGAAGCCTTGTAACAATATTCCCAGACACCTGAAATTGGAGAACAATATTGACTTCTTCTCGTGTAAATTACATCTACATTAAAACAACATATACTTAAGCTAAAGGATTCAGCAGTAACATAACCCCAGTTCCACCTGCATAAAAGACAACATATGAGGGTTCCTTTGCACCCTATTTATTTGATTGTTTTTATTACCTATACAATTTACACAAATCTGTTTGCAGTTGTTGACTTAAAATTAAATGTTCACTCTAGTTGTGTTAATTCTCTATTGATTGTAAATTTTGATTAGTTTGCTTTGCTTCTATTTTTGTTACCTAAATGAGTTATGTTCGTCCTATTGTTGTGCCACCCAATCGCTGAGCTTTTTCTATTTGTTTGTGCACAACAAATAATAAATAATTAGGTTTAATAGGATACAAAAGATGGAGCGATTTGTGACATGGAGTAATTATCACCATCATCATCATCATTATAGGATTGCTGGAAAAAGTAACATTAATGAAACAACATATGCTTATTTTAAAACATAAACTTTATACACCCAGAAAGCCAACCTTCTTTTCAGACCAAGCCTAAACAATATTAATTAGTTGCTTTATTTTATATAAGAAAATCATTTGCTTGTTTGGAAACAACATAGATTACAACTGGGACTACTATTTTCTGTGATCTGGACATAGCTGGTGTGAGAATTCACTTTATTTGTCAGGATAGCAATGCAGATACCATTGAAGCATAAGACAGTACTAGGGGAATGTTTTAGTATGAAAACTGCCACCCTCAACCATTCCTTTTCACTTCTTTTGTAAAAAGAACAGATGGTTAGAGGCATTTCATCATTTTCCTTAAATTGTTTTTATTGCTTCAGACACTTGTGATGACACTCTGGGCCCATATTCCTATTTTTCTCATTCCACTGAATGTTTCTAGGATGCTTGAGAGGTAACCAAGAGTTAAAATTAACCCTTCCATTCAATTGATAGTGTAACCTAATTGGTCACACATTAAAATCCCAGAGGTGGTGGATAAGGTTCAAAAATTTATTACGAATTAAGAACCAAACTGATATAAATAAATCTCAAAAACATATTATATGAGGTCAAAATCACCAAAGGTGAGGTAAAATGTTGAATGAAGTTAAATCGTATAAGTATAAGGCATTTGAGAATTTCAGTTGAGGCAATACAAAAGATGAGGAACAGAATCTGCTGATCTGTATATAAATTACAGTACTCTTGCCTAATCATTGGAGAATCTAAGTTAACTTAAGTACACTAAACTAAAGGGAAATCCTAATTAAGTCTTAGGAAATATAGGAAAGTGTCAGCATAAGAGAAACCTCAGTACAAGTTCTGATAGAGAGGTGATCTATAGCATAAAGTCACACAAAGGAATAAAGAGTAGAGAGGTCTATACCCCTCCAAGTCTCAAGGGAATCTGCACTCATATAACTAGGTGAATACCAATTAATCCGACAGAGCCTCCCAGAAAGCCATGTCATCCATGCCAGTAGTATTCCATCTTCCTTACACTGTTAAAACTGGCAACTCCCCTCAAATTCTCATCCCACGTATCAAACATTTAGATGACTTTGAATGTTTCCTGGTGTCTGGTAAACTAACAGGAGTCTTTTCTTCTCAGTTTATTAACGCTACTTGTTCTTGCCAAAGTTTCCTCCTGTCCCCTACTGTCTTCAACATGCCTTTCATTAACTGTGTACTCGCACAAACACACCTGCAAAGACAAAAATAATGCAACAGGAGTAAAACTCCATGTTGAAGGGTAAACACAGGAGACCAAGGCCCAGATTTATGGTGGCCTTGCGCCATTCCAATGCCACATTAGCGTCATTTGTTTTGTGGTAATGTGGCATTGGAAGGGCAAAAGCGCCTTATGCTTGCATTACGCCACTTTGTAACCCCTTGCTCCACATTATGCCTGCACTAGGCATAATGTATGCAAGAGGGATTCCGGTACTGGAGGGTGGGGGCATAAAAATGGCACAAAGGAACCTATGAAATTCCTTTGCGCCATTTTTATCACCATTTATTTATGTAATGCCTGCTAAGTGCAGACGTTAAAAAGAGGCTCACATTGGTTACAATGGGCCTCTGTGTGCTTTGCAGGATTAACGTCATATTTTTTATGCTAATCCTGCAAAGCACCAAACTAACGTCAGAAATTATGATGCTAGTCCCCCTGAATGCCGCCATGGTGTGGCGTATTTTAAATATGGCGCACACATGGTGGCATTAGGGGGCCGCTAAGGGGTGCAAGAAAAGTGCCGCTGCACCAGGTGCAGCGCCACTTTTCATAAATATGCCCCCAAAAGTTTAGGGTCTTTGGTTATGGTAACTTAAGAAAACATCCAATGCACATTCGAAATACATGATCATAAGTGCATCTTGCGATTATAGATGAAGAAGGAATTAGAAATTAAACATGGTTATATACAAGTCAACATAACAATATAAATCAAAATACATGAATATAAATGTGTATGAGTAATACAATTCAGCATGTTAAAGTCAAACATTAGAACACCCATATACATGAACCTGTAGCCTTCTACTGTGAAGGCACCTTCAATAATACGATTTAGATGCTCCACTTTTAGACTGGTAATGTTAAGGCACACAATGTATGTATTGTAGATTACATTATTATGTCACTCCTATAATGCATGGTGGTAGAAACAAAATTATGCATCACCACTCATTATACTTGTTTGAAACATCAAATTGGGTCAGACTGGGACAGAAAATAGTCTTGGAAATCGAATTAAAAGTGTCTCCCTTAGCAAATTCGATAGCTACAAATCACTTGCAAATTATGACAGATTAAAACTTGTAAAGACAAGACTGCATGCATTTGTGCTTGCTTTAGGAAATTTGTTGTAATATCAGAAAGAGCAAAAGTATTTAATGGTTCAGCAGAGGCCACCAAAGCAAAAAGCTGCTTAATTCACTGATCTGTGAAACCAGCACTACAGACACTACCAGGTTGCCTATTTGGCCAGTCCGATCCTGAGTTCACATATTAAAATATCAAATAAATTGATGCAGACACTTGTGTCACAACTTGTACATCACTTTTTTCAGGGAAACTAGGGGCACATGTATGGCCAAGTGCAGCAATTCACCTTGCTGTGCTGCATCACATGGAAAGGGCAGGGATGTGCCTTATTTATATCAATGTGGCATATTCCTGTCTTTTCCCCAGTTCTGGCACGCACTGGGCTGCCTAATGCCAATGCAGGCACCCTTGCACATGGTGCAAGGGCACCTCTGTTGCATGTAGGATTGTTTTTGTGCAGGAAGGGGCACCTTCCTGCACAAAAACAATCCTCCAGGCTTTTACCTCTTTCTGTGCTCTCCAGAATGCATCACACATAGAAAAGGGAAAACATAAAGGGGAATAAAGATATCCCGGTTACTCCTCAACTGAGGAGGATTAGGTTTTGGCGCACTCCCAGGCCTACCACTTCTGGTAAATCTGGGAATGTGTCAAAGTCCATGGATCTTGCATGGGAACACCCACATAACACTCATGGAATGCCTCCCTGGAGCAGAGTAAGGCAATGCAGTGATTTGTGCTGCATTGATTTACTCGAGATTCAATCAATCAGTACATTTGTAGAGCACTAACTGTCATCCATGAGGGTATCCAGGCACTGGCAGGGTCCAGTTGATTAGCCGAATAGCCAAGTCTTAAGGGACTTTTGGAACTCTGAAAGAGATAGGGTGGTCTGTAGATGAACAGGTAGCTTGTTCCATGTCTTTGCTGCTTGGTAGGGGAAGGAGCAACCTCTGTGTGTGCTATGTTAGATGAGGGGGTGAGCGTTAGAGAAAGAGATATGGGGTGGGGTAATTGGTAGACTTACGGATGTTCAGGCAGTGGTTCAGGTAGCACCTGGTCTGCAGTTGTGTAGAGCCTTGTATGCATGGGTCAGGAGCTTGAACTGGCATATTTTCACTTCAGGGAGCAAGTGGAGTTCCTTGAGGTAGGGGATGATCTGGGTTTGTCTAGAGAGATCCAGGACAAATCTGGCTGCTGCGTTCTGTAGGACTGAGGAAGAATCCTTGGGGTACGCCACAGATAATTTCCTTGAGTTCAGAGGTGAAAGGGGTTTGCTTTCCTGTGAGGAAAGAAGTGATCCATCTGAGGGCGGCTCCTTGGTTGCTTATGTTGTGCAGCCTTGTGATGTGTGGGTGATGGAAGACCATAACAAAGCCTGCAAAGAGGTCTAGGAGGATCAGAGCCACAGTCTCTCCTCAGTTGAGTAGGGCACAGATGTCATCAGTAGCTGCAATGAGGGCTGTCTCCGTGCTGTGGTTGCTGCAGAATCTGGATTGGGAAGGGACAAGTAGGAGGTTCTGTTCCAGATGTAAGGAGAATTGTTGGTTGATGGCTTTTTCCAATACTTTGGCCGGGAATGGGAGCAGGGAGATTGGTCAGTAGTTATAGAGTTTTCTGGGGGTTTGACAATGATTTTTTTAGTAGGGTGTTGACTTCTGCATGTTTCCAGTCCTTGAGGAAGGTCACCTTGGGAATTGAGGTGCTTTGACAAGGTGGTTAGTATGTAGCTGATATTGGCCTCACTCAGATTGAAGATGTGGTGAGGGCCTGGGTTGGTCGGGGTCCCTGAATGGACTGAGATCATGATGGAGGAGGTGTTCTGTGGGGTGAGCTGGCTCAATTTGGTTAGTCGGATGTTTGTGGTGGTAGAGGGGTTGTTGTGTTGCTTGAAGAAGTTGGTGGCCTTGGGCTGGGGTGTGAAGTTTCTGTAGATGTTGGTGATCTTGTTTTGGAAGAGGTTTGCAAGGTTGTTGCAGTGTTCCTGTGAGAGAGTTATGGTTGATTGTTACAGCTGAAGGGTTAAATAATTCTTTGACAATGTTGAAGAGTTATTTGCTGATACTGAAGCTTTATTCAATTTGGGAGACTAAGGTATTTTTTGAATTTCACAACTGTCTGTGGTAGACGCTGAGGGCTATCTTGAAGGTTATCTTGTCAGTTGTGTACTTGATGATGTGCCATTTCCTTTCAAGTTGTTTACAGCGTTGTTTGGTCATTCTGAGGTCATCAGTGTACAAGCTAGCCTGCTCGGAGGAACTTCTGTGGGTGTTGTTGGCAATAGGAGTGACGCTGTCAGCACAGTTGGTTATAGAGCTGTTGACGTTTCTGACCTTCTGGACTAGGTGTTTGGAGGAGATGGGATGGGTAGTTTTGAAGGTGTTGTACCATGTGTCCTTTGAGAGTTTGCTCCCGCTGCGGTAGTGGGCATTGGACAGTCAGAGAGCGGAAATCCATGAGATGGTGATGTTGAAGTGGATGATGGAGTGGTCAATCCAGGTGAGTAGCATGGTGTGACTGTAACTGATGCAATCACTAAAGGTGAAGATGGGATCTAGCGTGTGGCCTGTGGTGTGCATGAGGCTGTGGATGAGTTGGGTGAGTCCAATGTTGTTCATGCTGTTGAGGAGATTGGTAGTGTTGATGTCATTCATGTCATTGTGGTCGTTGAGATGGAAGTTAAGATTTATGAAGCCACTCAGGACCTCGCAAGGTAGCCTTGTGTGGCTACATAAACCAAATTTTTGAGTTGCATTCTGCGTACACCACGTTGCGTGATGGGTGCAAATGCGACACAACTGGTGTTTTACTTGCACAAGAATATGGCCCCTATTTTTTATTCTCACACAACTTTTTGCACTAATTCCTCAAACGTGTTCATTCTTTTCAACATACTAATTCTTCTGTGTTGACTTTTAAACGTCACCATGCCACATTATGAACGCTAGTCATCATGCTAGAAATTCAAGGATTTTGGAAAGCACAAATGGGAAAATGTATGGTCTAGAGATAAACCTTGGAAAAACCGAAGTCATCACCTTTGCCTAAATATGAAAGAGGTGTTCTTTGTCATAGAAAGTAGGCCAATAATCAATCTCCACGGTAAATTCTTATAAATATTTAGGTGTTGAATTTCAAGCCTTAGGATCCAAAAAACTCCATATAGCATCACTTCAAAACGGGGCCAAAGGGAGTGCATTTGCATTGAATAAAGTGACAAATTATCTCACAAGTCCCTCTCTCTTACCATTGCTTAGAGATATTAATGCCAAACAATTGCCTTCATTAGAGTTTGGCCTTGAAATATTTCCTGACAAATTGTCTGCAATTTTACCTAATGGAGCAAGCCCTGGCTAAAATGGGCACTTTACTAAAGATTTGGTGATCCACTAAAGTGGGGATTGCGATCTTCAAATATAATGTTTGCTTGGACTTGACTCAATCACAAGCCTCGTCTCATTTTCAGGGAGCTTCAAATTGTTCCACCATGGCCCCTGAGTATCATCTATGAATGTTTCAGACACCTCCTGAAGAGAATCGTTTAAATCAAATCTGCAAAATTTGATCTCTGAACATACAGGCAAAGGCTCACAACTCGTTTGCAGTCACCACCTATTCAAAGCTTGTACCACAACAATACTTAATGCTTTCCATTTCTAAGACATCCAAAGTAAAATTTCTGAGGCTCTATATGGGGTTATTTGACACAAGAGAAGTTGCCAAAAGGTGGAAATATGTACACCCTGAAAAAACCTGCCACTTCTTCTCCTTTCATAAAGAATCTCTGCCCACGTTTTATGTATCTGCTCTGTTTTTGAACTGCAAAAATATCAGTCCTTAAATCAATATTCCATCAGCTTAATACTCAATCCTGTCAGGACGCAATTAGATACTGCTTCCAGGGAAAAAATTGCAGAGTTATGGTTTCATTCTTTAGGTTTATGTGAAAGGTTGTTGAATTACCAGATAAACAGCACAATAACTGCCAAATAGGATGAAAATTGGCACTCACTCTTGGGAATATAAAATATATCTATAGGGTATTGTACTAAGAACTTTTATTAATTAATAATTTGCATAATAGATATTTCATAGCCATATTTGAAAATATTTTATTTATGCTGTACTAGGGATTGGTTCTAGAGGATATTATTGGAATTTATGGAGAATGAGTGTAGATGCTAGCAGACTCATAGTTTATATTTTAAAATGTACATAGTTTCATATTGCCAAAATAATGATTAAAATGTTATTAATTTTATAGATCGATTTGACTGGTTTTAATTAACTATCAAATAAAGGTTTACATAAGTATGAAATAACGCGTATCAAAAGGAATTGATGTAAAAACTTGGTTTAAAAGTAACATCGATTGCCCGAAGGAAGTAGTGCATAAGGCGTGAAACACCTTTTGGTAAAACAATGTAGATTAATTTTGAGTTCAGCTATTTGAACTACTGTACAAGTATTAACATATCTCAAGCTAAATAATAGCTGTTATGTGTTAAATTAACCACCTCTTCCTTTTAACAGGCACATTTTTGATATACAACCAACCACTTGTTCCCTTTGGATTAGTACTTTTTTGTTGAGTTCAAAACGAAAACATTTCTATTGTTTGGCAAAATACAATAACAAATGGAAATCACACTAAAATAGAGAAAAGTCTCAATCTATCTCTAAAAATCCAGTTACTCACGACTGAGTCTTGGACTTTAAAGGGCAAGGATTTTAGTTTTAATGGAAAAACAGGTAAAATTCATTGGACACTGGCTAAAATTCTACATGTTAAAGATGTCCTTGAATTTTGGGTAACATCTATCTCTGATTGGAGTGGGAATCCCTTAAACTATTTCACCAAACTTATGAGATATATTACTCAAAGTGATTAGCCCAAGTGTACAAAACCCCCTCAAAAGAAAGTAAAGTTATCGGTCTACTGTTGAATAGAGAAATCAATAAATTAGTAAGGAAAAGATATGATGGGGAATCTAGGGAAAGTAATAGGAAAATATTCCTCCTAAAAAGATGAAGAGCACGTATGAAGAGAAGTATAAGGAAGGAGGAGGAGGATCAGAAGTGGGTAACACTGAGGTAAGCCGCTGTGTCCAAAAATTCTCAAACATTTTGGTCGATTATATCTGAAGGGTGTGGAATCCTCCACTGCTCCCTCCATAGCTGAAGCAGATTGGAGGGAATTTATACTTTCCCATTACGCAAAATATTGGGATATGGATCTAAGGAGAGTAGTCCTGCGTTTAAGTAATATAGCAGAAATGAATTGTTTTGATTCCCCCTCTGTTATCGAGATTGAGGGATTTATAAGGTCAATGCGGGCATCCGGAGCTATGTGCCCTGATGAGGTCCTAATGGCAGTAATTAAACAAGAACCTCAGCTCTGGGCAAGAATTCTCCACCCAGTATTTCACACCTGCTATTCACAAGGTAAAATCCCAGAGTCTTGGACAGGGAGTGTGATAGTTCCCCTTTATAAAAAGGTAGACAAAACCCTCCCCATAATTATCACGAAATTACGTTACTGGGCGCTACTGGTTAGATTTTTGCGAAAAGCATATTAATGCATTTAACTTCTTGGGAAGAGGATCTGGAGCAAGCAGGCTTTAGAAACAAACATAATACTCTGGATAATATTTTAATATTGCAAACTTTAAATGAAAAATATGTTCAGCTTAGTAGTGGCATTGTTTTTGCTGCTTTCATAGTCTTCTCAACGGCCTTTGATAAGGTAGACAGGAAGATTTTATCGAAGAAACTACATGAGATGGGCGTTCCAACAAAACTGTCATGCTTGGTTGTTGCCTTGCACTATTCTACCTGGTACATAGTTCTTTTAGGAGGAGACCAGGGCCTGTCCTCTAAATTCTCCTAAAGAAATGGTCTGAAGCAAGGGTGCCTATTGGCTCCGTTGATTTTTTTCTCTTCATATTTACGATTTGGTGGCTTATTTATCGAATACAGTTGGTTTTGGACCCAAAATTGGAGGCCGATCTATTTCTTGCCTTTTATATGCAGATGACATAGTTGTGATTGACCTTATTCCGAAAGGTTTAAATCAGCGCTTAGCCACCTTAAATCATTATACAATGCAGCACCACTTGAAAATGTATATATCTAAATCTCAAATAGTTTGCTTTCTTGGGAAAAGGTATGGTAAAAAAATCATTTTTTCTTGAGTCTTGGATCAACATACGTTAGAGTGAGTAAAGACGTATTTTTTTTTGGGGGAAAATTCTATCCCACTCACTTAGTGCCCAAGACCACATTCATAATAACGTCAGTAAATCCTTCTCACAAGCGCAAGGGTCATTGGCTTTTTTCGAAGCAATTGGCTGGCGCCATTTTCTATACCTTCTCACTGCTCAAGCAAAGATACAGGCAACTCTTCTTAATGCAATGGAATGTATTGAGATTTCTAAATGGGGGTTTCTCAATAAGACTGATGGACAGAATTTGAGACACCTGACTTCCTGTAGTAATTCGATCTCAGGGGCTGCCCTTAGGCTTGAATTCGGTATTAAGAGTTCCTTTGCTGTACAATGGAACTCTTAATACCGAATTCGAGCCTAAGGGGCAGCCTTGCAGCAGTGATTCAGGGGGCGTGTTGCCTTACTCAAAGTAGGGACTCTTCCATGAGACATTTAGCTTTATAGAAATCTTTAGCAGCTTAAGAGAAAAATCAAAGTTTTTTGGAAATTATAATCTTGCAGTGCAACTGCTTAACCTTGATCCTGATTTGATTCTATCGCTGTCGTCGATTGCTGTTAAAAAAAACCTTGAAAGACGTGACATAGTCTAAAACTTCTTCTACAGATCTAGCGTCCAGTTTCTTAAAGAGGAGACTAACGATATTGACTAATTCAACAAACATTAAACACTCTCAGCCATACTTAGCCTGGTATCTCCCACAGGGCATGAGAATTTTGTTTTATCTTGTTGAGATTAGATAGATTGCCACTACGAGAATTTACTTCCAAATGGGATGGATCATTGAACATTTGTGATTTATGCCAACTGGGGGTACAGAACCTCAAGCACGTTGGGTTTGTCTGCCCCTGTTTAGCAATCTTTAGGAAAAAATGGTTGAAACCCCTCTATCTACATTTTAACATTTATTCTGCTAGAGAGGCCTTGGACATTTTGTAAAACCTCCTGAATTAATAATTTTGTCACAGGGTTTTTACATTTTTCAAGTCTTTTCTAAATTTATATTGAGTTTTTGTATTAGTAGGGTACAAGTGAAATGTATTTATTCTACCTCAGCAGGGTAAGGACCCTATATGATTCTAATGAGTTTTAGTTAGGAGGGGTTTTAGACCATACTAATGTCATTGTTTTGTATGTTGCTTGACGGGCAAAGGGTTTGCAGCTCTTGTATCTGTATAGTTTTCCTCTTGAAATTTAGGTATAGGCTTACATCATTTTTTATGCTAGCCAAACTTATTACATATTTGGGAATATATCCAAGAGTGGCTTCTTTCTGGGGTTTAAATGCATGTATGGTATGAAGCGCCCTAGTGGGAACAGCAAAGAGTGATTGGGGTTTAGTTCAAGGCCTTTTTGTATAGAAGTTAATCTCATTAATCAGAAGCGTTTTATTCACATTTTGTGCTGTATGAGAAGGATTATGGACTTTTAACTCGGGGGACTGAGTGAATGTAACTTATTTTTAGAGAATGTAGTGCTTTATACTGGTTTTCAAATTGGAATTGTATGGCCATTTTGCATTTTATTTTGTATTATGTCTGCATGTCAACCTTTTTGGAGTTCCAACTCATGAAATAAATTAAATTGACAAATTGAGTACAGATACTTCGCTTCTAATGGAGATGTTTTACTGAGTGATCCCAGCAAAGAGTTTACATCAGGCCCCAGATAAATGGTAATTACACCTGCGTAATTTGCCAAATTTCAGGATTTTTGATGTTAGACTTGTTACATGAAATTCTCGAAACCATGCCATTGCACCACATTGCATAATTGCACCATGTTCTCAGCACAATTGTTGTGCCTCGAGTGCAGGAACCAAACGAAAGAATAGAATGGGAGTGGCTGACATTCTCAGCAGATGTATTTTTTGGGCTCTATATTTGCAGCGGAATAGGCTTACTGAGAGGGCAGAGTTCACACTACAATATAGCAATAACTTCCTAATTTTTATTTCACATACTTACATGTAATTTCACATAATGTTCCCACAATTTTGTGCTATCAGGCAAAAGAAAACAAATTTCACACTCCTCTGGACAAATTTCAAACACATCTTTTTTATATATATAAACGTGTTATTTGTCTTTTTACTCCTCAGGCAAAATATCAGAAGAATATAGTTTTTGGTTCTGCCACAAACATTTTGGAATATATTAGGAGGAATTAAACTATTGCTTGCACTCATAATGTATATTAAATATAACAGGCTGTAATAAAATTACACTAAGCCGTTTCAAGTGCAATTTCCAGAAGCCGAAGTTGGAAAATTGAAGCTTTACTCTACAAACACTGGTTTCACAAGTTCACAACACTTTTGGGATGCAGAAGCTTGATCCCTGTCATGTGATTTCTTGCCAGAGATGCTTTCAGGTAATAGCGCTTTTTTCTCCCTCAAAATTAAGCCTGCTCGAAAGAAAGCATGAGCCCTGAGACAGACCTTGATGTGAAACACAATCAATATCAAATTAGGCTTTAATTACAAATCGTTTAATTATTCATTGATGACTTATGGTGCGATGTTTGCAGTACTAAATCTCTGAGAAGCTTGAATCGTGGTTTTCCTCATCACCATCACACTAAGCAAAGGAAATTCCTATGAAGCTGATAGTGTTTTATACATTTACATGACCATTCCAATGTCACTCTGGCTGTTCAGACGAACAGTGCCTCCTGCTGACAATCCCCACAAATGCAACTGTTGATTTGTTAGATATAAAATGAAGTTTCACATTTCAATTTTTTAAAGCTAAACCTAAGTATACTTTAAAAATGTATATTTAACCTTGAATAAAATGTGTATCATGAACAACATTTTTTTTTTTTTCTGGGAAATCCTAAGCAAAAAACAACAGACCATTTATACACCTAGAGGTGTGTTTGAACTTGACTCACGCATCCACTGCGAATCAGTGTGGATCGCCCTGCTTTACAGTTAGTCTCACAAGCCTCATTTAATAAATCATAATATGTCGTTTATCAAGGTATCCAGAAGAACAATCAGTAAACCAGCTGAGGGGTGGCACACATTGCCTTCCATCCCCAGAGAATAGAAAGTCTCAATTGCATCAAATGTAATTGCCCCATTACCCAAGTTTCCTGAAGCAAGAACACTTTAAAATGCTGGAGAAAATGCCATGTATCAAGCTGCTTTAAGCAGATCTGTAAGTACATCACTCTCCTTGAAAGAAGATTTTAGGAACCCAAGATGGTATGAACAAGATGGGCAACGCATATTTGAGATCCACTTGTATCCTAGGTGTAGGAAAGTGATCCTTTTTGCCCCGATCACACCCATTTTGTGACTGATACAGGTGGTTACTGACTCTGAAAGTTCCCTGGGCTCTGCTAACCAGGTCCAGGGCCAGCACGCTGTCCTTAAAGTATACAGTAATTGGTAAAATCCTAATTGGCCATGACACCCTACCTGTAAGTCCCTGGTATGTGGTAAGGCATATAGGTTTAGAGACCCCATTGGACTCAATGCACGTAAGTGTGCACTGCTGTGGTGTCATTTTAAAGCCAGGCTTGCCTTGCAGCTGGTTTTAAAATAAAACGGGGTCCAAATTTGACTTTGGAATTAAAAGTACTTCCAAAGTCCAAAACTACCTTTTTATTACATATAAGTCCCCCTAAGGTCTGCCCTAGGTGCCCCAAAGGTAGCATGCTTTATTATAAAAAGCAGGGGCAATATAAAATATGATTTATATGCCCTGGTGGCAAAAAAAAACAAAGTAATCTTTTCCATTGTAGTGTTGCTAGCCCCATAGGCTAACATGGGAAGGCTTTATTAAACTTTAAAAAAGTCTAACATTTGATTAGAGTTAGCTAGCAGCATGAGTCACAGTGTCAAAATAATAGTTACAATTAATACAACAACTTGTCTAATTCAGCTTTATTATACCTATTACAGGAAAGTAGTTTTAGAACTTACTATCCTGAAGTTATCTAAAACAGCCATGTAGCAGAATCTTTGGCTTGGTCAGCCTTTTTACAGCAGGAGCCAAGCTGCTCCCTGAGTAGTTGTGAAAAGGCCTGGGGCTGAAACAATACAGCCATTTGGTGGCTAGGAAGATAAACTGAATTTCAAAGGTAGAAGCACAGATGTCTCAGGACCCAGGCCAGGCTCCACTTCCTTGACCCTATTGGAGCCTCCCTAATTAGATTAGGAAAGGGGCTATTAGGGCAATGCTGGTTATAGCTGTGGATTGGGTTAGCCAGACCTGCATTCCAAGAAAATAATTTCTAAATTTTTACTTTTAAGGAACTGTGCCTTTCTGGGACAAAAATGTATGTCACACTTCACAAGAAGTAGTCATCACAGAAGGTGGCAGCTTGAACCCCATTGGTTCAGGTGCCCCCCTCCTGAAAACCCAGAATGTAGAATAAATATGGGAGATTCACAGGAGCCGCTTAAGTCCCTGCCTGAAACAGCTCAATAAGAAGGACTGCCAAGCTGGATCCTCAGACTGCACAACAGAGGACTGCACTCAGAAGGATGGCAACTGCTGCACTTTAAAGGCTCCACACAAGAATCACTTTGCCTGTTTTCAAAGAAAAGGAGTGGACTCCCTGAGCAGCAACAGGTAGAAGCCATCTGCAACATCCACTAAGAGGGCAACTCCAGCTGACCAGCTTCACCTGGATTTTCCTGGACTGACCAGGTGCATTGTGGGAGTTGGAGTTGCAGACTCCCAAGAGGCAAACTTGAGCTTCTGAACCCTTGGTTGGTGCTATGTTACCTTTCTTAACCTCAAGAACAATTTCAGAGGAAGATCTGAAAGTTTGGGAACTTTTTGCCAACTTTTGTGAATAAGCTCTAAAACAAGACCGGTTTGACGCCAAGAGTCAAGCCACCATGAGGTGGCCTGACCACACTGGTTCACCATGCAGAAGCCTCCAGAGCTCCCCTTCATGGACGATAAGGATAAAGACCTTCAGAGGGCCACTGAGGCTTTGCCCTGAAGCATGCCACCTTTGTCTAAGCAAACTCTAGGTTTAAAGACCTGAACGCTTGATATCCAGAAGCCAAGCTCCAAAAAAGTGACCAAGTACAAAGACAAAATCGTGAAAGGGGACCCACCACTTAACCTATCCGATCCCATGATCCATCTCGGTCGGCTTGATGCTTTTTGGTTAGAATGCACAGTTTTCAAATTAATCTTTGAAAATTCATAATTCGGGTTCCCTGCATTATGTGTTTGTTGTTTTGGTGTCATTTTTGAGATAACAATATTCTCTATGTTTATAAATTGATTTTAGGTTTTTATTGTATTGTGTCTTTTACGTATTTACTGTTTGGTGATATTAAATGCTTTATATTGCCCCTTAAGTTCAGCCTGACTGGTCGTTGCCAAACTACTAAAAGTGTAGGATTGCAATACCCTGCATCATGCAAGGTGACACAAAAGCAACACAAGCCTTAGGTCAGATTTACCAATCCATGCAAGGCCACCTTGCGTGGCCTTGCAGGCGTGGTAACTCTGAAGTAACGCAATGCAGTTCAAGTCGCTGCTTTGCGTTACTCTGTGCTTGGAAAACATTACATGGGTGGAACATGTGTGTTCTTACACATCCACCCATGTATTTTTGGTGCATTCACAGATTTACCAAGATGGGTGAACCTGGGAATATGTCAAAATTGTCTGTCTTTCGGACTAAGGCAAATTATTTTATTTCTCGTTTTTTTCCTTTTTATAAGTGTGCTGCAGAATGCCCATCTCTGCATAAGCCAGTCTACACCAGTTCAGGGATCCCCCAGCCCTGCTCTGGCACGAAACTGGACAAAGGAAAGGGGAGTGACCACTCCCCAGACCTGCACCTCCCAGGGGAGGTGCCCAGAGCTCCTCCAGTGTGTTCCAGACCTCTGCCATCTTGGAAACAGAGGTGTCTGTGGCACACTGGACTGCTCTGAGTGGCCAGTGCCAGCAGGTGACGTCAGAGGCTCCTTCTGATGGGCTCTTACCTCTCTTGGTAGCCAATCCTCCTTCCTTGGTAGCCAAACCTCCTTTTCTGGCTATTTAGGGTCTCTGCTTTGGGGATCTCACCAGATAACGAATGCAAGAGCTCATCAGAGTTCCTCTGCATCTCCCTCTTCACCTTCTGCCAAAGGATCGACCGCTGACTGCTCAGGACTCCTGCAAAACCGCAACAAAGTAGCAAGACGACTACTAGCAACCTTGTATTGCTTCATCCTGCCGGCTTTCTCGAGTGTCGAGGTGGTGCATGCTCTGAGGGTAGCCTGCCTCCTCTCTGCACCAGGAGCTCTGAAGAAATCTCCTGTGGGTCGATGGAATCTTCCCCCTGCAACTGCAGGCACCAAAAGACTGCATCACTGGTCCTCTGGGACCCTCTCAGCACGACGAGCGAGGTCCCTGGAACTCAGCAACTCTGTCCAAGTGACTCCAACAGTCCAGTGACTCTTCAGTCCAAGTTTGGTGGAGGTAAGGTCTTGCCTTCCCACGCTAGACTGCATTGCTGGGAACGGCGTGATTTGCAGCTGCTCCGGCTCCTGTGCACTCTTCCAGGATTTCCATCGTGCACAGCCAAACCTGGGTCCCCGACTCATTAACCTGCAGTGCACAACCTTCTGAGTTGTCCTCCGGCGTCGTGGCACTCCCTTTTGTGACTTTGCATGGACTCTGGTTCACTCTTCTTCCAAGTGCCTGTTCAGGTACTTCTGCTGGTGCTGCCTGCTTCTGTGAGGGCTCCCTGACTTGCTGGGCGCCCCCTCTGTCTCCTCCTCCAAGTGGCGACATCCTGGTCCCTCCTGGGCCACAGCAGCACCCAAAAACCTCTACTGCATCCCTTGCAGCTAGCAAGGCTTGTTTGCAGTCTTTCTGCGTGGGAATAGCTCTGCAAGTTTCATCGCGACGTGGGACATGCATCCTCCAAAGGAGAGGTTGCTAGTCCTCTTCTTTCTTGCAGAACTCCAAGCTTCTTCCAACAGGTGGCAGCTTCCTTGCACCCTCAGCTGGCATTTCCTGGGCTCCTGCCCACTCTCGACACTGTCGCGACTACTGGACTTGGTCCCCTTGTCTTACAGGTACTCAGGTCCGGTAATCCACTGTTGTTGCATTGCTGGTGTTTGTTCTTCCTGCAGAAACCCCCTATCACGACTTCTGTGCTCTCTGGGGGTAGTAGGTGCACTTTACACCTACCTTACAGGGTCTTGGGGTGGGCTATTTTTCTAACCCTCACTGTTTTCTTACAGTCCCAGCGACCCTCTACAAGCTCACAAAGGTTTGGGGTCCATTCGTGGTACGCATTCCACTTTTGGAGTATATGGTTTGTGTTGCCCCTATACCTATGTGCTCCTATTGCAATCTACTGTAACTTTACATTGCTTGCATTACTTTTCTTGCTATTACCTGCATAATTTTGGTTTGTGTACATATATCTTGTGTATATATCTTATCCTCATACTCAGGGTACTCACTGAGATACTTTTGGCAAATTGTCATAAAAATAAAGTACCTTTATTTTTAGTACTTCTGTGTATTGTGTTTTCTTATGATATTGTGCATATGACATAAGTGGTATAGTAGGAGCTTTGCATGTCTCCTAGTTCAGCCTAAGCTGCTTTTCCATAGCTACCTTCTATCAGTCTAAGCTGCTAGAAACACCTCTTCTACACTAATAAGGGATAACTGGACCTGGCACAAGGTGTAAGTACCTCTGGTTCCCACTACAAGTCAGGCCAGCCTCCTACAAGAGGGTTTAAGGGAAACCAACAGTCCTCTCCCACTCAACCTCCCAAATAGGTTTAGCAGCCAAATTCCTCCTCCACTGATACTAAAATCAGGAGGCTTAAGTGTACTTTGGAATCTAAACACTTTCCTTCTCCACACTTCTCTCATCCCTAACCTATAAAATGAAAGGCCTCCTTCTCATCCCTTTTAGGTTAGTAATGTTTCTAAACTGTCCTGTTTGAGTTAAACTCGCTCACATGCCTCCTCTAAGTCATCCTGCCACACCCCAACCCAACACTAATTAGCCAGCCGGTACTACAGGCACGAAAAGTATAATGTTTTGAAAGTTACATTTCCTATCCATGAATCAAAAATGTAGCTTCACCATTGGACTGGATTTTCATTAAATATTAAAAACAGTGGTTGCACTGTCGCTGTAGCTTTTTCCAAACCCAATGTACAGTCAACACATTAACGGTACTTTTGCTTCTCTTGATGGACTCAAGTACAACCCAAACAGTTAAAATAGGTTTTAGGGGGGATATGTTAATACATTTGTTATACTCCTTGTTATGCAGCATAACCATTTAAAACAGATAGCAATACCTTAATAAAAAAAAGGTTTTAGGGGCTAACCACTGTAGGAACATGAAAATATTGAGGGCCATGTGTACAACGCTTTTTTTGCACACAAATGCCTGATTTGCAGAATTGGGACGTTTAGAGACAGAAAAAAACATTTTGATACGTACAAATGCTATTTTGCGATTTGGCAATCAAGTTACAGAACCGCAAAATAGGTTTGTGAATCGCAATTAGGTAGGGGCATGCCAAGTGCATGCCTTCATAACTGCGAGTCACAGTGGTATGTATGATTGTTTTGTGACCGTGAATCCATTGCAAAACAATTGCAGTTAACACCAATTTTAAATTGGCATTAACCCACTCACAAATGGGAAGTGGGTCCCCAAGGGACCCCTTCTTCTTTGTGAATGGAGGCGCAAACATTTTTTCAGAGGAGGCAGTGGTCCCACGAACCACTGCCTCCTCTGAAAAAATGAAACTGAAATATTTAATTTTAATTTTTGAAATGCATCCCGTTTTCCTTTAAGGAAAACTGGATGCATATTTATAAAAACTTCTTTATTTAGAAGGGAGTCACAGATATGGTGGTCTGCTGACCCCAGCAGGCCACCCTCCCTGTGAGTGCAAACATTCCCAAATGGGTCACAATTTGCGACCAGCATCTTGAAAATTAATGAGGCAGGTACCTTGTGGCCCATTTGGGAATCTCTAACAGTTTCAGAGACACTGTTGTACATCAGGTTTTGCGACTCGCAAATTGCGAGTCGCTAAGGCTCACAAAAATGCGATTCAGAAAACCTGACATTTGTACATGTGGCACTTAATTGTTGCTTGTTCCACTTTCAAATCCCAGGCAGTCTACCTTGTGGGCAATAAGGGCAACTTATGAGTGACTTATTTAAAATTTAAAATACGGATCATTGGGTTCTCGTCCTGTCAAAAGGTTGATTTAACAGGTCTGCCTGCTGGTTTGAAAGCTGCATGAGTTTTTCCACATATGTAAGCCCGAGGGCAAATTTTGCTACATCCTAATGAATGGCAGTCTACAGGTGGCATTTAGCTTTCTATGTCACTGGTGTATTTCCTTACACCATGTAATATGGCCTTACTGGAAACTTAAAGATGCCAATCGGAAATTAACCAATTTTGTCATGTTTTATGGTGCGTAACACTTGCCCTCGGCACTACTAAGTAGTGTACCAGTGTGCAGAGTTAAAAAATACAGCAGCATCAATCCCCAAAAAATTAGAGGAGACCACACAAAAGAGGTATTTTTTCACAGAGTCAAACTTCCATTTATTAATGATTTGAAACTGCAAATGGTATGATTAGATAAAGTAGATGGTGTCTGCGTGTAAGGTAGAAGCTGTCCAAAAGGGACTGCATCCACTTTGTTTATGTTGGCTTTCTGCATTGGGGGAAACAGAGTGCTTCATGTTCCTCCAAATATTATGTGCAGAATGCCATTTTTTTTCTTGCAGCCAATGTATGGGCTGAAATAAAGGACACTCTACAAACGCGAAGCAGGGATGAGGGTTTCCTCTCATATTCTTCAAATTGTTTTTGTGAATAAGCTCTAAAGTATCCTAATATCAAACAGGTGATGATACTACATCATTACAAATGACATTAGGTCAATATTCAATGAGATCACCTCATGGAGGCCCTCATTACAGATTTAGCCTAATTCTTGATAGGGTGTGATGCAGGGTTTATAGCCGAAACAGAAATTACAAGGACAGTATGTTGCAGGGCATCCACTGCTAAGAACAATTGCTGAGTATAAATGACTTCAAACTGTAATTGAGTACATTGTAATCACAAAGTGATTTTAACTAAGAGCAATGTCCAGACAATTATAGTCAAACTGATAGAGTATAATTGTGAATAACAGGATTGCTCATGTTTGTCACCTGTACGTGAGAAGCTGCTAAAGCGGACAGTTTGTAAAATAAGGTCTTTATCACATACTTTGTCTTGGCTTATATTAGTAAAATACAAAAAACACTAAACAACCCCGTCCCCCACCTTCCACAGCCCCCCTTCAGAGTACTTGGTAAATGAAAAGGTTAATCAGGTTATCCCCAACAAAAAAGGAAATACACTTCAAAATTTCAACTGTAAACAAATATGGTCCATATGACTTTTTTCCATTCTGCTGAGATTATTTCGTAATAGGCATAATTCGGTGCTGAGATACTCGATGGATTCATAAACTCCAGCCACCCAGATCGGCCAAAGAACACATCAGGGACAGATAGTTAGCAGGAACATAAGATTACAAAGCTTAAACAGGATACAGTAGAGGAACAGGCAGGAGTCCAAAAATAAACGGTTTGGAAGAAATGCGAGTATTTTGATAAAACAGAAGAAAGAATAATAAGCAATTAGAAGTGAACATCCTTTCACTCACTACCTATACATTGAAAAGTAAAGATAATTGAGATTATGGCTCTTTTGAAAAACAAAAAAACCTTTTAGATTGATTCTAGTGGAAACGAACAGACATATTTCACATTCACAACTTCATGTGTAGCCAAGCCAATGACCCAAGAAGCTATGTCGGGCCTGCCACCAGAGATTCTGTCAATCAAGAAGAAAGTGCTTTTTGGTCTTGAAGCCCAGATTCTCTCATATAAACTAAAGATAGTTAACAGAAATTAATGTGACCCAAATCACCAATTAGCAATGCAAATCATAAACTGTGATCAAGAAAGCATCAACTATATTTATTTTGCATTATTTAACATGTTTTACAGCAGCACAAGTTCCAAAGGTGTCTGAGGAGGAGAACATGTTTGGTGTGTATCTAAGCAGACATTTAAATAGAGTGATGCGAAGAAAGAAAGCACTGTTGTTTGGAGTTTGACAACAGCTAAGACGTGACAGAAAGTTAGTTTTCTTTGATTGTCAGACAAAGGAAGTACTCCTAAAGTCTCATCGTTGCCCTCAATCCACGTGTAAATGTTTGATAAATGCACAATCAAGGATAAAAGTCAAAAGGGAATCTTCGTAGTCAAGCCTGCTGATGACCATTGCGTGTAACAATAAACAAACAACAGAAATGAGAATAAAGATTTAGGGCTTCTTGGTCTCCCCTGGCCCATTACGATGTTTCAGTTGGGCTGTCCTAGCGGAAACCTCTGTACTATGAGGTTTTCACCAGTCAGCTTAGCCCAGTGGAAAGAGTGCTGTGGCATTTGCTTGGCGTCAACCCTGCCTTGCATAGGCTGGCAGAAAGGGCACTTGTGATCAGCAAGGCTGAGTTCAGTGTCACAGTGGCTGACCACGACTCTGACCTGGGATCCATGGCGGTGGTCCCCTGTCGGTCCGACCGCCAAAGTCGCAATCTGTCAGTCAGACCGCCAGGAGTGTGGCGGTCCGACCACCACCACAGGTTTGGCTGTCCTCGGACTGCCGAAATCGTAATGAGGGTCTTAGAGCCTGATTTAGATTTCAGTGGGGGGGAATACTCTGTCACAAATGTGACAGATAACCCGTCCACTGTATCACAATCCCATTATACCCTATGGGAATAGTAAAACGGCGGACAGGATATCCATCACTTTTGTGGTGGAGTATTCCCTCCCCTAAGATCTATATCAGGCTCTTACCCTCTCTGAGTGGGTGGAGTTGTTTGGGGTAGGACTGTTAAAGTGAATTTTAGTGTTGAATTCCAGGGGTGAATCTGAGGTAAAACAAACAGGTTAAAAAGCAGTGGGAATAAAAGGAGAACTGTAGCAGGAAAGAAGTGAATGTATGCCTTGAAAGAAATTATATAGGTGCATATAAGCGGTTAAGTTTAGGAAAGTTATGAGTCATCCATTTCTGAACAGCTGCAACGCAGTTCCTTATAGACAGGATTTCAGTCTCACTATTCTGAAAAAAGGGTAGGTGTTATCAATTTAGAGATGAATTTAGGCACATGATATTTAAGATGTTCTTTAAGACTCAATTTACTTATTAAAATATTTGGGGACAGAATGGTTCCTAGGAATACACTGTGATGCATTGATAACAGACTGGATCGTGGGAGATCCTTTTTGACACATGGGTGCAACAGGAAAGTTGAGACTTCTTTAAAACCCTGCCGCTCAAGCAGCCCATACAAAAGTATAGGGGACAGCAGTGTCCAGGGATCAATTGGGTCAAAGATTGCAGATAAACCCAAGAGTATACCAGAGACAACATTATCCTACTTGTGAAGGATATTATCTGTTAAGTGAACGAATGTTCGCTCTGTATTGTGATATGGTCCCAAACATGACTAATGAAGATGTAGTATGTTGTGGAACAATGTGCTTCAGTAATCAAGTGCCAACGCAACATTCAATTTGACACTGAGCCAAGCGATGGCTTTCATGTGGTGATAGTTACTAAAGCCGGTTGTTCTTGTCGAGGGGTAATACATTATGGGGCATATTTATACCCCATTTGCACCGAATTTGCATCTTTTGTTACGCAAATTTGCCACAAAACTAACTCCATATGTATATCTTGATGCTAGACCTTTCCAACCTAAAAATATTGGAGTTTGCACCATTTTTCAGATGTGTGAACCTACCTTGAGTCAATGAGATGCAAGGTAGGCGTTCCCATCTAAAAAATGGTGCTAACCCCATAGCCCCATATTTATGCCCCTGTGCTTAAATGATGCATGGGTGGGAGGAGGGGCTAAATAATAGTACTTTGCACCATTATTTAATGCCTGGGTCAAACCAGATGTTAGGGGACCTGTGGGCCCATTTCCATGGTTGAACACCATGAAATGGGTCCACAGGCGCCCTCCTCAAGCCCAAAGAACACCTCACCCACACCAGAGGGACACCGGAGGATGGGGGACACCAGCCCAGGTTAGTAGGGTAAGTATAGTATTTTTATTTTTTTAATTAAAGTGCCATCAGGGGCCCAACTTGAGGCCCCCTGGGTGGCACAGGGTGCAATGGCCATGCCCAGAGTACAGTGTGTGTGCGGGCCAGACGATTGTCGGAGCGCAGTCTTGGACCTGAATCTAGCTATTGAGCGGGAACGGCGATCGCCTCCCGCTTCTGGACTATAGAAATGATAGAGGGGTACACACACAATTGGGCAGACACTAGTTGTGGGAGGTGTTTACCCAGGGTGGGATGGGGAGCTTTTATGTAGGTTCTTGTTTGAGTTGGAGTTCTGTATTTGACACTGTAAGCACTGTGGGTGTTCTTCTGCTTTGGGGTATCGACTTACCTGGTTGCGCATGAGCTGAACCGGGGGATTGTGTTGTGGGGGCTGCGTGTGAGTGGAGGAGAAGGCGGCCCGGAGATGTGGTGGGGTGTGTGGGAGGGATTAGACTATGGTGGGTACCTTGACACGCATAGTTATGTGGTACGTTAGGGGGGTTAAACACCTTTGTGAAGCGCTATAGAGTACATACGTATCTTAGGCGGCTAGGCGTAAATATTGTTCTGCTACAGGAGACTCCTTTGGTTGCGAATGAAGCGCAAAAAGTGCAGAAAAAGTGGAGGGGGCAGCTACATCCGGCGACCTATTCCTCCTACGCTAGAGTGCTTTCTGTCTGGGTGGCCCCTGGGCCTCCCTTTATATTACAAAGCCTAAAAGCAGATGTGCAGGGGCGTTATATATTTCTGCACGGCACACTAGATAGCCGTGAGATCTGTCTGTTGAATATCTATGCCCTTAACACTGATGATGTGGGGTTCTATCATCAACTCCAACAGGAATTAATATCTTATTCTGGGATACCTATCCTGTGGGCTGGTGACTTTAATTGCTTCCTCGATGGAGAGCTAGATAGGAACCCCCCGAAGATGAATATGAAAACGCATATGACTGCCAAACTGCGGAACGTTATGAGGAATCTCCACTTTGTAGATGTGTGTGGAGAGAAATGTACCCCTCGTCTAGAGTATTTTCGTGTTACACGCCCACCCATGGGGCTTACAGCCATTTGGATAGATTTCTCCTAGCCAATGATGGCTCCCTGGACGTTCACTGAGTTGTCTACCCGGCCCGGTTTTTGTCAGACCATGCCCCACTCCTTCTGGAGTGTGAAACGTACATGCCCAGACCTGCGATCCCCCTGTGGCGGTTGTGTCCAGACTTATTAGGCGATCTGGAATACAAAAAAGATCTCCAGGATGTGCTATTCGGATACTTTCACACAAATTGGGGTATGGCAGGGACTCGGGCTTAGAATGGGAGGCACTGAAAGTAGTTATTATAGGGGAAAGCCTTAGTAAAACATATGGAATCAGGCAGCGTCTGGACCGGGAGTTTACACAGCAGGAGGAAGTGTTGGCAGCCATACAGCGCCAAGTTTATAGTGGTGACGCTTCGTAGGCGGATTGTCTTGAGGTGCAAGGTAGAATTGTGGACCTCTGGGATAGACTAGAGAATTATGTCTGCCGGAATTATAGGCAGCGGCTATTCCGGGAAGGAGACCACTCCGGGCGTATGCTGGCTTGGCTCCTCTGGCGAGAGAGGCCCATCCCCATTATCCAGATGCTCCGCGGCTCTTCTGGGGAAGGGATTTTAGGGTAGTTGAGGGTGAATGCGCACCTGCGTGAGCACTTGCGAGTTATCTACACCTCACCATGGAGAGTGGGCGAGACCCCGATTCAGGAGTACTTGGATGGTCTCTGGTTGTCTCGCCTTACGGCAGCCCAGGTGGATGAACTGGAGGGAGAGGTATCATTAGAAGACCTAGGAGAGGCTTGGAGTGGTATGGCGACTGGGAGGGAGCCTGGTCCGGACGGGTTACCAGATGAATTTTATAGTACACATTCTCCTGTGCTTCTTCCACGATTGTTGGAAATACTCCATGAGGCGCGAAGTGAGGGTCTGCTACCGGAGCATATGCAAGAAGCTTTCTTAGTCATGCTACCAAAGCCAGGAAAGGAGGTTGATGAGCCGGGCTCGTATAGGCCGTTATCCATGCTGAATGTTGATGTTAAATTACTAGCTAAAGTTTTGGCCTCTCGTTTGAGTCGAGTGGTGACATATTTAGTGCAGGGAGATCAATGCAGTTTTATGCCGGGGAGGGGGACTCATATGAATATATGGCGCTTATCGCATATACTTCACAAGACTCATGGCTCTACGTATCCCGCAGCGCTAGTGGCACTAGATATGTAGAAATCGTTTGACACCTTGTCCTGGGACCATCTGTGGGAGGTGATGCGCAGGATGGCCATTGGTCCTGTCTTCTTATCCTGGGTGCATCATTTGTACTCAGCGCCTCGGGCGAGAGTGCGTACGGGGGCGATTGTGTCAGATTCCTTTCTTATCGAATGCAGCACACGGCAGGGTTGCCGCTTGTTGCCACTGCTGTTCGCGTTGGCCATGGAACCTCTAGTTATTCAATTGCGGACTGGCTTGGATAGATGGGGCAACCGTGTGGGGACGAGAACGCACATAATTTCATTGTATGCAGATGATGCTCTAGTGTACGTCACAGAACCTGAACGGGCGGTCCCCCTCTTGTTGGGAATGAAGGATAATTTTGGGCAGGTGTGGGGCCTCCGCGTCAACAGACGCAAAAATGTGTTATTCCTGATGGCAGGTCTGTCGGTGACAGAGGCATCGGAGTTGCCCCAATTGGGCCTATCCTGGGAGACCGAGTCCTTTTCATATTTAGGCATGTGGGTTGCGCACTCGCCACAATTGCAATTCAATTGAAACATGGGAAGAGTACTGGAGGGCCTCCGTGCCTCTGTTCAGTTTTGGACCTCTCTCCCACTATCAGTTATGGGTAGAATTGTACTCAGCAAAATGATCTTGCTGCCTCGCTGCCTATATGTTATGCAGAATTCAATCTGTGAGCTCTGTCTTTCGATATTCCGACAGCTTGATAAATTGCTCTTATCCTTAGTCTGGTCGGGCAAAAGATGTCGATTCCGCATGGAAGTTTTGAAATTGGACCTGGCTGATGGTGGCTTGGGACTGCCAGACTTATACTTATACTACTTAGCCGGGTTGCTACAGTACCCAGCCGGTGGTGTGAGGATGCACCCAATTGGGAAAAGGATTTGTTAGCTGGTTCTGTCTGTGTGGAGCGTCTCCCGCATATACTAATGGGTGGCTCTGGGGTTCCGCAAGGCACCGCCTATCTGGTGGAGCAGGCGTTGAGAGCTTTGGAGAGGGAGGTGGTGCGGGTCCTGCGCAAGGCCTGAAACGCGCGCCTGCTTCCCTTGTGGTGGGTCCGACGTTTTGCTAAGGCTGCTGAGGTAATGGATTTTGCACAGTGCCGTGAAGGGGGCTGCAATAATCCTGGTGACTTATTTCATAATGGCACGTTCATTACGAGGGATGAGGCAGAATCCTTGTTTGGCATAGGTCCAAGGCAGTTCTTACAATATGCGAATGTCTCGCAGACAGTCCGAGGTATTTGGACGTCTTTTCCGGAGGAGCCAGTTGAATCTTGCCTCCTGGCGTCAATACTTGATCCTGGAGGTGACTGTGGTCTGCTACCGAACTTTCAAAGCTCTCAAGGGTGACAGACTGACTGGCACTCAGGGGATTAGAGACCAATGGGACACTAGTCTTGGAACGGCGCTCACAGATGGGGAGTGGAGTAGGGCCTGTTCTCTGGTGCGAGATGTGACTAATAATGCTAGGTTTCAGTTAATGCACTTCTGTACTGCACTGTATCTGCAGGGGTGGGCACTGCTCTATCGGTCTGCTTGTGGAAGTCATGTTGGGTGGGTCGCCCTAATCTAATATTATTTATGCCTTATCTCTTTATGCATGCTCAGATAGAGCAGATGTGTGGACTAGGATCTGGAGTCTTTAAACTGTTATTGGCATAGAATGTGCGATTGGACTGATATTCCCTCCAAAGCACTATGCTGTAATGTAGTACATAGTTGTATGTGTTTATCTTATGCATAAATAAACAATTTAAAAAATAAAATAATTTGTCAACTTCAGTTGTCTTAGCCATGGTGCTTGTGATTTCTCCAGGATTTTTTGATTACTGTTTTGCTGCAGCTGTAGTTCAATGATCGCCAATAAATTTAATTTAGCATCCACAATATTTCTAATCATTTTCCTCTGGCTAAATATTTGGTGCCCCCAGCACCACCTTTGTGAACTCTAGTTCAAAGTTCATAGGCTTTATTCAAAGAGTAGGATGGCAGCAAGGCTCCAAAGAGCCGCCTTTATTTTCTGAATTTCACAACCCTTGCCTCTTTACTATCTCTTTAGCAGTACTTATGAGACTACTGTGTGGTGATGCTTGGAAACAGGACTAGGAATTATAATGCAAATTTACTGAAGACTTGCATTGTCCTTGCCTGACACAAGTTGATGTAAGGCACTGCAAGTCCTTAACTAGGATTTATTAGGTCATGCAAAACCACTTTGCTTGTCTTTGCAAGGTGTAGTAATGCAACACAGCTCATAGTATCATGTGGTGCTTTGTATCAGGTAGGCATCATATGGGGGGCAGGGGCATACACATGTCCCCACCCATGCATTTTGAAGCAAACCCAAATTAACAAAGACTAGCAAACCTTTGTTTGCATCATAATGGTGTACATACCCCACAGAGGCACAACTATAAATATATTTATTTCTTATCATTAATTCTTCTTTCCACATGTGCTGTACTCCACAGCACAAGTATAAATAGCAATATGCCTCTAAGGATTGTTTTTGTGTTGTAAGGTTTCCCTTCTTGCACAAAAACAGTCCTGCCCATAACGCAGTCACCCTTGCACTATGGTGTAAGGGTGCCTGAGTTGAAGTTAGGAAGCTCACATTGCGCCAGTGCAAGGAGAGAGAGTATAGATGCTCCATATACTTGTAAAAATGGAGCACTTCTGCCTTCTTACTTTCATGCAACGCAGCACAGCACGTTGCCTTGCTAAACTGAATTGTGTGAAAGAATGGTAAATCTGCCACTGAGTGTTTAAAATGGTGGAAAGAATTACACATTCTAAAATGTCACCAGTGTATGCTAAAAAAGGAAATCACCTTCCTCTGCAATGCTATGGAGGAGTTTTCCAGTACAACTTCCCCAGCTTTCACTGATTCTTTCCTCATGCCTATGGCTTGTGGAATGATGTTACCTGCAAAGTGAGGCATCTGCCCAGACTCTGATTGTTGTGAATTTCTGGACAGAATGTACTTGTGAACGTGAGAATGAATATGAGTACCATTTGCCATAATGTCCCAGAATTGTTTGTTTCTCTGCATCTGTTTGAAACTCTCTAGGGTGCTGTCCCAGAAGAGCTACAAATAGTGAGCTCTCAATCCTTAATGAAGTTAAGATCCTATCCATCAATCTACAAGTTCCCTAAGCATGTTCGTCAAGATTTAGCTGGAGCCTGAAATTCAGAAATTAGATGATGTTGGGTATCACAAATGTACCTGGTCCACACAATCCCACTCCTCATTCGTAGTGGACTGAGGCATTGCTCTTTACTCTGGAATATCATCAACATGCCCCTACCTCGGAAATTATGTATGCCTAGACTTACCTTCAGGAACATGTGATGGAACAATTCATGCTCCATCACACTATACTATCCCTCCATCTAATTTTTTAGCACTGACTAGGAGGGGAGCAGCTAGTACTGCCACCGCTGATTAAGCTAAACTTGGTGGATGAATGTTCCAGATGTAAATAAAAATCACATTACCTTCAGCAAGAAATAAATCATGAAAATTGGTGACTGTAAATCCTGCACTATAAAAACAGTGAAATCTTGGGTTGGTTGTTGTTAAATGCTAATATTTTTGAGGCACTCTGTTGAAAATGGCCATTCTGCAGGGTTATCCCCAAACTTTTTGCCTTTCTCCTCCTATTTTTCAGGCGTTCTTTCTGTTGGTTTTAGAACTCTAGGCACTTTACCAATGATAATCAGTGCTAAAGTGCATGTTCTCTCTCCCCTAACACTTGGTACGATTGGGTTACACCTGTTTGGCATTATTGATTTATGTGTAAGTCCCTTGTAAAATGGTATACCATATACACAGGTCCTGTAAATTAAATGCTACCAGTGGGCCTGCAGTCTTGACTGTGCGACCCACAGAAATAGCTTGTCTCAGGCCTTCCACTACAGGGCCTGCAAGTGCAGTTTACTGCTACAATGACTAGGCATTTCAAACTACTTGCTAATACCTAAACGTCCCTTTTACTACACCTATATCACCAAACAATAAGGCCCTAGGTAGTCCTATTGGCAGGGTGCAGTGTAAAACGTAGGACATGTACCTTTATGTTTTATATGTCTTAGTAGTGATAAACAGCCTATTACGTTTTTTACTACTGTGAGGGCTGCTCCTCTCATAGGTAAGCATTAGGAATTCTGTTAAATATATATTTACGTGGTAATTTCTGATCTGGATGGAGTAGCATGAGCATGTTTGGTATGTTTGGAATGGTAGTGAGAAATCCTGCTTACTCGTGTAGATGGCTTTTACATTACTATTTTATAAATGGCACTTTTAGAAAGTGGGTATTTCTCTGTGCTTATAACTCTAGTGTTTTGTAGCCTGACTCCAATCCATGTTTAGGGAAAAGTGACAGCTACACTTTGTGCATACTTTCCAGACAGTCACAACACAGGGAGGGCTGGGTGTGACAGGAGAGGCATATGCATCCACTTGCATACAAGAATCTTTCTGGACTGGGAGGGTTTGAGACAGGGTGCACTTACATTTGTATAGTCTGTGTCCTGCGCTCACACAAAGGGCTGGTTTACCCCCTACTGATGTCTGAAGCCATGGCTGGGTTCAAACAGGTTATGTTACTCTTCAGAGGGTTACTTTGAAGTCACCCCTTTAACAAAGATGTTTTGGAGAAAAATATGGGGGTTCTGACCACATGTTTTTAGAGGACTTTTGGAACTAAGACTGAACCTCTGTCAGAAGGACTGCTGTGCTGCAAAAATGACTTATTTGGACTGCTCTTCTGTTGTTGCCCTGCTACCTACTACCTGGTGGGTGGCCTAAAGGACTCACTGGATTGGTTTTTTGCTTGTTGCCCTGCTGGCAGCTGCCCCATGAATCTGCGTTCACCAGGCACTGTTGGACTGCCAGGAGGAACACCATTGCTGCCTTTATGTGCTGGCCCCCAAGTGTTCTCCTGGGATAGACTGCACCAGAATTGGCTGTGGGTGACTGAGTCCAGCCTGCAGTCACTTTTCACATCAGTGTATTGGGAGTGCTTTACCTCTTTCCCCTTTCTAGTGCATGGTGAGCACTTCTTCTACATCAGCGTGGTGAAGCACTTCATTTTCTCATAGTGCATGGTGAGCACTTTATAAATCCACTTTACTGCTCCTCAAAGCGCATAATGAGCACTTTAGATCTTCCCTTCTTTGTCAATAAGCGCATAGGGAGTGCTGTCTTGCCACTCTCCACTTCAACGTTAGCAGCATGTGGAGGATGCCTGTCCTGGAACCAGAAAGGAGAGTGCCGTGTTTTTCCTTTTCCAGCCCTGTCGCCCGAGGGGAAGCCCCCCTTTGCAATGCTTTTCCTGTGTCAGGGCTGCCACGCTGAAGGATTGCACCAGCAGCTCCCACCCTCCCACCAAGAGAGGCATGGCAAAAGGAGCACACAGCCAACCAGGCTGAAGAGAGAGCCCCTGATAGCCAGGCAGGTTCACCCCGCCCATTCTCAGGTACAGCAAGAGGGCAGGGAGGGAGAAGGGGCCACCTGAAGTGCTGCACTGCCATCCCGCACTACTCCTGCAGCAGCACTAACTCTCCTTACCCTCCCAGGTATGTGGCACTGGTCCCAACAGCTGCACCCAGCACTCACAGGCAGTTGCATCAGTCCAAAGTGCGGGGAGATGGACTGAGGACTCCCCCCATGGCACCTAATTATGACCTGGCTGGTAGGTTCAGTAAGACCTCCCAGCCAAACCCTACAGTTGGTGCCCCCAAATCCGTTGGCACATACCTTGGGGACATGTATTCTTTGTTGGTGGCATTGTGGGTGGGAGTTCTCAATGGAGGCCCCCTCCCTATCAGGAACGGGCCACATACAGAAAATTTCCATGTTATGTGTAAGAGGCATGCAGGTTTCTCTGTACCTACCTCTGGGCATGATTATTGTAGTAGATGTTATAGGAGCACAGGTACGTAGTGCCCTAGGATGTCATGATGGGGTATGCCCTGGGTTACTGAATGATCATTACGGATTTGCTGACCTCGATTTATCCAATATTCATGATTTGTGACGACATTTGGTAATTCAAGTCTTTTTTTATATCCTGATTTACGCTCTTGCACTCATTTGGTGACTCATGTATCTTTTTCTCATCTGATGAAAGTCATGCCCTGTTGTTGTATTGCATATCGTTTTGGTACTTCATTAATAGAGTACTGAGTACTATCTCAATCCTTGTATTTTCTGCACAATATTTATGACATGTCAATATGGTCTTATGATATTTGCAATATAGAGAAATATTTTTGATATATTCATATGTGGAGTCTCCTTTTGTGGTGCATTTATGGTGTCACTGGTGTGAGTGTGTTGTGCAAAAGCTTTACACTTGACCTCTGGGGAGAAGCCTTACTGCTCTGTGCCAAACTGCAAGGGGGGGGTTCTTTGTTATCTTTGGTGTGTAACTAACTTGCCCTGACTTGAGTGATGGGTTCTGCCTGGCTAAGGTGCATACCCTAGCCAACCAGAAACCCCATCTTTAACACACGCCTACTCAGTGTAAACATGCCCTGCACTTAACTAATTCAAGTGTAATTATCAAAAATGTGGATTTAAGTAGTTCTCACCTTTGGATGCTGATGGTTGTGAACACTACATTTTTTTAAATGTGCACACAGAAATACACCGAAAAAGCAGTCTATGATACGGTAAAATGTATCTGACACTTCATAATGTAATTCCTTTCCGGGTATACAATTTAGCATTTTAATTCCCATGCAAGGTGCAGAAATTGCTGGTGGTGCCTCAGCAGTAAAACACTTTTGCAAGGCAAGGTCACATACTGAAAAAATAGACGGCAGATATTGGCTTTGATTTCTAAAAGTCATTATTCATGAACATTGTATTTAGCAAATAACATTTCCGATGAAATACCACAAGTTTCCGAAATGAAGGAAGTGCCCAAAATATGATTATAAAACTGCGTGTGCTGCGACACCAGACAAAGTATACCGCACAGCAATAACGGATCCCCAGACAAAGTCTCACTGACAGCGGCACCACATAGCCATTTGCATGCGTAAATGAATTTGGGTAATTCTTTTTGTAGGAAATAACATTATTTCAGGGGAAAAGGTCGTGCTTGTCCCTGAGCGCCTTCCGTTGTGCTGAACACAACAGTATATCCGTAGATACACAGGAGCTTTGTTATTTTCATTATATTATTTTTATATTAATTTAATCGTTGCAAAGTGCACTGCCTATGGCTTAGCTTTAAACAGTCGGAAATCGTCCATAAAACTCTGTTCTTTCAAGTTATCTTGTGCTCTTAAATAATTTTGAAGAATAGTAAAATAAACAAATGAAAAACTGATCGTTTTGTAAAGCACGGGCCATGTTCCAAAAAGTCAAGCTTTTTTACTTTACCATTGTGTCAATCCGATTTTATCTATTACTGCTACTACATTTTCTTTGTCTAATATACACATTTCTTGGTTCCTAAATCAAGACATTGAGGGGCATACTTATACTTTTTGATACAAAACTGCACTAATGCAGTTTTGCATCACAAAGTTTAGCACCAGCTTGCGTCATTCCTGAGCGCCAGCTGGGCGCCATATTTAAGGAATGGTGCAAGCCGGTGCAAAGGGTGGGCTAGCGTAAGAAATAAATGACCCTCCAACCAGCCTAGCGACATTTTCTGACACAAAACCAACCATACCACATGACTCCTGTCTTAGAAAAGACAGAAGTCATGCCCACCACCCCAATGGCTAGCACAGGGGACCAGTGTCCCCTTGGCATGGCCATTGCACCCTGTGCCATGCAGGGGGCCCCAAGTTGGGCACCCAATGGCACTTTAATTTAACAAAAAAATTACTTACCTATACTTACCCTACCTACACCTGGGATGGGGTTCCCCATCCTCCGGTATCCCTCTAGTGTGGGTCGGGGTGTCCCTGGGGCCTGAGGAGGGCACCTGTGGACCCATTCCATGGTGTTTAACCATAGAAATGGGTCCACAGATCCCATAACGCCTAGTCTGACCCAGGCATTAAAAAATGGTGCAAAGCAAGCTCTGCACCATTATTTAGCGCCTCCTCCCTCCCGTGCATCATTTTAGCACGGGGGATAAATATGGGGCTATGAGGCTAACACCATTTTTTTGATTGGAACACCTATCTTGCATCTCATTGACGCAGGGTAGGTTCATGCACCAAACAAATGGTGCAAACTCCAATATTTTGACGTTAGATGAGTTTAACATCAAAATATAAATATGGAGTTAGTTTTGAGCTGAAGTTGCATTAAAAAACCTGATGCAAATTCTGCACAAATGTAGTATAAATATGCCCCTGATTTTGTTTAGGATGCTCAGCGCTTCGAGTGCTATTGATAACACAGATACAGGATGGCATAGTTTGAATTAAGATTTTAGGTGACAGAAAACTTACCTTTTCTCGTTTCTTCTGCTATAGTACTGATTGTGGCATGCATTTTCTGTAGTCAACATTATTATTAGTAGACATATACAAAAAGTAATTATTATTAGATTTGAATGTTGGAAGCAACTGAGCAGCTCAGAGCCAGTAGTGGCTGGTATAGGCCTTTTTCTCCAAGATTCCAAAGTTTTTCCTTCTCTTTCTCTATTTTTAAATTAGAACATTCCATTCTCAGTGGGTGACATTTTTTAATAGTTTTAGAGCCCGTTAGCTGTGGGCTATACCTGTTGTTTAAGACCCTCTCCTTCATAGTAGCCCCTTGCCTGTGGCTCGGGGCTATAACTTGTGTTTAAGGCATTTAGGGGGTCATTCTGACCCTGGCGGTAAATACCGCCATGGCGGAGGTTGGCGGTAGCACCGCCAACAGGCTGGCGGTGCTCCGCCGGGCATTCTGACCGCGGCGGTACAGCCGCGGCCAGAAGCGGAAAGCCGGCGGTGTACCGCCGACTTTCCTCTGCCCATGGGAACCCGCCATGGCGGCGCAGCTTGCTGCGCCGCCATGGGGATTCTGACACCCCATACCACCATCCTGTTCCTGGCGGTTCGCCCGCCAGGAGCAGGATGGCGGTATGGGGTGTCGTGGGGCCCCTGGGGGCCCCTGCAGTGCCCATGCCAATGGCATGGGCACTGCAGGGGCCCCCGTAAGAGGGCCCCACAAAGAATTTCAGTGTCTGCTTTGCAGACACTGAAATTCGCGACGGGTGCAACTGCACCCGTCGCACCTTCCCACTCCGCCGGCTCCATTCTGAGCCGGCTTCCTCGTGGGAAGGGTGTTTCCCGCTGGGCTGGCGGGTGGACTTATAGTACCTCTGCAGCAGGCTTAATGTCTATAGTAAGATGTCACTAGTTCCTCTTTTTCTTTTTATTCTTCCACAATCCCAAGGATTCTAATCTGTATGTGGCAAGATCATATGTACAGGTAGACAAAAGAATGACCAGCCAATGAGGGTGCTCTTTACAATGTAAAATGGTGTCATTTTAAACAATACAGGTCTTCTGGCTTCACAAGGGGGTCACCACATCAGTAAATAAATGACAAGCCTAATGGCATAGTCAAAAAGTGACCTTCTTAACATACAAGGCGTACCTATTGGCTTTGCCAAGGGGTCATCATATCATTATACTAAGACAAGCCTATTGGTTTTGTTAGGGTTTACCACATAAATATACAAAAAAATCTGCAGGGTGGACAGCAGAGTTAAAAAACAGCAGTACCATTAACCTATCAATGTGAGTGATTGTGCCAAAAAGGGTGCTTTCCACGGAAACCTAGGAAAATTGGACTGATTTAGGGGACCTAAAAGGATCTTTAGGGATGATGTGATGATGGGCTGCATTCTCTTAAGTGTCCACAAGTGGCAGTGCACATCAATGCTTACATGTACATAGTGAAATTAACTCTCTTCAGCATTTGTTATTATTTACCTATAAGATTTGTTTTAATGCTTATATTCAGCACTACCTTGTTTGTAGACAACGCAATAGTCACCGTGTCTCATAGTGTGAGTGTGGAGTGTGGAGATATTTTCACCTCTATATGAAATGTGATAAGTTACCTATAGGATATGATTTGTTTACCATTGTAGATTCCTCACAATTATATGCTAATTTAACTATTACAACGCTAGGTCACATTCAGCTGCAATTGCAGCTCTTTATAGTGGTACTGAACACACAACGTGGATTATAAATGAGGGATTATTAGATGACGTATTGCAATAACATGTAAATAGCACTGACTGTTACTTTTACCTGGGGACGATGGGGGTTAAATTGCTATTACACATATCTGGTACTGTTATTTAGTAAATGTTGAAGGAAAATGAGCATAGCTGTGTGCTGCATGGGGACTGTTCTAGGATTGCTCCAGGTAGGAAATGGGAGTGGAAGTTTTCTACATTGGGGATGATAACTGTAAGTAAATCATAATAGCTACTTTACTCACAGGGAATTATGTGCTTTATACAGTTATTGAACACATTTTATTCTATATGAGAATGGTCCTGTTAGGATAATGAGAATAGATAATGTTTAAAAGCTAGATTATGGGAGGTAAATGACTGACACGATTCCTGGCATGGAATTTTACATAGCCCTTTTGGGATAATGACCATAACGATTTCTGCATGGGGGATGATTGGTGTTACATGGCTGTTACATAACCTGCCATTGTAGTGTAGTGAAGTGTGCTGAGGAAATGGGCATACATATACCTGGTTGGGTTATTTAGTAAATGTTGAAGTTAAATGGCCAGAGCTATGCCCAGTACGGGGGTTTATGGATGTTACATGTCCTTTGAATATATTTGGGACTGTGCTAGTATTGTTCAAAGTAGGCAATAGGGATAAGGATTTTCTACATCAGAGATGATCAGCGTTAAATGGCTTTTTCATATATCTGCCACTCTCTTGTCATCATTACTATAAGGAAATGTTAATAGCTATTTTACTCACAGGGGATCATCACCTTTAAACTGCTGTCAAATATATTTCTCTATTATTCTCATGGTCAGGTTAGGAAAAGGGGAATAGAGAATGTTTACATATCGGATTATGGATGATAATTGGCTTCTACATATCACAGGCACAGAATATTTGTTATTCCTCTTGGATTGTAGGTATATCCATTTTCATGATGGGTATTAAATGGCTGTAACATAAACCTGTTACTGTATTTCAATTATTCGTGTTGAGCAAATTGGTACACTAATTTTTTACATGGTGGATGATGGGCATCAAATGGCTGTTAGTTAGACCTGCCACTGTATTTTTATGAATACTGTAAAGAAATGGTAATAATTATTTTCCTTGCAGTGGATTATGGTCTTTGAACAGCTGAGTATAGTTTCCACTATATTCTAATGGTCCTGTTAGGAAAATGGGCAACAATAATGTTTACATGGAGTATTATGGTGGGGGAGGGGTCAATGGCTGCTATATATCGGGAGCACAGTATTTTACAAGGTCCTCTTCAGATGATGACCATAATGATTTCTACATGGAGGATGATGGGTGTTAAATGGCTTTTACATACATCTGTCACTGTAGTGTAGTGAAGTGTGCTGAGGAAATGGGCATTCATATTTTTCACATGGGAAAGCAAGTTTCGATGGCTGTTACATACACCTAATACTGTTATTTAGTAGACATTGAAGGAAAATGGACATAGCGGTGCCCTAGATGGCAGATTATGGGTGTTGTTAGAAATGGGGTCTTTGGTTAGCAGTCAGTCCAAGCAAGGACCCTCACTCTAGTCAGGGCAAAGGAGAAACACACCTGATTAATCCCCACTCACCCCCCTTGGTAGCTTGGCATGAGCAGGCAGGCTTAACTCAGAAGCAATGTGTAAAGTATTTGTACCAACACATACAGTAATGCAGTGAAATCACTGAAAATGGACACCACACCAGTTTAGAAAAACATGTCATATTCATCTAAATAAAACAAGACCAAAACAACAAAAATCCAACATAAACAGGTTAAAGTATGAATTTTCAAAAAAATAAGAGACTTACTCCCTAGAAAACAATGGAAACATTGATTTTGCACAAAGTACCTGGTTAGCATAAAAAATAAAGCTGCACAGGTGAGCGTGCGTTGGAAAAGGCAGCAATGCGTTTATTCCTTCCTCGCAAGGGAAGCCGTGTGTCATTTCTTTTCCCGTCGGGACGGCGATGTGTTGTTTTTCTCCCTTGCAGGAGAGTGAAGCGCTGATTTCTGGATGGGGCACCTGGGATCCACGCAGAGTCGAGTTGACTTTGATGCCCAGAGACAATGCATGGAAAATCCAGTCGCACGGTGTTAGAAAACCAAGCTGCATGGGGTTTGCGCCGTTATCAGCAGCCGCAAGCAGGTGTTGTGTGTTGTTTCTCCAGCTGCGATGCGTCGATCTCCGAGTCACGATGTAGGTTGAGCATTGATTTTCGCCATGAAGCCAGGAGCTCATCGTTTATCAGCCACGTTGCACGGTGGTCTGTGCGTGGATTTTCAGCTCTTGTTCTGCCAACTTCACCTTTGAAGGACCCAGGGGCAGGGTAGGGCACCTCTTGGCAGGGCAGGAATCTCAGCAGAGAGTCCAGGTGCTGACATAGGAAGTCTTTGATGGCCCTGAGACTTCAAAACAGGGGGCAAGCTCAGTCTTAAACCCTTGGAGATTCTTCACAAGCAGGAATCTATGGCAAAGTCCAGCCTTTGTGCTCTTTCACAGGCAGAAGCAGCAACTGCAGATTAGCCCAACAAAGCACAGTCACAGGCAGGGAAAGCACTTCTCGTCAGCTCTCCAGCTCTTCTCCTTGGCAGAGGCTCCCCTTGAATCCAGAAGTGATCTGATTTTTGGGGGTTTTGGGTCCAATACTTATACCCCTTTCTGCCTTTGAAGTAGGCCTACTTCAAAGGAAAGTCTCTGTTGTTCACAAGATCCTGCCTTGCCCAGGCCAGGTCCCAGACACAAATCATGGGGTTGGAGACTGCTGTGTGAGAGGGCAGGCACAGCCCATTCAGGTGTAAGTGACCATTCCTCCCTCCACTCTAGCACAGATGGCTCATCAGGATATGCAGGCTACATCCTAGCTCCCTTTGTCTCGCTCTCTAGAAGGGATTCACAAACAGCCCAACTGTAAAACTGACCAAGACAGGGAATCCAAAAACAGACAGAGTCACAGAATGGATTAAGCAAGAAAATGCTTACTTTCTAAAAGTAGTATTTTCAAACTAACAATTCAAAAACCAACTTCACTAAAAGATGTATTTTTTAAGTTATGAATTCAGGGACACCATCACCCACATTTCTATCTGCTCCGAAAGGGAATTTGCACTTTGAAGTTATTTAATGGCAGCCCCATGTTAACCTATGAGAGAGATAGGCCTTGCAACAGTGAAAACTGAATTTAGCAGTATTTCACTGTTAGGACATGTAAAACACATAAGCATATGTCCCACCTTTAACATACATTGCACCCTGCCCATGGGACTATCTGGGGCCTACCTTAGGAGTGCCTTATATTTAAAAGAGGGAAGGTTTAGGCCTGGCAAATGGGTACACTTGCTAAGTTGAATTATCAGTTTAAAACTGCACACACATACACTGCATTCGCAGGTCAGAGCCATGTTTACAGGGCTACTCATGTGGGCACACCAGTGCTGCATGCCCACTTGTAGCATTTGATTTACATGCCCTGGGCACCTCTAATGTACTTTACTAGGGACTTACTAGTAAATCAAATATGCCAATCATGGATACGCCAATTACACATACATTTTACAAAGGAGCACTTGAGCCGTGGTAAAGTGCCCAGAGTATCAAAATCAGCAAAAACAGAGTCCAGCACACATCAATAACCTGGGAAGCAGCGGCAAAAAGTTAGGGGAGACCACACCAAGGATACCAAGTCTAACAGATGTTAAATGGCCATTGAATATATTTGGGAATTTATTAGGAATGTGCAAGGTAGGAAATGGGAATAGGAATTTTTTTAATTCGAATGGTGGGTATAAGTTATTTTTTTACATATACCTGGTTCTGTTAATTAGTATATGTTAAAGGAAAATGGGCATAAGTTTGCTTTGCATCGGGGATTCTGACAGTTACATGGCCATTGAATATATTTTGGATTGCATTAGGATTGTTCCAGGTAGGAAATTGGGATAGGAATTTTGAATTCAATTAGGATTCATTAATCCACAACACACAATAAAAACATCCATCATAAAACATATAGGGGTCATTCTGACTTTGGCGGGCGGCGGAGGCCGCCCGCCAAAGTCCCGCCGTCAGAATACCGCTGCACGGTCAGAAGACCGCCGCGGTAATTCTGAGTTTCCCGCTGGGCTGGCGGGCGACCGCCAGAAGGCCGCCCGCCAGCCCAGCGGGAAACCCCCTTGCATGAGGATGCCGGCTCCGAACGGAGCCGGCGGAGTGGAAGGGGTGCGACGGGTGCAGGTGCACCCATCGCGATTTTCAGTGTCTGCTTGGCAGACACTGAAAATCTTGGTGGGGCCCTGTTAGGGGGCCCCTGCAGTGCCCATGCCATTGGCATGGGCACTGCAGGGCCCCCCAGGGGCCCCACGACACCCGTTACCGCCAGCCAGGTTCTGGCGGTCAAAACCGCCAGAACCAGGCTGGTGGTAAGGGGGTCGGAATCCCCATGGCAGCGCTGCCTGCAGCGCCGCCATGGAGGATTCCCTAGGGCAGCGGGAAACCGGCGGGCCACCGCCAGTTTCCCGTTTCTGACCGCGGCTGTACCGCCGCGGTCAGAATGCCCATGGATGCACCGCCAGCCTGTTGGCGGTGCATCCGCGGTCCCCGGCCCTGGCGGTAGACAACCGCCAGGGTCGGAATGACCCCCATAGCATGCTTGGTAAAATACACAGTCAGAAGTGGCATACATAGTGCCAGATAAGGGTCAATTAATACACAGGCTTAAAGCAGCTAGATAATATTCCATCTTCTATCTCAATGAGGACACCAGTATATTAGGTCAGCATCATCCTTCTAGACATCAGTCACATACGTAGTGCCAGTGCCAGAATTGGCACAATGGGATAAAACAATTTGATTAAGAGACCATCGTCTGGCTTGTGAAATGCTAACCAGCAGGGTCTACAGAATCTTTATTCTCTTAAAATCACAATAAAATGAATAAAGAATGACAATGATCCAATAAAATAAGATAAAGTGCTAGTGCCAGCAGCAAAGGCAAAATAATAAAAACAATTATGACACTTATCAACAATTAGTACATTCACTGCTTGCTACATGCAGTGTGATTACAAATCAGCCAAACAACATATAAAAATCCTGACTTTGCTACAACAAGCACTTCTCTCGTATCTGTCCATAATGTATGTAAAACAGGAAAAACTTGGATGAGCTTGCATAATGGTATAAGCAATTTTTCCGAAGATGTATATAGATGGGGCAGAAAAAGGCAAAGTGGGGTAAAATTTAATTGGCTGTAATGCAAGAGGGGCACTTACTGGTACTACAATATTCCTCACCCCACTTAACACAGTAACTATTAACAGGAAAAAAAAACAATACCTTCATTTTAAATACAATTACAAGGGAGTACCATCTGGTACAACATCAAGCAATGGTTCATATGCCTGGGCACCTTTTAATCTAGACACACATCAGTTAATTTCCCTGGTTTTACCCTCTGCAATTCACACAACCAAAGATATTATTTTAGACACTCTTTAACCAGAGTATGCAAGATTGATGTGGCTTGTTCTGGAGTATCCCAGAGTTGATAGGCCAATCTCATAGAGCAAAGTTTTGATATATGCGAACCCTGGGATCTTCTCCGAGCCCAGGCTTTCCAGCGGAGCCCTGGTCATAACGCTAAAAGAAGCCAATGTCAATACGTGATGGGTCTGAGCCTTACACTGAGGTTAACTGAAAAAATACCATTGTCCGTAAGTTGGGGAAGATGAGGAGCACTGTGCAGGAGGTTAAGGAGACGCCCAACAAAATTATTGTCCACTTTCACAAGGTCAATACCCATTGCATAACCCCAAATTTCAGCACCATACAGAATTGAGGATTTAGCTTTTATGTGATACATCTCCACAGCTGGGCTAAAGGGAGATACCTGGGTCCTTTTATGCATTTTAAACACTGCCCCTGTTGCTTGCAAAAGTTTCAGTGAGCTTTTCCCATTGTGCATAAACCGGTCTCTCCTATATGAAAAGCAAACCCCCCAAATACACAAACCCCTGCACTGTGTCCAAAGGAGCACCCTGGACCAAAATATTCATTTCCTTGTTTTATATGGGTTTAGGGCGTTTTTTTTTTTTAATATTGAGCTCAAGGCCCTGCTAAAACATAAGAAGTGGTCAACAACTGCATGAAGGCCATGCTGAGTTTTGGAAAACAAAGGTGTATCATCCACAAAAAGGAGTGAACAAATTAAGTAGGGGCTCATTTAGGTGCATCATTACCATAAAAGTCAAGCTCCTTGACCAAATCATTAATGTAAAAGGAAAATAGGGCCAGTTCCAACACATATCCCTGGTGAATGCAAGTCCAGATCTTAAAATGATCAGTGAACTTGCCATTATTCCACACCTAACAAAGACAGTATTAGAAGCATGTAGTCTGACAAATACAGATACAATGTTTGTAGGTTGTCCTGGCCCTCTGGATGTCAATTAGATTTGCTACTTTTATTGACTGCATGAGGGTTGGTCTAGCCTTCCTACAATGTGTATTGAATCATTGGCAGAAAGAGACTGTTTGAATAAACCTTACTCTCTTTCTTGGTTAGAAGCCCTGGAATTGAATTAAGCAGCTTTTTGTGGGAATTGATTACTAGGGCGTTGTCAATGCCTTCCATCCCACTGGGCATCAAAGATTCCAGAGTGTCAGTAACCAGCCCGTAAACTGAGGCTAGCATATTGGGATCTCTACAAACAGACTCCCATTTTAGGGCACACCTATTGTTTGATAGGGCCAACTCTCCCGAAAACTTAGAGGTACAATTCTGATGATCTACAGGCCCAGCCACCTTTAAGGTCAAATTTAGGGCATTGTGGTCGCTATCATAGTGCTCAATTATCACCATATCTATGAGAGAAGGCCATAACTGTTACAATGAAAATATGAAGTCCATATAGGACTTCAGCTGGAAATGCTGAAAAGTATGGGAGCCTGAGCGATCTGAGTTAGACATGCCATTGCATGCTATGAGGCCAAGTCGGAAAGAGAGGCCTAACAACTGGGGAAGCGCTGTTGTGTGCCGGGAAGGAGTGCAAGGGGCAGGAGCCCTTTAAAAACTGAATCGCGCTCCCGCCGTCGCGGGGAGCGCTGTTGTGTGCCGGGAAGGAGTGCAAGGGGCAGGAGCCCTTTAAAAACTGAATCGCGCTCCCGCCGTCGCGGGAAGCGCTGTTGTGTGCCGGGAAGGAGTGCAAGGGGCAGGAGCCCTTTAAAAACTGAATCGCGCTCCCGCCGTCGCGGGAAGCGCTGTTGTGTGCCGGGAAGGAATGCAAGGGGCAGGAGCCCTTTAAAAACTGAATCGCGCTCCCGCCGTCGCGGGACGCGCCCGGGCGAAGCCCGGGCCAAGGGCGGGCCCGTCATTGCCAGGAAGAGGCAGGGCAGAGCCACCCCCCTGACATCTACCCAAAGACGTGGTCCATAAAGCAAACTTGTCTATGGCTGCCTGAAGGAGATCTCAAGTTCCTCTGCTCGGTGCGTGGCCAGTCCTCCCATAGAGCCCCAGGCCCCATCAAGCACGTGGAAAACTATTAACCTAAACCGGATACTTGCAGGTTTTTCCGTGTACTCAGCTGAATTTATCTCAGTTCATCATATAACTGCTTATTGAATTACGTTTCTTGGAGGGTGGAAGGAGGCGGCACCATTCTTCTTCTCCCAAGGGCAGGAGCCCATAATTCATTACCCGCTCTGCGCCTGTCTGCGCCCGATAAGTGGTTGGGCCAGGCTTTATATATATACACTTGGGCGTCTTACTGTGGTCTTGTCTTTGGGATTTGTTAACAGTAGGGTCTGAGAAGCTTATTAATCACACTATAGTGTCAGTGGCTGGGTCCCAAAGGCCTACACACCCCTATAGGCCGGGGGCTCACTAAAGGCCCCTGACTTAAAGAATAATGGGCCGTCGACATGGGGGTGGGTTGGAAGGAAAGCAGCACTCTAACAGAACCTTAGATGGTTTTCTGCAAAAGGCTGTTGGGGAACTTGAAAAAGAAATAGAGTTAGTGCAGCGACGCTTAGCTGCCCCCCCTTCTTCAACCAACAGCCTAGTTCATGATAGCTCAGCCCCACAGCCCTCCCCGCGACCAGAATTACAGTCTGTACTGACTACCCCTTTCCCTTCCCCCTCTAAAAACTCCCAGGAGAATCAGGACGAAACCCCAATTGTAATAACCACCCGTGCTGCACCTATTCCGCTGGCTCAGAGTCCCTCAAATGAAGGCCCCCTCACCTTAGCAGATTCCAATACCAAAGGAAAAAGTAAACGAAGGGAACCCGTTTTTAAAAACAAACGATCTAGGACTTTGAGCCCCTCTAACATGGCCCAACCTTCTAATAAGGATACAGTATCAATCCCTTTACACAACACAAACGAGTGCCATACAAATGAGTACACCAGGGATTTCATAAGAGATGAGCTTTCAAAACTATTTCTTCCAATTTTAACCCACCTCCAATCGATTGAGGACAAATTGGAAAGCCTTATCAATAGCCAGCCACCAAAAATTGCTCCACCCGTAGAAATTCAATCCTATCCCCTTGCCAACCATGACCTCATCACTGCTAACAGACCCACTGGCCAAATAGCAAAAATCTCTTTTTCCTCTTTAAACCAAGATTGGCCCAGCTCCGTCAAAACAGCTAGTATTTTAATGAATAAGCCCCATATGGTTTCAGTTCCCCTTTTAAAAGGAACCGCCCCATGGAATAACCCAGTAACTAATCCGGGAGATGGCAACCCCACTTGGGAGCACCCGCAAACAGAACACCAGAAGAGCGACAAGATCAGGGGTCTGCCAGATCCAAAAGTGCTCCATTTGCAACCAGAATCATGTCATTATGTACTCATTATATCGAATGTTCCTGAACTCAAACCTCATTCCACTGAATCTTTTACCGAACTTAAAAACAAGGTTATTCATTGGTTGCACGTGAATGCAGGGTTTGCTTTTTCCATGACACCCTCAATACTGATGGTGAGAAGGGTAGGTTGGGTGGGTTCCCTAGCGAAGATCGGTTCAGGGGACTGCATAGTTATCAACTTCAATTCTCCAGACCTTGTCCAACGGCTCTTTTTAAACGCTAATAGACCTTATCCTATAACTGTAAAAGCCTCCCTTTGCAGGTTACAAGTGTTTTATCCACCTCCCATGCCAGCTTGGAGTAGACAACTGCCAACGTTATACGGGGCTCCCCCGGCTACCCACACACAGTTTATCCCTGCACTGGGCCCTAGATGCCCTTCGTCATCTCTTTCTGAGACAGACTGACTAGGAGATGACCTTTCGGAAGTGGCTCCAAGCAATGGTGAGGCTGAGGACATTCAGCCTACTGCCCTCAGCATCTCCGTTGCCCCTTCGACCTTGGCAGATCCTGATAACCAGGGATCACCCACAAGCATCACGAGCAAAGTCAGCGAGGAATGTATTCCGTTCCTGTCAATTGTTCCATACATTCTGGGGTCCACCCGTATGGCCAACCTACCTAATTCATATATAGCTGGGGTCACATCCAGCGAGGTTCACAAGGGACATAGCGAGAAAGCCACTGGTCCTAATATACCTGAGGGAATTAGTATGGTTCCTAGCAGTTCCTCCCCCTGTAGGAAATATCCTCAGAATAAAGCAGGGTCCATAAAAACAGAGGATCTCGATAAGGTACTCAGCTGGAATATAGCAGGGTTGGAAAGCAAATTACAAAGCCCAGGATGGGGCAGTCTTATTGATGATCACCTGATCTTCCTCTTCCAAGAAACGTGGGCATTAGAACCCAAATATAGACTAGGCTTTAAAAGCTATTGGGTTCCAGCACGCAAGTCATCTTCTGGGAGACCATCGGGAGGGCTGCTTGTGTGGATCAACACTTCTCTTAGGTGCAAGATAGAAGAAATAGATACGGGTTGCCCTGACTTGCAAGTCCTATTAATAATGATCTCTGAAGAGAGACCTTTACTTTTAATTAATATCTATAACAGGAATGTGAGCTCCCACGCTGATTCTGATGTCCTGTCCATTTTGGACAGTTTTCTTAAAAACAATCCCTCCTTCTTTGTTTTGATTGGAGGGGATTTCAATGTCAGTTTTGAACCTAATCCTCTAGTCCAAGGAATATGTAAAGAAGAGGATGCCCATTGGGGCATCCCTCAGCTAGTCTCCAACAAAAGACCAAGGCTGAATAAATATGCGCGCTTACTGGCCGACATCACACTAGCCCATGGCCTCTGAGCCTGCAACGGTCGCTCGCGCTCAGATGTAAATTTGCAAGCTACCTTTAGGCGCGGAGGGCTCAGCAGTCGTATTGATTATATACTTCTTGACATCCGACTGTGGAGACACATGTTCGATATGAGGGTCCAAAAGCAAATTGAGAGCGATCATGACCCGCTGATTTTATCGACCAGAGGACTTTTTCCTTCGTTTAATGTGCCCTACTCTAAGAGCCATGCCTCCCAGCTGGCTCTAACTAATAACAGACACAACCTAAAATGGGAATCGGTTAATTCTTCCCCTAAACACCTGGCATCTATTTACAACCTGCTTGCCAACCAGATGGAGTGTATGATCCGGCTAAATGAGAATGGGGAGGGTGACAGAGTTTTAGCAGCCCACACTGACTTGTTCCAATCTTTAAAGCATCTTTTTACAAAAAAGTTTCTTAATAATCCTATCAAAAAGCACTGCGCTCCTTGGTTTGACAATTGTTGCAGAGAAGCACAACTGTCTCTCCTGGAAGCAATAAAAGATGGCCATGTTGGGCCGTTAAGAACAGCCAGAAAAGTTTATAAGAAGGAATGTTCTAAGGCACGCAGAAGTTGGGAAGAGGCCAGATGGGTTATTATTTTGGAGACTGCTAAATCTAATGACACATCTAGGTTCTGGAAACTAATAACTGATGACTGTAGCAATTCCCCTGCCGCACCTGGCTCCTCAATTCTCTCAGCATCATGGGTAGAGCACTTTGGGCAACTATACGAAGGGCCTTCTGAAGCATCTCTGTGGGCCCCTGATGCCCCAATAAACCATGAGACCACCCCGATCACATTCTCTCTAACCGAAACAAGAGCAGCAATAGACTCATTGAAATGGGGAAAGGCCCCTGGCCCAGATAAGATTCCAGGCGATCTATACAAATCAAGATCCGATATATGGGCACCATATCTCAACCTTATCTGCAATGCTATTGCAGCAGGGGCCCCCGCTCCACCCACTTGGAAAGGGGCTGAAATAGTACCCATTTTTAAAAAAGGAAATCCGAACATCCCTGCCAATTATCGTCCGATTAGTCTCCTTGATAACTCCCAAAAAATCTATGCAAAGCATCTTCTGTTCCATCTTGAGGAATGGATTATGGAGTCCGAAGCTCTTTCTGACCTACAAGCAGGATTTAGACCTGCAGTGAGTACAGTTGACCAAGCCCTAAGATTCATGTCAATAAAATGGAAGAATGTTGACCTGGGGAGGGGTAATCTCTATGTGGTCTTCATAGACCTCAGAGCCGCATTTGATTTGATCCCCAGGAACCTGCTGTGGTCAACATTATCAAACATGGGAGTGCCATCTGGTCTCCTGAAACTCATTGCTCAACTGCATGAAAATACTTTAGCTCAAATTAGATGTGGCCAGGGGGGCGAGTTGACTGACCCCGTAGCTATTAAAAAAGGAGTTAGACAGGGATGTGTTCTGGCACCCACCCTTTTTTTGCTATATATCAATAATTGCATCCACTACTTAGAGAACTTTATAAATGATTCACCTAAATTGGTTAAGAAAAAAATCCTGTGTCTGCTATATGCAGATGATACAATTTTGATATCTAAATCGCCAATGGGAATCCAAAACCTGATCAACCAATTCTGTGTTTTTTGTAGTGACTATGGTCTGGACGTAAATATTAAGAAAACAAAACTCATGATATATAGTACCTCCAAGAAACGACCACGCGTTAACATAGAAATGAACTCGATTCCATTGGAGAAAGTAGAAGAGTTCGACTACTTGGGTTTCAGACTATCGACCACAGGCAAATGGATGGCAGCCATTGACAAAGGGGCTCTCATTATAAGCCAGAGAGGTGGGGCCCTTGTCCGTGGATCGAGAAAGGTTCTCAGTCCCCCCTCGAACATACTTGCAGAGATTTACAATGTCCAAATCAGAGCAGCGGCCCTTTATGGAGCGGAACTTTGGGGGTCCCACAAAAACCTTGATACTCTGCAAATCAAGGAAAACCATTTCCTTAGACAGATTGCCCGGCTAGGTATGGGCTCACCAATGACCCCTCTAAGGCTAGACCTAGGTCTAAACAGTATTAAAACCACAGCATCCCTAAGGAATCTCTCCTAATGGATTCGTTTATGGAAATCTGTTGAACTCGAACCATATAGGTTGGCTATAAGAGAGCTCATAGCCACCCCCCAGGCACTGGAGAAAATTCCATGGCTGAAGGAAATGAAATCTGCCTGGGTCAAAATAGGTTTTCCTTCCTACTGGAAATATCCGGATCAAATCCCCGATAATGCAAGGAAACTTGTCACAAAAAGATATTGGGAGAAAGTTAATGAAGACTCCTTGCACCAAAAAGGGGCGGGCAGGCTAACAATGGAATTTCTCCAACTCAAGCACGAGCCCTGGCCTGAGAACTTCTTGAACCTTCCCATGCCTCCGTACGCCCGTGCTTTATATCTCCAACTAAGATATGGTACACTGCCTATTAATGGTTTTACGGCTCACTGGTCATCTAACATCGCTTCAAATGATAGATGTATCTCTTGCCAAAATTGCAAAGAAACAATAGAGCATTTACTATTTTTCTGCCCTTTGTATAGGAGTCCCAGAGGGAGGTGGATCATTCCCCTCTGCAAAAATATGTCATTATATGATAGAGCAAACGCCACCAGAATCTGTACATACGACTCATCCTCCGTGGTAGCTATTACAGTTACCAAATTTTTAGCGGAGGCCTGGTGCATCCGGCGTAGGCTTATTGTTTCAAAGGGCATGTGAGCCATCCTGACATTAGTCGACAGAAGGAGTCTCAACTGTTTTTTTTTAGTAGCATCAGTAGGAATTTCTTAGCTGGAGCTTGTTGCCCTCTACATGAGGATTGACGAGGGCCAGGTCTTACGGGAAAACAATTGCACACATTGGTATGTTAGACAGAATTTTATATCCTAGCTTTTATCTTTTTTATTCTTAACATTTTAGCCATGTCTTATTTATTGTACTTTTTATCTACAATCAAATACTTAGTCTAGTTGATCTTATTGTTATACTGTCCTGATTATTACTGTTTTTATATTGTTATCTTGTTTTTTTGTTTTTTTTAACAAATACTATTTATCATGTATGATTGTTATCTTTGTTACTCAAAATGGTCTAGATCTCTAGACCGAATGAACTCAATAAATAAAAAACTGGTTAACACCCACAGAGTACCTTTTAACAGGTTCCAGCACTAGCTTCGGGACACTCCAAGCCACATCTTCTTACTCTGCTATATTGTGTAGACAAGGGCCCAGGTGTTCAAATGTAACATTAAAATCAACGGCAACTGTTACATGGTTACTATGAGGAAGCAAGTCAATGGCATAATTTAATGTTTTAAGCATACAAGATGATCTATTTGCCCCCATCGGCCTGTTGTAGACATTGAAAAGGTGATAGACAGACTCATCCTTAGCAAGGGCCAATCTAAGAATGTCAAGAGAATCTAGGTGATGCCTGGCAATAGCACAAGCTAACAAATTCTTAATCCATATGATTAAGCAACCTGCAGGTCTCCCCCGACCCTGTGAAATAGCAGGGCAGAAGAAGGTAGTATATCTTGATCTATGCACTGCCTCAATACATCAAGTTTCCTGTAACATGCAAGGTCAAATAAACCAATGAAAGCCCCCCAGTCTGGATCAGTAAGCTTGAAATTAAAGTTGGCAATGTTCCTAGATAGAATGTTCCCAGTTTCAGGTGGACAGAAAGAAACAATGTGCGATGTAGGTCGAACCACTGGGGGGGATATCTGTCATACATCCAGCAGAACTGGACCCGTAGGTTGGGAAAGATGCTGATCATTCCCAGATGACATATGTGTCGCATTGAGCTTCAGGCAGATGATGGACAGTGCTGAATTTGGACATCGCAGCTCTAGGGCAATAAGGTTGTCAGCTAAGGTAGCAGATTCCAGGCCAAGCTCTGTGATGTCTGAGTCCCCCTGTATGGATGGAATATGTTTTGCTTCAACAATGTCCTGTCGAATAACAGACGAGCATTTCCTTACAGTACAGAGCCACTAGATGGCTTTGTTTAATGAATCTTGACCTTCTCTAACCCCTTATGATATCCTTGGTACATTGACCAAACGGATAGTACTACACTTCTCCTGGTTGCACTCCCCCACTCAAGGCAACAAATAATGGGCCGGGGCCTGTCTTGATGCAGTGCTAAGGATTGCTTTGATATCCTGTAGCCCACAGTCTGTGTTGAAAAGGGCATATCAGGCCTAGTGCAATCAGGGACATATCTCCTGCAAAAATGGGGGACCGGTGGTGCTGGAGGAATATAATTGTGATTCAAAAAATCAATCAAAGCCAGTCCTTCTTTATCTGCTCTGGCCGTGGTCTAATCTTGGAAAAACTAGAAGCTGAAGGTATTCTGCATGTCTGCCCAGTCAAGGGTTAGTGACCAATTCATTTGAACCAAGTAGGGGAGATTCACCCACACATGATGATTGCACTTGTGCAGACGGTTTAGCTTTTTGAGACTTCGTTATTATGTTTAACTAAGCTTTTGAGTCAAATATCTGCACTTTAAGATCCCCTATAGACTGGACCAAGAAATGGACCAATCTTATTAAAAAGCCAACTTGACTCTCCTTTTGGACAAGTTAGTCATTGCTGGCAACTCAATAGAATCAGAAGGCCCCATACTTGCCAAAGGGGCATAACAATTGTTACATGCAACATTGGGAATTATAGAGCAGTCTAGCAGTGATGTATCTGGGGCGGATCTATGGTCAGTGGGCTAGTTGATACACAGCCATACCCTCTACTCGTGGGCTTGTGAGGCTGCGGCTGAGATGTTTTAGACTCTTTCTCAAAGCTTTTTGTAAAAATCTATGCAATCAATTTACCATGCTCCTTAGCACCACAAGGCAAAGTTACTTTCAAGGAAGTGGGACAATTAACAGCAGAGGGAGGGTTGGAGGGTTTAGATAGCAACATTATCTCCACATCCTCAATCTGATTGTCCATCTCTGCTATGGTGGATGCCATCATTGAGGTCTCTAGAAGCTTCCTTTTCCCTATGGTAGACAAGTAATAAAAATAAAATCACTTCTTGGCCTGGTCTTCACCCGGGCACAAGCCATGGCACGTCCTGCACCACAGGGAAAGCAGGACGCTCTTAATGAGTGTCTGATTCCTTGCCTCCTGCCAACAAAGCAAGGAGAGCTGGGGGATGTAGTCCCACCCCAGCCGGCAGTGTCCAAGGACATGCAATGACCTGTGGTACGGGGAAAGGAGGGCACTCTTAAGGAGTGTCTGAGGCCTTACCTCCTCTAAAAGAGGCAAGGAGAGCTGGGGGATGTAGTCTCACCCCAGCCGGCAGCATTCAAGCATTCAACGACCCAGGCCGCAGGGAAAGCAAGGTGATCTTCAAAGTGTCTGAGGCCCCGCCTCCTTCTAAAGAAACAAGGAGAGCTGGGGAATGTAGCCTAAGCACAGCCGGCAGCGTCAAGGTAAGCGCAACAACCCTGCGGGAAAGCAGGAATTTTTTACATTGGGGATGATGGGAGTTAAATACCTTTTCCGTATACCTGATCTATATTTTTTTTATTACTGCAAGGAAATGGTAATAACTGTTTCATTCAAAGGGAATTATGGGCTTTAAAAAGCTGCTAAACATTTGCTACTATGCTGTAATAATTCCTGTTGGGTGGTAGTTGGCTTTTACATATCATGGGCACAGTGTTTTATGTATTCCTCTTGGCATAATGATATTGATTTTCTACATGGGGATACTTGGCACTATATTTTCATAATTCTTGCAGTAGTTGGCTATGTTACACAAGGGGAATTATGGGCTTGAAAAGACTGCTAAATTTATGTATGATAATGTTTTTTTTTTTTTTAAGTTTGAATTGAGGAAACATAAGTGATACAAAACAGAATCACAGATCAACTCCGTAGAACATCACAAGTCATAGCAGAACAATGTGAAAGTCACTGATATAGTCATGAGACAGGTTTGGGGGATGTCCAGTCAGCAGTTTGCATCCTCATATCAAAGGTGAGGGTCTCGATCTAGTAAAACCCAGGGAGAACCCGCCAGACCCAAGAACTATCAGGGTAATGGGTGTGGTTGGCTGGGGAAGGGAGAGGGTGGGGGGAGAAGGATAACAGATGCCAGTGGGAGTGAATAAAAAGGGGGAGATAGGAGGAGGAAAAAGGGGAAGGAGTGCAGGATAGAGAAGGGTATCAGTCTCCAGTTCTGCAGCATATCTATAGGGGGAAAGAGGTGGATCGCAAGGGAGGTGAGTGGTGACACAAGCAAACTTCAGCAGGGCAAAGCCAGAGGGCATGTGCAGAGTGGGAGATGGAGGTCCAGTTTAGGCATCAGGTGCAATTTTGGCCATCACACCATACTGCCCTAGGAAGGCTATAGGGGATCATGGGGAAGGGAAATGAATAGAAACAAGTGATGAACGTATGGAGTAGAGGAGCAGGCCAAGGCAGTTAGTAGGGGAGAGGGTAAGGCAGCTCTACCTGACTGCCTCCGCCAACCACCAAACTCATAATGAGGGCCTCAGAGGTCAAGGAGGGAGGTGGAGATACTGGGGAGGTTGCTCCTACAATCCCAATAATCTAGGTTGCAGCTCTCTATGGTGGGGGCCTGCCCCACAAGTCCTACAAGAGCGAGACTGTGGTGGGTCATTCAGCCCCCGATGAAGCATGTAACATATGCAGCCACCTTCAGGCCAATGGCATTGGCAGGGAATGAGCCTTGGTCCAGGGTGGTGCAGCACAGAGACTGGGTAGACAACTACACAGACAGAGTCCCTGAGGAGGCAGATGGAATGGTTTTGGGGGCCCCCCGGTTATCAAAATACAGGACAAGCTCACTGGCTCTGATGTAGGCCATACTGGGCTCCAGGTGTTGGTCCTGGTGCCCCAGCAGTCGGAGTTGTGGGCTCTGAGTGGCTTTGGTGGTCTCTGACAGGCAGGGCACCCTTCTTGGAGTGGCAGTCCGACCAGATGGAGGTGGGAGGAAGCCTGTAAGACATGCGTCGCAGGAGCTCTCATAGAGCACTACCATCTAAGCCAGGCACAATGTTTTACTTATTCTTCTTGGGGTAATGAATATACATTTTTTCTAAATGGGAGATGATAGGTGGTTAATAACTGTTGCATGTACCTGGCACCAGATTTTCATGATTCCTATGAGGTAATGGCAATAGGTAATATTTGTTTAAGGGTTATATTGGTGTTAAAGCACTGTTGAATAGACTTTCCACTGCATTCTAGCAGAAATGGCTATTTTTTACATTGTTCTGGGAATGGTGTTCTATTTCTTTTTCTTCTCCTTCTCCTTCTTCTTCTTCTTCTTCTTCTTGGGATAATGTGCATGGCAATTTTGTGCATGGGACATGATGGGATGTAAATGACTGTTATATATACCTGCTACTATATTTTCATGATTCCTGCAAGGAAAGTGGTATGGTATTTAGCTATTTAGTACATTGTAGGCCACAGGATTTAAAGTCCTGTTAAATGTGTTGGCCACTGTATTCTAGTATTTCCTTTTGGGACAATGAGAAATAGCAAATTGTTACATGGGGGATAATGAGTGGTATATGGCTGTTGTACATCCCTTGGGCCCCTTGCTCACTGTGCCACTGGATTCAAGCTAGCCTGGCTGATGAAGGGTGATACCCTGAACCAGTCCTAGGATGCGTGTTTCCAGTCTAGGGAGGACCTGGCTTGGTAGCTCGGGGAACAGGGTCAAGACTGATTTGCATATGGCTGGGTCCAAAGTGGGGTGGTGTGGTGAGCAAAAAACTGGTTGATTAAACCCAGATCTTTGTGACTGGAGGTGAATGTTTGCATTGTTCAGCATTCCGTCCATCATCTGTTCTTTTTACATTTGTTGTATGTCCCAGGCACAGTGTTTTATTGATTCATCTTGACATAATGAGCATAGCAGTTTTCTACAAGGGATGGATATAGGTTTTAAATTGCTGTTGTTTACACCTGACAGTATATTTATATTTGAATGATTCTTGTAAGGAAACAGTAGTTAGCTATTTCATACAAGAGGGATTATGAGAACATGGCGGCCTGCTAGGTAGTGGGCTGCGGGAGGAGCTCCGCCGGACCCAGGAGCAGAAGGAGGGTGGCAAAAGAGCCATACAGCTTTTCAATTTCTTTAACACAGGAGGGGAAATTCAGTAAAAGACTTACCTCACCAAGCGGGCACCGTAGGTTGGCTTGAGAGACACAGTGGAGGGGGGATGGTGCAGACGGGGCTTGGAGCGAGCAACGCTATGGGCTAGAGTGACATCCGACCTCTGACGGGGGAGGGAGGCGGCTGCGAGGATTCCCTTCCTGGGGAAATGTGGCAGAATCAGCACATGTGACAGAAGTACAGAGGGTAATGAAGATGCAGTCTGGTCTTTGCCAGCAGTGAATTTTGACACAGAAGGACGAGGTACTATATACTCCCCCGCTTTAAATGCAGTCTCGTGAGAACTGAGCTAAACCATCGGGGGCAAGTAATAATAATGTATGTGACCCTCGGGGTTGGTTAGCAGTAGAAGAAAGGAAGGAGATGTGATAACTAGGAGCCCAGTTTATTCTTTGAGAAGTGGTAGGAAGATTTTTGGAGCCAAAGAGAAACTGACAAATACAGGTGGTGAGGCCCCCCCTTAAAATAACCACATCCGGAACCCAAGAGGACCAAAGTAGCAGTAATAGGAGGGTTAAAGTTATTCCAAAATTAAAAGGTGGGAGACAACTGAGTAAGAGACCCAGGATTACCCCCTCGTTGAGAGCATATTTTAGAGATTTTCCCAGATTGCTAGCCAGTGAGGAGAGAGAGGGGAGAGAATAGTTGCAACAGGAAAGATATATGGACAATAACTGCTTCGAGGAATAGTACAAGCTTGGGAGAAATCCAAACAGTCCAAACTATAGCTGACCTCACAGGTTGGACGTCGGATAGTAACTCCCAGAAGCTTGTGATGGAAGAACTAATGAAGTTGGGTGGGGCTAGTCAGTAGCAAGATCAAAGGCCCAGACGTATAACCCAGCTGGGCGATGCCCTACTCCAGGCATCAGTAAGGGATGAAGAAAGTTGCTCAGAGGGGCCCCTCTGCCAGTCTATTACACAAATGCTGAGAGCCCTATCGTTGGAAGTTTGGGGCAGCTTTGAGAAATCAAACTCTAACCAGACCGAGATCAGAGGTCTATGTGAGGTTCTCAGTAAAAAGATTGATGAACTGGCAGGAAGTATGGCTGCACTCGAGGCAGAGGTAGGGGGATCTTAAAGCTGCAGTGGAAAAAAACAAGGAGACAATTCAAAATTTTAAAACAGGAGAGGAAAGTGTTATGACTAAACTTGAATCTCTGGAAAACAATCAGAGACGGAATAACCTGAGATTTTTAAGGGTTCCTAAGGGAATGGAAGGAGACAATCTGAAAGGGCATGTGGGCTGCCTGATTAAAGAAGGAGTGCAAATTCAAGATGCAGAGGTAGACATTGCAAGGGACATTCAAAGAGTACACAGGGAATCCTTTTAGAAAGCAACCTAATAGAGATAAACCCAGGAAAATCCTGATGTGCTTTCACACGCATGCAGTTGAGGCGCATTTTTTAGCAGCTGGTTAAAGAAGAAATCACTATTGGCAAAGGGTGTCACTTTTGAAATCAGATCGGATCTCTTAAGTACAACTCTAAACAAACAAGAGGAGTTTTGGAAAATAATCAATGTACTGAAGAGGTTGGGGGCCACGGACAAATTGAAGTTTTCAGCTTCCCTGAGAGTAATGTCAAACAATAAAATGTATAATGTTAATGATTACAGAGAAGTAGAGATCTGGAGGACAGTTAATATGATCAATTATTGCCCTCTTCCATTCAGTTTAGCGTTTACATGTCAATTGATATATAAGGACTGGGTTCGGCGGAGGTCCCCCTCAGGCAGTGATGCCTAGATAAAGGAGGCAGGGTGAGATCTCCCAGGGCAAATTGGGAGGGGATGAGATGGGGGGTGGGGTGTGAATGGGGAGGATGGGAGTCACTGTGTGGGTAGCATGAGGGTAAAAAGAAAAAAAAAGCTGTCCTCAGAGTGCTGGAGAGAGGGAAGGTTTCAGGGGGCATCAAATCTGGAAAGAGTGACAGTACATAGATGATGAGGGGAAAGGAATTGAGGTTTCTAGCTTGGAATATTAATGGTTTACGGGTGAGGAATAGGCAAAGAAGGCTGCTGCAATACCTGAGAGATGTACGAGTGAATGTACTGGTGCTGCAAGAAACACACCTGTCTCAGCAAGAATGTACTGAGGTGTTTGTGAGCTCTAGCCAAGGTAGGTGTAATAAAGGGGTAGCCATTTTAATTAAAAAACATCCCAATATCTACTTCCACGAGGTGCCAGTAGATAAGACGGGGAGATCGATAATTGGGAAATTGGTAGTGTATGGCTCTGCATTTACTGTGGTGGAATATTACGGGTCTAACAAGAATGACAATGCACCTTTACTTGATCTATTTCAACATCTGGTGCAATTCTCAGACCCTATAATATGGATGGGAGATTTTAATGTTGTATTAAACTACGAACTAGATAGATTCTCAGGAAGTAGATCTAGAATTAATGGAAAATGTGTTTCCAAGTGCTATCTATGATGTCCCAGTTGGATTTGCATGATGTATGGAGAGAGAAGATGGGGCCCAAACAGGGGTACACGTATAACAACAAGAAATATAGACATCTGTCTAGGATCGGTTATGCCTTAATAGATGGGAGCTTGAGGGCGAGTGTGAAGGAAATAGTGCATGTTGGAGGTCACTTATCAGACCATTGGGCATTTAGTTTTGACGATTTGGCTAACGGGGAGTGTAGGCCAGGCCAGGTGGACCCTAAACAGAACAATACAACTGGATGAGGATGTAGTAGCAGAATTGCGAGCAGATGTAGAGGATTTTTTAAATCTCAATGCAGGGTCAACTTTGCTAGCCAGTCAGAGAGAGACTGTTAAGGGCGGCCTCATTCAAGAGAGGAAGAGATCATTATGTTAGAAGAGCGGGTGCAGCAAACAGAGCAAAGGTTGACACATTTGGACCTTGATGATGGGGATAATGATCAGCTGCGCAAGTTAGATCAGCAATTATGATTTGAGTTGGCAGCTGTGATTGAGAAACAAATTAAGAAGAGATGTGAGCCAAACAGGGTGGCACATTTTGAATGCGGGGAAAACTGTGGCAAACTGCTGGCTAGGAAAATAAAATTGGACATAGCTCGAAATAGGGTGACAGAAATATGAGATAAGAACTCAGCGGGGATAAGTAGAAGTGGAGAAGAGATAGGGGAAGCCTTTTGGAAATGTTAAAGCAATTATATACAGAAAGTTTAGCGGTGTCACCAGAGACAGTTAAGACATGGTTAGAAAAGTTGGGGCTAGCTAATTTGAGTGAGGAGGATGATAGAGTTTTGAATGAACAGATAGGGCTGAATGAAATGGAGCTGGGTATAAAGGCTGGTAAACTAGGAAAAGCACCAGGCCCTGATGGTCTTCCATTTGAAATTTATAGTGCCCTAGGAAAAAGTATACCAAATTATTTTTGAGTCTGTGTAACAATATCTTGGAAGGCGGAGGCATGATTTTCCCTATCCTGGAAGGAAGCCATCATTACATTAATATTAAAACCAGGGAAGGACCCTAAATCCTGCAACTCATATAGGCCGATATCACTGCTAAATTGCGACTATAAAATCTTTGAAAAAATCTTGGCAGAAAGATTAAGTGGAGTCCTACGAAAGCTTATACATGAAGATCAAAAAGGATTTTTAAAAGGTAGAAATATGCACAAGTTGACACAAGGGTTGATAGGCTCAATAGACCTAGCCAACAAATGCCAAAAACCTTTGGCGGTCGTAATGGTAGATGCTACAAAAGCATTTTATATGGTCAACTGGAGTTACTTAAGTACTTTCAGGGAGGTTGTTAATCTGGGTGGGAACTTTGTTAGGGCATTACAAAAGATATATCATAATCCTGATGCAAGAGTTTTGGTCAATGGGTCCATTACGTGCCCCTTTAAAATGGAAAGAGGAACAAGGCAGGGGTGCCCATTAACCCCATTATTGTTTGACTTGTACATAGAGCCCCTGGCTTGTAAAATTAAAGGGAATTAGAGGATAGCCCCATTTAGGTGTGGGAACTGGTATAGGAAGGTTTCCCTATATGCAGACGATTTAATAATATATGCGGCTAATTGAGGGCAACCTTTACTAGCTCTGGAAGAACAGATGGCAGAGTTTGGGAAAATGGCTGGCTATGCCATCAGTAACAAAAAAACTGAAGTTATGGCCTGGAATATGCATACTGACATGGTTACAATAAAAAAATAGGTGAAATGTAAGCAAAATAGCAGAAACAAATTTTATGAAGGTTATGAGGGACTCCCGTCGGTTAATGAAGGGCTTGGTTAATCTTCCCTTGACTATCTTAGGACGAGTTAACCTAATTAAGATGTCGATCCTACCCACATTTTCATTTATTTTTAATTGAATGCTGTGCCTCTGATGTTTAATAAGAAATGGATTGGCAAGTTCAGGGTAAAATTTGCAGTTTTATAAGGGCCTCAAAGGGAGTGTGTTTTGCTTGGAAGACGTTGAGAAGGAAGAAGGAGAAAGGGGGTCTGGCTCTGCCGGATTTGCAATATTATGCATGGGCCTTTTTTAAAAAAAATGCAAGAGAGCTACTGAATGAACCAGGGGATTCTGAGATGGAGCAGATATTCAAAGTGATGATGGAAATTGGTGACGGAGCACCAAAGTGTTTCTTACATAAATTTGGAGACCCCAACTCCTTTAAGAAAGTGAGATTTAAGGTAATGAAAGACTTTGGTGCACTGTAAGGAGAGCTATCAAATTATCATATTACAGTAAGCATGCTCCCTTTTGGGACTCTGTAGGTTCACCAGATTGGACCAGAGATGCTCTGGCTGTACCCATGAAAGAGGTGGGGATTCTAGAATGGGGGCACCTCTTCTACAATGGGGTCATGATGTCATATGAGGACCTTAATATGGAGATGGGGGTAGCTTTCTAAATTTAAATACCTCCAAATATTCAGCTGGATGAGGGGTGTGAAAGAGGAGGTGGGGGGCTCACTTCGAAGAGCTATAATATTTGAAGGCCCCATTGAAAAAGGAAGTGACAAGATGGTACTGGCTGATGATGGACTTCGCAGATGGGGAAATGACCCTGCGAGAAGAAGTGAGAGGAGAGCACTTGCCTGGAATACAGATAAGAGATTTATGGCAAGTATGTAGTACTCTTTTGTATGCTACACTTAAACCTGCCACTTTAAGGAGAAACCGCTTGTTTTCAATCCATAGGGCATTTTGGATCCCTGAGAAACTTACAGGCGAGTTTAAAGAAATGCGGCCTGGTCTCTGCTGACGATCTACATATGCTTTTGAAATGCCCTCAACTTACCCAGTTCTGGAAAGGGGTTGGTGAAGTAATTTGTGAAATTCTTTCCATAAACTGTCAGGTAAGCTCCCATCTAGTTATTTTTGGATGTCTGCATAACTCACCAATGGTTAATAGAAATGGTGCTAAATTACTTTTTTGTGTGATATTATTAGTTAGGAGAGAAATTTACAAAAAATGGATCAATACCTTTACTCCATCTTCCTTGGAGTGGAAAGACTCTCTTGTCTATAATTAAAAATGAGATATGAAGAAGGAGAATAGGTAACATAAGTTTTGGGGTCTATTAAAAAAATGGCTGGAAAGATCAAGATAATAATTATAATTAATAAATTGGCATTATCCTATGATTACATTAGCCATTGGTCTCAAGACAGACTCTGTGGATGGGCTGCAAAGGCTAGACATATCAGAGAGTATGACCAACCAAGACAGGAGCCTCCCCGGGGAGACTGGTAACGAATAAAAGGGTTCCCCTCCTTTCTTTTTTTTCCCGTAATTCCGAAAGACCTCTTGAAGCGCCTCCCCTGAGTGCGATTGTTAAAGTGAATGAGGTTATTTTTTTTTTTTCAAAAGAGGAATTATGGGCTTGAAAGGACTGGAAAATAAAGTTTTTAGTATGTTCTAATGTTTCATTTTAGGGAAATGTGAACATCTAATATTTACATGGGGGATTAAGGTGGTAAATGGCTGTTACACATCCAGGACATGTGTTTTACTTCTTCCTCTTGGGATAATAGTGCATATCGATTTTCTACATGGGGGATGATGGGTATTAAATGGACGTTACATATACCCGGCACTATATTTCCCTGATTTCTGTAAGGAAACAGTAATTTGCTATTTTAAACATGAGGGATTATGTGTTGGGAAGGACTTTGAAAGACATTTGTGATTATGTTCTAATGTTTCCAGTTGGAAATTAGGGGTGAGTGTTTTTTAAATAGGGAATTATGTATGGTAAGTAGCTGTTAAATATCCTTTGTTTTACTTATTCCTCTTGGGATAATGCGTATAGTGATTTTATACAGGGGATTATGGGTGTTAAATAGCTGTTTCATGTACCTGGCAGTGTATTTTCATGATTCCTGTGAGGTAATAGTATACATAGTATCTCTTTAAGGATTTATGGGTGTTAAATCACTAGTGAATACAATTTCCACTGTATTATAATGGTTCCTGTTAGCAAAGTGGGAATAGCTAATTTCGGCATGGGGATTATGGGTGGTGAATGGCTGTTACAGATCCTCGGAATGGTGTTTTACTTCTTCTTCTTGGGTAAATGGACATAGTGATTTTTGGCATGGGAGATGATGGGTGATAAATGGCTGCTATATGTACCAGCTACTGTATTCGATTGGTCCCTAAGTGATAACTTACTTTTAAGGAATTGTGCATGGTAAAGGGCTGTTCAATATAATTTCCAGGGTATTCTAAGGGTTTCTTTCTAATAAAATGAGAATAGCTCATTTTCAAATGAGAAATTGTGGGTGGTAAATTGCTGTTGTATGTGTAGCATTTACACATGGGGACCATGGATATGAAGGGCTTTTAAATACATTTGCCACTATGTTCTAATGTTTCTTATTAGGAAAATGGGAAAACACATTTTTGCATTGGGTGATAATGGTCAGTAAATGGTTCTTAGGTATCCTGACCACATTGCTTTATTGATTCTTCTTTGTATAATGGGCATAGTGTTTACTACATGGGAATGATGACTGCTAAATGGCTGTACTATATCCTGGTTATGTATTTGTTTGATTCTGATAAAAATAAAATGTTTACCTCTTTCACCAATGGAGATTTGTGGCTTTAAGGGGCTGGTCTAATGGTACCAGTTAGGAAAATGAGACCAGCTAATTTTTACATGGGGAATTGTGGATTGTAAGTAGGTGTTGTGTGCACAGCACTTTTCAACATGGAAGATTATGGGTGTTAAATGCACTTTTAACATATTTGGTAGTGTATTTTACTAATTTAATTGAGAGAAACAATCACAGCTATTGTCTGTGTTATTTGGGTGTTGAGTAATCATTTAACATTTTTGGTACTTTACTCTACTTGCTTCTTTTAGAAAAATTGTGATATTTATTTTCTTTCAAGTGTGCTATTATATTGTGCTTTATTGGCATCTATATAGTGCTTTCTTCTGTACATGGCCGAAAGCTAATTCTGGATTGTCAAGAAAGTGGCTACTGCATTTATATCATTTATGTAGTTCTTCATAACCTTGACTGTTAGAAATGGGGTTTCTGGTCGGCTAGGGAATGCACCTAAGCCAGGCAGAACCCACCCACTCTAGTCAGGGCAAGGGAGTTACACGTCCAAGACAACCCATGCTCACCCCCTTAGGCCTAACCCGGAGGCAATGTGTAAAGCGTTTGCACAACACACACAACACGCGAGACGCAAGATGTACACCACAAAGTAAACAGAACACTGAGCTATGTAAAAATAAACTGTATTGCACAAAACATAATTAGACCAAACATTACACGTCAGTAATACCCTACTACCTTAGCAGTTGTCAGAATGTTACACAAGTTACTAATATTCTGCAGGAATAAGCAGTTATCACATTAGAACACACAAGTACTCAGGATTCTGCAACATAAGCAGTAGTCAGGAATCACAGTAAATAAATGCACTTGTCATAAAATTATCATAAAGGCCTTTGTCAGGAACACTTTTAAACCATATGTCAAGTCATGAGACAGTAAACATATATCAGCCTAGCATGCCCATAAGAGGAACATATATCCAATACATATCATTAGAAAAACAAACCTGGAGTATATCACCCTCCCAGTGTCCCCAAAAGTACCTTACTTTGTGGAACAAGGCACTCCTAGTGCCTGGAAGGTCGTGATAGGAGCCCCTGGTGCTCCTATGTGCTCAACGGGGGCCACACATGGTTCCTAGGGGAGAGGGGTGGTCGGCACCCTCTCTGATGTACCTAATGGGCCCCTTCTGGGGCCTGCGATCTCTGTGGGGCCTTCCCCCGGGCCATCGCTGGCCCTCCAACAGAGGGGGGGCAAAGGCAGCCCAACAAAGCAAGTGGGGCTAAAAGAAGAGGCCTCCGGTGAGGCCTCCCTTCTCCGTTTTACCAAGCCCAGGTCGGGCAAACAAGGAGTGAGGCTCAGCGGCTTCTTGCAAGGACCAGGGCTCCGCCTTTGGAAATGGAGAAGGTCTCCTGTGGCCAGATCTCCGACGAAGGGCAGAAGGGGAAGAGGTGCACCACGAGCTCTCCTGAGTCCGGCGCCTCCTTCTCCCAGCACACTCGTACCCGATCCTGCACGAGTTCCCCAGCTGCAGTGGTGATGCTGCACTACAGTTAGTGCCGGTTTGTCCCCCGGGGGTGCCTCCTTCAGTGCGCTTCACCCCGGGGGGACTTTGAAATGCCCAGCAGCTCCGGTCAACACTTTCTCCGACGCGCTCAGATTTCCAGCGGGTGCTCAATCCAGAAATCGCTTACGAGCGCCAAGGGCCAAAAAAACGCTTACGCAGCACTTGGGTGGGATGCACTCAGCATATGGCCCCCAACGAAAGAAGATGGAGCACTCCTCGTGCTCTGAATGTAATGACAGCGGTCAAGGGCCACAGCACCCTGCCCCAGGAGACAGGAGAAGAAGAGGGAGCACAGGGCTGGCGAACCCAGCTACAAGCCAGCACGAAAGTGGATGCAAGCAGTGGCAGTTCCTTCTAGTGACCAGGCAGGTCACAGCTCAGCACAACAGCAGCAGTCCAAGGTGGGTCCTGGTGAGTCCTCACAGCAACATCCAGTGTCCAGTTTAAAGAATGTTCTTCAGTCCTCAAGAGTGTCTAAATTGTAGGGAACATTCTCCTGTACTTATACTCAGTTTACAGGGTCTCTTACAATGAGGAGGAGAGGGGGTTCCAACCAGTTACAACTGGTTCTGGGAGTGCCCCTTCTCTCCTCCATCACAGGCTCCAAACATCAGTGGGGGGTAAACGACCCTATTGTGAGAGGCCAGGGCACAGCCTTTACAAATGCAGGTGTGCCCCGTCTCTTCCTTCTCTCAGCCCAGGAAGACCATAGAATATGTAGATGCCCATTTGTGACACCTCCACCCTCCCTGTGTACAGGCTGTCTGAAAAGCATGCACAACGCCCCAACTGTCAGTCTGCCCAGACGTGGATTGGAGTCAAGCTGCAAGAACACCAGAGTCATAAGCATAGAGAAATGCTCACTTTCTAGAAGTGGGATTTCTGTAATAGTAATAAAAAATACACCTACACCAGTATGCATCATTTCTATTACAACCATACCAAACATGCCTACGCTACCCCTCATAAATCACACTATAACCCTTTACACATAAGGCAGGACATTTCTAATGCAATCCTATGAGAAGGCAGCACTCACAGCAGTGAGACACCAAGTTAGGCTGTTTGTCACTACCAGGACAGGCCACGCAACCTGGCACCTGTCCTTCCTTCTACATACATGACACCCTGCCCATAGGGCTAGTTAGGGCGTACCTTAGGGGTGACTTACGTGTAGGGAAAGGAGAGTTCTGGGACGAGCAAATAAATTTAGATGCCAGGTCCCTGTGGCAGAAAACTGCGCACACAGACCCTCTGCTAGCAGGCCTGAGATAGGTTTGAGAGGCTACTTCAGTGGGTGACGCAAGCAGCACTGCAGGCCCACTAGTAGCATTTAATTTACAGGCCCTGGGTATAGGGATACCACTTTACAAGAGACTTATAGGTAAATTAAATATGCCAATTAGGTATAAGCCATTCATACCAATTTTAAAAGGGAGAGCACGTGCACTTTAGCACTGGTTAGCAGTGAAACAGTGCTCAGAGTCATAACGTCAGCCAACAAAGGTCAGAAAAATAAGGAGATAAAAGGCAAAAAGTCTGGGGAATTCCCCTATAAAAGGGCCAGGTCCAACACTGACAATCTCATACAGTTGTAGGTTGCCCTGAGTTGATATGAATAACATCTCCAAAATTTCATATGATTATAGTATCATGGTCCAAACATTATATTAAAGTAATATCCACATTAGGTAAGCCCACGTCCCTGATAATGCCACTCTAGCATACTTGCTAGCCCAATAAACATAGCTGTGACCTGCAATCTACACTCTGAATATTTTGCAAGCAAGGAGCAGTAGCACACAGTAGAAGGCGGCATGTGAAAGATGGAGTTTTCTAAATGTGAGGTGGTTAAAATGGAAAGAGCAGTGGATTTAAAAAATAATTTTGATTGGATATTGTACATAGATTGGTAGATAAAAATAGGCTGTGGTGTAAAATATTCAGTCAGACAGTTTTGGATTGGTTCCTGTATTTTCATAAATAAGTAATCCCCTTTTGGATATGCTTACATTCTGTAATAGTCAACCACACATGCTACAGCACACATTGAAGCTAGTCTGCTGCTAAGAAAAAAATCTGTGAACTTTTGAACTACTACTATAGTACAGTACAGTATAGCTGAGGTGAAAGAGTAATGGGGAAGGCGAACTGTTAATGGACACTTGCATTTTTTTAAATAAGAGATTTTTTTTACTAAACAAATATAAGCAATCAATTTTCCAATTCACCGATATCACAGGATATAAAATGTTAAAGAAATTGTGGAACAAACATTGTGAAACATTGTGAAATTGACTCATCATTCACTCACCTATGTATCCAGTATATCTGTACATCCAGGCACTCATCTATACATTCAGTCAAGCACCCTAACAGTCATTCATATGGCAATCATACACCGACTCATTCACTCATAGAGACACTCACACACCCATTCACTCGCCCATACACCCACTCATGCACTCATTCACTCACACAAACATCCACTCGTACATCCAGTCACTCATCCATACATCCACTCATGCATCCATTCACTCATCCATACAGCTACTCATATATTCAGTCACTCACTCATACAGCATCTCATGCACCCAGACACTCACCCATAGAGTGACCCATGGACCCTTTCACTCACCCACACAGTCACTCATGCATCCATTCACTAACCCATACTGCCACTCATGCACCCAGTGACACACCCATACAGTCATTCATGCATCCAATCTCCCACCCATACAATCCCTCACGCACAGAGTAACTCACCCATAGACCTACTCACACACTCACTCATATAGCCACTCACACATCCACTCACCCATAGTACAGCCACTCACGCACCCAGGCACTCACTTATACAGTCACTCATGTACCTGTTCACTCACCCATACCGCCACTCATGCACCGTTCAGTCGTCCAGTCACTCATTCACCCATTCACTCACCCATACAACCACTCATGCACCCAGTGACTCACTCATACAGCCACTCTTGCTCTCAATCACACCCCCATATAGTAACTCATGCACCCATTCACTCACCCACACAGCCAATCATGCACCCAGTCACTCACTATACAGTTTTCACTCAAGCACCCAGTCACTCACCCATACAGTCACCCATGCACCCATTCTCCTACCCATATAGTCACTCATGCACTGAGTCACTTAGACATAGACACACTCACACACCCAGTCACTCACCCACACAGTCACTCATGCACCCATTCACTCACCCAAACATCAACTCAAGCACCCTAACAGTCAGTCATACAGCCACTCATGCACCCACTCATTTACTCTCAGGGACATTCACTCACCCAGTCACTCACACATACACCTACTCATCCACCCATTCACTCACTCATACATCCACTTGTATATTCAGTCACTCACCCATATAGCCACTCACACACCCATTTACTCACCCATACAGCCACTCACACATCCAGTCACTCACTAATTTTTTAACCCCAGTGCGGGTCACGACCAGTGGCCGATGTCAGGGACGATTTTGTAAAAAATCCTCCATTTTTTTTCACCCAGGAGATGCAGAAGAACTTCCGCATCTCCCTTCGCCTCCCCACTCACGCTGACGTCACATTTTTGCCCACCAGAGCAGCTGAGGAGCAGGTCCTCTCCCCATCCTGATAGGGGAAAAAAGGCCAAAACGGCCTCCCCAGATGCCAGGGAGGCATTGATGAAAAGGGGAGAGTCTCCCCTTTCCTTTGATGCCTTCCTGGCACTGTTTCCTGGCCAAGGATCTGAGCGCGGCTGTGATCCATGGGCAGGAAACACCTCTAGGCACCAGGGATCTTGTTTTGGGGGGGTCAGCCCCCATGTAAGTGGGCCGTCCCCCCTGTGGGGGACACAAATATATTTTTTAAAGTTGTTGGGGTTCTAGTGGGGGGGCAATCGTGCCCGATGGTAAAAATAATGTTAAAAAAAAAATGTCAGGGTCAGCCTCTCCTACATGGGCGGCCCCGGGGGCGGGGCATATATTAATCTATTATTTTCTTAATTAAAATTTTGCTATGGGGGCATTTTTAGGGTCGAGCGCAAAGCGCTCTGTCCCTAGTGTAATCTCTCTGTGGGCTTTTAACCACACCCATGTCAAGCCCATCAGTTTGGCTAGTTTAAAATTAGCTTGATTTAATTGGTGAAAGGCATGCATAGATACATGGGTATTTGCACTTTTCCCGGTTATATGGATAATTGTACTTTTGCCGCTTACATGGATAATTGCACTTTTGCTGATACGTTTCACTGCAAGTAAACTTCTGTTTCCTTTCATGTGTTTGCTTTGTACTCATAGTGGCCGTCGGCTCACTTATGAGAAACAGTTTTACTTTACTTTTCAGTTTATGTGGCAAGAAAAGTCTGGTTAGGAGTTCACAAAGCTAATAGCTTTAACTCAAGCAAATGCGAGATCTATTGTATTGCAAATGCTTGTTTTATTCATGTGTGCTTTACCATGGGTTCAAAATCAGCCCCAGGAAAAGCACACATGTATAAAAAAGAAGTGATGTAGAGAGTCAGTCTCTCTCTCTCTCTCTCTCTCTCTCTCTTTATATATATATATATATATATATATATATATATATATATATATATATATATATATTTAGAGAGAGAAATGTCTCTATAGATATGTATGTATGTATATATATATATATATATATATATATATATATATATATCTCTCATATATATCACTTTTTTACGGGAAACCACACATATCTAAAAGTGATATATATATATATATATATATATATATATATATATATATATATATATATATATAGAGAGAGAGAGAGAGAGAGAGAGAGAGAGTAGAGAGAGTAGAGAGAGAGAGATTCTCTCTCTATATATAAATAGATCTCTCCTTTTTCTAGTGTCAGTTTTGACGCCATAAAGTAGCTCAGAATATTTCTGTGCCTGCTGCAAAGGATATACATGTATTTAGCTGAGGGGATTAGTAAAGCCGGACGTTACCTGCACTTTAAAACATATGAAATGTATGTGAAGGGGGGCAATGGAGACTATGGAGAAATGAGGGGCACTTTTGAGGGAATTAAAAGAGGAGGTCATGGGAGGCAGAGCACCAAAAATGACTGTCCCACTGGGTGCCACCAGCGCTAAAGGCTGTGATGATGGTATGTGGTAAGGGGATGTGATAGTGTGTCTTTTTGGTTTTTTTTCAGTGTCTTCAGAGAATCTGCTGAATCTGACAAGAAGCGTAGGTAAGGTGACAACATTTACTATTGGACACATCACATACATCGACAAGCAATTTTGTGACTCTATCTGCCTTCTACATAGTCAGGTACTTTAGAGGAACAGCTTAGCTAGTAGCAGAAGTGGCATCTCATTGGATGACTGCTGCTCAAGCCTTATCTGAGGTTCTGGAGGATAGCTCTGAGGCAGGATCAGAGACTGAGACAGCATCTGAGGGAGAGCACAATAAGGCAGAATCTAGGAGTGATTTTTCAGTCGGCGGAGGCCCACCCGATGACACTTCTTCCAGTGATTCTGAGGGAGAGAATGACAACAGTTGTGCTGTCCCTTTGCAAGCATATTCTGTGCAGCAGGACAACAGAGGGTTAACCAAACCCAGAGAGCAGGTGCATGCAGTGGCAAGCACTGAGAGAGTGCTCTCTTGTCAGCCCCCCAATTTAGTTCAGCCCCAAATTCCACCTTTTACTTGTGACGTTGGATGTAAAGTCGATACTGCCAACTTTTTGTCGCCTACTTCCATCTATTTTTGGATGTTGACTTTATTCAGGAAATTGTGCAGCAAACAAATTTGCATGAAGACCAATTTCTGAGGTAACATAGAGGCACTCTAGTAGGGCACACCAGAGGACTCCCACTTCACTGGCAGAGTTGAAGATATTTTTGGGCCTAACGCTCAAAATGGGGTTAGTGCAGAAACCCAGCTTGCAGTCCTACAGGACAACTCGCACGGTTTGGGTAACCCCCATCTTTGCACCATACATGAGCAGAGATGCTGCATTTCAATGACAATTCTGCTGCATTGCCCCGGGACCATCCAGACATGACAGGTTGTAAAAAATTTGACCTGTCGTGGAACATTTGTCTGCTAAGTTTCCAGAGATCTATACTCCTGGAAAGAATATAGCAGGCGATGAGTCTTTGATCCTGTACAAAGGACGGCTGCTGTTCAGACAGTACATTGCGAGCAAAAGAGCTCGCTATGTCATAAAGCTGTACATGCTGTGTGAGAGTTCTTCTGGCTATCTTTACAGGTTGAGAGTGTATACAGGGAAGTACTCTACCTTAGAACCTGTAGGTTGCCCTCCCGCATCAGGGGTCACAGGTCGGATTGTATGGGAACGTGTCCAGCCACTCCTTTACAAAGGTTATAACCTTTATGTGGACAATTTCTGTACATGAGTAGAGCTGATCAGTGAGCTCTACAAAGCTGTGACTGTCGCCTGTGGTACAGTTTGTTGTAACCACAAAGGATTCCTGCAGAAGCTTGCTTGCAAGAAGCTCCAGAAACCCCAGAGTACTGCTTTGCGTTACAACGAACTGCTCTCAGTCAAGTTCTTGGGTAGGCATGATGTATACGGGCTCACTACAATTCATGATGAGGGCGCTTCCTCCATCACGGTTTGGGGTCAGATGGCCGAAGTCCACAAGCCCAGCTGTATACTTGATTACAATAAGTACATGGACAGAGTGGAGAAGAATGACTAGGTTCTTCAACCATACAATGCGTGTCTTAAAACTCGCACTTGGTGCAAGAAACTGTTCCAGATGGCAACATACAATGCGTATGTTGCTTACCGTCAGACAACCACAGGAAGACTCATGACTTTCCTTGACTTCCAGTTGTCTGTAATTGAAAGCCTCACTGCTGTTACAGAAGCAGCAGCAGCCTCCACCTCATATGTTCTGGAGGATGTGGCAAGGCTGCAAGAGCGACACTTTGCTGATCACATTCCTAAAACACCCAAAAAGAATCGGCCCTGTCATCGCTGTAAAGTGTGGTCGAAGCATGGAAAGCGGCAGGAGAGTCGGTATTATAATCCCCAGTGCCCATCTCAACCAGGCCCCTGTGTCCTTACTTGCTTAACGTTGTATCACACTAAAGCAAAGTTCTGGTATATCGACTGAGGAGGAGCTGCCATTGGGTAATCCTTGCAGTCACTGTTCATGGATACCGAACGCCGATGGGCCACTGCTTCATTAGGCAAGCAACCACAGAATCCTACTTCATCTACTTCAGGAAATCATGGACTTTCTTATGGCCTGCTTGACACTTATATCCACCGTCAGAATGTGGTAGGTGTTCTTTTCAATTAACGTGCATTATAGTTCCCATAATCCACAAACTAGTGGACAGAACATATGCCACTTTGTCACGGAGTACCCTGTGTGGCAAAATGTTAAAGGCATGACTGAAGTTTGAAGTGCTTGTTAGGGAACTTATATATGCTCCACAAGGACCACCATGATTGCCAACGAGAACCAGAGTAAGTGTAATAAGTCAAACAAATGTCCTGTCGGACATATTGATCAACATTTCCACTAGTTTGAAAGTGTGCAAACTCAAATTGTAGCTTCACTTCAAAAGCAAATGTAGAAGTGTTGGTGAATGAGTCACACAAAATATTTGGTTCACCTTTTACTTTAGAGACCTTGGGATTTCTTTACCAGCATGTCTGCCTTAGTTTCAACGGTATATATGCTCTCTCAGTTTGAGGAATAGGCCTCCCAAGGCATATTCGTACACCCCCAACTTGCATCCACAAACTAGCATAGGTTCACTTGGCAATTATACAGGATTAGTATGGACTCTGATGAGGACAGAGACATGAATGGGTAAGGAAAGCTTATTGTAGGTGTGTCTTCACAGGGATATTGCACAGGTGGAAGGCAGATAGGAAAGGTAGTACGGATGTACATCATCTACCTCTATGGATTCAAACCCATTGGTGCCATCCCAGCACTGAAGGACAATGACATGTATGGGTCAGTGTTTGACCTGCTTTTCATGTTCATCCTCCATCAGAATTTATTAGATGTTCGATTTGCTGTATGATAAGTGCATTGCAGTCACAGCATTGCACATCATGTTGGCTGGGACATATGCTACGTTCTTACAGATTACCCTGTGTGCCAAATACTAACCTTAGTTTCAAATGTAGATGTGCTCACTCAGTTCGAGGAATCGCTTTGTACGGCATACTCGGACACCCCCAATTTGCAGCCACAAAATACTTTTGCCTTGCATTTCAGTGAGGGGAAGTCCTGGAATCTGCAGGCAGCCACAGCTCTTGTACCACCCAGTGTTCCACTAAGTCTCCAGAGAAAAACTTTGCCTCACTTTAGTGGGTGGGCAAGTGACCGCAACTGGGTAGCACCCAAAATGGATTGTGGAGACATCAAAATTACCTACCATAAAACAGCCTGGTTTTATGAGACAGTCACCTGAGTATTTGGTCCTGGGTTTGGTGGCCATATAGGGAAACCTACCAAACCCAGACATTTCTGAAAACTGGACACCTGGGGTAGTCCACGGAAGTGTGGCGTATTTGAATTTCACAATGTTTTCTTACCCAGAATACCCTGCAAAAGTGAAACATTGATTAAAAACACTATTTTTCCTTGCTTTCCCATCACAGAAACTACAGGAATGTGGAGAGATCCACAAAATTCCTACCACCCATTGTTTCACCACTTGTCCTGATGAAAACTCAACCCCACTTGTGTGCCTGTGCCTAGTGCCTGCGTCAGGGATGGATCACTCCAGGGATAACAGTACCCCTCATGCAAGGCCTACCATTGACCCTTGTGTGATCCATTCCTGTCGTGGGCACTAGCCTACTATCACAAGTGAGGCACAATTTTTATCCGGAGACTTGGGGGAATGCTGGGTGGAATGAAATCTGTGGCTCCACTCAGATTCCTGAACTTTCTATCACTGAAATGTGAGGAAAGAGTTTGTTTACCAAATTTTGAGGTTTACAAAGGATTCTGGGTAACAGAACTGGTGAGAGCGCCAAAAGACACCCCATTCTAAATTCCCCTAGGTGTCTAGTTTAAAAATGTATAGGTTTGCTAGGTTTCCTGAGGTGCTGGCTGAGCTAGAGGCCAAAATCCACAGTTAGGCACTTTGCAAAAAACAGGTCAGTTTTCTTTGGGAGAACGTGATGTGTCGATGTTGTGTTTTGGGGCCTTTCCTGTTGTGGGCATTAGGCCTACCCTCACAAGTGAAGTACAATTTTTATCTGGAGACTTGGGGGAATGCTGGGTGGAAGGAAATTTGTGGCTCCACTCAGATTCCTGAACTTTCAATCACCGAAATGTGAGGAATAAGTGTATTTTTTGCCACATAATGAGGTTTTCAAAGGATTCTTGGTAACAGAACCTGGTGAGACCCCACAAGTCACCCCATTCTGAATTCCCCTAGGTGTCTAGTTTAAAAAAATATATAGGGTTGCTAGGTTTCTCGAGGTGCTGGCTGAGCTAGAGGCCAAAATCCACAGCTAGGCACTTGAAAAAAAACAGATCAGTTTTCTTTGGGAAAGTGTGATATTTCCACATTGTGTTTTGGGGCATTTTCTGATGCGGGCACTAGGCCTACCCACACAAGTGAGGTACCTTTTTATTGGGAGACATGGGGGAACACAGAATAGAAGAATAAATGTTACTACCCATTGTTTTTCTCTACATTTTCTCCTTCCAAATGTAAGACAGTGTGTAAGTGTATTTGAGAAATGCCCTGTAATTCACATGGTAGTATGGGGACCCGGGATTCAGAGATGTGCAAATAATCATTGCTTCTCAACACCTTAACTTCTGCCAATTTTGGAAATTCAAAAGTTTCATTGATACCTATCTTTGACTCTTTATATTTTACCAAATAAATTGCTGGATACCCGGTATACAATAAAAACCCATTGCAAGGTGCTGCTCATTTATTGGTATTGGGTACCTAGGGTTCTTGATGAGTCTACAAGCCCTATATATCCCTGCAACAGGAAGAGTCCAGCAGAAGTAACAGTATATTGCTTTCAAAAATCTGCCATAGGTGGAAAAATTATAGAAGAAAACGTGGACAGAAATGGCTCTTTTTTCACCTCAGTTTCAATATTATTTTATTTTAGCTGTTACTTTCTGAATTTAGAATTGCATCTATGTTTAGCTGCCCAGGATCCAGCATTGGTTCTATACCCATTTGTGCCACTAACTGGAATTAGGCTAAAAGCACAAAAATAGTAAAAAAGGGGTATGTCCCAGTAAAATGCCAAAATTGTGTTGAAAAATTGGGTTTTCTGATTCAAGTCTGCCTGTTCCTGAAAGCTGGAAAGATGGCGACTTTAGCACCGCAAACCCTTTGTTGCTGCCATTTTCAGGGAGAAAAAAAACACATGCTTTCTTCTGCAGCCTTTTTTTCCAATTTTTCAGAAGAAAAAAAACGAAATTTTAGCTGTATTTTGGCTAATTTCTTGGTCTCCTCCAGAGGAACTCAAAAACTCTGGCTTTACTATCCCTAGGATGTTGGAAAGAAAGGACGCAAATTTAGCATGGATAGATTATGTGGACAAAAAGTTATGAATGGCTAAACACGAACTACCCCAAATAGCCAAAAAAGGCTCAGCACGGGGGGGGAATGGCCCAGCAGCTAAGGGGTTAAAGTAAAAGAGATGGTTCTAACCAGAATGGTTTTATTGTGTTTATTATTTTGGTGCTTGTGTTTTGTTGTATATAATAAAGAACATATCTTGCAATGGCAAGTAGGAAAAAAATCAGAACAGGTGAAATACCTTTGCCATGCACAGTTGTCTCATCAATAATTTTATTGCAAATGTTGCATTGACAATATGAAAGATGGCATAGAATATGTCATCAATGATATAATATGTGGAGTAATTAGCTGCGCATGGCTAAGGCCCGACTTATAGTTACCTTAGGGTGCGAGTTCTAGTTACTTGAAAGAACTCTAACTGCTGAATTTCTGTGGTTTTGTACAAGTAAATTCAGAACCTAACTATAACGTCCCTGTAACCTTTTTTTCAGTGAATTTCTACGGGTTTTTTAAGTTATAGTAATTTTAATTGCTATATGTGAATCCAATCACCGCTGTGCACGTCCTTCAACTGTACATGGCAGTGGTTGACCACAGGCCCAATTCACTATAAGCCCCCAGCCTTGCACTGTGCATGGCCTCCTCCTATGCTCAGTAGGGGTTGCCCAACTCCCCTTAACCGCCCAAACCGATGTTGTGCACGGGCCCTTTGCGCATGCATGGCGGAACATGGCCGCAGACTCTCTGGGTATGAGAATAGGTGTGAGAGGCTGTATCTGGGGGTAAGAGTGGCTGTCAGGCTGACGGAGTGTCTGTCTGGGTGTGAGATTGCGTAGATCAGTGTTTTAGTGGGTGCATCAGTGTGTTGCAGGTCTATGAGTGGGTGCATCAGGGTGTCAGTGGTCTATGGGTGGCTGTGTAGTGGTCTGAGTGGGTTGTGAGTGAGTGTTTGAGGGTCTGAGTGGGACTGTGAATGGGTGCGTGAGTGTCCGAGTGCGCCCATGAGTGGGTATGTGAGTTTCTGAGTGGGTCTTTGAGTGGGTGTGTAAGTGTCTCAGTCGGTGTGTGAGTGGGAGAATTGATTGAAACAGAAAAAGAGAGAGAGAAAGAAAGTGATAGGGAGAGGGATAGAGTTTTTTAGGCTTTCTTGTCTGATATATTTAGAATGAGTTATTTGTCTCCAATTTAAAATAAAAATGTATTTGTTTAAAAAAATATATATAATATTTTTTCTTTATTTAAAAAAAATTGGAAATGCTTCCAGCTGGACACGAACCCTTGAAGCTCAGCGTGACGTTCTGCGAACGTCACGCTGAGTTATGGTTTTCTTTTTAAAATAAAGTTTGGGCCCTTTATAGACATTCATGGACCACTAGGGTTCTTGTTGCTCACAGAAAGTTTGGGGTGGTCTGTCAAGTAGGGGCAGAGAAAAAAGGGGGTGTCAAAAAAGTTCCATGCTCCCATATTAATTTCCATAGGACATTTAGTCACAACTACAGTCCAAACCGCTGTACGTAATTACAGCAACTTTGGCAGAAAGCTAGCTTTTCATAGCAGATTGTGCTTTCGTATATTTGGTGTACATTTGTTCAGTAGTTTTTGAGAAATTTAGGAAATCCAAATTTGGATATCTCTGCCTGCGGCAACTACGTATTTCATGGATATTTTGCAAAAAATTGTGAATTTTATTTCACGGGACCCGGTCCACAGGGCGTTAATCCTATTGAAAGTGCATAAGGGGTCAGGGCGAAGGTACTCTGACCCCAGGTGTGTGATATAGGTGTGTTTTAGGGGCAAATTATGCATTTAAAATAATTTTGCGTTACCATGCACGGTATGTGCACAATGCACAAATGTGAAAAAATGTGAAAGAAAAATCAGACTCATTCATACACTAACTCATGCATTCAGACATGCACTCAGAGACTCATGCGCCACACTCAGTAACTATAATTTGCGCCCTAAGGCAACTATAACTCACACCTTTGTCATACCAGCTAATTGCTCCACATATTATATCACTGATGAGATCTTATATGGCATCTTTGATATTATCACTGCAGCATTTGCAATAAAATTATTGATAAGGAAACTGTGTATAGCAAGGGTGTGAGTTATAGTTACCTTAGGGCGTGAGTTAGAGTTACTTGAAAGAACTCTAGCTACAACTGCTGAATTTCTGTGCTTTTGTATGAGTGAATTCAGAACCTAACTATAACGTCCTTGAATTTATTTTTATATATATAAATATGTACATATTTATATATATTCAGCCACAATATGGTCTATCTGACCAATGCTATACCACAGCTAGTGCGGCAGGCAGGAGGCTGATCATACACCTCAGCACAGTTTTTCATCCAAAAAGAGTGATCACGTTGCAGTCAGTGAACTGAAAACCGTATCCTTTATTTCACATACAGTAGGCAACTGACCGATGTGTTCGGGCCTGATAATATTGTTCACGGTTTGCAAGTCCTTCTTTACTGTTATTATTTAGACCCTTAATGTCCATTTAGCCCATTATGAGGCATTATGGGACTAGTAGTTGACACTGACCCAAATTATAAAACTGAATTTAAATGCATGAAAAAAACAGAAAATGTATACCATAACAATCTAAATGTGATAACCAGGGCAACATGATAACCTGTTTAAATTAGGGTATGTGTACTCTATATACCAATGAATGATCCTTTGTTGAGATGGATAAGTGCTTGCCCGTTGCGCTATTAATATTTACACAATCACTCAAATTAATTTGTTACATATTGCATCAGACAATCAATAATGAAACTCCTTCATCACAACAACATAAATGTGAATGATAGTTCAGTACCTACAATCTTATTTGATATATCAGTGCATGTCGATTGCCACTGAAGCAATAACCAGAAACACGTCCATTGCATCTGGTTTAGTACCTGAATTTTGTATGCTATGGCAAACAATCCTATCCAAGCAAATTGTCTCACACTCCTCTTGACATGATAATTGGCGTATGAACATATTGTCAGTCTACAGCCAACTATGCCCCTTCTTGGTTATATGTATGACTGTCATATGTAAACAACGAAGCAAAAACGTGTGAGTCTGTACAAATTATTCCTCACTGATATATCTTTGACAGCTGAATCAAATAATATGAATAAATGTGTCAAAGTCACACAATGTTTCCACAGTTCGCAAATTCATGTGAGTCATTGGTTACAATTGAACAAAAAGCTCCTCATCATTGATTAGGCCAAAAGGGATCTTGGTTTGTAGTTGGATAATATACCTAGATTCTATTTGACATAGTTTTCTCATTGTATCTCCTCCCCTTTCATTTTCTGGTATGTGGTGTATGCCATAATATCTGAACATTTTCCAATCTCTTGCTTGATGTATTTGAAGATGCTTTGTCACAGCATAGCTTACATCCACATGTTTAATGGCTGTAGTGTGTTCTAATATCCTTTTCTTGGCATGCATGTGGAACTCCCAATGTATTTCAAACCACAATGTATTTGATCACATAAATCACAAATTTCGCATCACAGGTGATTCTATATTTAATAGGAATTTCAACTTGATCTGTTTTACGATATATTTTAGTTGTTTGACCCATTTTGCATGCTTTACACTAATTATATTTCACAAAACCATTTTACTGTTGTGTGAGCCAGTTCATTGTCGGTTTTTGGGAAAAATGACCTCAGATCCCTTGTTAATGTGCTCCAATGTTTCTGTAGAATTTTCCATATATGATTACTTTCTTTATTGTACATTGTTATCATCCTCAGGGAATTTACATTTTTCAGTGTTCTCAATTTCCGTCTTAGGAATTAAAAGTTAATTGCGTGTTTTCTTCTTTACTTTTTCTGTGCTAGCAATGAAAATACTTTTCTTTTAACTTCTGCTTCTGATCTTTGTATTGTTTCTTCATATTTCTCCATTACTTCAACGGCATTACAGCAACTTATAGGCATGTGTGTTAGCTCTATGACACATGGTATACTGGCTAGTAATGTTTTTGGATGGAAACTCTCCCCGTGTAGAATACTGTTTGTTGATGTTTCTTTCCTGTGGAAAGTAGTTTCTGTTTTACCATTGCGTACATATATCGTGAGGTTCCAAAAATTAACATGTTCCTGATTTGTTTGACAAGTAAATCTTAATCCCAAAGCATTGGCATTTAAAATGTTGAAATACATTATGAAATCCTCCTTTGTTCCATGCCAGATTATGAACAAATCATCAATATATCTTACCCATAGAATAATGTTATTCTAAAAGCTGTAGTTCTTATGATTTTCTTGGTTCCATGCTATCTCCTTTTTCCCACCACCCTATTACAAGGTTTGCGTAGTTAGGTGATAGAGAAATTCCCATGGCTGTGCCACACAGCTGATGGTAAAGCTCATGCTGGAGGAAAAAAATGTTATTCGTCAGACATAGTTCAATCATGGATAAAAGCATTTTGGTATGTTGTAATTCCCCAATATTATGTTGCCAGATCGTCTGGAGACTGATTTGAATTCGGCAGATTAATTACCTCAGGAGCATAGGGATAAGGTTGTTGCTGTGTCTGCTACTTCTATAACTATTCTTCCCATTTTTTACATTTTGGAAGAAGCCCCAAGCACAGAGCCAGAGGCAAGAGAGGACACCATTAATCTAGATATTATCTGACAGACTGAGGATGGGGTTGATGGCTGTGTAAATGTGGCAGGTACTGATGTGCAAGAGGGACTGGCTATGGTCTCATGGAATTTGGCTGGGAATCATTCTAAATTCTCTGATCCTGAGTGGTTCACATTTATTGGTAAAAATGTGACATGGGCTGTGGGTAAAGTGTTTAATGGCTATACTACCTACAGCGTTGAAGCTAGCACCCCCAAAGAAAGCCGGGTGAGCGGTTGGTGGTTTGGCAATCCTTTTAAAGAACACTATTGCCTGTACCCTTAAGCAGTTAAAAATTGACTCCCCAGACTTAATGGGGATTCAGCTTAATTTTCCTTAAGTATTAACTCTGATTGTATTTAATGTTTATGCCAGTTCTGTTCCTTCGGGTAATAACTATGGCTATTTTAGATGACTATGTTGGCTATGTTAGATGACTTGATTGGCACTTACCAGCAGCAGACTAAAATTGTGTCTGCAGGGGATTATAACAATTCATTTGAGCCATTCCCTTTTATTAACACTCTGACAGAGGACGAAGATGAGATTTGGTGTATACCCACCCTGTAAGGCAAAGTCTAGCTCTATTTTTCCAATGCTGTTCTTCAGCTTGAGTCCTAGGTGGTTGGGAGGAGACTAGTAAGGGCGTGAAATGGTCAGACTCACTCTGACTTAAACAGACAGTCTACTTTCAAGAGGGGTCCCAGTAGAAGCGTTAGTGACTACATCTTGTTGGATGTTAGGAGATGGTCACTACTCAAAGAAAGGGAAATATTTTTTTGATCAGATAGCAACCATAAATCCCAGTCTTTTAACTTTGGTAGGTGACTCTCTTACAAGAGGTTTGCCAACATACTGCAGAACAGCCTATTTTAACACACTCAGAAGAATCTCATGGCCCCAGGTTTTAAGTGATTATGAGTTGCACTTAAAGATCTATCACATGTGCACTTCTCTGATTTTGAAAAAATGTTTCCCCACCTCTTGTGTCAGTGCTAGCAGTCCATAGGAATTCTTTTGAAGTGTTACAGGATGCATTTTACAAGAAAATAACTCAAAAGAAACTTGTTGTAGGGTGGGGTCATAAATGGTATACTGCAGAGTGCAAAGTGGAAAAAAAGCGAGTTGAAGAGGAGTATTAGAGAGTGCAGCTGTCCAGATGTATCAGCATCACAGTTTAGATACAAGGCTACGCTCAGTAAAGCTGAATCCAAATGGGTCAACAAGAACTGGCAGGGCTTGCTGGTGGGAACTACGTTCATGTCTGGGGGAAAAACAGGGAGAATTAACCAGCAAGATTCCCTTCCAACACTGGGTGCGTTTGAGCACCTTCTATTCACCTTGTATATAAATGAGGTGGTTAATGAGCTCATGGATTGCAGGAGTGATTCTCCTATTCTGAACAGGAAGAAAATAAAGATCTTGCTGTTTGCAGATGACTCCCGACATTGCAAGGACCCACCACATGACTCCAGAACATACTAGATGATTTTTTGGTTTTTGTGCATCTCAGGGCTTGAAACCTAAAGGTAAATTTAGAATCTGGGCACTTAAATTTAAAAAAAATCAGAATAAAGTTCTTTGAAAGTGAAACTGAATGACATAGTGCCTCATTTCGAGTTTGGCTGTCAGACCGCAATTCTGCCCTGTTGGCGGTCTTACAGACCGCCCTATTATGAGTCAAACAGAAAGAACCGCAAATCACAAAAGGCAGATAGGCAGTGGCATGGAGGCCTAGAAATAGGTGGTCCGACCTCCAGCCCCAACAGCACAGTGACCAACCACTGACTGCATTACAAGTCAAACTAGCAGTGGTAGATACACATGGCGGTCAGCCAATGGTGGTCCGAACAACAGCAGTCTGCAGTCATCAAAGTAATACAAAACAGCATATTGGATGGATTAGAAAACAACACAGCTGACAGACATTGCCACACTGGACATACCTACAAAGGATACTATAAAATACACCCCTTTACACACAACAGTCCTCTGCATTACGAAAGAAACACACATGGGCCCAAACAATTTATTTACCACAGCAGCACGTGTACTAGGCACCATTTTTTTCTCACCATCTCTTTTCTCACCCAGCACACATTTTTGTCCAGTCACACCCTTTTGCACTTCCCCTCTTTAGTAAGTCACTGTCACATTATTTTTTTTTTATTTTCCACCATGTCACATTCTAAAAATGCACTTTTTTCTGAGGATGAGTTGAGAGTCATGGTGGATGAACTCATAAGAGTAGGACCTCAATTGTTAGGAGCACAAGTCCAGCACACTCCTTTCAGTAATAGAATGGAAATGTGGGACAGAATAGTTGGCAGAGTGAATGCTGTAGGCACCACCTTGCGCACAAAGGATGACATAAGGAAGAGGTAGAATTACCTCAGGGGCAAGGTGTGTTCTCTGGTCTCCAAGTACCAGCTGCAGGCCAAAAAGACTGCCAATGACCCTCCAAGGGCCCCATTACATCACTTTCCCTGGGAGGAGAAGGTCTTGGCCATCCTGCATCCTGATGGCTTAACAGGAATACCCGGGGGAGTGGAGTCTGGTAAGCTACACCTCTAAAAATGTCACCAAAATGCAGTGATGCATTTATAATAAGGATAACTATAGTAATTATAGTGAGGATCGGGTTCCCATAGGAAATGTCTTTTTTTCCAAAATGCTACTTTTTGACTACTTTGTTAATAGAATATGTCATGCCCCCGACCCTAATATATATGTTGTTCCCCCCTCCAGGCTCTGGCCCACTCCAGGTTTTTTTTATACAAATGGGCAGGAGCCCGTGCTTTTGTTAAAGAAAACAAATACATTTGAATTGGCGATCCTCCACAAATTTGCAGCAAAATAAAAAAAGGTAGCTTTTTCTATGCCACGATGACACTCGTTAAGTAGTGTTTAATTGGAGATAAGACCGATAGAAGAGTGACTAGTCAAGGGACATTTGTTTCATACGCTCCTACCCTAAGAGGGCACACATGGGGAATGCAGTGTTTTGAAGTATCTAAAATATATGGGGATAAAATAATTGTGACAGTTAACACTGTAAGGAAATTTGTGACATGAGTGGTAAATGAACCCTTGTATTGCTGGTACTTGGGTGACATATGCTGAGACTAATTTGTAGAAATGGAGTACGGTGGATTTAGGATGACTTCTAGGGAAAAAAACATCTTACAATATGCCGCTTGATGATGACATCCATGGGAAAGTAGTGCTTTGGTGATTATAGCTGAAATATGGATACAAAGTTGACACAAGCCAGAATTAAGATGGCAAATTTGGAGAATAAAAGGTATGAATTTCAGGATAGTTGGTCTTGTCAGACAGCTAAGGAGATAAGTGTGTAAATGGTCTCAAACTTGATAAAATGTGATATAAACCAAAAAAAAACTTCAAGATGGTGCCCATCGAGGGATTGAAGTAGCATAGGTGAGGGGAATAAGCACTGATTGGAGGGGTTTATAAACCAAATGCTCACTGGGTTAATTGAGATAGAAGCCAGGATGCTGTGTGTTTGATACACTGAACAGTGCTACAGAGAGATCCATGGGGTTTGTTTAAGGGATAGCTTGGTGAAATTACCAAGGTCATACGTGAGGGGTGTTTGGGCTCTGAAAGTCTTCGCAGGCAGCATAATAATGCTGCACTTTGGTTTGGAGAATTAGCATTGTAGGTTGGGACTTAAGGATGTTAGTAGATATGTTTTTGGGACATGGTATATATTCTGGGGAAAATGTGACAAGCACAGATCAGATAATAGCACCGTTTATAATAGAGCAAGTTGGGTAATATTGGTTTGAGAGTCTGAGGTTGTGCATTTTCTTCATTTTTGAAGTTGAAATGAACGAGATTGACAATGAGATAAGGATGTATGATGGTAGAATACAGAATAACTGCTTGGTGTAAGTAATGCTTTGATCATGTTTTAAATGGGGCACTTTAGGAGATATTGTGGATACACACTAATCACACTAAGAGATATGAAGTTTGTTATAGTAATTGTGGGATAGTCGTGGTCACAAATGATTTGGGATATGGTTTATGAGGTGTATGGGTGTTGGACGGCAAATTGCTTTAATAAAGGGGTACCTTTGAGCTACATGTTTTATGCAAAAAGAAAAATATGAAACATTGTAAATTTGAAAATTAACTAAAAAAAGGGATTTAACTGGAACTATATGATGATTTGTATATTTGTATGCCAATTTTAGGCCCTGCTCCTGTTGAGAGTTGAAACTCGTTAGTTGGGTCTATTTTAAGTGAAGATCTTGGAATAAAGATTGTATCCCAGACATGTGGAGATACTGCTTTTTATCGCAGTATGATGGACAAGTACATATGAGATAAGAAAACTTGACCATCCGATGTTGACAGACATATACAGTATATGGCCTCAGAGAATTTGACTTAATTGAATGTTGGTGCCTTCCCCTAATGGTAGTTTTAGTTGTGTGAGTTTTGTGGCTGTCAAAATGGAGGGACTAAGCACCGGAAGTCCAAAATTAATAGGATTTAATTGTGACTTGTGCAGCCAGATTCATTACTACTGCCTTTAGGTAGATTTCGAGACCTAAGATGTCACCACTTTCTTGGTTGAGGTGGTGGCACTCAATTATATCCCAGCTTGAGAACTGTGGTATATGGGGAATCCTCTGCAGCCTGACCTATACAACTTTTTTATGCTTAATATTTCCAATATTACTGAATGGACCTACACCAAAATACAAAAGTACTCTGTCCAGCCCAACATCCAGCTTTGTGTCAAATGTGGTGTAAATCCATTCAGTGGTTTGGGCTCTATCTATGCCTAAAACTCCTTTGGAAAAATAAATGGGGAAAACATGTTTTAGGTCCCCCTCTTTTTCACGGTCCCCGCTTGACTGATCACCCCAAAACTTTCCATGCCCAAACTAGTGAAAACGTAGCACTTTTTGAACAGTTTCCTGACAAATGTATTAGCAACAAAAAATTCTGAATTATAACTAAGCAGTGGCAACCACCACTGGGTTAATAGATATACATAACATATCACACGCATACACAATACAAATATATAAATTTTAATAATTGAATTAAAAACGATATTAACGTAGACAATGAATAAAATATTAAAAATTAAAATATTTAAAAATGCATTTCCAAAATACTACAAACCTTAAATTACATTTAAAAAAATTGAATAAAGCAAATAATTGTACAACATCTATTTAACCAATATTAAGAAAACTATTGGAACCTGAAAATATTAAATCTACTATATCCACTCTAGTTTATGCAACAGTGTTAGATTTCAAAGGAGTTAAATTTACTTTTCCTACTACAGAGAGTGCTGCAGTAGGAAAAGTGTTGGGGTTTAGAAAGGTGAGATTTACTATTCCCACTGCAGACTCTGCAACAGTAGGGAAGTGTTGGATCTGGGAGAGGTGACATTTACTATTCCTATTTCAACCAGTGCAACATGTGGGAAATCTTTGGACTTTGGAGGGATGACATTTACAATTCCTCCTCTTTTCTCTACAACAATAGGAAAAGCATAGGATTTTAGAATTTTGATTTCGAAAGGGTGAAATTTACTATTCCATTTCCAGTCAGCATGACAGTAGGGAAAGTGTTGGACCTTCGAAGGGTCACATTTACTAGTCCCACTCCAGTCTATGCAACAGTAGGGAAGCATAGGATTTTAGGATTTTGATTTTGTAGGGCTTAAATATACTATAGAAACTATAAATAGAACAACAGTTGGGAAAGTGTTGAACTGAGAAGAGGTTAATTTTACTATGCCAACTGCAGTCTGAGCAAGAGTTTGGAATATTCTTCACCTCAAACACATTACATAAATGACGAACCCCATTAATGTAGAAAAAGTATAACATTCTTAATCAAAACAATATGAAGTAATATATATATATATATATATATATATATATATATATATATATATATAGAGAGAGAGAGAGAGAGAGAGATAGATATATCGATATATAGATATATAAATATACAATTAATTTGCATAATTATTATTTAATAAATACTTAGCGATGAATACATATTTGTTATTCAATTATTAATTAATTAACTACCCACAATGTACCCCTACAAACCTAGCAGTCCGCACCTAAAAGTAAAATAAATAGATAGTCGATAAATACATAATGGAAAATCAACTAAATATTTAGTTAGCAACTAATAAGTAATTGTTTATTAATGATTACTGAATTAAGAATCCACCCTATCTCCTACAAATCTAACAGCTTGCAAATAACATGTAATGAAAATAAATCAGTTACATAATAAATATCAATCATATCATTAAATAAAACATATGAAATAATAATTATTTAATATTTAATTAACTTCCCACCCTATTCCTGAACAAACCAAACCACCCACTACAAACACTATAAATCACTATGAAAAAAAAAATCTTAACCACTTAAAATTACAAGCTATATGAAAAAAACAACTTATGACATCTATATAAGCAATATAACACATCAAATTAATATAGCAATTAGAACATATTATTATAATTTTTAAGAAACTGTATTTTGCCCGCTATATCAGTAAACACAATGTTAAAAACATTAATATAATTTGGAACAATATTACTTACCACAAAAAATTATATTCTTGTGAATAATATTTGTGCATCATGATATTTGTGTGTCATTATATTTCAATTCTGATGCTTCGCAACTTTCCAAATACCCTGCAAACATTACAAACTAGGAAGCTTGTAAAGAACTTTTAGTTTTAATGAGATGGACAGTTCCATTGAGAGGCCATCTGACAGTTCCATTGAGGGGCCACCTGTAGGTGGCCATCTGTGGGTGGACTAGCATCCCTTCACAGCTCCCCGCCATTCAGTAACCATACTACTGACAGGTCACCTGTCAATATGTCCCTTCTTTCTCCACACCAAGATCTGACAGTCAACGACCCTTTCTCTAGTCACCTCCTTCATTCACTGCCCCAAAGCTCCAGCCTCTCCCCACTTCTCATAACCGAAACAAAGGCACGCGGTTCACCTCCACTTTGGTGATGTCAGTGCTGCAAACGACCATCATGCAATGCATGACTGTATTTCATGAATAGGCCTCAGCATGCCAAGGATACCTGAAATGTGAATACTGGAAATGTATCCTCACTTTCTGAGTAAATTCCTGGGACTTGTCTATGGTGGTGCAAATTCCAACATGGAACACAGGTCTGGAAGATATTTTTCCCACTGAAGTGGATGTTCATGTGGAGCCTCTGCCTCACTGATTATAGAATTTCTGCTGTTATAGCTCTACATCACCCTCTTAGTCTCCTGGAGTTTCACTGAGTGTTTGAAAGGGGATGCAGTGCCATAGAGTGGCTTATCTTGTCTATTATGGGTCAAAATGATTCGAATTGCAGTTACTATATCAGTCATTTAAAGGGTCAGTGCAATTGAATATAGGTGATTGGATATGTACAGGTGGTGCATTGGGAGATTTCAACCTTCTACACAAACATAAAATATTAATGCCCTGAGGAAGTTCACAGGTGGTGAACTAAACGCGTTGGCTGTTGTATTGAGGAAAATAAAGATTTTGTTGGAAAAACATACTTGGATGGCTACTTCCTATATACATTTTGTTGGTGCCACTCCAATTGTAATTTACAGTCTCCTGGTTTGTGTAAAAGTAAAACCGGATAACCTTGAGTCTGCTGTAAATCACATTTTCCAATACTTTGCCTAATAATGCAAATTGGAGATGAAACACTAGTCGATGAGAATATTAAGACCCTGATGTGTTTTATAGTGCTATACAAAAAAACGCACTGGATTTAATATTGACCAGCCAAAACATTCTATCTGTGATATGGACAACCAACACTTCAAGCTCGGTAATTGAGGAATTAGAAGTAACAAAAGCGTATTGTCCTATATTTACGTTGATAATACGATTGCAAATCAATATTATGTACAGGGGCCTGTTGAACACGTTCATAAGAAGCTTCTTCTCTCCACAACATTCATGTGGGAGGCACGAGAAACCCAGGGAACATAATATTTTCTAATCTAATCTAAAAAATATTAGTTGCTACTCGAAATGTGCCCCTTTACCATTGCTTGTTTTTTTCCAAGAAACAGGAAGTATATAATAACATTTTACATGGCTGGCACTTCCTTTGTGCAGCCCATATAGTTGATGGACATATTTTACTGAACAGAGTATATCTTAACTAATTAACCACGAGCCCTTCGGCTCAAAACTAAATTGACAAATTTAACATAATACCGTCTTCTGTGCAATAGTTATTAAAACACATGTATCATTTTACATCGTATAGTCCTTGATAATCATGTCCTATGAAATTGTAGCATATGTTGTTCTGCGTCTTTAATATTTAGATGGAATTTACTGATATTAAAGTCATAATGCATTTTACAGAGATTACCTTGCATTCTAATTACTTTCGGTGGTGAAGAAAACCAAATGGAATAATCTAATAACGTTTTCTGCAGATGAAAGGAGAGAAGTATTTACTACATGAAAACATAACTCAAAGCACTGTATCATTTTTTTATTCTACTGATTATTTTAAATAACTCGCACAGTAGGACTTCTGCTTTTAAACCACCTCTTATATTTGTTAAGTATAATGATCAAAATCTGAATTAAAAAATATTACATTAAAAATAATATATTTCTTTTCCATTTGATTGAGTTAAGCGAGATTCATTTTACATCGCTTGGTTTGATTGCATTATATTCTTTGATGGGAAATACTTACTCTGCAACAATATAAATATTAGTATATTTCTGTCCAAACGTTTAGCTAATTAGGTTCATGTGCCATTCGTATCCTCACAGCACCCGTCTAGCACCAAGGCCCTGATTTATACTTTTTTTGCGCCGCATTAACGTCATTTTTTGACGCAAAAGTGGCGCAAACATACAAAATATTTGCCCTTGTTTATACTTTTTGCTGCAAAACTGCACTAACTCAGTTTTGCACCAAAAAGTTTAGCACCGGCTTGCACCATTTCTGTGCACCAGCCGGGCACTATGTTTATGGAATGGTGCAAGCCGGTGCAAAGGGTAGGCTAGAATAAAAAAAAAACGACTTTAGTCGGGTGGGGCTGGCAGTATAGAAGAAGAGAGAGCACCAAAAAATGACTTTAGGCAGGTTAGAGTAAAAAAAACTCTAACCAGACTAGCGTCATTTTATGGTGCTAAACCTACCATGCCACATGCCGACCACCGCAATGGCCAGCACAGAGGACAGGCGTCCCCTGGGCATGGCCATTGCACCCTGTGCCATGTATGGGGGCCCATTTCAGGGCCCCCTATGGCACTTTCAAAAATAAAATGCAATCTTACCTGTACTTAGCTGGGATGGGGTCCCCCATCCTCCACAGTCCATCTGGTGTGGGTGGGGGTGCCCCTGTGGCCTGGGGAGGGCACCTGTGGGCTTATTCCATGGTGTTCCACCATGGAAATAGGCCCACGGGTCCCCTAATGCCTGCCCTGACCCAGGCTTTAAAAAATGGGGCAAAGCAAGCTTTGCCCCATTTTTTGACCCCTCCTCCCTCCCTTGCACCATTTTTGCATGGGAGTATAAATATGGCGTGAAGGCCATAGAGTAATTTTTTGCATGGGAAAGCCTACTTTGCATCTCATGAAGGCAAGGTAGGTTTCCACTTCCAAAAAATGACTTTAACTCCATAAATTTGATGCTAGACGGGTCTAGCACCAAAGTATAAATATGGAGTTAGTTTTGCCCTGAATTAGAGTTAAAAAAAAGTGACGCTACGCTAATTCAGTGCAAACAGAGTATAAATATGCCCCTTAGCGTCAAAACATGATGCTAATATAGTTAGAGTCATTTATTTTGACTCAAACCTGCCTAACTTCATTTTTTTTAAGCTAGTCTACCCTTTGCACCGGCTTGCACCATTCCATAAATATGGTGCCCAGCTGGGGCTAAAAAATGGTACAAGCCGGTGCAAAACTTTTTGGTGCAAAACTGCGTTAGTGCAGTTTTGCACCAAAAAGTATAAATGAGGCCCTGAATATCTTGAGGCAAATATGTGTTCAATCTGAAGTCTACACGCCGTGGTTTATGAAATTCTCCTGTAACTATAATTCAATGTATTATTACCTAAATACAGAAATTTTGGCAAAACAAAATGTATCCATCCTAACCACTCACTAACTTTAATTAGAAGTCTCCCTATACACTGACTTGAATACCTTTAGTGGCTCCATCAACCTGCCGAATTTTGTACTGAGCCATTGATGAGCTTGAGCTGGTCATCCAGTGCTCACAAGTTTGTGAGGCCACTGGCTAATATATATGCTGATGTTTTTTATTGTCTCTAGGTTTTTTTCTTTGTATTGTCTCTGGTTCTTGAATGAGAGTTTCAGAGTCTTTAGTTCACTGGTTACAAAAGATTTTGTGGTTTACACAGAGTTAAAACCAGTTATGCTTGTTCTTTTTCCTCAAAGACCGCTGTGTCTCCTTTGCATTAATGTTTCTGTGAATAAATTCTTTTCAGCTAATCTCTACAAAGTAGTTCCTCAAGATCTTTTACCTACCTAGCACAGGTGACAAATCTCGCTCTTGATGAGACAGGGATAAAAGCTGTGGTCTTCCTCAAGAACTGTGACTATGGCTGATTGCAGGAGATGGAGTGTCTTTATCCACATTCAACATTGGATTATGTTGCGGGCCTCTGATAGCTGTGATAGAACCCAACAGTTGAGCATCATTGTACCTGTGTTGGCCAGGAGCACTTTGTCCAAATACATTGTCATTTTGCACCATGCTTGAGAACAAATCATAGAATGCCTTCTGTCTTTTTTGTATCAATTATTGTATTGATAAAATTTGGAATTGAGAAATACCAGCAAATACAGTGACATGCAAGGTCAGCATATACCCATATGCAGATATAAATTTTGACTGTGATACACGCACCAATAACAAACAATATTAACTAGAAGTCTGTGAAGCACCAATGAAACTCAGGCACTGATGTAGAACTCGGCGGACGTGTTCCTCCTTTACAACAGTGATGGATATCCTTTCTGCCGAAATCCAAATCCCATTATATCCTATGGGATTTAGATTTCGGTGAACGGAATATCCGTCACTTCTGTGACAGCATTGTAGTGGATCCTATTTAGTTTTAATGGGAATCAGGAGTTTAGTTTAGCCTTCTGGCTTGCAGGCCTGTGCCCCCATTACCTAGTGAATTTTTACTTAGCTTGCTCTGTTTTAGCACATTTATTTAAGTATTTCTTCCAAAAAGGCTGCTATGTTTATAGTTAGAAAGATGTTTCAGTTTCACATTATCAGTGCCACTCTGTAAATGTGTCACTTTCAGAGTCAAAGATAAATTATACATGTAGGTATTCACATCATGTACTTTCCCACTTTCGTGTGACAGTAACATAATGTACCTTTTCAGGGAATTGTTTATATAATTGCCGCCCCAAGAACATGAGAACATACCTGCGTCAGGGGTCCTACAGGATTTGTATAAATGCAACTCACACAGACAAGATTATCAGAGGGATTCCTACCAAATGCTATCAACGCTATCTATGCTACATGTGGCCTTAATGCGGACCCGGCCTTCGTGTCACCACGGTGTCTGATCTAGAGACCTCATTCCAATGTAACGCGGGTTGTGGGGCTCTTCTCATGGACATGGTACTGGCAAATTAGGTTTATCACACCTGACTCTCTTTAGGTTAGAGATTCGGTTCATCGTGCTAGGGTATTAGGGTATATTTGACACCTACTTTACATTTTATGTTATTGCAAAATGGTGGGTGTCTTTGTATTCATGACTCTCAATTTTGCAATTCTGTTTCTTGCAGTGTTTATAATCCTAATCATTGCAGCCCATGCAATTTACAGTAGATTGCAGTCTTGTTAATAAAACCTATTGAAACCTTCACTGCATCTCCTTCATTGCCTGTCTGTGACTGAGACATGTTGCTCATGTGAGTGAAGGGTAATCTCTGTTTAAACCACAACTTCCCTAAGATGTCACACTCTTGAGTTTATGTGTGAAGGCTGCCACAAATCACCTTTTACTGTTTGGGTTTTTGGTGAGGTACTGCTTGTGAGCCGGGAGGGTTGGGCCGACAGTTGTGACTTATTGTACGATTGGCCTAGTTGCCTGTCATCCCTAAACAGCAGTCTTGCTAGAGCAAGAGTCCAACTACGACATGGCACCACCAAGGATGGTGTTTAGGCACTAATTTACGGGTGCCATGAGTATCTCTGTCTCACACACAACAGGTACCCTGAGTACCATTATACAGAGACGTCCGTGGTCTTGGGGATAATCCTCTTCAGCTGAAAGGGGAGCACCTCACTAGGCTGTAGGTTGTTCGAGCTCGAACTATTAAAAGGGCTTCTCCCCATTTGGTGTTACATCTCTTTACCCACTTCACAATGTGGCTAATGCCATGACATTCCTGAGAATGCCAGACAAGCATTAACACTACACTTAGCAGCGCATGGCTCAACAGAAGAGGATGGGGATGTCACATTCATCATAGAAGCTAGTGAAGCTTACCAAACAGAAACATTTTACTCCTATGTCACCTTTCCTGAAAAGGACCCTAGATCATTCACATTCCACACATACACAATGGCAAACATACCACAATGGTACTACGCACACCAGTAGCTTGAAATTCTGATCAATAATCAAGAACATCACAACTGGTTTATAGGTGCCCTACCACATGTAATACAACCCGTGAGGTCCCTTAGGTAATGAAGGGCCAACGTGGCCTATGTTTGCTACATATACACCTCACCCCTGTGTACAAAACATGCAGGCAGCTGATCTGCGCAATCTTTACAATGAGCTAGTAATGCTATGTAGACGACTTGTTCAATTCGTGATGCATACTCTGAGCACAACACCAGCGCGTCCAGCACCACCAGCACCTGCTGGATACCAATTGGCTACTACTGGAATTAACCCACAAACAGTGCATTCTATCATGGGCAAAGTGCCCACGGTAAGATTCAACATCCCTCTCGTTCCTTTCAAGACGAACCGGATAGATGTAGCGAGAGAGTGGGCTGGTCAGAGCGATGTCCTGACTACATGAAACAGAAGAAACACTCACCACAGTCTTCAGACAAAAAGAAGACAACAAAAGCAACAATTTAAAAAGGAAACAGTGGCAGTACTGTCAATTAAAAATGCCAGTAAACTTGAGAACATAGATGAAGAACAAGACATGGTCAGTGACACTGCTAGACAGCGCGGCAGAAGTCACTATATGTCGCCAGAGTTTGAAAGATCATCTGGATGTGACAGTAACTAGCGACTTCATTGCATTCGAGACTGCAGACTGGTGCATTCTCCTACCCGACAGGGTTTATGATTTAAATATCCAAATTGAGGGAGATGTAGAGCACACCATTAGTGTGATATTCTGGGATTAACGTAGTTGTAGTATCCTACTGGCTGAAAGAGAGTCAACTGAACAGGTCCGTAAGCACCCACATGGGGAAGATATAATTTTGACTTCTTGTTCTGATCTTGTTCCAGAGGCGGTAAAACAAGCCTATGCTGTTGATTGGGCTTTAGCGCAGGCACTTGTACTATACGGCAATCATGTAGGCTGGGATAAGAATTCTCCTTACCATGTAATACCTGTTGGGTCTGCACCCCAGCCTCAGCCACAATCTCCTGTCAAACATGAAGCTAAAGCTCCGGTGAGGGAGATCCTCACTCAATTCGAGTACCAGGGAGCCAGCGAGCCCTGTGTCTCTGCAATGAAAAACTAAAATAGCATTTCTCAGTGTACTGTTCCTGGGATATGAGCTATCCAACGCAAGAGCCTGGTCACACACTTTTTGGAAAAATTTGCTCAACTTCCAGCTACCAAATACTATCACGAAACTACAGTCTTCCCTTGGTTTCTTTAACTTTGGCAGAACTTCCATTCCTGAATATGCACAATGTATCAAGATACTTTATGACTTGACATGCCCTGATTCTTCTAGCAGGCACTTGCAAGTAGAACACTCTAGCATCCTTAGAGGATTGCAACAAGGCATGCTAGAAGCAAAACACCTACACACCCGTGATAACAAAACAAATTTGCACATCAGAATAATTGCTGGGGCCATTAGGTTCACTTATGTCACCTTTAACGAGCTTGAAACAGTGCCCATAGCATACAAATCAAATTTATACTCCAATGCAGAACAATGTTTTGCACCTACAGAAAAAAATTCTAACTGCTGTACAGATGGCTGTCATCAAGGAGAGGCAACTTACCCAAGGGCAATGCATTATTTTCATTAACCCAGTGCCAAACTTAGAGACCGTGACCAAAACAAGCGTTCCTAATACTAAAGCATTACATCCATGCTGGATTCAGTGGGCAACCTCCCGGACTGCCACCGATCTTGATGACATCTTTGATCCAAAACTTCAGACACAAGAATTTCTCCAATACGCACAGGAGTACTCCACACCTCTAGACATCCTGCCACTTGACAGATACCATACTGTCCTTTCAGCGCAACCAGCTGTAGGTACTAAACATCAATACTTAGCCACTTGCGCAGCTGTGAGCGGAGTGATGAAGGATGGTATATTCCACCCTCACAATACCTACAAGCAGACCCTGAGGGACTGCACAGCTCAGCTGGCTGAACTTAAAGCCCTTATCATAGTGCTGGAACATACATATCCTGGACAACTCACTCTGATTGTCTGTGATTCATACTACTGTGTCCAGTCCTACAAAGATTATCTTAATCGTTGGTGATTGAATGGGTTCTGAGACTCCAAAGGTAACACCATAAAACACAGAACGCTGTGGGGGAGTGTGATTGATCTGAAGGATAAGCTACCAAGTGCTCATGTAGTGCATATATTGGGGCACCAATGTGTAGGTGTACACGATATTGGCAACACTTTGGCTGATAAAGCAACCAAATTTGGAGTATCAATGGCTTCTGTGGCTGCAGTGACTCGTTCCCAGGTGAGATTGGATAATGACAGTTTGGCTGCCGTGAAAGCTGTGGCTGAAGGCAAGCCTCTCCCGAAAGTATACTCTACAAAATACTCATACCACATCAGTGCACAGAATGTTGCCTATGACACACTTCAATCAATCAATTAATACTTATAGAGCGCAGCTAATCACCCATTAGGGTCTCAAGGCACTGGTGGGGGGGGCGGTAAGTAAAGGTTAGAAGAGATCAGGTCAAGAGGTCCTTTCTGAATTGGGAAAGCACAGGAGATCTTCTGGGCTGGATCGGGAGGGAGTTCCAGGTCTTGGCGGTGAGGTGGGAGAAGGACCTTCCTCCTTCTGTGGCCTTCCAGATGCGTCGGACGGTGGTGAGTGTCAAGAAGTCGGCAGAGCAGAGGTGATTGGTGGGTGTGTAGAAGTGGAGCCTTTGGTTGAGGTATTCTGGTCCGGCATTGTGGAGGGCGTTGTAAGCATGAGTGAGAAGTTTGAAAGTAATTCCCTTGTCTATTGGGAGCCAGTGCAGGACTCTACGTAGGGCGGAGGTGTGGCTGTGTTTGGGGTCACCGTTGATGAGACGGGCAGATGCGTTCTGGATGCATTGTATTCTTTTTTGTACCTTCGTGGTGGTTCCGGCGTAGAGTGCATTGTCATAGTCCAAGCGGCTGCTGAGAAGGGCCTGGGTGACTGTTCTTTTGGTTTTGGTAGGGATCAATCAATCAATCAATCAATCAATCAGTCTATTTATATAGCGCACTTCATACCCATGAGGGTTTCAAGGCGCTGGGGGGGGAAGGGGGTGCTGCTACTGCTCGAAGAGCCAGGTCTTGAGGTGTCTTCTGAAGGTGAGCAGGTCCTGGATCTGTCTTAGGTCAGACAGGAGGTTGTTCCAGGTCTTGGCGGCGAGGTAGGAGAAAGATCTGCCGCCGGAGGATTTGCGCCGGATGCGGGGGATGGAGACGAGGGCGAGGTTGGCTGAGCGGAGTTGTCGGGTGGGGGTGTAGAAGCTGAGTCTGTTGTTCAGGTAGGCCAGTCCGGTGTTGTGGAGTGCTTTGTGTCTGTGGGTGAGGAGTTTGAAGGTGATCCTCTTGTCGACGGGGAGCCAGTGTAGGTCTCTCAGGTGGGGGGTGATGTGGCTGCGGCGGGGGATGTTGAGGATGAGTCGGGTGGAGGAGTTTTGGATGCGTTGGAGGCGTTGCAGGTGTTTGGACAGGATGCCTGTGTAGAGTACGTTGCCGTATTCGAGCCTGCTGCTGACGAGGGCCTGAGTTACTGTTTTTCTTGTTTTGGTTGGGATCCATTTGTAGATTCTGCGAAGCATGCAGAGGGTGTTGTAGCAGGAGGAGGAGATGGCGTTGATTTCTTTTGACATGGAGAGGGATGAGTCGAGGATGAAGCCGAGGTTTTGTGCGTAGTCGGTTAGTCTTGGGGGGGTACCCAGCGAGGCTGGCCACCACGAGTCATCCCTGGCGGAGGGGGTGGGCTCAAGGATGAGAACCTCCATTTTGTCCGAGTTCATTTTCAGCCGGCTGTTTCTCATCCAGTCGGCGACGGCCTTCATGCCCTCGTGGAGGTTGCTTTTGGTGGAGTGTGGGTCCTTGGTGAGGGAGAGGATGAGTAGGGTGTCATCGGCGTAGGAGATGATGTTGAGGTTGTGTTGACGGGCCACTTGTGCGAGGGGGGCCATGTAGATGTTTAACAGCCTCGGGCTGAGGGATAAGCCCTGGGGTACGTCGCAGATGATGTTTGTGGCTTCGGATTGGAACAGGGGGAGGTGGACTCTCTGGGTTCCTCCGGAGAGGAATGATGTGGTCCAGTCAAGGGCTTGCTCTTGGATCCCTGCTTCGTGGAGGTGGATTTTCAGAGTGTGGTGGCAGACTGTGTCGAAGGCGGCTGACAAGTCTAGGAGGATGAGGGCTGATGTTTCTCCATTGTCGAGGTGGCTTCTGATGTGATCTGTAGCGGCGAGGAGGGCGGTCTCGGTGCTGTGGTTTCGTCTGAGGCCGGACTGGGAGGGGTCGAGGATGTTGTTGTCTTCGAGGTATCGGGTGAGTTGTGTGTTGACGACTTTCTCAATGAACTTTGCCGGGAATGGGAGCAGAGAGATTGTCCGGAAGTTCTTCAGGTCTTTGGGTTTTTTGCGTAGAGCGTTGATTTCGGCGTGTTTCGAGCTTTCCGGGAATCTTGCTTTTTACGAAGGAGATGTTGATGACCTTCCGTGGGTGTGGTGCGATGGCTCTGTCTGCTTTGTTGAATATGTGGTGTGGGCAGGGGTCTGATGGTGATCCGGAGTGGATGGAGTTCATGGTCTTGCGAGTTTTGTCATAATTGATGCTGGTCCAGGAGGTCAAGCGGTTGGTGCGGGCGTGTTAGAGATGGTAGGGGTGTTGAAGCTTTCGTGGATGTCAGCGATCTTTTGGTGGATGGTGGTGGCTAGGGCGTCGTACAGTTCTTGGGAGGGGGCATGTCGTTGATGGTGGCGCTGGGGCTGGAGAGCTCCTTCACGATGTTGAAAAGTTTTGAAGGAAGATCTTTTTGCTAGCCTGAGGAGTTGGTGATGGCTGCGTGTAGTGTCCTTAAGTGCTGTGTGGTTGTCGGGTGTGCGTTCATGGAGCCATTTCCTCTTAAGTTTACGGCAGTTGCGTTTGGAGGCTTGGAGGTCGTTGGTGAACCAGGTAGTTTTTTTGTTGGTTTGGTTGTTGGAGGGTTTCTTGAGTGGTGCGAGGCGGTTAGCGCAGTCGTCGATCCATAGCCTGAGGTTGTGGGCAGCGATGTCAGGGTCGGTGGGGTCGGTGGGTGGTTTCTGGGCTAGAGCGTTGGTCAACTGATCTTCGGTGATTTTGCTCCAGCGTCGACGGGGTGGTTGCTCAGTGAGGTGGTGTTTGGTTTGTTTCTTGAAGGTGAAATGGATGCAGTGGTGGTTGGTCCAGTAGAGTTCGGTGGTGCGATTGAAGGTGATGCGGTCGATTGTGGAGAAGATGGGGTCTAGAGTGTGACTGGCTGTGTGGGTGGGTGCATTGACAAGCTGTCTGAGGCCGTCGATCAGGGTGGTGGAGTTGATGTCGTTATTGTTTTCGAGATGAAAGTTCAGGTCCCCAAGGAGGATGTAATCCGTGGAGGCGAGTGCGTGGGTGCTGGCAAGGTCGGCGATGGCATTGCTGAACAATGCCCTGGGTCGAGGCGGTCTATAGATGAGTGTTCCTCTGAGGGTAGTGTTGGGGTCGGTGTGGATTTGAAAGTGAAGGAGTTCGGCGGAGCTGAGGCAGTCGTCCAGGTGGGTCTTGACTTCGAGGGTGACCTTGTGGACGATGGCTATGCCTTCTCCGGTTCTGTTGGTGCGGTCTCTGCGGGAGATCTTGTATCCGTTCGGGATGGCTATGGCGATGTCAGGCGCTGAAGAGTCGCTCCACCAGGTTTCGGTTTAGAAGGCTACGTCTGGGGTGGTGGAGTCGAGCAGGTCCCTGAGCTCGATGGCGTGCGGAGTGAGTGTTAAGGAGTATGCAGCGGAGGTAGTTGGTCTTGGTCCTGGGAGGTTTATGGGCTCTGACGCAGGTGAAGTTGCAATTGTGGCAGGAGAAGGGTCCGTATGTGCTTTTCGGATTGGCCTGGAAGCAGGTGGTGTCTCGGACAGTGTTGAGTGCGAGGAGAGTGCCGGTGTCGTAGCTGAGGCTGGTGATGTGGCTGTTGAGGGGTTCAGGGGTTCTGACGCTGGGCGCTGTCCAGGCGCAGACGGGCTTGCCTCTGGCACGCGGGGGAGGGAGGAGCAGCTGGGAGGCGGGAAGCACAGGTGAATGGGGATGCGGGGGGCGGGGGGAGCTGGAGAGAGCGGGAAAAAAAGGCGCAGAACTTGGAGAAGTGAAAGAGGGCAAAAAGGCCCGAAAGTTAAAAAGGTGAAAAAGACAAAGAGTGAAAAAGCAGAGAAAAAGCAGAAAAAAAGCAGAAAGAATTGCAAGAATGCTGGAAAAAAAAAGATCACAGAGGAATGGACAGAGTGGAAAACCAGAGAAAACACTCTAGCGGATCGGGTCCAGGAGGTCTTCGATCCCTAGAAGCAGCGAGGGCGGGGAGAGGGAGACACAGGCACGGCTCAGTGGTACTGTGCGCGGGGGGAGTGTATTACCTGGTCAAAATAGGTCAGGAGACACTCACCTTAGCGTGCAGCGACCGCCATTAAGAAGGGAGGGAGGAGCAGCTGCGAGGCGGGAGGCGCAGGCGAAAAGGGGTGAGGGGGGGGCGGGGGGAGCGGCAGAGAGCGGGAAAAAAAGGCGCAGAACTTGGAGAAGTGAAAGAGGGCAAAAAGGCCCGAAAGTTAAAATGGTGAAAAAGACAAAGAGTGAAAAAGCCGAGAAAAGGCAGAAAAAAGCAGAAAGAATTGCAAGAATGCCGGAAATAAAAAGATCGCAGAGGAATGGACAGAGTGGAAAACCAGAAGAAACACTCTAGCAGATCGGGTCCAGGAGGGCCTTGATCCCTAGAAGCAGTGAGGGCGGGGAGGGGGAGACACGGGCACGGCTTGGTGGTGCTGTGCGTGCGGGGAGTGTATTACCTGGCCAAAATAGGTCCGGAGACACTCACCTTAGCACGCAGCGACCGTCATTAAGAAGGGAGGGGGAGGGAGGAGCAGCTGGGAGGCGCGGGCGAATGAGGGTGCGGGGGCGGGGGGAGCAGGAGAGAGCGGGAAAAAAAGGCACAGAACATAGAGAAGTGAAAGAGGGCAAAAAGACCCGAAAGTTAAACAGGTGAAAAAGACAAAGAGTGAAAAAGCTTGAGAGAAGGCAGAAAAAAAGCAGAAAGAATTGCAAGAATGCCAGAAAGAAAAAGTTCGCAGAGGAATGGACAGAGTGGAAAACCAGAGAAAACACTCTAGCGGATCGGGTCCAGGAAGGCCTCGATCCCTAGAAGTAGCGAGGGCCGAGAGGGGGAGACACGGGCACTAATCGGTGGTGATGTGCACGCGGGGAGTGTATTACCTGGCCAAAATAGGTCAAGAGACACTCACCTTAGCATGCAGCGACTGTCATTAAGAAGGGAGGGGGATGGAGGAGCAGCTGGGAGGTGGGAAGCACGGGCGAATGGAGGCGCGGGGGGGCGGGGGCAGGGGCAGCGTGAGAGAGCGGGAAAAAAAGGCGCAGAACTTGGAGAAGTGAAAGAGGGCAAAAAGGCCCGAAAAAATTTAAAAGGTGAAAAAGACAAAGAGTGAAAAAGCCGAGAAAAGGCAGAAAAAAAACAGAAAGAATTGCAAGAATGCCGGAAAGAAAAAGATCGCAGAGGAATGGACAGAGTGGAAAACCAGAAAAAACACTGTAGCGGATCGGGTCCAGGAGGGCCTCGATGCCTAGAAGCAGCGAGGGTGTGGAGGGGGAGACACGGGCACGGCTCGGTGGTGCTGTGCGCGCGGGGAGTGTATTACCTGGACAAAATAGGTCAGGAGACACTCACCTTAGCACGCAGTGACCTCCATTAAGAAGGGAGGGGGGAGGGAGGAGCAGCTGGGAAGAGGGAGGCACGGGCGAATGGGGGTGCGGGGGCGGGGGAGAGGGAGAGAGCAGGAAAAAAAGGCGCAGAACTTGGAGAAGTGAAAGAGAGCAAAAAGGCCCGTAAGTTAAAAAGGTGAAAAAGACAAAGAGTGAAAAAGACGAGAAAAGGCAGAAAAAAAGCAGAAAGAATTGAAAGAATGACGGAAAGAAAAAGATCGCAAAGGAATGGACAGCGTGGAAAACCAGAAAAAACACTCTAGCGAATCTGGTCCAGGAGGGCCTTGATCCCTAGAAGCAGTGAGGGCAGAGAGGGGGAGACACGGGCACGGCTCGGTGGTGCTGTGCGCGCAGGGAGTGTATTACCTGGACAAAATAGGTCAGGAGACACTCATCTTAGCGCGCAGAAACCGCCATTAAGAAGGGAGAGGGGAGGGAGCAGCAGGGAGGCGGGAGGCGCTGGCGAATGAGGGTGCGGGGTGGGGGGAGCGGGAGAGAGCGGGAAAAAAGGCGCAGAACTTGGAGAAGTGAAAGAGGGCAAAAAGGCCCGAAAGTTAAAAAGGTGAAAAAGACAAAGAGTGAAAAAGCCGAGAAAAGGCAGAAAAAAAGCAGAAAGAATTGCAAGAATGAGGGAAAAAAACAAATCACAGAGGAATGGACAGATTGGAAAACCAGAGAAAACACTCTAGCGGATCGGGTCCAGGAGGGCTTCGATCCCTAGAAGCAGCGAGGGCGGGGAGGGGGAGACAAAGGCACGGCTCAGTGATACTGTGCGCGGGGGGCGTGTATTACCTGGCCAAAATAGGTCAGGAGACACTCACCTTAGCGTGCAGCGACCGCCATTAAGAAGGGAGGGAGGAGCAGCTGCGAGGCGGGAGGCGCGGGCGAAAATGGGTGAGAGGGGGCGGGGGGAGTGGCAGAGAGTGGAAAACAAAGGCGCAGAACTTGGAGAAGTAAAAGAGGGCAAAAAGGCCCAAAAGTTAAAATGGTGAAAAAGACAAAGAGTGAAAAAGCAGAGAAAAGGCAGAAAAAAGCAGAAAGAATTGCAAGAATGCCGGAAAGAAAAAGACCGCAGAGGAATGGACAGAGTGGAAAACCAGAAGAAACACTCTAGCGGATCGGGTCCAGGAGGCCCTTGATCCCTAGAAGCAGTGAGGGCGGGGAGGGGGAGACACGGGCACGGCTCGGTGGTGCTGTGCGTGTGGGGAGTGTATTACCTGGCCAAAATAGGTCAGGAGACACTCACCTTAGCACGCAGTGACCGTCATTAAGAAGGGAGGGGGGAGGGAGGAGCAGCTGGGAGGCGGGAGGCGCGGGCGAATGAGGGTGCGGGGCGGGGGGGAGCGGGAGAGAGTGGGAAAAAAAGGCACAGAACATGGAGAAGTGAAAGAGGGCAAAAAGACCCGAAAGTTAAAAAGGTGAAAAAGACAAAGGGGGTTATTACAACTTTGGAGGAGGTGTTAATCCGTCCCAAAAGTGACGGATATACCACCAGCCGTATTACGAGTTCCATAGGATATAATGGACTCGTAATACGGCTGGTGGTATATCCGTCACTTTACCGCCACTTTTGGGACGGATTAACACCTCCTCCAAAGTTGTAATAACCCCCAAAGAGTGAAAAAGCTGAGAAAAGGCAGAAAAAAAAGAAAGAATTGCAAGAATGCCGGAAAGAAAAAGTTCGCAGAGGAATGGAAAGAGTGGAAAACCAGAGAAAACACTCTAGCGGATCGGGTCCAGGAAGGCCTTGATCCCTAGAAGCAGCGAGGGCGGAGAGGGGGAGACACGGGCACTAATCGGTGGTGATGTGCACGCGGGGAGTGTATTACCTGGCCAAAATAGGTCAGGAGACACTCACATTAGCGTGCAGCGACCGTCATTAAGAAGGGAGGGGGAGGGAGGAGCAGCTGGGAGGTGGGAGGCACGGGCGAATGGAGGCGCGGTGGGGCGGGGGCAGGGGGATCATGAGAGAGCGGGAAAAAAAGGCGCAGAAGTTGGAGAAGTGAAAGAGGGCAAAAAGGCCTGAAAAAATTTAAAAGGCGAAAAAGACAAAGAGTGAAAAAGCCGAGAAAAGGCAGAAAAAAATCTGAAAGAATTGCAAGAATGCCGGAAAGAAAAAGATCGCAGAGGAATGGACAGAGTGGAAAACCAGAAAAAACACTGTAGCGGATCGGGTCCAGGAGGGCCTCGATGCCTAGAAGCAGCGAGGGTGGGGAGGGGGAGACACGGGCACAGCTCGGTGGTGCTGTGCACGCGGGGAGTGTATTACCTGGACAAAATAGGTCAGGAGACACTCACCTTAGCACGCAGTGACCTCCATTAAGAAGGGAGGGGGGAGGGAGGAGCAGCTGGGAAGAGGGAGGCACGGGCGAATGGGGGTGCGGGGGCGGGGGAGAGGGAGAGAGCAGGAAAAAAAGGCGCAGAACTTGGAGAAGTGAAAGAGAGCAAAAAGGCCCGTAAGTTAAAAAGGTGAAAAAGACAAAGAGTGAAAAAGACGAGAAAAGGCAGAAAAAAAGCAGAAAGAATTGAAAGAATGACGGAAAGAAAAAGATCGCAAAGGAATGGACAGCGTGGAAAACCAGAAAAAACACTCTAGCGAATCTGGTCCAGGAGGGCCTTGATCCCTAGAAGCAGTGAGGGCAGAGAGGGGGAGACACGGGCACGGCTCGGTGGTGCTGTGCGCGCAGGGAGTGTATTACCTGGACAAAATAGGTCAGGAGACACTCATTTTAGCGCGCAGAAACCGCCATTAAGAAGGGAGAGGGGAGGGAGCAGCAGGGAGGCGGGAGGCGCTGGCGAATGAGGGTGCGGGGTGGGGGGGAGCGGGAGAGAGCGGGAAAAAAGGCGCAGAACTTGGAGAAGTGAAAGAGGGCAAAAAGGCCCGAAAGTTAAAAAGGTGAAAAAGACAAAGAGTGAAAAAGCCGAGAAAAGGCAGAAAAAAAGCAGAAAGAATTGCAAGAATGAGGGAAAAAAACAAATCACAGAGGAATGGACAGATTGGAAAACCAGAGAAAACACTCTAGCGGATCGGGTCCAGGAGGGCTTCGATCCCTAGAAGCAGCGAGGGCGGGGAGAGGGAGACACAGGCACGGCTCAGTGGTACTGTGCGCGGGGGCGTGTATTACCTGGCCAAAATAGGTCAGGAGACACTCACCTTAGCGTGCAGCGACCGCCATTAAGAAGGGAGGGAGGAGCAGCTGCGAGGCGGGAGGCGCGGGCGAAAATGGGTGAGAGGGGGCAGGGGGAGTGGCAGAGAGTGGAAAAAAAAGGCGCAGAACTTGGAGAAGTGAAAGAGGGCAAAAAGGCCCAAAAGTTAAAATGGTGAAAAAGACAAAGAGTGAAAAAGCAGAGAAAAGGCAGAAAAAAGCAGAAAGAATTGCAAGAATGCCGGAAAGAAAAAGACCGCAGAGGAATGGACAGAGTGGAAAACCAGAAGAAACACTCTAGCGGATCGGGTCCAGGAGGCCCTTGATCCCTAGAAGCAGTGAGGGCGGGGAGGGGGAGACACGGGCACGGCTCGGTGGTGCTGTGCGTGTGGGGAGTGTATTACCTGGCCAAAATAGGTCAGGAGACACTCACCTTAGCACGCAGTGACCGTCATTAAGAAGGGAGGGGGGAGGGAGGAGCAGCTGGGAGGCGGGAGGCGCGGGCGAATGAGGGTGCGGGGGCGGGGGGAGCGGGAGAGAGTGGGAAAAAAAGGCACAGAACATGGAGAAGTGAAAGAGGGCAAAAAGACCCGAAAGTTAAAAAGGTGAAAAAGACAAAGGGGGTTATTACAACTTTGGAGGAGGTGTTAATCCGTCCCAAAAGTGACGGATATACCACCAGCCGTATTACGAGTTCCATAGGATATAATGGACTCGTAATACGGCTGGTGGTATATCCGTCACTTTACCGCCACTTTTGGGACGGATTAACACCTCCTCCAAAGTTGTAATAACCCCCAAAGAGTGAAAAAGCTGAGAAAAGGCAGAAAAAAAAAGAAAGAATTGCAAGAATGCCGGAAAGAAAAAGTTCGCAGAGGAATGGAAAGAGTGGAAAACCAGAGAAAACACTCTAGCGGATCGGGTCCAGGAAGGCCTCGATCCCTAGAAGCAGCGAGGGCGGAGAGGGGGAGACACGGGCACTAATCGGTGGTGATGTGCACGCGGGGAGTGTATTACCTGGCCAAAATAGGTCAGGAGACACTCACATTAGCGTGCAGCGACCGTCATTAAGAAGGGAGGGGGAGGGAGGAGCAGCTGGGAGGTGGGAGGCACGGGCGAATGGAGGCGCGGTGGGGCGGGGGCAGGGGGAGCATGAGAGAGCGGGAAAAAAAGGCGCAGAAGTTGGAGAAGTGAAAGAGGGCAAAAAGGCCCGAAAAAATTTAAAAGGCGAAAAAGACAAAGAGTGAAAAAGCCGACAAAAGGCAGAAAAAAAGCAGAAACAATTGCAAGAATGACGGAAAGAAAAAGATCGCAGAGGAATGGACAGAGTAGAAAACCAGAAAAAACACTCTAGCGGATCGGGTCCAGGAGGGCCTCGATGCCTAGAAGCAGCGAGGGCGGGGAGGGGGAGACACGGGCACAGCTCAGTGGTGCTGTGCGCGCGGGGAGTGTATTACATGGCCAAAATAGGTCAGGAGACACTCACCTTAGCACGCAGTGACCTCCATTAAGAAGGGAGGGGGGAGGGAGGAGCAGCTGGTAGGCGGGAGGCGCGGGCGAATGGGGGTGCAGGAGAGAGCGGGAAAAAAAGGCACAGAATTTGGAGAAGTGAAAGAGGGCAAAAAGGCCAAAAAGTTAAAAAGGTGAAAAAGACAAAGAGTGAAAAAGCAGAGAAAAGGCAGGAAAAAAGCAGAAAGAATTGCAAGAATGCCATAAAGAAAAAGATCGCAGAGGAATTGACAGAGTGGAAAACCAGAGAAAACTCTCTAGCGGATCGGGTCAGGGAGTGCCTCGATCCCTAGAAGCAGCGAGGGTGGGGAGGGGGAGACACAGGCTCAGGTTGGTGGTGCTGTGTTCGCGGGGAGTGTATTACCTGGCCAAAATAGGTCAGGAGACACTCACCTTAGCCCGAAGCGACCGCCATTAAGAAGGGAGGGGGAGGGAGGAGTAGCTGGGAGGCGGGAGGCGCGGTCAAATGGGGGTGCGGGGGGACCGGGAGAGAGCGGGAAAAAAAGGCACAGAACTTGGAGAAGTGAAAGAGGGCAAAAAGGCCCAAAAGTTAAAGTGGTGAAAAAGACAAAGAGTGAAAAAGCTGAGAAAAGGCAGAAAAAAGCAGAAAGAATTGCAAGAATGCCGGAAAGAAAAAGATCGCAGAGGAATGGACAGAGTGGAAAATCAGAAAAAACACTAGCGGATCGGGTCCAGGAGGGCCTCGATGCCTAGAAGCAGCGAGGGTGGGGCGGGGGAGACACGGGCACAGCTCAGTGGTGCTGTGCGCGCGGGGAGTGTATTACCTGGCCAAAATAGGTCAGGAGACACTCACCTTAGCAAGCAGTGACCTCCATTAAGAAGGGAGGGGGGAGGGAGGAGCAGCTGGTAGGCGGGAGGCGCGGGCGAAAGGGGGTGCAGGAGAGAGCGGGAAAAAAGGCACAGAATTTGGAGAAGTGAAAGAGGGCAAAAAGGCCAAAAAGTTAAAAAGGTGAAAAAGTCAAAGAGTGAAAAAGCAGAGAAAAGGCAGGAAAAAAGCAGAAAGAATTGCAAGAATGCCAAAAGAAAAAGATCGCAGAGGAATTGACAGAGTGGAAAACCAGAGAAAACACTCTTGCGGATGGGGTCCAGGAGTGCCTCGATCCCTAGAAGCAGCGAGGGTGGGGAGGGGGAGACACGGGCACGGCTCGGTGTTACTGTGCGCGCGGGGAGTGTATTACCTGGCCAAAATAGGTCAGGAGACACTCACCTTAGCGCGCAGCGACCATCATTAAGAAGGGAGGGGGGAGGGAGGAGCAGCTGGGAGGAGGGAGGCACGGGCGAATGGGGGTGCGGGGGCGGGGGAGCGGGAGATAGAAGGAAAAAAAGGCACAGAATTTGGAGAAGTGAAAGAGAGCAAAAAGACCCGTAAGATAAAAAGGTGAAAAAGACCAAGAGTGAATATCCAGAGAAAAGGCAGAAAAAAAGCAGAAAGAATTGTAAGAATGCCAGAAAGAAAAAGATCGCAGAGGAATGGACAGAGTGGAAAACCAGAAAAAACATTCTAGCGGATTGGGTCCAGGAGGGCCTCGATCCCTAGAAGCAGCGAGGTCGGGGAGGGGGAGAGACGCCCACAGCTCGTTGGTGCTGTGCGCGCGGGGAGTGTATTACCTGGCCAAAATAGGTCAGGAGACACTCACCTTAGCACGCAGCGACCGCCATTAACAAGGGAGGGGGGAGGGAGGAGCAGCTGGGAGGCGGGAGGCGTGGGCGACTGGGGGTATGGGGGTGGGGAAGCGGAAGAAAGCGGGAAAAAAGGCGCAGAACTTGAAGAAGTGAAAGAGGGCAAAAAGGCCTGAAAGTTAAAAAGGTGAAAAAGACAAAGAGTGAAAAAGCCGAGAAAAGGCAGAAAAAAAGCAGAAAGAATTGCAAGAATGCTGGAAAAAAAAATATCACAGAGGAATGGACAGACTGGAAAACCAGAGAAAACATTCTAGCGGATCGGGTCCAGGAGGTCTTTGATCCCTAGAAGCAGCGAGGGCGGGGAGAGGGAGACACAGGCACAGCTCGGTGGTACTGTGCGGCGGGGGGTTTGTATTACCTGGCCAAAATAGGTCAGGAGACACTCACCTTAGCGTGCAGGGACCGCCATTAAGAAGGGAGGGGGAGGGGGAGGGAGGAGCAGCTGGGAGGCGGGAGGCGCAGGCGAAAGGGGGTAAGGGGGGCGGGGGAGCGGGAGAGAGCGGGAAAAAAAGGCCCAGAACTTGGAGAAGTGAAAGAGGGCAAAAAGGCCCGAAAGTTAAAATGGTGAAAAAGACAAAGAGTGAAAAAGCAGAGAAAAGGCAGAAAAAAGAAGAAAGAATTGCAAGAATGCCGGAATGAAAAAGATCGCAGAGGAATGGACAGAGTTGAAAACCAGAAAAAACACTCTAGTGGATCGGGTCCAGGAGGGCCTCGATCCCTAGAAGCAGTGAGGGTGGGGAGAAGGAGACACGGGCACGGCTCAGTGGTGCTGTGCACGCGGGGAGTGTATTACCTGGCCAAAATAGGTCAGGAGACACTCACCTTGGCGCGCAGCGACCGTCATTACGAAGGGAGGGGGAGGGAGGAGCAGCTGGGAGGTGGGAGGCACGGGCGAATGGAGGCGCGGGGTGGGGGCAGGGGGAGCGGGAGAGAGCGGGAAAAAAAGGCGCAGAACTTGGAGAAGTGAAAGAGGGCAAAAAGGCATGAAAAAATGTAAAAGGTGAAAAAGACAAAGAGTGAAAAGCAGAGAAAAGGCAGAAAAAAAGCAGAAAGAATTGCAACAATGCCGGAAAGAAAAAGATCGCAGAGGAATGGACAGAGTGTAAAACCAGAGAAAACACTCTAGAGGATCGGGTCCAGGAGGGCCTCGATCCCTAGAAGCAGCGAGGGTGGGGAGCGGGAGATATGGGCACAGCTCGGTGGTGCAGTGCACGCGGGGAGTGTATTACCTGGCAAAATAGGTCAGGAGACACTCACCTTAGCGTGCAGCGACAGCCGTTAAGAAGGGAGGGGGGAGGGAGCAGCAGGGAGGCGGGAGGCACGGGTGAATGGGGACACAGGGGGTTGGGGAGCGGGAAAAAAAGGCGCAGAATTTGGAGAAGTGAAAGAGGGCAAAAAGGCCCTAAAGTTAAAAAGGTGAAAAAGACCAAGAGTGAATATCCAGAGAAAAGGCAGAAAAAAAGCAGAAAGAATTGCAAGAATGCCGGAAAGAAAAAGATCGCAGAGGAATGGACAGAGTGGAAAACCAGAAAAAACATTCTAGCGGATCTGGTCCAGGAGGGCCTCGATCCCTAGAAGCAGCGAGGTCGGGGAGGGGGAGAGACGCCCACGGCTCGGTGGTGCTGTGCGCGCGGGGAGTGTATTACCTGGCCAAAATAGGTCAGGAGACACTCACCTTAGCACGCAGCGACCGCCATTAAGAAGGGAGGGGGGAGGGAGGAGCAGCTGGGAGGCGGGAGGCGCGGGCGAATGGGGGTGCGGGGTGGGGGGAACGGGAGAGAGCGGGAAAAAAAGGCGCAGAACTAGGAGAAGTGAAAGAGGGCAAAAAGGCCCGAGATTTAAAAAGGTGAAAAAGACAAAGAGTGAAAAAGCCGAGAAAAAGGCAGAAAAAAAGCAGAAAGAATTGCAAGAATGCCGGAAAGAAAAAGATCGCAGAGGCATGGACAGAGTGGAAAACCAGAGAAAACACTCTAGCGGATCGGGTCCAGGAGGGCCTCGATCCCTAGAAGCAGTGAGGGTGGGGGAGGGGGAGACACTGGCACGGCTTGGTGGTGCTGTGCACGCGGGGAGTGTATTACCTGGCCAAAATAGGTCAGGAGACACTCACCTTAGCGTGCAACAACCGTCATTAAGAAGGGAGGGGAAGTGAGGAGAATCTGGGAGGTGGGAGGCGCGGGCGAATGAGGGTGCGGGGGTGGGGGGAGCGGGAAAAAAAGTTTCAGAACATGGAGAAGTGAAAGAGGGCAAAAAGGCCCGAAAGTTAAAATGGTGAAAAAGACAAATAAAGAAAAAGCTGAGAAAAGGCAGAAAAAAAGCAGAAAGAATTGCAAGAATGCCGGAATGAAAAAGATCGCAGCGGAATGGACATAGTGGAAAACCAGAGAAAACACTGTAGCGGATCGGGTCCAGGAGGGCCTCGATCACTAGAAGCAGCGAGGGCAGAGAGGGGGAGACACGGGCACTAATCGGTGGTGATGTGCACGCGGGGAGTGTATTACCTGGCCAAAATAGGTCAGGATACACTCACCTTAGCGCGCAGCAACCGTCATTAAGGAGGGAGGGGGAGGGAGGATCAGCTGGGAGGTGGAGACACGGGCGAATGGAGGCGCCGGGGGGCGGGGGCAGGGGGAGCTGGAGAGAGTGGGAAAAAAAGGCGCAGAACTTGGAGAAGTGAAAGAGGGCAAAAAGGCCCGAAAAAATGTAAAAGGTGAAAAAGACAAAGAGTGAAAAAGACGAGAAAAGGCAGAGAAAAAAGCAGAAAGAATTGCATGTATGACAGAAAGAAAAAGATCGCAGAGAAATGGACAGAGTAGAAACCCAGAAAAAACTCTCTAGCGGATTGGGGCCAGGAGGGCCTCGATCCCTAGAGGCAGCGAGGGAGGGGAGGGGGAGACATGGGCACGGCTCGTTGGTGCTGTGCGCGCCGGGAGTGTATTCCCTGGCCAAAATAGGTCAGGAGACACTGACCATAGCGCGCAGCGACCGTCATTAAGAAGGGAGGGGGGAGGGAGGAGCAGCTGGTAGGCGGGAGGCGTGGGCGAATGGGGGCGCGGGAGAGTGCGTGAAAAAAGGCACATAATTTGGAGAAGTGAAAGAGGGCAAAAAGGCCCGAAAGGTGAAAAAGACAAAGGGGGTCATTCCTACCCTGGCGGTCCGAGACCGCCAGGGTAGGGGACGGAGGAAGCACTGCCAACAGGCTGGCGGTGCTTCTGGGGCTATTCTGACCGCAGCGGTAAAGCCGCGGTCAGAAAAGTGAAGCCGGCGGTTTCCCGCCGGCTTCCCTCCGGCTTCCCGCTGCCCCTGTGAATCCTCCACGGCGACGCTGCAAGCAGCGCCGCCATGGGGATTCCGACCCCCTTCCCGCCAGCCTGGTTCTGGTGGTTTTCACTGCCAGAACCTGGCTGGTGGGAACGGGTGTCCGTGGGGCCCCGGGGAGCCCCTGCAGTGCCCATGCCACTGGCATGGGCACTGCAGGGGCCCCCTAACAGGGCCCCACATTGATTTTCCGTGTCTGCTTGGCAGACACTGAAAATCGCGACGGGTGCAACTGCACCCATCGCACACCAGCAACTCCGCCGGCTCCATTCGGAGCCGGCTTCCTCGTTGCTGGTGCTTTCCCTCTGGGAAGGCGGGCGGCCTTTTGGCGGTCGCCCGCCAGCCCGGCGGGAAAGACAGAATGACCGCCGCAGTCTTTTGACCGCGGTACGGTCCTTCTGGCGGTTCCCGCCAGGCGGGCGGCGACCGCCGCCCGCCAAAGTAGGAATGACCGCCAAAGAGTGAAAAAGCAGAGAAAAGGCAGAAAAAAAGCAGAAAGAATTGCAAGAATGCCAGAACGAAAAAGATCGCAGAGGAATGGAAAGAGTGGAAAACCAGAAAAAACACTCTAGTGGATCGGGTCCAGGAGGGCCCCGATCCCTAGAAGCAGTGAGGACGGGGAGGGGGAGACACGGGCACGGCTCGGTGGTGCTGTGCGCGCGGGGAGTGTATTACCTGGCCAAAATAGGTCCGGAAACACTCACCTTAGCGTGCAGCGACCGTCATTAAGAAGGGAGGGGGGAAGGAGGAGCAGCTGGGAAGTGGGGAGGCGTGGGCGAAAGGGGGTGAGGGGGGAGCGGGAGAGAGTGGGAAAAAAAGGCGCAGAACTTGGAGAAGTGAAAGAGGACAAAAAGGCCCGAAAGTTAAAATGGTGAAAAAGACAAAGAGTGAAAAAGCCGAGAAAAGGCAGAAAAAAGCAGAAAGAATTGCAAGAATGCCGGAAATAAAAATATCGCAGAGGGAATGGACAGAGTGAAAAACCAGAAAAAACACTCTAGCGGATTGGGTCCAGGAGGGCCTCGATCCCTAGAAGCACTGAGGGCAGGGAGAGGAAGACACGGGCACGGCTCGGTGGTGCTGTGCGCGCAGGGAGTGTATTACCTGGCCAAAATAGGTCAGGAGACACTCACCTTAGTGCGCAGCGACCGTCATTAAGAAGGGATGGGGGAGGGAGGAGCAGCTGGGAGGCGGGAGGCGCGGGCGAATGAAGGTGCGGGGTGGGGGGAGCGGGAGAGAGCGGGAAAAAAAGGCGCAGAACATGGAGAAGTGAAAGAGGGCAAAAAAGCCCGAAAGTTAAAAAGGTGAAAAAGAGTGAAAAAGCAGAGAAAAGGCAGAAAAAAAGCAGAAAGAATTGCAAGAATGCCAGAAAGAAAAAGATCGCAGAGGAATGGACAGAGTGGAAAACCAGAGAAAACACTCTAGCGGATCGGGTCCAGGAGGGCCTCGATCCCTAGAAGCAGCATAGGGTGGGGAGGGGTAGACACGGGCACGGCTCGGTGTTACTGTGCGCGCGGGGAGTGCATTACCTGGCTAACATAGGTCAGGCGACACTCACTTTAGCGTGCAGCGACCGCCATTAAGAAGGGGGGGGAGAGAGGTGCAGATGGGAGGCAGGAGGCACGGGCGAATGGGAGTGCGGGGGCGGAGGGAGCGGGAGAGAGCAGGAAAAAAAGGCGCAGAACTTGGAGAAGTGAAAGAGGGCAAAAAGGCCCGAAAGTTAAAAAGGTGAAAAGGAGAAAGAGTGAAAAAGCTGAGAAAAGGCAGTAAAAAAAGCAGAAAGAATTACAAGAATGCCGGAAAGAAAAAGATCGCAGAGGAATGGACAGAGTTGAAAACCAGCGAAAACACTCTAGCGGATCGCGTCCAGGAGGGCCTCGATCCCTAGAAGCAGCGAGGGTGGGAAGGGGGAGACACGGGCACGGCTCGGTGGTGCTGTGTGCGTGGGGAATGTATTACCTGGCCAAAATAGGTCAGACGATACTCACCTTAGCGCGCAGTGACCGTTAATAAGAAGGGAGGGGGGAGGGAGGAGCAACTGGGAGGCGGGAGGCGAGGGGCGAATGAGGGTGAGGGGCGGGGGAGAGCGGGAAAAAAAGGCGCAGAACTTGGAGAAGTGAAAGAGGGCAAAAGGCCCGAAAGCTAAAAAGGTGAAAAAGACAATGAGTGAAAATGCCGAGAAAAGGCAGAAAAAAGCAGAAAGAATTGCAAGAATGCCGTAAAGAAAAAGATCGCAGAGGAATGGACAGAGTGGAAAACCAGAGAAAACACTCTAGCGGTTTGGTCCAGGAGGTCCTCGATCCCTAGAAGCAGCGAGGGCGGGGAGAGGGAGACACAGGCACGCCTCGTGGTACTGTGCGCAGTGGGAGTGTATTACCTGGCCAAAATAGGTCAGGAGACACTGACCTTAGCGTGCAGCGACCGCCATTAAGAAGGGAGGGGGGAGGGAGGAGCAGCTGGGAGGAGGGAGGCACGGGCGAAAGAGGGTGAGGGGGCCACGGGGGAGCGGGAAAAAAAGGCACAGAACTTGGAGAAGTGAAAGAGGGCAAAAAGGCCCGAAAGTTAAAATGGTGAAAGAGACAAAGAGTGAAAAAGCCGAGAAAAGGCAGAAAAAAGCAGAAAGAATTGCAAGAATGCCGAAAAGAAAAAGATCGCAGAGGAACGGACAGAGTGGAAAACCAGAAAAAAAACTCTAGCGGATCGGGTCCAGGAGGGACTCGATCCCTAGAAGCACTGAGGGCAGGGAGCGGGAGACCCAGGCACGGCTCGGTGGTGCTGTGCGCGCAGGGAGTGTATTACCTGGCCAAAATAGGTCAGGAGACACTCACCTTAGCGCGCAGCGACTGTCATTAAGAAGGGATGGGGGAGGAAGGAGCAGCTGGGAGGCGGGAGGCGCGGGCGAATAAGGGTGCTGGTCGGGGGAGCGGGAGAGAGCGGGAAAAAAGGCCGCAGAACATGGAGAAGTGAAAGAGGGCAAAAGGCCGAAAGTTAAAAAAGGTGAAAACAACAAAGAGTGAAAAAGCCGAGAAAAGGCAGAAAAAAAGCAGAAAGAATTGCAAGAATGCTGGAAAGAAAAATATCGCAGAGGAATGGACAGAGTGGAAAACCAGAGAAAACACTCTAGCGGATCGGGTCCAGGAGGGCCTCGATCCCTAGAAGCAGCGAGGGTGGAGAGGGGGAGATACGGGCACGGCTCGGTGGAGCTGTGCGCAGGGGGAGTGTATTACCTGGCCAAAATAGGTCAAGAGACACTCACCCTTAGCGCGCAGCGACTGCCATTAAGAAGAGAGAGGGGAGGGAGCAGCAGGAAGGCAGGGGGAGTGGGCGAATGGGGGCACGGGGGCGGGGGAGCGGGAGGAGAGCGGGAAAAAAGGCGCAGAATTTGGAGAAGTGAAAGAGGGCAAAAAGGCCAGAAAGTTAAAATGGTGAAAAAGTGAAAAAGCCGAGAAAAGGTAGAAAAAAGCAGAAAGAATTGCAAGAATGCCGGAAAGAAAAAGATCGCAGAGGAATGGACAGAGTGGAAAACCAGAAAAAACACTCTAGCGGATCAGGTCCAGGAGGGCCTCGAGCCCTAGAAGCAGTGAGGGCAGAGAGGGGGAGACACGGGCACGGCTCGGTGGTGCTGGTGCGCGCAGGGAGTGTATTACCTGGACAAAATAGGTCAGGAGACACTCATCTTAGCGCGCAGAAACCGCCATTAAGAAGGGAGAGGGGAGGGAGCAGCAGGGAGGCGGGAGGGCGCTGGCGAATGAGGGTGCGGGGTGGGGGGGAGCGGGAGAGAGCGGGAAAAAAGGCGCAGAACTTGGAGAAGTGAAAGAGGGCAAAAAGGCCCGAAAGTTAAAAAGGTGAAAAAGACAAAGAGTGAAAAAGCCGAGAAAAGGCAGAAAAAAAGCAAGAAAGAATTGCAAGAATGAGGGAAAAAAACAAATCACAGAGGAATGGACAGATTGGAAAACCAGAGAAAACACTCTAGCGGATCGGGTCCAGGAGGGCTTCGATCCCTAGAAGCAGCGAGGGCGGGGAGAGGGAGACACAGGCACGGCTCAGTGGTACTGTGCGCGGGGGGCGTGTATTACCTGGCCAAAATAGGTCAGGAGACACTCACCTTAGCGTGCAGCGACCGCCATTAAGAAGGGAGGGAGGAGCAGCTGCGAGGCGGGGAGGCGCGGGCGAAAATGGGTGAGAGGGGGGCAGGGGGAGTGGCAGAGAGTGGAAAAAAAAGGCGCAGAACTTGGAGAAGTGAAAGAGGGCAAAAAGGCCCAAAAGTTAAAATGGTGAAAAAGACAAAGAGTGAAAAAGCAGAGAAAAGGCAGAAAAAAGCAGAAAGAATTGCAAGAATGCCGGAAAGAAAAAGACCGCAGAGGAATGGACAGAGTGGAAAACCAGAAGAAACACTCTAGCGGATCGGGTCCAGGAGGCCCTTGATCCCTAGAAGCAGTGAGGGCGGGGAGGGGGAGACACGGGCACGGCTCGGTGGTGCTGTGCGTGTGGGGAGTGTATTACCTGGCCAAAATAGGTCAGGAGACACTCACCTTAGCACGCAGTGACCGTCATTAAGAAGGGAGGGGGAGGGAGGAGCAGCTGGGAGGCGGGAGGCGCGGGCGAATGAGGGTGCGGGGGCGGGGGGAGCGGGAGAGAGTGGGAAAAAAAAGGCACAGAACATGGAGAAGTGAAAGAGGGCAAAAAAGACCCGAAAGTTAAAAAGGTGAAAAAGACAAAGGGGGTTATTACAACTTTGGAGGAGGTGTTAATCCGTCCCAAAAGTGACGGATATACCACCAGCCGTATTACGAGTTCCATAGGATATAATGGACTCGTAATACGGCTGGTGGTATATCCGTCACTTTACCGCCACTTTTGGGACGGATTAACACCTCCTCCAAAGTTGTAATAACCCCCAAAGAGTGAAAAAGCTGAGAAAAGGCAGAAAAAAAAAGAAAGAATTGCAAGAATGCCGGAAAGAAAAAGTTCGCAGAGGAATGGAAAGAGTGGAAAACCAGAGAAAACACTCTAGCGGATCGGGTCCAGGAAGGCCTCGATCCCTAGAATCAGCGAGGGCGGAGAGGGGGAGACACGGGCACTAATCGGTGGTGATGTGCACGCGGGGAGTGTATTACCTGGCCAAAATAGGTCAGGAGACACTCACATTAGCGTGCAGCGACCGTCATTAAGAAGGGAGGGGGAGGGAGGAGCAGCTGGGAGGTGGGAGGCACGGGCGAATGGAGGCGCGGTGGGGCGGGGGCAGGGGGAGCATGAGAGAGCGGGAAAAAAAGGCGCAGAAGTTGGAGAAGTGAAAGAGGGCAAAAAGGCCCGAAAAAATTTAAAAGGCGAAAAAGACAAAGAGTGAAAAAGCCGAGAAAAGGCAGAAAAAAAGCAGAAAGAATTGCAAGAATGACGGAAAGAAAAAGATCGCAGAGGAATGGACAGAGTAGAAAACCAGAAAAAAACACTCTAGCGGATCGGGTCCAGGAGGGCCTCGATGCCTAGAAGCAGCGAGGGCGGGGGAGGGGGAGACACGGCACAGCTCAGTGGTGCTGTACGCGCGGGGAGTGTATTACCTGCCCAAAATAGGTCAGGAGACACTCACCTTAGCACGCAGTGACCTCCATTAAGAAGGGAGGGGGGAGGGAGGAGCAGCTGGTAGGCGGGAGGCGCGGGCGAATGGGGGTGCAGGAGAGAGCGGGAAAAAAAAGGCACAGAATTTGGAGAAGTGAAAGAGGGCAAAAAGGCCAAAAAGTTAAAAAGGTGAAAAAGACAAAGAGTGAAAAAGCAGAGAAAAGG